>NC_067115.1:45300226-46005226 GCF_021347895.1 Acanthochromis polyacanthus
AATTTTTTAAAACATCTTGCTTAGGCATGTATATGCAGTATTTTCGTCTATTAATGCTATGGAAAAATTGATGGCGTCACGTGACTGGGCCCCATTGGCCAAATTTGATGGGGCCTAGCAAAAAATTAATAAGTAGGGCCTACAGAATTACCTCACAAAGTTTGACACTTTTGTCAAGTCGGTCCCCATCATATCACTAAGCTGCCCAGCTACTGTGGCCTGATAGTAGAGGGTTAATCAACTTTTGACTTCAAATCATGATGCAAAGGTCCCCTTTGGTATGGAAGTACCTTAGGGTCATACAAGTAAATTTATCCTAAGACACAAGTGATATCACGCTTTGGCGGCCATTTTTAAAATGGCCGCCCACCATCCTTGAGAGGCCCATATCTTTGCTTCTGTTATAGCTATAATGGCAAACGTGGTGTCAAATTGTACATTTTTGGGGTCAAGGAATCCAATAAAATCAGTTTCAAGACTTTAAAAAAGAATGATATTCTCTTCACCATGACAACTGAAGCTAAAATATGCAATTTATAAAAAAAAAAACACATACCAAAAACACAGTCAAATCAAAACTCACTAATCTAATAAATACAACTTAAAGTGTTGAATATGTGTGTTATGGATGCTAAGAAAATGAGTAGTGAGACAACAAGTCCATAACTACAATCAAAGAAAAAAAGCATTAGACCTCCCTTGTCTTCTTCAGTTTCTTGTTCATTTTAATGCCTGGTACAACTAAAGGTTCATTACCTGAAGAACGCAAAGAACATGACAAAAATGCAACTGATTCCATAATACTTGTCTTATTACATCTTATTTAACATCCTCTGGCTTCATTGTATTCCCTGGTAGAGTATTTTATGTCTTATCTGACATGCTTAAGCTTCATTGTATTCCTAGGGTAACTAAGAGGACATTTCATGTCATCAGCAGCACTGCACATGCAAAGGCCTAGAGTGGTTTCCTGTGGACATTCAAGCTGTAGCACAACTCAGAAGTCGTCAGCTTTCACATAATGCCTAAAACTGAAGAATTATGTGATGCTACAAAGGCAGCCATCTTGGTCCTTCTCGAAATTGGCATGAGTGAGAGACAAGTAGCGAAGAAACTGAAGATCTCCAAGACAGCCATTCATTACACCAAGAAAAAACAAGCCCAACATGGTTCTACCAAACTGCTAGCTGGTCACGGCAGGAAACGTCTTTCTACCCACCAAATGAGCGTCACTCATCTGGTCACGGCAGGAAACGTCTTTCTACCCACCAGATGAGCGTCACTCATCCGTTCCTGTGTCAGGAATCATCCTCAGACCTCCAGGAACATTAAAATGAGTGGACACTGTGGAGAAATAGGACTTGACTGTTGATGATTGGACTGAGGCCCTCTTCAATGATGACTCCAATTTTCACTTGATGCCCATTCCAGCCAACTTACTGGTTAGGAGGAAGCCTGGTGAAGCTACAAACCAGACTGTCTGCCCCTAGAGTAAAACATGGGGGTGGAGCAGTGACCATCTGGGGTAGTTTCAGTCTGGGTGGAACAGGGCAAATGGACCAGGTCATGTACAGCACTACTCTTGAAAACAGTCTTCTTCCATCAGCTGGAAAACTCTTTCCTGTTTCCAATTACTGGATTTTCCAACAAGACAATGCCCCTTGCCACACAACAAGGTCAGTTAAAGCCTGGATGGAGAACCAGAACATTGGAACCATGCCTTGGCTGCTCAATCACCAGATCTAAATCCAATTGAAAACCTGTGGAAAATCATCAACCGCTAAATGGAGAACCACAAGTCCAAAAACAAAGCAGATTAGTTAGAATTCATCCAACAGGAATGAGCTGCTGTAACAGCAGAACAATATCAGAAGCTGGTAGACAGCATGCCAAAATGCATGGCTGCAGTCATCAGAAACAATGGTTATGGATCAGTACTAACTCCTGTGTGAATCATGGAGTAAAACAGACAGAAAAGAAAACATGGAATCCTAAAAGCTGTTTTTTGGCAGTACAATGCCATAGGTATTGATAGAAGAACTGAAGTCATTTGGTTATTATCACGAAAACCATGGAAAATGTATGATATCAGATCTGAAATTAAACTCTTGTGAGTTATTTTGTTGTCATATGTCCAAACACCAATGTACCTTTTTTGTCATTTAAATTTTTATTGACTTTTCTTTTTCAGTGAACAAGAACAACAGCAAAAACATGTACAATTTTTTTTTAAAAACAAACAACAAAAAAACGTAAAAAAACAAAAAGCAAAACTCAATACAAAATATGTTTTCTATAATGACATAAAATAGATCCATGTTTTATTGGCTTTATCCTGGACATTATGAACTTAGAAAATAAATGTCTCGTAAGCAGCGGTCTCAGTCATAGTTTCACCCATCCTCAGTTTTGGGTCTATGAGGGCTCTTCCAAATCCGCAGGATTAGTCTGGCAGCCACCACAAATGCAGCAACCACCAAGTCGGACTTTCTTTCGTGCAATCGGGAGGCATTAAGAGATGTGTCTCCCAGCAAGCACAACTGAGGCATAATTGGGATAGACAAGCCTGTCCATTTCCAAGTTTTTGATAACTTCAGTCCAAAATGGGAAACTAAGGGACATTCCCAAAACAATGGAGATACGTACCCGTATCTGTTCCACATTTCCAGCAGCATCAGTTTGTAACAGACCCATTTTAAATAACCTTGAAGGGGGGCGGAGCGAGCAATGGAGGAGTAAGCCACGTCCACAGTAACTCCACAGTCAAATCCTTTAAAAATAGTTTTTTCAACGGCCAAATACTAGCTTATTTTGAAGCTACAAAGCGACATATTCCCTAGAGAGGATATAGTCTTGTTTTGGAGCGGGCATCTCATCATGACGCGAGGCAAATCCAAGAAAGTGAAAACCCGAACTAGGCCTTGACAAAGCACCGAGCTCGCCTGAGACAGAAACCCCCGACGGGGCCGAAACAGATACGGCTAATGCTTAATGGCGATGAGGCTGAACCATCAAACCAGGCAGTCTTAGAAGCCATTAAAGAACTAAAAGGTATGGTTGCCAAGAATAAAGATGAGATCTGTAAGAGCCTGGATTTTCGTATTGAACGTGTTTGCACCGAGTTGAGAGGGGAAATCCACGCAGTTAAAACAGATCTTCATGTTGCTATTGCTAAAGTTGAAGCTAATGCTAAAATGACTAGCCACACAGTCCGAGACTTGGAAGCAGCATCAACTTCGCACTCAGACACGATTGCTTCGTTAGAGCGAGAAGTGGCTGAGATGAAGTCTGAGGTCAAAAAACTAATGCAAAAATGCGAAAGTCTAGAGTCAGCCTCTCGAAGAAATAATCTCAGAATTACCGGCATATTAGCGGGGCGAGAGGGGACGAAACCAAGGGACTTCATTGCTAACATGCTAAAAGATGTCCTCGGACGGGATGAAGCACTGCACTCGATAGAGCGCACCGAGCTAACAGACCACGACCAAGCGCTTCCAAACCTCCACGGCCATTCATTTTACGTCTGCACTACTATCACACAGTTCGAGGACATTTTGAGAAAGGCAGCTAAAGCAAGGGATTTGCGGTTTCAAGACAGAACCATTCGGATTTTCCTAGACTTTCCTCCAACCATAGCAAAGAGAAGAGCACTGTTCAACAGAGCCAGAAGTCTCCTGCGTGCAGTGGCGGCTGGTGAAAAAATCTTGGTGGGGCTGGTGTGCCAACAGATTTCCCTGCCTAATCTAGCATAAGCATTCAAATGAACAGTCGGAAATGACTACAGGTCCACAATAATAATTTAATTTCAGTTTCCAGTTTCACAGAAGAAGTAACAATTTACAGACATATTAGACGTTATGCTATCAATGTGGGTTGAGTTATTTTTGAAGAGAGAATGAAAGAGAACATTTCCTATAAAATGTAACATACAAAGAATTGAGAACCAACCAACCAACCCACACTATATTATTATTACATACTGCCCATTGAATGTAAAATAAACTTAAAAGACACTCTGTCCCTGCTCCTGTGTGTGTCTGTTCCTGTGTGTGTCTGTTCCTCTGTGAGTCTCTGTTCCTGTGTGTCTATTTTTCTGTGTGCATGTGTTTGTCTCTCCCTCCTCTTTTCCTCACGATGGAGGACGGAGTCTGGGAGTCGCACTACGGAAAAAAACTATCGCTGGCTCCTCAAGTAGCTCTAGCGATCATAAACGTTCACGCTTTTTACGTAGCAGTTGGGGCGACATTTCCAGTGCCCCATCGGGATTAAATTTGGCGACGCCGATAGGCCAATTATCAGTAATTTTCCCCTAGCAACCATAACCTGATTGGCTATTTAGCTGCAGGTCAGGGGCGCTTTGCCGAGCGCCCCGTGGGAGAATGACATACTGTAGTTCGGCGGAAATTCGGTTGTCGGTTGGTGTTAATGTTGTTTAAATGATTTAAAATACATGTAGGCACACACATACTATTAAGTAAACTGAAGCTCATTAAAAAAAATAATTAAAAAAAAAATCCCCTCCACAGCTGGTGGGGCGGAGCCCCAGCGCCCCCTATAGGCCAGCCCCCACTGCCTGCATGAAAAGCCAGGTCTAAGATATGGCCTGCTTTACCAGCAAGACTTATCGTGACCCATGAAGGTGTTCAGTCCTCCTTTACCGACCCACAGCAGGCTGAGGAGTATGCAGAACGGCTGCCCTCAGCATCACAGAGTCCTGGACCAAGCCGAAGTCGTTAGGAGGGATGCCTCTGCCACTGGATTACAATTATGGCAACTATTCAAGTTCTGAATGTCTCTATAGCACTTTGAGGTGAGAGTATTGAGTTTTGACTGATTCCAAAGTGCTCTGAATAGAAAGATTTGTTTACTTAGCTTACCTTACAATGTGAAATTTACATTTTTTTATATTTTATAACTCATATAACTTTGACACATACACAAGAATACAATAATTTTATTTAAATTATATTTAAAAAAGTGATTGATTTGCTAATCCGTAGGAAAATAAGATAATACTAACAAAAAAAAAGAGCCCTAATTACTCATGTGGCCTTACATGCATAGACTTGATAGCGCTCCTTCTTGCACTGAGGGTGTCTGAGTCTTGTGCTAAAGGAGCTGCTCAGCTCCACTACAGTCCGGTGCAGTGGGTGGGAGCTGTTGTCCATGATGGATGAGAGCTTGGTCAACATCCTCCTCTCACCCACATCCATCACAGAGTCCAGTGGGCAGCCCAGGACAGAGCTGGCCCTCTTGGTCAGCTTGTTCAGTCTCTTCATGTCCCGCTCTGTGCTGCCCGGGGCCCAGCAGACGACAGCGTAGAGGAAAGCAGAGGCTACCACAGTGTCGTAGAAAGTCCTTTGTAGAGGTCTGCACACTCCGAAGGACCTCAGCCTCCTCAGAAGGTGGAGGCGACTCTGGCCCTTCTTGTACAGAGCATCAGTGTTGTGGGACCAGTCCAGTTTATTGTTGAGGTGAACACCCAGGTACTTGAAACTGTCCACTGTTTCAATGTCCTGCCCCTGGATGTTCACTGGTGGATGTGGGAGTGTCCTTCTCCTGAAGTCGACCACCATCTCCTTTGTCTTACTGGTGTAGATGGTGAAGAGGAAGGGCGAGAGGACGGTGCCCTGGGGCGCCCCCGTGCTGCAGACTACCACCTCTGACTCGCAGCCGTGCAGCCGCACATACTGTGGACGGTCAGTGAGGTAGTCAGTGGTCCAGGCAGCGAGATGTCCATCAACTCCCCGCGTCCACCAGCTTCCCCCGCAGCAGCGCCGGCCTGATGGTGTTGAAGGCGCTGGAGAAGTCAAGAACATGACTCTCACAGCGCTGCCGGCGCTCTCCAGGTGAGTGAGCGCTCGCTGCAGCAGGTAAATGACGGCGTCTTCTACCCCCATGTTGGGCCTGTAGGCAAACTGCAGCGGGTCCAGGTCGGAGCTCACCACTGAGCGGAGGTAGTGGAGGAGGAGCCTCTCCATGGTCTTCATGAGGTGGGAGGTGAGGGCGACAGGTCTGTAGTGGGCCAGTTCCTTGGCGTGAGCTGTTTTAGGGACTGGGACCACACAAGAGGTTTTCCACAGGACGGGGACCCGCTCCAGGCTGAGGCTCAGGTTGTAGAGGTGGCAGAGGACCTCACAGAGCTGGTCCGAGCAGGTCCTCAGCAGCCTGGACTGATGCCGTCTGGTCCAGCAGATTTCCTCTGCTTCAGTCGCCTCAGCTCTCTCCTCACCTGGTCCGGTGTGAAGGAGAGGGGGAGTGAGGTGGGCTGCAGGGGGTGGGAGTAGTCCGTGAGGGTGAATTGGGGCCGGTGAAGGTGTCGCAGAAAGGGGAGAGTCTGCTGGGCTGGGGATGTGTGAAGAGAGGGGAGCAGGAAAGGAGGCAGAGGGGGTGGGGGGAGAGTCAAATCTGTTTAAGTAACAGTTCAGCTCGTCCGCCCTGCGCTGGTCTCCATCAGCTGTCCCTCTGGCACTCTGTCCATGTCCAGAAATGTTCTTAAGTCCTCTCCACACGTCCTGCGCGTTGTTCTGAACCAGCTTCTCCTCCAGCCTCTTCCCATAGTCCTTCTTGGCCTTCTGATCCGCCACTGGAGCTCACGCTGCACTCTCTTCTGCTCCTCTCTGTCCCCTGAGATGAAAGCCCATTTTCTTCTGGTTCAGGAGGGCTTTGAGCTCAGGGGTGACCCAGGGGTGGTTGTTGGAGAAGCACCGTACTGTCCGAGTTGCACAGTGCTGTCCACGCAGAAGCTGATATAGTCTGTGATGCAGTGCGTGAGGCCATCGATGTCGTCTCCATGAGGACTGTAGAGCACGCTCCAGTCTGTGGTCTGGAACAATCTCTGAGTCTCTCACTGGCCTCATCTATCCATGCCTTCACAGTTCTCTTCTGCACAGGTCCTCTTCTCACCTTGGGTGTGTAGTGGGGGAGCAGATGAACCAGGTTGTGGTCCGAGCGGCCCAGTGGGAGGAGGGGGGCAGCGGTGTAGGCGCCTTTCACGTTCACATACAGTAAGTCCAGTGTCTTGTCGCCCCACGTGTGACACGTGACATACTGTGTGAAAGTTGGGAGAAAGGCAGAGAGGGAGGCGTGGTTGAAGTCTCCACTGATCAGGACAAGCGCCCGGGGATGGCGGCTCTGGGCTTCGCTCACGGCGCTGTGGAGTCTTTCACACGCTGTCCTGCATGAGCTGATGGTGGGATGCATACGCAAAACACAATCACGTGCGAGAACTCCCTCGGTAGATAATACGGCCGCAGCGCCACCGTAAGCATCTCCAAGTCCCGCGTGCACAGCTGTTCCTTCACATGCACATTTGCTGGGTTACACCACTGCTCATTCACATACACAGCCAGTCCTCCCCCAGACTTTTTGCCGCTTCCCACCGCGTTCCGGTCCGCGCGCGCGAGTGTAAATCCGTTCAGGGAAACCACAGAGTCCGGTGTATGTCCATTCAGCCACATCTCCGTGAAACACATGAGGCTACACTCACGATGCTCCTTCAGCCGCGTCAGCGTGGCCAGCTCCTCTACCTTGTTGGTGATGGAGAGGACGTTCCCCATGATGATAGAGGGAAAATAAGTCCTGCGCTTTCGCCGTCCTCCTCTGCAGCCTCTTCTTTTCCTCCGTATCTCCGCGGGGACATGGGGCCTCTCCGTGTAGAGAAAGGATGAGCTGCAGAGGCCGAGAAGGGTCTCACGTGTGTAGCGTCTTTGTTCTCAGAGCGGCCGCCGCTGTGTCCAGAGGGCTCACCTGAAGCAAGTCCAAAAAGTGCAAAAACAGCACAACTCCGAATAAAAGTGTGATAAAAGTGGGTTTCCTATATGCACGATTGCACAAAGCTTCACCCACTTTAAGGAAAAATAGGAAAAAGTGCCTATTTACAATAGAAAAACGAAAAGTAAGAAAAAGGGTTGAGAGCTCCCGTAACCAGCTGCTGCTCGCACAGCGCCATCTTAAACAGATGGAAGAGGTAGTGTCATCTCCTACGAAGTGGCAAAAAGGAGAAAGGATTTGGCCCAAGGTAAAAAAACTTGAAGAACAAATTCAACAACTTGACCGTGAAACGCCTCAAACCCTACTCCTGACTTGCATAAGAAAATTACAAACCTGAAATATCAATTCAATGAAATACAATCAAAGAAAATAACAACTGTCTTTTTGTACACCAAACAAAAATACTTTGAATTTGGAGATAAACCACACAAATTATTAGCATACCAACTCAGAAAAATAGAAGCAGACCGGGCTATTCATAAAATCAAAGATAATATGGATAATATTCTGACCAGACCAAATGATATTAAAAAAAGATTCTTACAATTTTATTCTGACTTATATACATCTAAGTGCAATGCCGATTCTGCGGTTATGAACGGATTTTTAGATGATTGTCATTTACCAAAGGTATCAACAGAAGACCTGAACGTTCTTAATTCAGACATTCACCAATCTGAAATCCAAAAAGCCATTAGCTCGCTTAAAAGTGGCAGGACACCATGCCCTGATGGGATACCAGTCGACTTTTATAAAAAATTTAGCACCATTCTTTCATTATTTCTGAAAAAAAATGTATAAACAAGCCCAAGTAGATGAATATTGCCAGTAACACTAACAGAAGCAACAATTACTGTGCTACACAAAAAGGAAAGATGAGATGCATGTTGGTTCATACAGGCCCATCTCACTTCTAAATACGGATGGTAAATTATATGCTAAAATTCTTGCCTATAGATTAGCGCCTATAATGAATATACTAATACATCCGGATCAAACCGGCTTTATGCCTAATAGAAGCTCGGCATCAAATCTGCATCGACTATTTGATATTCTGTACACAGACAGAAAAACGCATAATGATCTTGTCATTCTGACACTCGACGCAGAAAAGGCATTTGATCAGATAGAATGAGGCTACCTGTTCGAAGTATTAAAATGATTTAACCTTGGCGATAGATTTATAGGCTGGGTGAAACTTCTATATACTAATCCTACGGCTCGGATATGAACAAACAACAGCTTATCCAGCTCCTTTCGTCTGTTCAGAGGTACCCGCCAGGGCTGCCCGGTTTCCGTTCTCATCTTCGCTTTGGCTATAGAACCACTTGCTCAAAATATTCGCTTAAAATAGACGGTTATAAAACAAAGAACACAATAAACAAGATTTCTCTACATGCAGATGATATCCTTTTATATTGTACAAATGCAAAATGCTCAATTCCAGCGGTCCTTCAAAAAATTAACTTGTTTGGCACGTTTTCAGGTTATCGTATTAATTGGGCCAAAAGTATACTGATGCCTGTTCATCCTATTCCCCGGTCGACTTCAAATCAATTTCCTTTCAAAGTTCAACTGATAAATTCAGATACCTAGGTATAGAGGTTACAAAACAAGTTTCATCTCTCATACAATCAAATTTTCCACCTCTATTAGACGAACTAAAAAATAAGACTGAATTTTGGAAAACTTTGCCCAATTTCACTACTTGGCAGGATAAATGCCATAAAAAATGATTTTTCTACTGCAAATTTTATATCTCTTTCAGAAAATTCCAGTATTTTTAACAAAATCCTTCTTTAAGAAATTGATTCTATTGTAACAACAATTTTTATGGAATAATAAAACTCCAGAATAGATAAGAAATACCTGTCAAAATCCAAATGTCAGGGGGCCTGGCTCTTCCAAATTTCAATAATATACTACTGGGCATGTGCTTTAAAAATATATCTTTTTTTCACTAAAAGACCTGACACTCCTCTGCTTGGTTACATATAGAACTAGATGATTGTCATCCATATTCTCCTGCATGCCATAGACTATCCCCAACTCCACTAGACAAAGCATTATATACAGTAAAAATCCAATTATATCTAATTTGATTAGAATATGGAAACAAATTAAATCCCAACTTTCTATTCAAGTCCCTCTCTCTACCAGTCGCAAAAAAATCCATCCTTTATCCCATCAAATTTTGATTCTTCTTTTGCTGAGTGGAAGGACCTTGGAATACAATGCCTTGGAGACTTATACACCAATGGTACATTTGCCTCCTTTGCACAATTACAAAGGAAGTATAAGTTACACGCCAATAATTTTTTCAGGTACCTACAGATCAGGGATTATGCACGAAAACATCTGACATCCTTTGAAACAGAACAAAAATCTATTATTGATGACTGCTTAAACACCAGCCCAAGTGAAGATAAATACATTTCCTGCATATATAGCAAATTATTAACAATATCTTCCCCATCTTCAAATAAATACAAAGAAAGCTGGGAGAAAGATATGGGCATTCAGATCCCTGCAAATATTTGGGAAGAAGCCCTTGAAACCATACACACCTGTTCAAATAATGCAAGACACTGCCTCATTCAATTCAAAATTATACACAGACTTCATTATTCAAAAGTGAAAATCATAACATTTTCCCAGGTGTATCATCAGCTTGTGATAAATGTCAGTCCTCTGATGCTACTCTTAACCATGCTTTTGTCTCTTGCCCAAAAGTGTCAGCCTATTGGTCTGATGTGTTCAATGTCATATCACAGATTATAAAAAATACGTTGTTACCAGAACCACTATTGATTATTTTGGGAATTTCGGATACATTTAATAATTTGTCATCTGGAAAGAAACAATTTATTTCTTATTGTCTCATCATTGCAAAGAAATTACTTTTAATGTCATGGAAAGGACCTTCTGTTACACACTCTAAAATGTGACTACGAGAGCTTGTTAATACTTTACACTTGGAGAAAATATGATACCTGCTGAAAGACAAATTATTGGCTTTTTTCAAAGTGTGGCAACCTCTGACTGAATATTTGCAATCTGCGTCTGTATGATGAGTACCCAGATAGCAAAATTCTTCTAGCCCATATCTGGCCCAAACTTGACACGTTCATCTGGCTCACATTCCGTTTGGTATGATGGCACTTGGGCGGTCCACTCTTGTTTGCCAGAAGTTGGCCAAAACCAAGCCATCACATTGCCAGATGTAAACCAGAAGCATACTAAATGACCCAGCACTCCACCAGACATGGGCCACTGTACATCTTCTTTCTGGCCCATATCTGGGCCACATTCCACGTTCATCCGGCCCACATTTCGTATGGAATGATGGCACTTGGGCGGTCCACTCTTGTTTGCCAGAAGTTGGCCAAAACCAAGCCATCACATTGCCAGATGTAAACCAGAAGCATACTAAATGACCCAGCACTCCACCAGACATGGGCCACTGTACATCTTCTTTCTGGCCCATATCTGGGCCACATTCCACGTTCATCCGGCCCACATTTCGTATGGAATGATGGCACTTGGGCGGTCCACTGTTGATAGCCAAAGTGGGCCAAAAAGAAGCCATCACATTGCCAGATGTAAACCCAAAAGCATACCAAATTACCAAAACCTCGACCTGATTTGGGCCATTGTACATTTGTATTCTGGCCCACACTATGAATTTGGTCCACATACCACACTGAATAATGGCACTTGGGTGTTAACACTTGCCTAGCCATAATGCTACATATCAACAGCTGGCCAACTCATCCAAATTAAAGACAATTAGCACTTAGTTTCAGCCATAACTGGAACACATTCTATGACCTTGTCTAACCTGCACACCTCATGAGTCACAATTAAACCATTACAATGTATTATGTCAAATATAAACAAATAGAATAAATCCGAACTGGTATGAATTTGTGGCTATATGCCATTAAGTTACCCTCAGACAGAGTGTGAATGCCGGCTTGTCAGTGGTTGCATCTTGTTGGGACACATCAGGGGGTCTAAGATGCTGCATCAATGACGAAGAAACCTACTGAAGAACTGAAGAAATTATCAAACTCAAGAAACAACTGGTGACAGTAGAGGACAACAATTTTTATTTATTTTTATTCTAAAAGTAAAACAGTTCAAACAAAGTCAGTGGAGTGGACTGAAAAAAAGATGAACTATAAAAGCACAAACAAACATGAAACAGTAATAAACAGTAATAACATGAAACAATAGAAGACTGGACCAATTAAAAGGGAAAAATCACTCCTCATCTGGCTCGTCTTCTCTTGGCCTTGGCCCTTTTAAAAGAAAAAACAAGAAGTTCACACTTTGACACTGTACAGCAGTACTATGGCTATTAAACATGGTGGCAGTGAAGCACAAAATAAACATATCAGGACACCAAGCAAAAAAGCCCCTGAAGAATAATATAAACATTCTACAATACTGTATTGATGTTTTTCAAAAAAATCCATAGCTTGTTTTAAATTACAATTAATCTGCAGCTATAGTAAATATTATGTCTGTTATATCATGTCATATCAGAGTGTCTGATCTACAGGGGTAGATGGTGATTAATTTCTAATATTATGCCAAAGTAAGCACTATACTCTATAAGAATATGGCCAAGGCTGTCAGTTGGAAGCAAATCCATCTCATGACATGAAGAGAGCAATTCACCCAAAATATTGCAGAACTGAGGCAGTTCTGTTCAGTTCTTATTTTGTCCACTATTGTCTTATATTGTCTGACTTTCTCTGCCAGTACTTTGAGTGTTTAATGGTTAATGTTCAATAAAGGCATGAAATACTGGTATAACAATTGTGTGGTCTTAGGCTAAACATACTGGGCTCTATATTCATGACTCGCGGGCGGCAAGACGCAAATCCAGCGCAAATCAGGTCCACCTCACCGAGTGTGCATGTTTGAGCCCATTCTGCACATTGGTGAGCTGCGCAGTGGGGCACAACTTCCCATCTCAGTCCTTCCCACTGGTGCAAACGGTAAAGAGGGAGGAGAGAGGCGTGGAGTAGTTTAACCATAGACGAGTCCAGTTTCCACCAAACACATCAGCTATTTTTTTTCTGAGTGCTCTGAGATGTGAGCTGGTAAATGTCTCCCCTGTGGGACCATGAAGTTCATTTGGATGATGGTAGACAAAACTCAGGAAACAATCGAGTCTCCCTTTTCTCATTTGAAAATTGGAACTCATAAAAATGTCAGTTAATGTGTGTGATGTGCACACACTGCTCCACCAGTCTACAAATTTACCACGGCCCCAAAACCTAACCATGTTGGAATTGGTGAGCTTTCACTTTCTGTGCCGCTGGCGAGTACGAATTTATCAATATGCCAGCTGTACGGTGTAATTTTAGGACATCCTCAGGTCTCAGGATGCGATATCAGTCATCAGGAAAAATTCTGTCATTTTTCAGATGAAACGGCGTTGACACCTTCTGTCAGTGCGTGGCCACACCCAGTGCACCTCAGTCTACCAATTTACCAAACTGCCTGCTTGCGGGGCTGCGCCTCACCTTATTAACACTGCACAGGTTGTGCTGCCCAGCACCTTGCCGCTGGCGAGTCATGAATTTAGAGCACATTGTTTGTGTCTATACGTATGAAGTAGATCAGTGGTTCCCAAACTTTTTGCAGCCTGTACCCCTTCAGACACTTGACCTCCTGTCATGTACCCCCTATTCTCATGCACTTATAGCAGCTAGAAAAAGAAATGTGTCTGTAAGCCTGCTGCCACCTCCGCCTCCACAGTTAGCATGCATAACATACCAATAAAATCCTTTCAAGTGAATTATTTCTCACTAAATAGATTTATTTACCAGCAATGTCAGTGGGCAACCAGTTCACTTTTGGAAAAAAAAAGTATATTTCTGGATCACATTCAGTTATGAACTTGAAGCTGTTACAAACTCCCCATAGCTTTAATAAGAAGGCTGTCTGACTGAACTTATTCAGGACAGACTTCCTTCTCTCAGATACCTCACCAATGCGTCCTCCAGCCTCTCTGCCCACACTTCAGGCCTTTATCAAATCTCACAATACAAACATTTGCCAGTTTGAACTTGAACTACTCCACTTCCTGGTCCGTTGCACTGGCAGTAAGTCGATTGTTTCTAACTGTTCCTAAAAATGGGGAAACTATGTAAGCTCTTGATAGAACAAAATGACAAACAATGGTGAAAAATGATGAGAAAAGCAGCATGGCCTGCTACTATATTGACCCTTACATAGTATAACAAGAATGTCTTTCTCTTGTTAAACCTGAAAAATTAAGGCTGTCCTATATTCAGGGTCTATACTTTTCAGTGTTTGTTATAAATAGGCTTCACTGGGGTGGCCCACCCAGGTAAACCAATTCATTTGTCACATAGTAGACAATATAACCTCCAGTTAACATCTTTAAGCTGCAGTCTGTGGAAAGCAGTTTTTCCATTGATCCCACACCAGTTCAACAGCTTTGCCAGTGAGTTTGTGAAGAACTGCTTCATCAATCGCCACACCGAGTCTTTAGTGTCAATGCCACCAATGACACTCAAAGTAGTAATCTTGGGTTGAAAAAAACACATACATGATTTATATGTACAGTAGTAGCTGTACCACAGTTTAACCTGCTTAGCCCCAGCCCCTTTTAAGCCTTTCTGCATCAAAAATGACCCATAAAGAAAAGAGTGCATTTCTGCACAGTTGACGTCTCACTATGAGCAGCTGACTTCATTCAGACAAGTATAATGGTTGGAAAACAAATTATAATGAGAAACTAGAGGAACTCAGGTGAACCATCTTTTCAGGAATGTTACACAGAACTGGAAAAGTAGGCATCATCTGAAAAAATATCACTGAAGACAGCAGTGATGCTCTGTCACCAGACCAGCTAACCAATCACGACTCTCCTCTGAGTGCCTTCCCTCAGCTGTCGCCCTCTGGTGTCCTCACCCCGAATGGGGACATTTCCCCCACACAGTTTCTTACACAGCCCCCTCCTCCACCTCCGCCACCTCCTCCCCAGGTCAATTGGTCCGACTCCTCCCCTCTCCCAAAAATGACAAATGGGACAATGGTGACCTCTGCATCCTCTCGCCCCAGCGGACAGGTCAAGTCTCAGGCTAAGTCGAGTTCAGACCGTCCTCCCCAGAGACCTAAGAAACCAAATGGTTTTTCATAAAATATCTGGCTTTTACGTTTTACTCTGAAATATATTTTAACGTGTTGTGTAATTTTTTTCAGTGGCAGGATGATTATTTTTAGATTGGCATTTTACCGTAAAATTCATCTTTCCTTCCTTTCCTTTTTTTTTCAAACTTCTGGCTGTGGGGTGGTGGCCTTGACTGATTAGTGTGTGGGATCTTGAATAACAGCACAGCAAAGTATCCTCAAATGAAATTGCCTTTTGAGAAACGTGGGTACTTTGGACAGAACTCAACACAAGCAATTCTAGACAACTCTTGGTATTTACTGATACATTAAAACTGGAAAATATGCCTGCAGGTTCAGGCATGCATCAAGAAATGCTCTGTATAGATAAACTGGAGTGGAAAATATCCTTAATATCATAATGCTGTGTAACTTTTGACATGTAGGGTCATTCAGAAGATGTTTTATTGGGTCTGTGTCCAGATTGGAACACAGTTTTTTTAAGGTATGAGTGTTAAACACAGCAATCTGGCATATTTTCCAGTTGTTATAAATCCACACTTACCAAGAGTTTTCTAGAATTGCTTGTAAAAGGAATTGGGTTCCTTGGCATCACTTTATTTATAGGTAACCAGAGAATAAGTGCATAGAAAGTGTTGAGTCACAATCTATCAAAGTACCCACGTTTCCAGAAAGCAACATCATTTGAGGATGCTTTGCTCTGCTGTCAGTCACACTTCCATGTCCCTCTCAGTCAAGGCTGCGCCCTCACGCAATAACATTAGTATCTAAAACCAAAAATATAACATGCATGTGAAAAAAAGCCACATCACATTTAAATATATATATATACACACATATATATATACATATATATAGATATATATGTTATTTAAGTTATTTAAGATATACCCTTAAATGCATGAGTTTTGAGTTAAAAAGAAACAAGGAGGCAGGTAATAATTGTCTACTTAGGCTATCCTACATTTCTAAAATGTTTTAAGCCAGAAAATCCACAGGGTCACTTGACTGAACAAAGATGAAGACTGGAAAGTGGCCTTGACCAGAGGACTCGGTGTGATGAAAATGGAAGGAGTGTGCTAGTGCACATGCCTTGATGAGGCCTTTGCCACAGCATTCAGTATGTATTGTGCTAACCCACTGCACCTCAAAAACTCACAGCAAATGACTTAACTTCAAGCGATAAACCTGTGCTACGTTATCATGCCTCAGCTGCACCACTTCCCAAAGTGTAACAAAAGGACTTTTACACTGGTTAATTTGGCATATTGGACTGGTTCACAATTACGTACACCTGGAGTAGATGACTGCCACTGACACCATTATTTAAAAGCAATGCAATTTTAGTACTCAAACTCAAATTTGTCTGCCAAAAAAAGTACTGATTAACATGGACTGTAAGCGGATCAGTTAATAAGTAAAATGTGGATATTTTTATTCTGTGAAACGGTTAAATAAACTTTGTTAAATATCTGTATTTATTGTCTCTTTTTTAAAGGTATAACTTTTCCTAATTAAGGTACAAAATATCCAGCACTACCTCATGAAGTACTACTACGTACCTTTTTATGGAGTATACTGTATATTTATACCAGGCCTAAAGGTACATGTTTGTCCCCCTGGGGTCTGTAGAGGTACAAAGTGGAAAGTACAAAAATGTACCATACTAAATAGTACAATCTTGTACCCTACTACCGTACAGCTGGTTGGACAAAGCCTTCGTACTTTTTAGGTCCAATTCTATACCTTAATTTCTTTGTGTGTAGCCTAACAACAACTATTGATCGCTGATGCTGCTCTGATGGTGACGTGCTGCCAAGCAAGGCTTCTTGAGCAACTTTGGAGCTTCCACAGTCTCCAAATATCCATTTCTGGAGTCTCCAACCCACCCTGACGCACAGTGACGTAGATTGTATAGAGGGGTGCGCTCCAGCATGTGCACACCACCGCAGGGAGGGCTCTCAGACTGATGCAAAATAAACAATATCTCGTTGTTAAAATCTATCTATGTGTCTATCACTGGATTGAGTCATAGACCAAAATACATTTAAACTGAATAATGGTTCTTCTTTGGGCAAATACTGTTATGTGATTAATATGCGATTAATTAATTACAAAGCCTCTGATAATTAGATTATTTTTTAACATGTCCCTGCCCTGATATTACTATTACTGTCTGCAAAAATGATTTACCAATTGTCGTCTACATCCAAAGAAATGCTATACTAAGTGACGTGGTAGCTGGTGACACCACAGAAACTCTTCATAATTTTAAATGTGTTTCAAATATAGTTCTATAGAAGCATGAATACTTACTGTCTTTTTCGCTTTCGAGTTCTTGGTATTTCATCCTCCTCCTCTGTTGTCTGCAGGTCAGTCTGTGTTTCTGCCTGTGGAAGCTTCAGACGTGCAGTTTTGTAGTTTGCTGTATAGATTCAGACATCATTATTAGTAGTGTATACGTTTTAAAATAACTGAATTTTGGTATATATGTGATGTGTATACCTGCAGTGTATAAAATTCTAACTCTAAATTCCTCCCACGATTGTTCCGGCTCCTCTTCCACTCTTATGGCCTTTGCCAACTCATCTGGTCTGTAGTGTGTGGGCCACTGACAGACATCATTATTTACCCAGATTGATGGCACCACCTCGACCTCTTGGGTTTCATAAAACTCGACGATGTGAAACATTTCCTAGAGTAGAAAGAGGGTAAAAAGGCAGAAAAGTAGTTAGTTTTAAAAACATAAAAAACAGTAAACTTTAGCTGCAGACAAATTCATGCAAATTCCAAATTAAATAATTACCATAAATATGGGATATGCAGATATGCTAATGGAGGCTGCACTGTCAACACTGTCTTAACTTGCCATTGAGCTGCACATATATTCTAACATCAATATTTCAATAAACTTCAATTTAAAACATGATGTGGCCAGTGTTCCACATGCTTAGAATGGATCTGCGTGAATAAGAGGCACAACAACAAATCCTGCTTCATAAGGTAATCGAACACATTTCTGTAGTTTGGATTCCAACCTCAAGTGTATTAGGTGTGATGACAAATCTGACACAATACAAATTCCCAAATTAGTAGAGTCAATGGGATAGTCAAAAAAGTTTGCAATCTGCATGTATTGTTTGCAGACAATATATGCTTGACCCTCATAAACAATTATGTTCTGGACTAGAAGTATCTTGCCATCCATTTTAATGCAATTGTCCCTCTCTGAAGAATTAATGATGAATTCATCTAATTCAAGTTCTTTAAACTGGGAGACAGTTCCCATGAAGCCTTGTGGGACAGGTCCATCTGAATGCAACAATTTGAGGTTTTTGCCATTTTTCCGAGTTTCCTCTTGCAAACTTGTTGAGTCAAGTTCTGAAATCCGGCGTATAACTTGTTGCAGTGGTGAACTAGGCTTTCTAACCATGCCTTTGAGCTTTTTTAGATAGTTCTCAAAAGGAAATCCGGATATTAGGTCTAAATTCCCATGTGCCTTTACATCATCACTGAGGTGAATCAAGCCATGTATGTTGTACACTATAAATTCCTTGCCATAGAGTTCCCCAAAATGTTTGACAAATGCTCTGAGGAGAGTGTTTGCAAAATCATTTAGCATTAAACAAAAGGTCGGACTCGCCAAAATGTAAATGCTCACAGATAACAGCATAAAGTTTTGATAAACCTCAGGAGCCAGAACATCCTTTAAAACAACTGGGCCAGTGTAAAGCAGGAACTGCCTAAGTTCTGTTGCCTTCCATCTCCATCTTTCATCAAGTCCCCTTGGTCTTCGGGCAAATTCTGAGGGTATGTACATTTTGAGAGCAAGTAACTTGGCTGAAATTTTACCGACTTGCATGGATGAAATACGTGTTTTCAACTTCCCACTTGTGCCAACCCATAAATCAAGTAGGCGATGCATGACACCTAAGCAAACTAAATGCATATAATCATGTGGGAAGCCACTGACCATAGGGACAGATATTTCACAAAATGGTGAAGGTCTTATGTGGTGGTCTTCATCTTCTGTGTTTGAAAAAGATTAATCAGTTCTTGCTCTCACATTTGCCTCCGGGAATGTCATGCGATTATTCATATATACACCAGACTGTACACGTTTGTCACAGCCACTGTAGCCATTGTGTGACTTAATACCTTTAATGAAGGCCCTTGCAGGAGCATCACGTATTACTGAGCACACAGTGAGGAAAAAGGTTTTACTATTCACAGTAAATCCATTGCTTAAGTGTTTCAGCTCACAAACGAGATCCTTCAGATACAGTGACAATGATTGAGGTTTTGAATTCCCACAGAAAATAGCAATAGGCACAGGTTTACTACTGAATCCTTGGATAATTCCCAAGATTGGCCAAAACTGAACTGATGAACTTTTAAATATTGGTAGACCATCAATATTTAACTTCAACTTAAAGCTGTGACGATCTGGAACAATCAATGCTAGTCTCTCAAATATCTTCCTGAACATATTCTGTATTCCAAAATAGTGGAATGATCCACCTGCCAAAGAATTTACAGAATGGCAAATCTGTGTTTTAAGCAATGTTCTGCCATCTTTGGGTAATGACGGATGGTGAACTTTCAGTATGGACAATAGGGCAGACAAAGCAATCAGTGAAATCCCAAATTTTGTGGCCCAGTTTCTCAAACGACTTACTAAGTCCCCTGTGTCACCATCAACATAATTCCTCTCATCATCATCATCACTAATTAATCCACCATCTCCACTGTCTGGGTCAAAGGTGAATCAGCAATTGCTTCAGAGGTTGAAGCTTCATCCTGAACACTGTGCTCTTCTTCACTGTCAACTTCAAGCTCATGCTTGTCACTTAAAGAGGTGAAGAATCTGTTTACTCGTTTAACAGCTCTTTTCCTAAAATTGCTGCGAGTGGTATTCCACTGTTCTTTTTCCATGGCACTCACAAACCTATTTGATGTTAATTTCACTTGTGCAGCTCAGCAGCAGACAGTTATCCTGAAAAAGAATGAGGTACAAGTATTACATTTACAAATCGTGTAGTAGGTAATTTCATTTCATGTATTTCACTAGAACATCTTGACAATGAGTTCGATTACTGGTAGTATTTTTTCTGTAACAACAATAAGTACACTCACTGTAAACATTACCATGACAGTATAATGCACTGTAATTAAAAATGCATAATGCAGCAGTAAATGGTTACTTTTCCTTCACAAAACATTTCATGCAAACACGGATCATAGACACCGGAGCTACCCCATGAATGTAGCCCACAGATGTGATAAAAGTATGCAACTTCAAACTAGGGCCCTAAGTAGAATTTTCACAAGAAAATATATTTTAAAATTTAAAATCAGGATGCAAAAATGAGTACACTCCAATTAAAGTTCTGGGAGCAACACTACATTTTATTATCATATTACCCTTATTTCCATCTTATGGTAAAATACAATTTTATGTTAAACTCAGCTTTGCCAAAACTTTGTAAATTGTACTTTTGCTAATCTAGACATTGATTAAGACATTACTCTTAATAGGGAGTGAACTCATTCATGCTGGACACTGTATATGCAGTTAACAAGACATTCAATAAATGATCATCTCCAGCCCACATCTAGACAGAATTATCCTCTTTTGTGTCTCCCTAATTTTGCCAGTGTTACTAAATATGGAATGATTTTTTGTAGGAAGGTGTTTTTCATGAAAAGTCTTAAAATTCAAAGTTTGTTTTTTTCAGAGGTCAAACGTTAACTGGGGCCAAATTTACTACCCTTTGAGGTAATCAGAGGACATTAATTTCCTCGCCAAAAAGCTGCTGTAAAAACATAACAGATAAATATTTTTGTGTACTTTTGTTTCTCCGATCATTCAGTCAACTTCAGTTCTGACCAAAAATACCCTTTAAATGCCAATTTGATTACATGATGTCTGTGTTTTTAAGAAAAAAATACATGAAAAATTAGTTATTATCAATTTAATAAATGTTTGAGGACTGAGGATTTTTCTCAGAGACCAGGCTCAAAAAAAACATAAGATTAGTAACAAAATTGATTTTCATGCTTTGTTCATTTTTTTTGTAGAGCCAGATTTGTAATTCACGACCCTTTGAGGTAACCAAAGAGCATTAATGTCCTCTCCACAAAGCTGCTGTAAAAACATAAGATATTATTTTTGTGCACTTTTTTTTGCTCAGATCATTCAATCAACTTCAGTTCTGACCAAAAATTCTAAATATTTCATTATTTATTTTAGTTTAACCCTCTAAATGCCAATTTGATTAACTGATATGTGTTTTTATGAAAAAATACACAATAAATTAGTTATTATTAATACAGTAAATGTTGGAGGGCTCGGGATTTTATTTAAAGATCAGGCTTAACTATACATAAGATAAGTGACAAAACTGATTGTCATGCATTGTTAATTTTTGGCAGTGTGAGATTCTAACTTACTACACTCACGTAAACAGCACAAAAACCTCCCACTGCTTTTTTTTATGCTTTTAAATCCCACAGTCATTTCACTCAATAATTATGCATTCTCTGATTTCAGGGTTTCATTTAAGAGCAAAATAGTAAAAAAAAAAAAAAAGTGTCTTTACTGTTTATCACAAGATGGGACAAATTTCCTATTGTATGTCTATGGATAAAACAATGGTCATTCTGAATGGTAAAATCAACTATGATGATAATCTAGCACTGCTGTTATCCACTTTCTCTGAAACAATTTTGAAATTATCAATCTGAACATTTATCCTCCATGTTGAAACTATTTTGTAAACCAAAATCAGCTTTCACAATCAGATGATGATAAAGGCACAGACAACACGAAGAAGGGACGGAGAGGTCAACACTGAAGTACATTTTACCTGTTGTAGGTCTATGCATGTTCTGTGTGTGTGTGTCTGTGCTTCTCTGCAGTGAAGAGACTCACCTTTGCTTGACCTTATTTTAGAACTTTCTATGTCTGATAATGTCTTTGACATGCTTTCACACGCAACCATACATGCATTCTCTAAAGTGAATTAAAGCCTGGGCCCTGCTCTGCTGCACCTCACAGAGCTCACTATGAAGTCAACACAGTGAGTTTACACAGCTACAGGCCACTGTCCTGTCAGAAAGAAAGTTATAAATAGATGTCATTGGCTGATTGATCATTTCATTCCCCTGATGAGCGACAAGTGAGATACAGAGGTGCTTCTGCAGAGCAGGGGTCACAAACTATTTTAAGCCTGCAACCAGAAAAGTTTGGTTCTAGCTCGTGAACCGTAACATCGCTCTCAGTCTCAATGCATGACAATTAATTTTGTTACTAATCTTATGTATATTTACACCTGATCTTTAAATAAAATCCCCAGCTCTCCAACATATACTGTATTGATAATAACTAATTTTTCATGTATTTTTTTTCATAAAAACACAGACATCATGTAATGAAATTGGCATTTAAAGGGTTAAAGTAAAATGAATGATTGAATATTGGTATTTTTGGTCAGAACTGAAGTTGATTGAATGATCTGAGCAAAAAAAAGTGCATAAAAATATTTACCTGTTATGTTTTTATAGCAGCTTTTTGAAGAGGACATTTATGTCCTATGATTGCATCAAAGGGTAGTAAATTTAAGTGACCCACAAGGGTTAAACTGCACATGAGCTATCAAGACACCGTCTGAATTATAATGTCACACGAATTCAGGGGGGATTTAGATCAAATGTTCATGTACATTGACTGCACTGCAAAAGGACACAACTGGACAGACAACAGCGATACTAGTGTATCTTTGCGGCAACCTGTGCGGTGTCAGAATACTCCTCTTTTTTCCTCTCTTCACTCAGGCTGACTTGGTGTTCTAGCTCATCCATTCACATTTTAGACAATGCCTTTCCTTGCACAAAACGGGGTCCTATGGATCAGGTGCTGTATGCACCATAGACATAATAAAGAGTAGACACCACTCGTGGTGCTGCGCAGCGAGAAATACGGCCGCCATCTTGGTCCGGTCCTTGGTCCTATTATTCCTGCGATGGATATTAAAATACACCGAACCATTTGTCCTGTATCATAGCTACATGTATGACGTTTGCAGCAAAAAAATCAAAATAAAAAACGCGTGAAAATCAGTTTAATATTCAGAGTTAAGATGGATTAAATGCGCTGTCAAACAGAGCTGAGTGGAGTGGCTGACCGGACCAAGATGGCGGCCCCACCGCTCGTCAGCCCATGCGGCGTCTACTCTTTATATAGGTCTATGGTAAGCACAGCCCGTGTTTTGCTTATAGACCTTTTTCCGAAACGTCATCATCGAACGTCACCGCCGGTCACTGGCCCTAGCAACGCGATTCCGCCATTTTAAGAGGGGTATGCTTTGCCTTGACGACCATTACTTTCCCACGTTTCCCTCCCGATTTGAACGACCAAAAGCAGATATGCCCAAAACCTGCGCTGTTTTTGGCTGTAGTTCTCAGTCATGGAGCAACAAGAACATTTCCTTTTACAGGATTCCGACTGAAAAGGGCCAGAAAAGGAGTTTATGACTCACAGCATTGAGGCGGATAAACAATAATGGAACCACATGGAGCCCACAGTCAAAATGGTTCTATGTTTGCAGTCAGCATTTCGTCAATGGTATGTTGTGTTTCATGCAATTATTACCCCTGAACTGATTTTCTGAAATTATTAATTAATAAGCTTAACCAGTTGCGCTTCAGTGTCCCGCCCGCGGTACACTTTGAAATCTGCATAAGCAATTTGCTAAATGTCTGAAACTGCAAACGTGATTATACAAACACTATACGCCGATGGAAAGCTTAGATTCTCATGAATCCGCCGGTATAAACCACTTTCAGATGTGATTACCACAGCGGGTAATATAACCACATTTGTCCGACAAACAACGAATATCCATCCATCCTTTCTCTATACCCGGCTTCAACGTACACAGCGCGACTCACATTTCCGGATTCATTATTACACACAGATGAAAATATTCCACAAAAAACGGCCATAATCCAACCTTGGACATCCAGACGACACAAGCCAGTAAACTATTTTGTCCAAAACATGTCTTGAAGTCGGTATATAATCCACGAATAGGTCGTTTTCAAGGAAATGCACCTCGCGATGCACATCCAATATTCCCTGTATTTCGCGTCATATTTTTATTTACAAATAGAATATTAGCGATTTTTTTGTACTGAAAGTGGCTGGAATTGACTGCAGCTTATGATGTCTATAATTATCTGAAATGTTGAGGGCTAGCTACTTAGCTTAGGCTAGTGCTAGCTGTGCTTCCCACAAAAAGTCAGGGGTCTTTCTACTCACACTGCTATTTTTTAAACACTCCTAAACTCAATACTGAACAAACAAGTCTCCCTTCTCTCCTCCCTTTCGTTCTGCTAACTACTATGCTGTAATCAGCAGCATTGTCCTCATTATTGTTAGCACCTCATACCCTTGGGCCTAGGGTGGGTAGAGCTCATTTACTGGTATCTGACTCTTAGTTTTGATAATGCACATCTAACTAATATACATACACTACTTCCACTTGAAATTAAAAGGTGTAATGGTTCACCCCGTTAGCTTAACATTAGCTTAGCATAGCGGAGCTGGTGTAGCCGTATCTTACAAGGCATTTATCATTCTGACATTGACCTGTATGCACAAAAACGTATAAATATAAGCATACCTAAAAGAAAACGTATGAGTCCAGGCTTTTGGCTTTCGGCGGTCAAATCACGGTTGCTAATGACTTTGTTGCCCCCTCTTAAAATGGCGGCGTGCGTTGCTAAGGAAGGTATGGTCACGTGTCCCAGACTCTGACGTCACTGCGAAAAGGTCTATACCCTTGGCTGTTAGTCTGGCTCTTTGGTTGGTCTGTCTTGTGCCCTTCTGCAATCGAATTTTATCGAAAGCCCAGAAAATTGCTTTTGAGGGTGTAATCCACTGTAAGACCGGTTTATCTCTACTATGATCATGTAAATGTACAGAGACACACCAATCCACCGTTCCCTCGGGTGGGCCGCATGTGAATTTTCTATCCTTTGTCCGGATCTCTTGGAGGATGTTTGGGTTTCTGTGAGGGAAGACACTTCTTCTAGTTTGGTTATGGTTCAGCAGGTTCTGGCTGCTTTCATTTCTGGAGAGAGGGTTTTCACATAAAACAAAAATTAATGACACAATGGTTATACTTATGACCCCTAAAATCCCCACAGTTTCCCATTTCTTCTCCATGATGATTATATGGTTCTTAACACTTCACCTGTTCTTCACAACCCTCTATAGGGCACTTAAATTCTCCCCCTTTTGTACAAGGGCAATTGTTTCCTTTCTGGTCCGACAACAACAATTCCCCCAGGTAAAACTTCACTCCTTGTCCTCTATGAGTGAACCACCTGCGTCGATCACACAGTTGTACTGATATGTTATGCAAACATGTGTACACTTCAACAGTAAGTGTTCCCCAGTGATATATGTCCTCTGCAACGTGGCTAGGTTTGCCAACCTCTTCTATCAGTGTGTGTTGGTGCATCAGACCCCTGACGTCATGCACTTAAGTCTTTTCTTGTTTCTTTCCGGCTCCTCTGTGGTTCCTGAGCAGGAACACACATACTCCAGTGATACCAGGTGTCACCTTTTCCTCTCAGCCTTACTGCGTGTGACGTCCTCTCTGTCACTTGGAATGGTCCACTCCAGCAAGGTTCCGACCACTTCCGTTTGAACACCTTGAGTAGAACCCACTCAGCCGAGTTGGGTTCTGGATTTTCTTTCACCTCTTCGCGTTTCTCTGTCACCTGTGTAGAGAAAGCTGTGACAAGTGCCGTTAGTTGGTCAAAATAAGGCTTGTACCCTATTTGTTTTTCTCCTGCTGAAACTTCTAGGGGTTCTCTAGGTCCTGGAAACTGCCGGCCAGTAGATAGCTCAAAAGGAGTGAACCCTGTGCTCCTGTTTATTGTACTCCTGACCGACATTAATGCCACAGGTAGTGCGTCAAGCCACGTCATACCTGTGTGAGCACATATTTTAGCCAGTTTTCCCTTCAAATTTTGATTCATCCTTTCCACCCTGCCTTGAGACTGCGGGTGGTAAACTGTGCCAAATGCATGTTGTAAACCTAACATTTGTTCCACTGCTCGCAGGTCTTTGTTCTTAAAGTGTGCTCCATTATCTGACCTTATCCGTCGGGGGAACCCATGTGTTGGAATGTAATGGTTTATCAAGCATTTTATCACAGCTTTACTGTCTTCCTTTGTTGTAGGCCAAGCCTCAGGCCAGCCAGTGTAGGAGTCTACAGCTACCTGTGTCCTCTGACTCTTGTAACCATGTCTCTATAGTCAATGACTATTTCTTGGCCTGGTCTGTTTACTGCAGGAAATCGCCCTGCTTCAGGTTTCATAGTTGGTTTAGGGTTATGTTCTGTACATATTCTGCAGTCTTTCACATACTGGTTGGTCATCTCTGTCATATATGGATGCCACCAATATTGGAGATTTTTTTCGCATTTGTACACTATTTACATGAGCAAGGCCATGCACCTGTTGGAGTAACACCTTTTGCCATGGTGTAGGAAGAACTGGGGTTCCTGACTCTCCTTTCCATACTCCATCCTCATCCACTTTTGCCCCTTTTTCTCTCCACATTGTTTTTTCTTCTGGGGATGCTCTGTTCTGTGCCTCTTTCAAAGTCTGTGTAGTTATTTCAGGTAGAATTTCTGTTACCTATTTCTCAGTTTGTATCATTACCAAGTTGGGAGTGTATCCACTTACTCTCTTGGCCGCCTCATCTGCTGCTTCGTTTCCTCGTGCTATGGCTGTTCCTGCCTTGTCATGGCCTCTACATTTTACTACTGCGACTTCTCTGGGCAGTAGGAGTGCCTCTGCTAACTCCCTCATTTCTTCCTCATGTTTTATTGGTTTTTTGGCGGCTGTTTTAAACCCTACTCTTTTCCATTGGGGGAGCTCTATGTGCACTGCGCCTACTACATAGGCTGAATCAGTGTAGATGGTCACTCTTTTGTCCTTTGTTTCAATGCTTTGATTACTGCTGTGAGTTCAGCTAGCTGAGTTGATTGTTTGCGTGTTAGTGTTCCTGTCTCTACCTCTTCTATTCTCTCTCCTACCTGCCTCATCACTGCATATCTTGCCTTCAGTCCTTCTGCGGGATGTCTGTAACAACATCCATCTGTAAACAAGACTTTCTGTTCTCCTTCTAGTGGCACTGCTGAGAGAACTATTCTGATTTTCTCAGGGGTTTTGAACTTCAGTTCACACTCGTGGCTCTCCCTCTCCCATCTGTTCTGCCATGTTGATTCCTTCATGTGTGTATGTGATGTTAGATGCGGAAAGGATTTTCTCCATTCGTGTTTGTCTCAGTGACGTCATGGTAAATGCTGCTGAGTTTACAAATGCCACTACACTATATGTGGTGAGTACTGTGAGTGGGTGGCCCATGACTATATGTGCTGTTTTCTGCAGGATTTTTGCCACTCCAGCTGCATGTCTTGTACATGGAGGATGTCTTTTTTCAGTATCATCTAAAATGACACTCACATACATTAGTACTTGTCTTTCACTCCCCCTTTTCTGAAACAGAACACCGTTTACCGTGTGTCTTGATTCAGAAACATCCAAATAGAACCTGGTGTTAAAGTTAGGAATGGCCAGATCAGCGGCATATGCCAGTTCATTTTTCAGGTCAATGAAAGCAGTCTCAGTGTCAGTGGTCCATGAGAGAGGTGCAGTCAGGTTTCTCATGCCCTGCTCATTTACCAGAGCACGGAGGGGAGTCGTGAGTTCACTGTAAGAAGGGATGTAATGTCTACTGAAACCAGTCAGTCCGAGAAAAGAAAGCATGTCTTTCACAGTCCGCGGTTTAGGGTGTCCCAAAATCGTGTGCCTATGAGTGCCGGAGAGACCAGAACCTCGTTTGGAGATCACCCGGCCCAAGAAGGAGACCTGCCTGCCGGTGCATTGTAATTTGGAACGGGAGACTTTGAAACCACACTGATAGAGATGTAAAAGAACAGCGTGAGTAGCCTTTAGGCAGGATTTGCTTGATGTAGCTGCCAATAGAATGTCATCCACATACTGGATCAAGATGACATCGTCAGGAAGTGAGCATGAGGCGAGAAGTTGTTTCTGGACCTGATTGAAAATACCAGAAGATAGGATGAAGCCTTGTGGCAGTCTAGTGTAGCGATAACGGGAGCCTCTGAATGTAAATGAGAAAATGTCACGGAGCTCCTCAGCCAATGGGAGACAGAAAAAAGCATTAGCTAAGTCAATGCAGGAGAACCACTGATGATCAGGAGTGAGGGAGGCGATGGCTGTATATGGGTTAGGAACAGGAGCGGTAGATGTGGAGACCACACTATTGATTTTCCTTAAATCATGTGCCATTCTGTATTTACCTGTCTGTTGTTTTTCCACTGGTAAAATGGGAGTATTCCAGGACCCTTTAGAGGGTTCCAGGACCCCAGCTGCTAACAGACCCTCAATTGTGTCAGCAAGTCCTGCCTCAGCTATCGGTTTGTGTCTGTATTGTGGCTGCCAAATAGGTGGAGTGTTGGACAATGAAAATGTAATGGGAGTCACAGTCTTACAATGACCCACATCAGTGCTGCCTGTTGACCACAGAGTATCAGGAAGAGTAGATAACATGGCTTCACTATCCTCATGATCAGTTGCTTCTCTACCATGGTCGCGTGAGATTTGTCTATGTTCCAACAGTACAGAATCTGATGTATGGATGGAGATCTTATAAGATTTGTGGGTCGGAGAGAAAAATACGTTTGGAAGCTGTGTGTCTGCCCAACCAGTGGCCTGTGTCAATGTTTTCATCATCGGCCCTAAGTCTTTAGCTTGGTGCCCTCCATGAATCAAAAGCGTAACATGAGGAGATGCTTCACCTGCCATGGAATACCAGTGAAGTTGAGATTCAGTTAAGGCCACGTCAGCAGCAACACCCTGTGGGCCCACATAGATGTTTTGAGAGGTGATAGGCCAAATATCACCATCTGCCTGAGACATGAAGTTCTGGTAATAGATGTCATCGCCAGTCCTGTCATAATTTAGAGTGACATGATAGGGGTCAAGAGGTGAAAAGAAAGGTGCCAATGAAGAGATCCAGGGTTTCCACGCCCAGAAAGCAGACAGAAAGCCAGAGTGGGAGTCAGACTCAGACTCCAGAAGACCCCAGTAGATGTCCACCCATGTTGGAACAGCCGTGGGCGATGAATCAGACGTCAACAGCATCTGTTTGCCAATCGTAAGCCACTGAGTGGAACAGTTAATGGAGTATTCATTAGGGAAAGACAACATTACTCCATCCGCGGAGCACAGAATTGATGCTCCTGCCTTAGTAAGAAAGACTCTGCCACACAAGTTCACAGGAGAGTTCGGAGAATAGGCATAGCGTTGGCGAAACCTCTGTCCAGCAACAGATGTAATGAGTGGTTTAGTAATAGGCAGTCTTTCAACGTCCCCAGAAAACCCTGTAACTTCCACATATTGAGGAGAGAACATGTCAGGTGGAAGTGGAGTGGTCAGTGTGGAATAAGTGGCCCCCGTATCCACCAGAAAAGGCAACTCATGTCCATGTACAGTCATGTGAACCATAGGGTCTGCCAGCCCCAGGTTCTGGGTTATCTGTGGGCACCTTCAGGCTTCATAAAAGTCCGGCTGAGCAACAGCTGGATACTGTCCCGGTGTGGGTGCAGCTGTGGCATGTGGAGCCACGTAGGTGCCTCTGCCCCTTCCATAGGGTGTCGTTTGTGGGGGATAGTAGGGATTGCTGGGACATTCTCTCTGGAAATGTCCTAACTGACCACACCCATGACAAGCATACAACCCCCACGTGGTCCCCTCCCCCTCTGACCCCTTCTATAAGGACCGCTTGGTCCTCGTCTAGGATATTGTTGATACTGAGGCTCCATACATGGAGCCGGTCCCAAAGTGGGAGGTTGCAGCGGGTTTGTGAGGCTGCTGAGGTAGCACCTCCTGCTGAATCATTTGTTTTTTGGGCTGTGTTTTTGATTTATTTGCGTCGCTGTGGGCTTTTGCTAATTGGAGTTTTAGAAGTTGTATCTTCTGTAACTCTACCTCATCAATTTGTTGTTGAGCTTTATCTTGGGCTCTTTTAAGTGGTGTGTGAAATGTCTCTCCCATGTCTCATCTGCACAACCTGGTATATCAGGGTTCTCATCCATTGCGGCTTTAACTGTGTCAGGGGACGCCCTGTAAAACTGCGTTTCTAAATTGTGAAACTTGTAACTTGTCGCCCTGGGGATGGCTGCCAGTTGCATTCATCCACTGAGTTCTGCACCTGCTAAGATATGTGAGACCATCTTCTCCAGGTTTACAAGAGAAGGAAAGGGCATGTAGTGTTCCAGCAGGGAGGTGATATTTGTCTCTCATTGCTTTGCCTACTAGGTGACCCCAAGCCGCAAATCGTATGTCGTTAGGTAAGTAGCGTGTTCCGGCTCAGTCTTCTACGTCATTCAGGTCATATGTGGAAGTTTGTTTTCCAAGCAGTGCTCTAAAGTCTCCTAAGGCCAAAGTGTGTTCGTGAGTCAGTCTCTCAAATTCACCCATCCATTGTTGTCCTCCAGCAGTGGGGGGTGGCATTTTCTCAACTATAGAGTTTATGTCAGTGAATGAAAATGGCATATACTTATTGTTTTTGCCTTTAGCCGTCTGTACCAGTGGCATCTGCCAAGGTGATTTAGACTTTGGTTGGGCTCTCAGATTGTATTTTGATTTTGTGTTGCGTTGTGGGTGTTTTGTCATGGTGCCATTCATGGTGCATTTCAATGTCATAGTGTTCCTCATCTTCCTCAACTTTCTCTTCCCCTTCATCCTCTTCATCCTGTGACTCCATGTCCTCCTCTGCTGCAGCTTGTTGTTGTGCTAGAGTTAACCTAGCCCTTGCTGTTTCCCTCAGATTTCTTGCTGCCCATTCACCTGTTACAGACTGGAATGGTAGGAATGGTTCTTCTTCATCTTCCCGAGTCGTCTCAGCTCTTTGGCTTCTGCGAGAGGTCTTGCTACCCTGGCTCTCCCCCCCTTCTTTTCTACCTGTTCTTGGGGAGGTGTCATGCAATGTGGTGTCTGTGGTTGTCTTGCTATGCTGGTCTGTCTTCTGGTGTCATTTTGAGGTATTTGAGGTGTAAAGAATTGTGTAGGCCTGGGCATGTCTTCTCCCAGAAATGTTCCTACTTCTTCAGTCAATCTACGTCTCTCCTCTCTTAGGTGCTGTAGAGCTCTCTCTCTTTTATCCTGCTCTTCCTGCAACATAGTTAGGTGTCTGTTTATCTCGACTTGCTCTCTCTGTTCTTCCTCAAACATTTGTACATTCAGAACCCCGCTTGTGACTAGCAGCTCAGGCATCTGGTAAGAAGCGGTCTGGTATGACAGTGGAGGGGGGGCACATGGTAGTGAGGGATACAATGATTGACAGTCAGGGCGACCTTCCTGAGTTTCTGATGTTTTGTCACTGTCTGTACCTGCCTTATCTTTGTCCCTTGTTTGTTGGCCTTCACTCTTGGGCTTCTCTGGGGGACTCAAGGCTTTACAGGCTAAACCCATCTGGTGACTGACTCTGCATTCTTCCTCTACTTCGTCTACTTCTTTTTTGGTTTTTCTCTTTATCAAAAATCCTGTATTCTGTTGAGTTTGTTTCATTTGCTTTTCTTTGATTATATCATCCTCCAAGTTTGATAATTGTTGCCACAGCAGTGGGTCTTTGTCATCTGCAATTTGTCCTGATTCTTTTAGTTCTTTGAATTTTGTGTCATTAAACAGTCTTTTCTTTTTTCTGTCTTTTGGTTTTTCTCCGCTGACTAATTGAGTTACAGCTATTTCCCACTGTTTTTCCAAGGACCAAATGTCCTTTTTTGGATCTTCTTCTGCCATATTTGATCAGAATGCATACTACAGGGTGTGTTTGACCAGTATCAATGCTTCTTGAGCCAATTCAGAGTCCTCAGAAATCAAGCTTCTAGAATACACTATTGTATTCCGGATTTCTGCTGGGGGTTCTAATCCCAGGACTGAGAATCGTTTTAGAGTTACCGTCAAATCACACCTAGAACCTATTGAACAACTACTCAGTAACCTACTTCAACTGACAACAGCTTTATGTTTACACCGTTAGGTGTCAGGCTGTCCGCTGATTCGGTTACTTTTCATTCCATTTATACATGAGCTCCTCATTCACATTCTCATTCGCACTCTCTTTCACACTCTCTGAGACGCCGTTACACTAGGCAGTACCGTTCACTTTATCTCAGTGAGGTTCCACAAGACACGAAGACTTTATTACATAAAACCGGTTGTCCACTTCATTCACTTTTTTAGTCACTGGTTGTCATCACTGTTTTTTGTCTTTTTATATTTTTATTAAGCAAGCTTTTAGAGGTGAACTACGTCCTCAGGGCTTCTAAACCCGGTATTTTCAACCACTCGTCAGCGATCCAGGCTTATACCAAACCGTCCAGGTCTATTTGCCAGCCTAAGAAACTGTTGCCTAACAGGGATTACATTACACTTAGGGTTGCAGAATAAACCCTCTGCTCTATCCACCTTTTGGAGGGACTCCTAAACCCCCCGGGTCTTCTAACCCAGAACAGAGTATCCAGCCAGAGATTCTATTCTCTGTGGATCAGTGACTTTTTCATTCCATTAACCTTAGTACTTCTTCATCATTTTCATTTCTTCCAGAAGCACATTCAATTTTGTATACTAGGACAGACAGTTGGAGATTTGACAACAGTATTTTAGAATGTCCAATAGCAGAACTTTGATATTAACAGGTGTCTGCTTACCTTTTTATTGGGGCCCCGTGTTGTCAAAATCCTCTGGATGTCCGTTGGTTATTCAAAGTCTTTGTTCTGGTCAGTTCTCCTTCTCTATCCGGGTCACGGCACCAAATTGTTGGAAATCAGCCTATCCTACAATTAAACAAACCAACAGAATATGTGCAAGGCTATTTCCGCCCAGTTCTTTTGATGGAGTAGTCAGGAGACTTCTTCTTAAAAAAAGTATTTATTACAGCAAAATTGAATGTGCGATACAGAGCTCTGGGCCTGAATCCTCTGTCCCTAACCAACAACAAGCGTTCAGTCAGTTCGGATGGAATCAGACTCCTAACTTTTCCTGACCCAGTCTTCTTATACTCTAACAGTGTGTATATCTATCTAGGCTGGCCGCTCCCTCCGGTGCTGCGTTAGTCCACTCTCCTCTGTCACAGCTGATGTTTTGTCATTATTGCTCTCGTAGGAATGACTTCACCCCTGCAAAGCAAGATTAGAGACTGCACACACAACAAGCTCATGTTCTTTACTGATTACGGCTTACGTCAAAAACTATCTGTACCTTTATTATCAAAAACTGTGTACTTTGATTATCAATCACTTTATGGCTTGATCATCCTTGCATTCAATGATATGAGTAATAAGTAGAATAAAGCATAAGCTCCTTCTTATTGATTCTGGACTTTTCTACTCTTTGTTTCATTACAGTCACACCATGGTAATGATGCTCTTGACCTTCCTATTCCTCAGAACCAATACAACTCTTAAATATGCACACTTAGCAAATTATGAAACACACCATTTCCCACACCAGGCAATCCTTCAGGTCTTGGCTCAGGTCTGCAAAGGCCTGTCGCAATTCCTTCTCCCTAGCCTTGAAGTTTGTACCCTGATCTGTGTACAATTCTGCAGGGGTTCCTCAGCGAGCAATAAATCTTCTCAGGGCCATGAGAAACGAGTCCACATTGATACTCGTCAATACGTCCAGGTGCACACAACGGGTTGTCAGGCACTTAAAGATGATTCCCCATCTCTTTTCATTGCGTCAGCCAATTTTGATAGGGAATGGCCCAAAGCAGTCCATGGAGTGGAAGGGTGGTTCTAGGATTCTAAGCCTGGCTGGTGGTAAGTCAGTCATTTTTGGAACCACTGGTTTCGCCTTCCATCGCCTCCACTCGAAGCACTGATGCTGATGTTTTCGAATGGCCTCCCTAGCGCGGAGAATCCAGAATGTACGATGTATCTCCCCAAATACTCTTTCTGGACCCGGGTGGCAGAGTATGCGGTCATAATCCTGAATGAGGAGCTTGGTTATTAGATGACAGGGATGGAGAATAACTGGATGAATAGCAGACTCCTGAAGCCCTTCGACCTGCCTAAGATGGCCTCCAACTCTGATCAACCCAGTGGCTTTATCGAAATCAGGAGCTAAGGTGAGTCTGCGGTTACTTGTTGACACAGGTTTACCAGCTTTGAGGAGATTCATCATGAAAACTGTCTTGTTGAGATTTACAGAGAAGGAGCATCTCTGCTTTCTGATAGCAGGTAGCTGAGGGTTTGCCTCCTTCACTAGCCGCCCCGTGCAATGCCTGTGCTGTAGCATCCAACAGCTTGCTCCATGTGTCAAACTGATGTAGCAGGATGAGTTCTGCTTAAGGACATTTTGTGTCCTCTCAGGTAGCGCTGGGCTGTGGGCCAATCGGAACACGCCCACCCACTATAAAAGTTGAGAGGGGCCCCTGTACTCTTTCTCTCTTTCTCTTCTGCTGAGGCTGAAGACACGCCCCTTCCGGCTGCTCGCCCTGCTGCTCTCACCGGCGTTCAAAACATTCGGCGCGTTACTCTGATTGGTGTTGTGTAGCCACATTTGTGTTGCCAAAGGTAGGGTCTTTACCTCTTTTGTCTGGTGTTTATTACGGTCAGGAGCCTGCCTGTATGGTAAATGTTTTTACAATTGTAGGAAGCCGTAGCGGCTGGACCGGCTTCTGACGTGCTCTCCCTGTCCTGTGTGTGTGTGTGTGTGTGTGTGTGTGTGTGCGCGTCACGCTGCTGTACAGAGGTAGGTTCAGTTTCTTTTGTGTTGAGCAGAACTAATTGTCCTGTTTGTAACACCGCCCTTCTGTTTTCCCATGCTGTTTAGTGGCAGCACCAAGGACCCGCTGCTGCTTTGCTTGGCTGCTGCTTTGCTCGCTGCTTTGTGTACTGCATGTGTACCGCTGTGCTTCGCTTCGCCCGGCCGTGTATCTGTGGCCTGCTACACGGCTAACCGGGGCTAGCTGCTGCTATCTCTCTGCCTCACTCGCCTGGCCTACCTCTATCCGGTGTCAGCCGGGTTCGGACCAAGCGAGTTATGAACTGGGTTATTTTTAACTGTGTCTAGCTCTGTGATTTTAATTGTTGCCTTGTCTGTTTTTTTTTTTATCTGCGCCCACAGTGGGGACACAGTGTTATTCGTTGGACATTATTTTGGGTTTTGTTGTTTTTCTGTTTTGCCTTATGCCCCTTATTGGTTTAATGTCCAGCTAGTATTGATTTGTTTTTTTCGGTTTTTATGAGCTTTATTTGTTTTTTTGATATTTGTTTTCTCGGTTAAAATATTCATTCTGATTTGGTTATTAGTTTAGTTTTTTTGTTTCCGTGTTCTCCACTGATTCCCTTCTATGTTTCAGAGGCTGTGTACCTGTGGTCGGGACGTGGTGTCGTTGGTGGTGGTCTCCTCCCCGTGTGATGTGTGAACCCTGGTTTTTTTGGTTTCGTTTTGCACGTGTGTGATTTTTCTTTATTCACTTAGTGACCTCTCCCTGGGCCCTGTTCCTCCCCTCCGTCAACACACCGCCACATGGTAAGCAGACCTCTGACCCTTTGCACCCCTTTTCCCCTTATTTTATCATGTGTTAACTGATTTTAATTAGTTGTGTAAATAAAATTTGGATTATTGTACGGGAACAACACGTCTCTCGCTTCATGATATATGAACCTGTGTGCCTCAACGTGCTTTTAAGAGGCAAAGACTTTCCTTGGGGGCTCTCGCCCCAAGGTGGCGTTGTCAAGCTCAACTTAGAAGTTAGCCCTCCTAGCTGCTACTGCACTCGCCACACTGAGCTGGGTCTGGAATGGCTGGGTTCTTGTCAACAGTGGTGATACCACAGGTAACAGATCTAATAAGCTCAACAGCATCCTCATTTGAGCAGGTTGCTGGTTTGATTGGCCAGTGGTCAGGAGTCTGCAGCAAGAACGCAGGATCCTGACTCCATCGATTAGGGGGAGCCAACTCTGCCAGGGTTTTACCTCTGGTGAGGTTGTCTGCGGGGTTGCAGGCAGAATCCACATATCGCCAGGAATGCAGATCTGTCAGCTCTTGGATTTCTGCAACCCTTGTGCCGACAAAAACCTGGAAACAACACGACTCCGACTGGAGCCAGTTGAGCACGGTCGTGGAGTCTGTCCAGTACACAATGTGCCTGATGGGTAAGGTAAGCTCATTTCTGATTAGCTTAGCGAGCTGGGCACCGGTCACTACAGCACATAGTTCTAGTCGTGGTATCGACTGCTGTTTTTTTAAGGGGCAACTCGGGATCTGGGCATGATGAAGGTGACTTGGACGTTGGCTTGGGCGTCCTCAGATCGCAAATATGCCACTGAGCTGTATGAAAACATGTATGTCACTGGTGAACCCTGCCTTCTCCATGTTAGCTGTGACATAACATCTGGGCATAGTAATCTGCTGCAGACCTGAAAGCTCACCTTGCCACGCATTTCATTTCTGGAGCAAATCATCTGGGAATAGTGGGTCTCCCATTCCCGCTGCTTATCCCACAACCTCTGCACCAGCACCTTTGCCTGAGTTGTGAATGGCAGTATGAATCCAAGGGGGTCATACTGTGAGGCAAGAACCCTGTAGATTTTGCGTAGGGTATGTGTTCCTAATTCAACTGGACGATGCTTGAACCCAAGGATGTCATTCGAGAACTGCCACTTCAGACCCAGAGTGGATTCTTGGGGATCTGTGCAATCTTGGAACAGCCACTGCTCAGTGCTGTCTGCTCTTGCCTCCTTTGGTAGATGTTTCACCACAGCTGCCTCATTACTGGCCCACTGACGCATTTCAAATCCACCAGATGCCAACAGGTCTCTCAGCTTGGTGACGAGTTATTTTGCCTCTTCCATGTTAGGTAGACTCTGAAGACAGTTGTCGACATAAAAGCATTGCTCCACAGAGAACCTAATATCTTCCTCAGGATGGCTGTGGTCAACGACGTGCCTTTGAAGGGCAAAGGTGGTGCAGCATGGGCTGCATGTGGCACCAAAGGGGAGGACCTGCCATTCATAAGTGTCTGGTGCTGCAATTGTGTCTGTTCCACGCCATACAAATCGCAAAAGCATGTGGTCCGAATATTCGCGAATATTCGTTCGCCGTCGCCCCTGGTACCCGAGAGGCATGGCGTGCTGTGTCGGCTGAGGATGACAGCCGGCGGGCAGGAAGGACGGGATTGCTCGCGTACCTGACAGACGCCCGCCGTCAGCTGGAGAGAGCCGAGCTCAGTGAAGCTGACCCCCCCACCCACAGAAAAAATCCAAGCAAACAGGCTGAGTGGTTAGTGCCTCGTTTGTGCTGATTTGTGCCATTAAAATTTCCGTTTGAGCTGCTATAATTTCTGAGATATTACAAGTTTTATTTACAGACGATCACATGACCCTAATTGATGATGTCTGTGGTCTGCACCATAGACATCAACACCACCGTCTGTGGCTTTCACCAGCGGCAGTGTTCTGCGCTTCCTACAGAATGTTGTACTAATTAACTGTTCAATCAGCGACAAAGTGAAGTTAAATAAAAACTGACATTACAGGTTAAGTGATTTATAAATACCTATATTGTTTTTTAGGGAGCCGGGTTTTTCTATATGGAGTTTTATTAAAGGGGACATATTATGCAAACCTCACTTTGTGAAAGTGTTCTTACAGTAGTGTGTGTTGCAGTAGCTCATTATGAGGTTTGAATTTGAAAACTGTCTGTTTCCTCCCTGCCTTGCTCCACCACATTTTGTGAAAATGCCTGCTCAAACGTCTGATTTTGATTTGGGTCTGCTTATGACGAAATAAGCGGATTTGACTCCTCCCCCTGACTGCGCCCCCCCTCTGCACTGTCCTACCAGCGTGCGTTGTCCTGGGTGAGGGAGGGGGTTCTGGAGTGGCGGTTCCCTCACAGCGCCACTCTTCTCTCGTTTCCCAGAGCTCGGCTTCTCGGTGCGGGCGCCGGGCAGGCTCGTGCGAAGTGACCAGGCTCATGGCACCGGTAGCAGCTGTCTGGAGAGCGGCGGCGACGTAGGCGGCTCGGTCTCTCGCCCCTCTTCTTCTCCGGGCCTGCTCTGAGCCATCCTGACGTGCGGCTTGAACGCGGAAGTCATGGGGGGCCGGGATGTGATCCTCTCTCGGCTTCTCGTAGTGCCTCGGTGGCCGGAGCATCTCCCCAGCTGCCAGAGCATCTCCCCAGCTACCGGTGCCATGAGCCTGGTCACTTTGCACGAGACTGCCCGGCGCCCGCACCGAGAAGCCGAGCTCCGGGAAACGAGAGAAGAGTGGCGCTGTGAGGGAACCGCCACTCCAGAACCCCCTGGCTGGCTGCCGGAGGCTGGGGAGATGCTCCGGCAGCCGGCAGACCATCTCTCCTGCTAGCGGCTGCTGCCTGTGGCGCCCCACCATTTCGCTGTGGCAGGTTCTTGGTGTGGTGGAGCTGTCGGGGATTACGGGAGCGAACTCTCCGCTGGCCGGCTCTTTTCCTCTTGGGTTTGCTCCCAAGAGGTGGCTCAGTCCCTCGGTGACAGCTCGTTGGAGCTCCCTCAGTTCTTCCTCCATCTGCAGTCGGGCGAGCGCCATCCCACTTCTGACACCAATGTAGCACTGAGCGCATCCTCTCCCAGAGAGGGGAGGGGGAGTGGACAGATGCGTTCATTTGCATACCTGGAAGCAGGCCCAGAAACAGCTTGTTCTGAGGAGGGCTGGTGAGAGTGAATTTTTCAACCGCTGAAACTCCGAACAAAGGATGATTTTGGGGCGAACAAACTTAAATACTATGTTTTTGGGCTTCTGAGACCGATATGACGTGACTGAAAAATAGCATAATATGGGACCTTTAAATTATATATATTCTGTTGGAGCCATTTTAATCAGCAACCAATGAGTGGTGCTGTGACCTAGATACCTGTTTATTTGAAGGCCACACTAATTGGCACAGGTGTGATGCATACGGGAGCTGTATTGTGGCGTGGACTGTTGGGAAGACCTTGCTCTTTGTTGATATCGGTGAACTCCAGATGGTAAATAAATTGGTTTCATATATCCATTCATAGTTATGAGTGTGAACATTTGCTTTTTGTAAATATAGAAACATAAACTCTATGGCGTTGTTTTTGCCACGACAAGTACAAGAGCACGTCAAAGCAGCCAGAACGTTGTTAATTAATGTTCCACAGCCCACCATGAGGTCAGCGCATGATCAATATAGGTAATTGACTGAGAGAAAAAAGAACCGTGACTTTGAAGAGGATACAGAAGAAGATGACTGTGTTTGAAAATTCAATATACATTAGACTGAAAAAGAAAAGCCTGAAAAAAGACTTTTGATTTGGAAAATCAACTTTATGTGAAAAATTGAACGTACTGATAACACAAACTATGGAATATTTTAAATAGCCAAAAAATAGCCATATTGAACACATGTAGCTATAATAAACCACATAATGAATAACAGTATAGCCACAAGTGGCAATTAACAGGGTCCAAGCAACCTGGCAGCAATAGCACCTTGATTAATGGCTTAAACAGGGCCAATTTTGAACAATGCTCAATTTACTGTGTATAGCAGAGCATGTGCTTGTAGCTTTTCCTTCTCAGATGCTGCTGTGACTCCACTGGTCAAGTCATCATACTGCTCTCACACACAGGAAGCTCTCCTGCAGTATGCAGTGTAGTGCCCCAGACCATCCTTGGTCAAGCTTCCCTGGAAAGCAATGATAGCCCTCAGAGTGAATGTCTTTCCTTGGAGAACCATATTGGAGGGAAATTCACTCAAGCAAAATTCAGTTTGGTTTGCAGGGTCTGTGTCAATCCATGTTACTTCTCCAATGCTGTAGCTATGAGTAACTGTCCCTGCAAAGAGCACTTTTCCTGAGGTTCTGTTTGCTGTTTTCAGTTCTGCTGGACACTGAGAATGCTCCAGGATTGGCCTGAGGCAGGGAGACTGGGGCAGCCGGAGTCCTTCTTCCACAGCAGTGTCAAGCTGAGCCACACCAGAATTCCTCAGAACAGAAAGGTCAGGAGAAACAAGTGGCACTTCCCTTGTCATTCCTTTGCTGAGGTAACAGTACTGTGAAGAGCAGTGTTTTGTGAGATACACTCTGGATACATTTCTCATTGTTTTTGCAATGACAGCAGAGATGTTGCACTGTGCATCAACTTGGAGGGCACCGGACCTCAACTGGACTGCTTCAAACATTGTACTAAGCAGCTCTGCCCTCTGTGAGTATGTCTGTTTGGTGACCCCATCTGTGACAACAGCTTTCACCAGCTGCAAGACTGGGTTGTCACTGTCTCTCCTAACAGCATTTTAAAATCCAGAGCTGTCACAGAAAGCACAACATAAAGCCTGACAAAACGCATCAAATGTGCAGGTGTTCAACACAGAGATCATTGATTTGCCAAGTCTAATAGGCTGATGAAGGTTTCCATTTTTAATAATCCCACCTTCACTCTTTTGGCCCCAAAAGATGGATCTACGTGGAGCCACTCAGCGCAAGGAGAGAGGTAGGAAGTCCTCTTCCTTTTTTGGTGGAACCACTAGGCCTCTCCAGTTTTCAACTGCATCTTCATCTGTTGAAGGAATGTTTGTGGCAGCATCACATTCCACAAAAGGGTGAACATCCATTTTTATCTTGCCTTCTGCACTGTGGGTAGTCATGGATGCTGGATTGGCTTCTGTGACTATCACAGACGCCGCTGTTGCCTCATCTTTGGTCATTTCTTTTGCAGAGCAAATCCGCATATTTCCTTCAATGAAAGACAGATGACGAGCAATGAAGCGATCAACTCGAACAGGCAAGTTTTCATGTTTGAAAAGGCCATGTTTTATATTTTTGAACTCTGCTTCAGCAGTGGCTGAGCTTGCTGTGATGCTGGTGCTTTGGAAGAGAGGGACCATTATTCCTGTCCAGAGCGGTAAGTAACTTGCAAGCCGTATTATGTGGGGAATAATCTTAGGGAGGAAGTGAATATTGTCTCGATCCCCGTTAGCTGCAGCAAGTGACCTGCTCTCCTCGCATATTTCTGTTACCCACTGTCGTAGGTCAGTCTGGATCTCATCACATGGATCCACTGTTTTCATTTCCTCTCTCTCTTCTCCTGGAGTGATGATGGAGTCTTCTGCAATTTGGGCTTTTAGATATTTCTTGCACCTTTCTGATGCGAGAGGGACTCCAGAACTGTTGTCACCCTCTGCCTCACTGAGGGCAACAACAGTGATAGCACGTAAGATGTGTTTTGCGTGGTCCAAGGATTGCGACTGAAGAAGCTGTGCTAATGACCTGACAAAGAAATCTTTGACACGATGTGCTTTGTTTTTCAGGCAATCCCACTGGCAGATAATCTTGATGTAGTGTGCAACATCAACCCTGACAAAACAAGGGGGAAATTTTGCAGACTGGTTCCCACGTAAGACATTGAAGCATTCATTAATGTAGGTCTTAAGATCAGGATGAGGAGTGAAAGCCTTGACCAGAGCTCCAAGAATGACCAGAGAAAAATCACTCACAGCTTCCTTTGGAACAGCTGCGCCTGCACGAATCCATTCTGCTAACCAATTTGCAATGGCATTAACATCATGTCTCTCTGACAGCATTTGCACCACTGGGACACTGGAGCAGTTGTGTGCTGTCAGAACACCTTGATAAAGGAAGATATGGCCAGATGTACCATTTGATCTCACCAGTTTTCTCACTACTGAGCCAGTTGCATCAAAACACACTGCTGGGTGAGTTGTCTTAGACAACGTCTTATATACATGCAGCTGAGTTTGACTCCAGTAGTGACAGAAAAACTTATCCAGTCCAATGTCTCGAATGCTACCACTGTGAGGTGCACCATATTTTAATAACTGCCAAGATATAATAGGATCTTTGTCCCCTAATTCCAGATCTTTTCTCTCTTGTTTGGCTTTCTGCAGGGTGGCCAAATTCAGTAGGTGGCTTGGCTCAGGATCTCCAACATCCATTAGATCTGCTGCCTTTGCTGACCTCCATACAGCTGGTTCCATCCTGCCCTCACACAGCTCTTTCGCAATCTCCTCACGCAGGTTTCCAGACATGAACCGCTTGGAACGGCCAGTGTGCAGCGAGATGTCTGTATTTTTCTGTCACATTGAAGCATCATTGGGGTATTAATTGCTGGCTCTCTGTCACATTTCATTTCCAAATGGCCATTGCACTCCTTACAGTAGCCTCTAATCTGTATGTAAGCATTGGTGACAGTTGGATAAACCTTGGCTCTTTGGAACACAAATGTGCATGAGATTTTTATCTTCTTCCACATTAAATTATTTATGACATGAGTGCAAGTGCCAGGTTTGAAAACTGTGTATTCTCTTTTCTGAGATGGAGAAAACTTGTCTTTGTATTGCACTTTTTCTGGAATAAATTTAATCCATTTCTCAAAAGGTACTTCCAGCTGAAAAGCATGACAATGTTTTTGTTCAGGAGAAATGCAACCTGAGTCTGACTCCATGTCAACAGTGCTGTCTGGATCACTTTCCTGGGGCCTCATTTATAAAGCTTGCGTACGCACAAAACAGGGCTAGAAAGTGGCGTACGCCACTTTCTACGCAAAGGTTGTGATTTATAAAAACAAACTTGGCGTGAGAATGTGTGCACCGGTTCGCCAACCTTGATTCTTGATGCTTGCTTACGCACAAAACAGGGCGTAAATCACAAACTTTGCGTAGAAAGTGGCGTACGCTGTGTTCGTTGTGATTTCTAAAACAAACTTGGCGTGAGAATGTGCGCACCGGTGCACCAACTTTGATGCTTGCTTAAGCACATTTTGGAGACAGAGAGAACGGCAGTGCTGGAGGGTGAAGTGGTGAATTGAAACCAGACTGATCTCAAACCTTTATTGTTATCACATATTAGACTTGTAGAGCCGGATAATCATAAACCCTCATTGTTGTAGATGTTCATATAGTGCATCATTCGGCCGACGACTGTATTTGCAGAACTATGTTCATATATTAACAGGAGCGGATTGAACGTTATTTCATTCGGTCGTTTGACCGAAGGGCCGGTCCACATCTGGGGCCAGTGCGGTGATCTTTATTAAATAATTTTGTTTACTGATCACCCGGCGCCCGTACGGCTCATCGGGGAAAGCAGAAGACCCATTTGTAGGGGTGGTCTCTGACGCAGTGGCCCGGCTTCGGTTCCTGCCCGCGGCACTTTTATGCATGTCTTCCCCCTACTCTTCTCCCCATTTCCTGTCACTCTTCACTGTCACTATCACAGTAAAAAGGCAAAAAAAGTAAAGAATTTTGTTTATTTATCCATATGCGGCCGAATGGGATGAGCGTCCAACCATTAATCAGCCCTGTACAGGCACACATGCTTCACACCACAACCCCCGAGTGAAAATGAATTTGTCTGTACACCGAAAAAATGTACATTCAATCAGTTTACAAATTATTTGTACATCGGACATGATCAGAACAAATTTAGTGGCAGGGTGGCCTGGGTCAACACATGATTCATTCATCCTGACGCACAGCAGTGAAAAGACTGCAGGGGGCGCTGCGTGAAATGCCGTGGATCAGCAGCTTATTTATATACAGATACATTCATGAGTTACTTTGCATTGACCATTCATGGTAAAATGTGGGTGTGTTGTGGGCGGAATGTGAGGTGGATCCACCGGTGCAATCTTCCAGCTGGTGTGTGATTCATCAAGAAATTGCATGCAGCTGTGCTTACGCAAAGTTTTATAAATCAGGGGCGAAGGGCATACGCCCTTTTCGTATTATAGGCGTACGCAAACTTTAGTATGAATCCTACGCAATGTTTTATAAATGAGGCCCCTGGTCACTAAATTCCAAAACTGACCAGATGTTATGTCTGTTCAGCTTCACAAAAGTGTACAGGGCCTTTGCAGACATCTTGCCTTCTAACTGCTGACTCAGCTCTGTCCAGACAGTGGCAGCTGGAGTGGCTATTTTGCCATTGTCCACTATGGCCTTTTCTGAAGTGCAGAGAACAGCAAAAATTGAATCCCTGTCTACTGATGGCTTTCGGGGCATCTAGTTTAAAAAAACAAACAAACAAAAAAACGATGATTAGCACTGATCAAAACATTAATTCTGGCCTATATAATCTTCCTGGAGACACAAAGCATATCAGTATCCAGCAATCTACATGCTTACTTGGGTCTTTTGTGCATTTACAAATGCAGTATTATCTGTTCAATTTTGAAAATGTTAGTGATACCATGTTAGCGATACCATGTTAGCTAAATCATGTTGCCTATACCATGTGTTAACTTGCAATTTTAACTAAAACCACAGTATTTTACAAGTGCACTTACCGTGTCTAGAAATCAGATTTATCTGAAGGTTGTAAAAATACCACTGAAATGGTAAAATTGTGAAAAGGTCATCGAATGTGTGCGTCTTGTTGAATGGCTGTAAAAGACTGCTATTTTGTGTAGTTCTTAGTGGGGAGTGCTGAATGTTTTTGGGTATTCCAGGTGAAATGACCAGATATTCCTTGGGGGTGTTGCTGCACCATCTTCAAATTAGTCTTAAATTTGCATGCCTGGATCGATAATCCTTGAGAGGCCTTCCATTTTCGAGAGCAATAATCTGCCAAAGATGGAGAGATCTCTCTGCAACCATGTGTTCAAAATGCTTTGGCTCTTTTTAATAGTGTTGTCAAAATTGGTTTTTACTCGTTCATCTGAGTTTTTTGATATATTAATTCCTAAATATTTTACTTGGCCTTTTACAGGTATGCCATACAGTCTTGTCTTGGGTTGGTCATGAATGGCCATTAATTCACATTTGTCAATATTTAAGTAAAGGCCAGAGGCTTTTGAGAATTGGTTGACAATTTGTAAAGCTATAGGTATTTGTGCTTCATTTTTAAGAAAGAGGGTTGTGTCATCCGCAAGCTGACTTATTACCAACTGGTTGCCTAGAACATCCAGTTTCTTCATTTCTTCACAATTTTTGACCATAATGCTCAGAATTTCAGCAACCATAATGAATAATAAAGGCGATGCTGGACACCCCTGCCGAATACCTCTTTTCACATCAAAACGCCCACAGGTTCCAAAAGAAAGCAGAACGGAACTGTTATTTTCTTTGTACAGCATCTGGGTAATTTCACAGAAAGCATTTCCAAAGCCAAAGTACTGTAACGTATCAAACATAAAGGAATGTTCCACCCGGTCGAATGCCTTACAAAAGTCCAAGAATAGGATGTAACCATCGTCATCAATTTTGTCACGATAATCTAATAAATCTAGTATTAGTCTAATATTATTATGGATGGAGCGGCCTTTAAGAAAACCAGACTGAGATTCACTGATAATTTGCGAAATACCTTCTTTGAGCCTGTTAGCAATGACATGTGCCAGCAGTTTATAGTCTACATTCAGTAAAGTTATTGGTCGTAAATTGTTCAAGTACTTTTTGTCCTTGCCACTTTTGGGAATCACTGTGATGAGTCCTTGTTTCATAGTGGTCATCAAAGATTTGTTTTTGATACACTCGTGTATGGCGAAGAAAAGGAGGTCTTTGATGTCTTCCCAAAAGTGTTTATAGAAGTCAGATGAGAGGCCATCCTGGCCAGGAGATTTCCTCAGAGAGAGTTTTTTAACTGCCTCTTCCAGCTCAGATAATTCAATGCCAGAGTCACATATGTCCTTAAAGTCCGAGTTGATGGATGGAATGTTGTGTTTTATGCTGTCCAAGAGAGAAGAGTTTCCCTCAGTATTCGAAGGTGAATAAAGTTCCTTGTAAAATCTGAGAACCTCATCAGAAAGTAGTTTAGGATCCGTACATTCAGCTCCATTAATCATGAGGGAGTTAATCGGGTTCCTCTCCTGTCAGCGTTTCTCAAGGCCGCAGAAATACACTGTATTACATTCACCCTCTTCAATCCATTTGGCTCTCGATCTGATGATGGCTCCTTGTGCCTTTCTAGAGCTAGCTGACAACACGATTAAAACAAGGAAAGTTTACTTCCTGATCTCACGACAAGCCGTTGTGCGGACCCTTTTGCACATGCGCACATCAGCCGCTATTTTCGACAGCAAAATACGGCAACCCCACCTGAACAGTGTCTCTGCCTCATCTCCGTTGCCTATCTACCTACCTATCTACGTCGCTTTGGATAAAAGCGTCTGCTAAATGAAATTGTAACATTGTAACCGGCTTTGTAGTCACCGGTTCGCACATGCGCAAAAGAGTCGAACGAAACATTTCTTATAATTAAAAATTTGTCTGCAAGCCAGATGCAGCCATCATAAAAGCCACATCTGGCTTGCGAGCCATAGGTTCCTGACCCCTGCTGTAGGCTGTGCCCCTTTGAGTCTCCACATCTTCTGCAGGGCCCCTGCCTGTCAGGTGCTTTCTGGGGTGTCTGCCTTGGCTGTGACTTGGCCTGTCTTGTTCTCACGCAGGCGCGTCGCTGCCCCTGCACGGTGTGGAGCTGCGTACTTGAGAGCTCAGTGAAGCTGACCCCCCACCCACAGAAAAATCCAAGCAAACAGGCTGAGTGGTTAGTGCCTCGTTTGTGCTGATTTGTGCCGTTAAATTTTTCGTTTGTGCTGCTATAATTTCTGAGATATTACAAGTTTTATTTACAGACGATCACGACTCAAATTGATGACGTCTGTGGTCTGCGATGTTTATAACGTCTTAATGTATATAACGTGTATAATAACTAATGTAATAACATCTGAGGATGTTCAACCTGTGTTACTGCTGGAAATTGTGTCTTTGAACTGACTTTGTGCCTTTGTGTGTACATTTGTTCAATAAAATTTGGTTCAATAAACGTAGAATGTATGTTTATGTTACTAATTTACATTTTTAATGAACTGTGCTTCATATTTACTTTGCCAATCACATTTCTGTCATAAGACAATAAATGAAATCGCTTTAAGGTTTATTTAGGAGCATGAAGCATTTTTAAAAAAAGGGTCATTCCGTGTGGTTTCACCAGATGGTGGTTGCCGCATCATTTTCAAATTAGTCCTAAATTTGCATGCCATTAGATAGTCACAAAAGTACTTTCTCTGCAAAATTGTAGGCCTGTAGCTCAAATAGTTTCTGAGTTGTGGGGGTTGACACCCATTTACAATGCATACATGTAATTATAACATACACATACAAATTACATGTACTAACTTGAATTCAGGGAGCTCTGTAGTAGTTTATGGTTGATTAATTTAAAAATAACAACAATAATGTTGAATTTTACAGTATCAGTGCAGTGGGATTAAACATGTTAAATTTAATTGTACAATGTCATGTTACAAACAAAAGAACCTCTACCTAAGTTATAACTTAGGTATACCTAAGTTATACCATTATACTTTTTGAAGGTAGTCACCTTTAACAACTAACATTTCAAAAAGATCAAAACATACATAATACTACCATTGGAATGACTACTAATACTTGTATCCCAATTTAAAGTAGTGAAAAGCAAAAAACGATTTTGACATCACCCATGCCATTTTGAGTAAGAATATCTCAGTAACTACAAATATAACCCTGCTGCTTTTTTTGTACAGTGATAGAAGACAGATGGAACTGTCTTGTAGAAAAATGTGGGGTCTCTGGTACCTGTCCCACACTGAGATTTTTGCCAACAAAAATAGCCAATTTAAAATCTCGTCCAACTTTGGGAGCTCATATTTTCCAAACTGAGGTACCTAGAAAGCTCCAGTTTGCTAAGTTATCACACAAGTTTGTGTAGAATGGAACTCAGGGGTGTTAGAACACTTCTGTGCAGTATTTCTAGTACTTTTAAGGTCCCAAACCCCACTCGTGAGTAGGTATCTCTTAATTTTTAGCATTTTTATCAAACCCCCACGGCCTGCAGAGTGTAGGGAAACACCTGGGGATGTTTGTGGGGCACTAGCTACATGCAGAGACCTTGTTTACCAACTCACAGCTCTCTGGTATGTCTAGAGGCTGAGAAATAACCAGTTAAAGATGCAAAAAACGCTGGCGAGGCTTTTTATAGTCCAAATTCTGAAAATTTCAGACCCCCTCCTCTTCTTGGCCATACAGGAGCAGGGCCGGCTCTGGACATCATGGGGCCCTAAGCAGGATCACTTTGTGTAATTGAAATATTATAACTTAAATATCAAAAACACCTGAGAAAATAGAAAAGAGAAAACAATAATCTAAGGCTCTAAATGCAAACTTTTATTACACTGTTGGTGGTACTGATGACATCTTCAGAATTTCTGTCTCCTTGCTTTCTTGGAAGCAAAGTCCTCTATAGTGTCATCATATGACATCTTGCTTCCAACCTGATGGTTGATACTGATGACTGCCAGACCACTGAGATGTTCTTGTGCCATGGAGGACCTTGGGTAAGTTTTTATCAGTTTGAGCTTGGAAAAACTCCTTTCTGCAGATGCCACTGTCACTGGCAGTGTGCAGGCTATTCTCAGTGTCACCCAAAGGTTGGGATAAAGCCCAGTCAGGCCATTTTGGTGGAGAAAGGTGAGTAATTCAAACTCAAAAACTCATTAGTTTCACCAATATTTCATCATGGTCTCCTGAAGCACTGTTTGGATCAGGAAAGCCTTCTGGGTGAGTATATTGTTCTACTTCATCCTATAAACAATGTGAAAGCTGCAGGAACCGAGCTTAATCTTAATCTATAATACAAGAAAACACATCAATATAGAAGCTGTCTGTACCTAGAAATTGACCGCGCCGCTAGCTAAACAGCGCTTGCATTAGCAACAACGATTTGGTTACCGTCAGTTGAGCTGAATATATCAAGGACAACAAGTGCATTTAAAAATTAGACTTGTAGCATCCCTGGCTTTATTAAAGAAGTGCTCTCTGACTGATGCCTTTTCAGTTGTTTTATTTTGAAAGACACCGTAAGAGCTAGGACGATAACAGAAAAAGAAAACGAAATATCACATTCATGTTCATATCTTAACTTGAATACATTTACTGTAATAATAACTCATAGAATAACTGAATTAATCCCAAAATATACACACTATAAACGAACGAGTAATGACCAGACGATACTACAAAAAGTCAACCTAGCTAAAACACATTCAAAGTCGACACAAAGTCCACAAAACCATCAATAAAAAAACGTTACAATTTAAACTACCATAAACTCAAATTAAACAGAAACACACACAAACCTTGTCCCCTTTAGCCAGGTGCTGAATTTTAAATGGTTTGTCCGTTTTCTATTTCCTAAACTTTCCGTTTTTTACCGACACTCTACACTTTTTGTTGTCAGACGCCATACTCCTTCCTGCCGTACAACACTACCAAAATAAAAGCACCCGATTTAACTTAATCAGAAGGAACTTAAATTATAAGAAAAACCGAGATGAACAGATAAAATTTAGGTCATTTACAAGACTCACGATCATAGTATCCACAAAACAATCAACTGATGTTTTCAAAAATTACCTTGCGTATCTCTCTTTTGTTCGTCCTCCTTCTTTTTCCTTTTTTCCGCACCTGAAGGATAAAGGCGCTTCATCTTGTTTTTTTTCTGTTCTTCTTCTAAACATCCTCCTTGATGCCAGTTTTTGATCAACCAACCAAATATTTTGACACGTCTGGGGCTGCAGCTGCCGCCCAATCAGCGACACTGAACTTACAACGCGTGTTGGGTGGTTGCCAGGTTAGTCCGAAGCAAGTAATGTTAGATGGCAGTCTGTGGGTCAGACCATCAGACACAGTCAATTCGGGGGCCCCCGAGTGACGGCGGGGCCCTAAGCAGTCGCTTAATTCGCGTATAGGGAGAGCCGGCCCTGTACAGGAGTGTATCAAAAACAAATCTTTGATGACCACTATGAAACAAGGACTCATCACAGTGATTCCCAAAAGTGGCAAGGACAAAAAGTACTTGAACAATTTACGACCAGTAACTTTACTGAATGTAGACTATAAACTGCTGGCACATGTCATTGCTAACAGGCTCAAAGAAGGTATTTCGCAAATTATCAGTGAATCTCAGTCTGGTTTTCTTAAAGGCCGCTCCATCCATAATAATATTAGACTAATACTAGATTTATTAGATTATCGTGACAAAATTGATGACGATGGTTACATCCTATTCTTGGACTTTTGTAAGGCATTCGACCGGGTGGAACATTCCTTTATGTTTGATACGTTACAGTACTTTGGCTTTGGAAATGCTTTCTGTGAAATTACCCAGATGCTGTACAAAGAAAATAACAGTTCCGTTCTGCTTCCTTTTGGAACCTGTGGGCGTTTTGATGTGAAAAGAGGTATTCGGCAGGGGTGTCCGGCATCGCCTTTATTATTCATTATGGTTGCTGAAATTCTGAGCATTATGGTCAAAAATTGTGAAGAAATGAAGAAACTGGATGTTCTAGGCAACCAGTTGGTAATAAGTCAGCTTGCGGATGACACAACCCTCTTTCTTAAAAATGAAGCACAAATACCTATAGCTTTACAAATTGTCAACCAATTCTCAAAAGCCTCTGGCCTTTACTTAAATATTGACAAATGTGAATTAATGGCCATTCATGACCAACCCAAGACAAGACTGTATGGCATACCTGTAAAAGGCCAAGTAAAATATTTAGGAATTAATATATCAAAAAACTCAGATGAACGAGTAAAAACCAATTTTGACAACACTATTAAAAAGAGCCAAAGCATTTTGAACACATGGTTGCAGAGAGATCTCTCCATCTTTGGCAGATTATTGCTCTCGAAAATGGAAGGCCTCTCAAGGATTATCGATCCAGGTTATTCTCTTTGATGTACCTCAGAATGTGATCAGACAAATCAATCAAAACAACTGCAATTTCATATGGAAAAACAAACATCACTATATAAGGAAAAATGACGTTAAATCTTTGGAGGAAGGTGGCCTTAATGCTATTGATTTTGATCCAATGAATGGGGTTTTAAAACTAAGGTGGTTACAACATTTTTTAGTTCAGGCAGATACGTTATGATTCAATCTCCTTTCTAAAATGTTTTCTACTGTAGGTGGCATCCAATTTCTTTTAAAATGTGATTTTGAATTATCTAAACTTCCCATAAAACTATCCAAATTTCACGAACAAGTCCTACAGTACTGGAAATTAATATTTAAACACAACTTCACGCCCCATGACGCACCAATATGGAATAATAGATACATCCTTATCAGTGGCGTAGCTGGGGTGTATTCCACATGGGGTTTCATATGTGTCGAAGGGGCCCGCATGTTTGGCATGCCGCATTGCACACAAGAATAGAGGACAGAAAAAAAGCCAAAAAAGTGCATCTTCATCACCATGACAGAATTGTAATAACCACCTTGTTTTATTGCCAACAACAAAATGAAGATAAATAATAAGAATTTGTCACAAAATCTGAAAAGTTATATTTTAACCCAGGTTGGCATGGACCATGTTGAACAAGGGCTCTGACTTTTGCTGTGCTCAGAGTCTCATCTTTAAAAAGAAATGGATCTGAGGGATATTCTTGGGTGTAGTCCAGTAGTGGCTTGTCTGTGGCTGCCTCATCCTCGGTTGCCATATCCTGCACAAAAATATGCGGAGATAGATTATTTAATTGTTTGCTTTCTTTTTTGCAGGTACTGTTTCAACATGTTTTTGTATGGAGGTAAATTTGTTTCTTTATTCCTCAATCGAAAAAAAAGTTGCTCCAATCGCAAAACATGTTTTCAATCAGAAAAAAACTTCACTTCAATCAAAAAAAAAACGTTTTCAATCAAAGAAAACTCTTGTTCAAACGCAAAAAAATATTTGAGACCCAAAAAATTGCATATAAACACGTTTTTTCTTTGATAGAATTTTTTTTTTTTTTTGTTGAAAATACATTTTTTGATTGAAGTCATATTTTTGGATTTGAGCCATATTATGGGTAGGGGACAAGGTACGTTTTATCCGTTTGTTTTCTGGCTATAAAAGACACAAGCAGAAACAAAAAATCAAGCCGTTTTTTCGTTTTGAACAAAAAACAAAAAAACAGGAAACGGTTCGTTTTTTCGTTTTTTCGTTTTCACCCCCAAAATGAAAATACGACTCCATATTCCGGGCGGGGCTTCGGAGCCTGCCAGTGCACAATAAAGCTCCTGCCCATCACAATAAAGCTCTTGCGCTGGCATTCATAGACAGACTGACTTTCATTGTATTGCTTGCCCCCACTGCACTTCCCCTAACTCTAAATCAAAGCAAGTCGTGTACACAGTAATGACAGTCATAACCAGTGGTGTAGTCTAGTTTTTTCTACTGGGTATACTCCAACCTCATAAACCAAAGCCAGGTCAGGTTCTCATATATGTGTGCGTGCACTCACATGTCCACGCGCGCGCGCACACACACACACACACACACACACACACACACACACACACACACACACCAGCAGCTCCTTTATTTCAAACTACCAATTAGATACTTAAAGACATTATAGTGTCAGCAGCTCCTCCTCCTGCCATCAGGTAGAGCTGATGTTTCCTCTTCATCAGGTAGACCTGATGTTTCCTCTTCATCAGGTAGAGCTGATGTTTCCTCTTCATCAGGCTCCCTTTCCTAAATGTTAACCTTAGCTCCAGCTGTAGTGTTCCCTAAAGCGGCAGTATTCACAGGACAAGTAACAGGCTTATTAAAACACTGAAATGGTTTCATTTAGCTTTGCTTTCTTTTTCTTATTTTTTCTCCACTGACTGATGTTGGGTCATTAGAAGTTCTAGACTCATGTCCCTCTTCTTCTAAGCCAGGAGTATTCAGCTAAAATTCAGAGAGGTCCAGTCAGCAAAGGTCCAGAACATCAGAATGTCTAACTTGAGTTACTGTGATATATGCTGATGTAACCTGGTAGTTTTATTAGAGTCTGCCTGTAATCAAAAACTGACCGTCAAATAAATTCAGTACGGTTCAAAAACATTTTGACATTTATTAATAAATAACTTATATATAACAGTATATCTTAGAATAAAGTTCAGAACTTAAAAAAGCATGACTGAACAACCTGAATCAACTTCTATACATCTTTAACAATAATTAAATCTCATAAATGTAAACATTTGAACACTTTTACATTTTTGTCTGTCTCATATCACTCCCCTAATATCTCTGCTGCTTAATGGGAGAACTGAGCTGCTGCTTGTTTGAGCCGTTCTCAAAACATATTTTGATTATGTTCATAGTTGAGAAAGCTGCCTTACAGCTGTTTGCTGAGCCAAACATGGTCAGCATGTGACCACAGTCTGTCCTCTAGAGATGTATAAGGCACAAAAGATACGACTCTCACAGCCGATGCTTTGTAGTGAATCTGAAGAGCCGACTCCTAACGTATTTAATGGAGTATGGAGTTTAACACTGTCCTAGCACAATACATGTCACTGGATCCTAGATTAAAGAAGCTTGCCTTCAGTGACAACAGAGCTGTTGATGAGACACTTCAGAGAATATGAGCAGCAGTCTGACACCTCCACCATTAGAGGACCAAGTGGAGGAGGAACCTCAAACTTCTGCTGTGTGGAGCCTCTTTGATGGAAGAGCTACAGGAGATGATTCAGGAGAAATCCTACAGCTGATGTGGAAATGGAGGATCATATCTAGAGGAAGCCCTCATCCAACCAGCAGACGACCCACTGAGCTGGAGCAGGACAAGGCCTCAGTCTGCCCCACCTGGTGAAGGTGATGGAGGAGAGACAACTTCTTCCATCTGAGAGAATCTTCTCAAAAACACGGCAGATATTCACTGAAAGAAGAAATGTATCAGCCCATCCAAGCTCAGCCATCTGATTTTTCTGAATGTCAGCCTGCTCTGAGGACATTTATACTGTTTGAATACTGAGTCTGGTTCTGGTTCTGTTCTGGTTCTGTGGGTTCATGTGCAGAGTTTTGTTCATTTATTTTTTGTGCCAAAAAGTTTGGTTGAAATAATAAACAAAAGCAAGAATACCTGTTTTTGTAACAGAGCAAATGTACAAAATGAGTCAATTCTAAGGCTTCTCATAAAAACACTGAATGAAAAAGAGTTTGTCAAAACACAAATGATTCATATTTGCCTGGTTAGGCTAAATATGAGGCTACAAAGAATAATAAATTAGGAGCCGTTTGGGAGCCGAAAGAACCGGCTTTTCTTTGGAAGCAGTGCCAAAAGCTCTCTGAAAAGAGCCGAACTCCCATCACTACTGTTCTCTCTGTCCCTCATCTCTCAGCTGCTTTTTGAAGGCAGAGCTGCGATGCGATTCAGCGACGTCATTGGCTGAGTAGCGTCACGTGGGATGCCTGAACTCCTACATAATTGGTGATGTATAGAAGTTGATTCAGGTTGTTCAGTCATGCTTTATTAAGTTCTGCAGTTTATTCTAAGATATACAGTTACATATAAGTTATTTATTAATAAATGTCTAAATGTTTTTGAACCGTACTGAATTTATTTGACGGTCAGTTTTTGATAACAGGCAGACTCTAATAAAACTACCAGGTTACATCAGCATATATCACAGTAACTCAAGTTAGACATTCTGATGTTCTGGACCTTTGCTGACTGGACCTCTCTGAATTTTAGCTGAATACCCCTGGCTTAGCAGAAGAGAGACATGAGTCTACAACTGTCAGGGTCCTCTCCTCATTCCCTCCCCACCTGGCATCCCAAACAAAACCCCCTCCCTTGTCCTTTTCCTCCCTGTCTTGCCTCCTGTCTCCCATCCATCCCTTTTCCTCTGCTTTCCCTCACAGCACTGCACCTGAGTGGAGTTCGGCTTCACAGCCGTCTCCACTCAGGTAATCAACCTCCTCCACGAGTCCCGGGCAGCTGGAAGAAATCATCCTGATTACTCACCAAGCAATAAGTACCGGCTCAACACTCCACACCCTGCCAGATTGTTGAAATAGACTTTGCTGTCAGTTCACTCTCTAGCCTCCAGAAAGTTTGTTGAAAATTTGACGTTTTTCTAGCGTATCTCTCTCCTGCCTTCTTCCAGACCCAGCTGCCCGAGAACTTACCCACCCGAAACCCTCACCTGAACCCCCCAACCCATTCGGCACCGGTCTCCTCCCCACTCGGATCCCCCATTCCGCCCGGACCCCCTCCTGGAACCCCCGACCCATTTCCTTCCCGGCCGCTGGAGCTGCAGCAGTCAACCGGCTGCTCCCTGCCTCCCGGAGCTCCTCCCGGAACATCACCTGCGAGACGCCGTCTCTGCCCGGCCAGTCCAACACCTCGGCCCCCCGGATCGTCAGAGTGCTCCGTCTCGTTCCCTCCGAACCCCTCCTCCTCCATCGAACTCTGAGCCCTTTGACGTCTGGCCGCCAGGGATCCCCCACAGCCATCTGCGACGCTCCGGTCCCGCCCGGACCTTGGACAACCGCCGATCCCCGTCCCCAGACCCACCCGGCCACATCCTCCCTCCACCAGCATCCCTGTTCCTGCATCCCGGTCTCTGCACTCCAGCCATATCCACCCCTGTACAATAAAACCCTTTTTCAACTTCTCCGGTTCTGGTATAGTGGCTCTCGGCTCGGGTCTGCCTAGCTAACACGTGACAACATCTTTTAATGACCCAACATCAGTCAGTGGAGAAAAAGAAAGCAAAGCTAAATGAAACTATTTCAGTGTTTTAATAAACCTGTTGCTTGTCCTGTGAATACTGCCGCTTTAGGGAACACTACAGCTGGAGCTAAGGTTAACGTTCAGGAAAGGGAGCCTGATGAAGAGGAAACATCAGCTCTACCTGATGGCAGGAGGAGGAGCTGCTGACACTATAATGTCTATAAGTATCTAATTGGTAGTTTGAAATAAAGGAGCTGCTGTGTGTGTGTGTGTGTGCGTGTGGACGTGTGAGTGCACGCGCACATATATGAGAACCTGACCTGGCTTTGGTTTATGAGGTTGGAGTATACCCAGTGGAAAAAACTAGACTACACCACTGGTTATGACTGTCATTACTGTGTACACGACTTGCTTTGATTTAGAGTTAGGGGAAGTGCAGTGGGGGCAGGCAATACAATGAAAGACAGTCTGTCTATGAATGCCAGCGCAAGAGCTTTATTGTGATGGGCAGGAGCTTTATTGTGCACTGGCAGGCTCCGAAGCCCCGCCCACCAATGAAACGGAATATGGAGTCGTATTTTCATTTTGGGGGTGAAAACGAAAAAACGAAAAAACGAACCGTTTCCTGTTTTTTTGTTTTTGTTCAAAACGAAAAAAACGAAAAAACGAACCGTTTTCTGTTTTTTTTGTTTTTTGCTCAAAATGAAAAAACGAAAAAACGGCTTGATTTTTTGTTTCTGCTTGTGTGTTTTATAGCCAGGAAACAAACGGATAAAACGTACCTTGTCCATTTTGGCATTCAAACACCTTTTTTTCCGATCACAGTGAAAAAAGTTTTGAAGCCTGTTTTTGCGATTGAATCATTTTGACACAAACATCCCACAGTGGGCGGATGCTTCTCCATTGGTCGGGCATGTTTGAGTGACAGGTGTCCACACCAATGACGAATCTCTCTCCAGAAGAAGCTACTTGTGTGCGGGGAAGTCAGTCTTTTCTATAGTCGTATGTTTGTGCGGCTGACACTGCATCTGTGGTTGCAGGCGCAGGCCACTACTTATTCCACCACCAGCTGCATTGTAGTATCCATGATACTGAATTTACTGTGAGTACAATGCCCTCAGCACACTTCATATTATAGGCTATATAAACACTGTTAAGCACGTTTTATGGTTTATACCGGCGGATTCATGAGAATCTGAGCTTTCCATCGGCGTATAGTGTTTTTATATTCATGTTTGCAGTTTCAGACATTTAGCAAATTGCTTATGCTGATCTCAAAGTGAACCGCGGGCGGGACACTGAAGCGCAACTGAAGTGCAACGGGTTAATATAACGTGTTTAATATAAACAGTGTTTATATAGCCTATAATATGAAGTGTGCTGAGGGCATTGTACTCACAGTAAATTCAGTATCGTGGATACTACAATGCAGCTGCAGCTGGTGGTGGAATAAGTAGTGGCCTGCGCCTGCAACCACAGATGCAGTGTCAGCTGCACAAACATACGACTATAGAAAAGACTGACTTCCCCGCACACAAGTAGCTTCTTCTGGAGAGAGATTCGTCATTGGTGTGGACACCTGTCACTCAAAGAAGCATCCGCCCACTGTGGGATGTTTGTGTCAAAATGATTCAATCGCAAAAAACAGGCTTCAAAACTTTTTTCACTGTGATCGGAAAAAAAGGTGTTTGAATGCCAAAACAAAGTCGAAACACTCCGAACACTTTTTTATTTGCTTTGATTGAAAATAATTTTCTTGATTGAAGTTATATCTTTTGTGATTGAGTAATAAAGAAACAAACGTCCTACTCATTTTATGGCTCAAATCCAAAAATATGACTTCAATCAGAAAATATATTTTCAGTCAAATAACAACTGAATTCAATAATGAAAACATTTCAATCAAAGAAAAAACGTGTTCGAATGCATTTGTTTTTTAGTCTCAAATATTTTTTCTATTGGGAAAACATTTTTTTCTTTGATTGAATTTTTATTATTATTATTGAAGTGACCTTTTTTTTTTTATTGAAAACATTTTTTGAGGTTGAGGATGCTTTTGTTTTCATTGAGTAATAAAGAAACAAATGTCCTACCCATAATATGGCTCAAATCCAAAAATATGACTTCAATCAAAAAATGTATTTTCAACAAAAACAAAAAAATTTCTATCAAAGAAAAAACGTGTTTATATGCAATTTTTTGGGTCTCAAATATTTTTTTGCGTTTGAACAAGAGTTTTCTTTGATTGAAAACGTTTTTTTTGATTGAAGTGAAGTTTTTTCTGATTGAAAACATGTTTTGCGATTGGAGCAACTTTTTTTTCGATTGAGGAATAAAGAAACAAATTTACCTCCATATTTTTGACCCAGCAACAAAGTTTTTTTAAAAAAAGAATTACCTCTTCCTTGTGCTTGTGTTGGCCATCATCCTCATCATCAAAGTCATCCAAATGAAATCCCTCTTCATCCTTGCTGACCGCCACCTCCTCTTTATCCAGCACTGCCTCACTTTCATGCTCTTCCTCAATATTTCCTTAATAATAAATGTAATAATAAAGCCTATGGATTTTATTTTTATTGACAAAGAAAATTAATGATTTATAATTTATGGCTTTTCTGTCTGGAACCTGAACAATTATCTGGACTACACATACAGTGGATATTTTCATCAGAGACAATTCTGTCCACCACAGAATTATCCCTGTTCAGAATGGCAAAGCTGTAAACGATCACCTCTGAAGCCTGAAATGTCATGCCCAGCCGAAAATGTAAAATAGCACAGAAGAACATTGTAAGCAAGCACCGTCAATGGCCCATAAGAAGCAAATGCAGATTCGAAACTAAATAATAATAATAAAAAAACTAATCACGAGTTAACAAATGTATGGGAAACACTCTTAAGTGCAAACATATAGCCCGTTACATGTGGACCATTATTGTTTACAACCACTTTTTAACGGTTTAAAAATAGCCGTTAATCTCCATTTATATGGGTGAAATCGCTGCGTTTGTGTGGTTCAACTGGACAGAAAATGTGCATTTTGGAATATGTCGTATTTGTGTAGTCCAGACTGAGATGATGTAGCACCATGTTGCTGCAGTAGACAGTGCATGTTTATCTGCATGTCTACCTGCTGTAGCCGTGGTCACCGTGCTCAGACCCGCACCATCACTGTCCTGGGCCGGATCTTTTCCGCCACAGTGGGGGGCCCACTGTGGCGGAAAAGATCCGGAAGTTTGGCGCATTTGGCTGGATCTTCTCTTAATATTTTTTCTTTTTAGCCATGTGTTTTTCTGCTCCACTAGCAGCTTTTTCTGGCGGGATCTTTCTTTTCGTAATTTTTTTCATCTCTCGTCTTTGGTCTGGCTCACTACGCGGCTGAGCCAATCACGTTTCAATGGGCCAATGGATCAGCTCAAATTGGCAGGGGTATCCCCTCCTTAATATGCAACATAATTCACCTTATTCAGCTCCGCCCATTTTCCAAGGGGCGGGACTTCCTGTTTTGAGTAGCACTTCCGGTAACTCGGTCATGGCGGTGTTTACAACTGAGAAAGTGATGTGGGAAGAAACGAAAACCTCTTTAAAAAACAGAAATGGATCAAGTCTGCCTCATCCATGACTTATTACAGAGTGGGAGGATGACATGAAAAAGTGGCCACAAGTCATGTAAGGCGATATTTTTAACTATTGCAAACGGAGGTTGTTATTGTCATTTCTGAAACAGCTCCTGCGGTTTACCGTGTTATTAGCCCTGTCACAAGCTAATGCTAATTCCCTGGAGCAACAAAAACTGATTCTGACCAAACCGCAGTCATAACAACGTTTCAAAATAGCAGAGAGTATCTTTTTACCTCACTGATGGCACAGCTAGGTGTTCAGTGGAAACTGAACTTTGGTAGAATCGCTGTAGCTGCGCTGACAGTGACCGATGCAAGCTGTGTGTTTACATAGCCACGAGGAGTCCTGATATTTTTGACAATTATCTACACAAGCCAAGGATAATCATGACGGTGTCATTTACATTGTTTATTATCCCAACTGTAATTGCAACAGCTATTATTTAACATATAATTCGTTACCTGCGTGTCTCTCAAGCTTCCGTCGTGGCTTCTTTAACACAGCTTTGTAGCCCAGCCACTTCTCTGGATAGGGATGGAGTGGTGTGGGATGTAGGTCCACAAAATGAAAGGAGCACACATATGGACGCTTTGGTGGCTTTTTTAAATTGAGTGCCTTGAGCCAGCAGCGGAGGTCTTCTTCTTTAGACAGAGGCGGGTATCGTTTGAAAGCTGGTCCGCAGCATTCAGATCTAACCTTTCCGTGCCCTAAACAATTCTGAGAGAGAGAAAGCTTCATCTTTCAACAGTTGTTGTGGCACCCACCGACAGCACAATTGATGCCAAACATGTTGAAATCGCTTAAAAGAAAAGTTAAAAGTAGCTACAGTAGTGAGAGGACTCAATGTTGTTGTAGTGCGAAGACGGTCAACCGGAAGTCGCTCTCAAAAATGGCGCCGCCCTGCCTCACTTCCTGAATAAGGTGAATACAGTGACCCAGTCTGACGTCACGTTACACTCTGCGCTAACCTGCTGCTGGAGAGAAGGCAGCTGCTGCGCTCATTCTGCCTCAGATTTAAACAAACAAACAAACAAAAATCCTCGGCAGTGTGGTGGTTTTCAGGATTTCACCACAAGAGGGCCCGTGGGTTTTCATAAGCCACCAACTCTACCTAAATTACGCCACTGATCCTTATTAGCAAAAAATCATTTTATTTTAAAGATTGGAATGAACAAGGAATATGGTCCGTATTGCACTTAATGGATGAGAGGGGAAACCTTCTTAACTTTGCTGATTTCAGCCGCAAATTTAATATTACCTGTTCAGAGCAACATTTCTCCGACGTTATAAATGCAATCCCACAAGCCCTTGTTTGCACCCTAAAAGGATCGCTTTTATACACACAGATTACCCCTACATTGCATTCTCTAACGGTCCAGGGCTGCCCCCTTGTGGACAAAAAGTGTAACAACAACTTTCTCAGGGCTACACTGACTCAGGAATGTTTTCCCTTACCTCTCAGAAGACGGAATTTAATGGAAGGTTTCAACAGTCAAAACATTAAAAACATTAGATGCAATTATATTAAATTTCCTATTCCCTTCAAAGCCAAAGAAGTACATTTTAAAATTATTAATAATATATATCCCTGTGAAGAATTTTTGAACTCCAAGTTTAATATTGGTGACAATGAATGTGTTTTTTGTACCGGTAACATTGAAACTGAGGAACACTTATTTTTCAGCTGTGTTTTTATAAAGATCTTTTGAGATAGTTACAACTTAACAACTTAATTATTATGGCTAAATTTTTCATACACAAATGTAAATTTGGTAATATAAAACCTGTTTTTATTGTTTTCTTAAAAGAACTAACATCTCTCATGGAATCTCTAAAACTTTGTAAATCTAAGAAGGCACTGTGGCTGTACAATTGTCTTTTGAAATTGTCTCTTGACCCTGTATCACCATGGAGATCTTGGCTTTCCCTTCCTTTGTTTGTTACTGTTACTCTTATGTTCTTGTTAATAGTGCTCAGTTGGACATACTTGAATGTTGAATGCCTGTAAGCTGTATGATGACATTACAAAAATAATAAAAATTTAAAAAAAAATCGTGTTGTCAGCTAACTAACTTCAGAAACCCTTTTGAGAAGATGGCTAAAAGAAAAAAAGACGAGGAGTATCATACTTTTCAACCCGCAGACCAGCTGATTGTCAAAACTTGGAACTCGCTTCCCATCACATACCACACACTGCAGCGTGTGGGTATTGCTGTACTCACAACGTTTGGCTCTACGTATGCATGTGAGGAGTCTTTCTTACATCTAAAGAACATTAAGACTAACCTACGATCACGTTTAATGGATGGAAGTCTCAACGCCTGCATGAAGCTTAACCTCACCATGTATCAACCAGACTACAAAGCCATCAGCAAAACCATGCAGCACCAGAAGTCGCATTAATGGTAAGAAATACTCATCATTGATTAGCAACAGCATAACAATGTTATTAAAAAGAATTCAGAGACTTATTGTACTTTAAAAGTGTTGAAATTACATAAAATGCACACATTTACTTGTATTTTTAGTTTTAAACATATTGTATGGCTCTCACGGAATTATAGCTTGGAAAATCCAAACTGAATCTCCATGTAATCTCCTATCTCCATGTTAGGAGATACAGGAGAGTCAGTTTGGCATTGTGCGAATTGAATCGCGTTTCCCTCCCGGTACAGTTTGGTACGACCAATCATAGCACGGGAGGCGGGAGTTAATGCTGCGTCATCTTCAGCGCCTGGATTATCCATAAAGATGATGCCGGAGGAGGAGGAGGAGGAGGGCCAAAGCAAATCTTTTTGTGGTCTCTTGGCGTTTTGGATGGCGTTAGTCGTTGCCTCTTTTCACTTGACGTTTCCGACGATGAGGAGGCAGTGGATGGCTCGTTACTTTCGGCTTCTTGCCATTGTTTGTACAGAGGAAAATCCCGTTCCAAGCGTGTGAGTAAATTTAAGCAACTTTTACACATACGCACCGACTTGGTTTGGCTCCGATTTAAAGTTATTCCTAACACCGCTAATCGTTCGGAAGGAGTCTTTTGTCGCGTAGCCTTTTCCAAAATAAGTGTTGTACTTGAGAGTACCCCATGTATTCACAGATTTTTGTGACAAAAACGACAGTAATCATTCACCACGACGCTTTCTCGGCTGCATGCCATTGTTTGGACTACATGGACTTCAAGGTCGATTTATTTGAGCGTCACATCTGTGTTACGCTGATTGGTTCTTTCTCGTTCAAGCTGCATTCGTTAGCCCCTCCTTTTTGAAATCGTCTCGTATCATCACAATGCCAGACTGCCTTTATTTGTATTTATATTAATACATAAATAAAGTCAGTCTGGATTTTCCAGGCAAACGGAATTACATTTAAAAATACACACGTGGACAAAATTGTTGGTACCCCTCAGTTAAAGAAGGAAAAACCCACAATTCTCACTGAAATCACTTGAAACTCACAAAAGTAACAATAAATAAAAATGTATTGAAAATTAAATAATCAAAATCAGCCATTACTTTGAATTGTTGATTAACATAATTATTTAAAAAAACAAACTAATGAAATAGGGCTGGACAAAAATGATGGTACCCATAACTTAATATTTTGTTGCACAACCTTTTGAGGCAATCACTGCAATTAAACGATTTCTGTATTTGTCAATGAGCGTTCTGCAGCTGTCAACAGGTATTTTGGCCCACTCCTCATGAGCAAACAGCTCCAGTTGTCTCAGGTTTGATGGGTGTCTTCTCCAAATGGCATGTTTCAGCTCCTTCCACATATGTTCAATGGGATTCAGATCTGGGCTCATAGAAGGCCACTTTAGAATAGTCCAACGCTTTTCTCTCAGCCATTCTTGGGTGTTTTTGGCTGTGTGTTTTGGATCGTTGTCCTGTTGGAAGACCCATGACCTGCGACTGAGACCAAGCTTTCTGACACTAGGCAGCACATTTCTCTCCAGAATGCCTTGATAGTCTTCAGATTTCATCGTACCTTGCACACTTTCAAGACACCCTGTGCCAGATGCAGCAAAGCAGCCCCAAAACATTACTGAGCCTCCTCCATGTTTCACCGTAGGGACGGTGTTCTTTTCTTCGTATGCTTGGTTTTTGAGTCTATGAACATAGAGTTGATGTGCCTTACCAAAAAGCTCCAGTTTGGTCTCATCTGTCCAAAGGACATTCTCCCAGAAGCTTTGTGGCTTGTCAACATGCATTTTTGCAAATTCCAGTCTGGCTTTTTTATGAGTTTTTTTCAGCAGTGGTGTCCTCCTTGGTCGTCTCCCATGAAGTCCACTTTGGCTCAAACAACGACGAATGGTGCGATCTGACACTGATGTACCTTGGCCTTGGAGTTCATCTTTAATTTCTTTGGAGGTTGCTCTGGGCTCTTTGGATACAATTCCAACGATCCGTCTCTTCAATTTGTCATCAATTTTCCTCTTGCGGCCACGTCCAGGGAGGTTGGCTACTGTCCCGTGGGTCTTGAACTTCTGAATAATATGAGCCACTGTTGTCACAGGAACTTCAAGCTGTTTAGAGATGGTCTTATAGCCTTTACCTTTAAGATGTTTGTCTATCATTTTTTTCGGATGTCCTGGGACAATTCTCTCCTTTGCTTTCTGTTGTCCATGTTCAGTGTGGTACACACCTTTTCACCAAACAGCAGGGTGACTACTTGTCTCCCTTTAAATAGGCAGACTGACTGATTATGAGTTTGGAAACACCTGTGATGTCAATTAAATGACACACCTGAGTTAATCATGTCACTCTGGTCAAATAGTTTTCAATCTTTTATAGAGGTACCATCATTTTTGTCCAGGCCTGTTTCATTAGTTTGTTTTTTTAAATAATTATGTTAATCAACAATTCAAAAGTAATGGCTGTTTTTGATTATTTAATTTTCAATAAATTTTTATTTATTGTTACTTTTGTGAGTTTCAAGTGATTTCAGTGAGAATTGTGGGTTTTTCCTTCTTTAACTGAGGGGTACCAACAATTTTGTCCACGTGTGTACATGGTGCTCATGGCTCTCTCAGCCAAAAAGGTTCCCGACCCCTGGCCTACAGCAATGTCCAGCTAAGGAAGCCACATGCAATAAATGCAGAAAAAAAGACATTTTGCCAGAGTGTACAAAACAAAACAAATGTGTGAGATGAGTGTTGCTACAGCAACAGAGGACTCTGATGGTTATGAGGTTGCATTTCTTGGCTCAGTGACGTGGAATGCAGACAGCAGTCCATGGATGACTGAAATAAAAATGGACAACTATATAACAGCGTTCAAGATCGACACCGGTGCAGATGTGTCAGCAGTCCCTGAATCACTGATGGCCAGTTCAGCAGGCTAGTGAAGGCTACTAAAACCCTTAAGGGCCCTGGAAGGACACCTTTAGGAGTGAAAGGCAAGTTTAGAGCGACTCTTATCAGAGGAAACAGAAGTGTGTTGGAAGACATCAATTTGTGGAGGGCTTGAGCACGCCACCACTGAACCGACCCGCTGCCACCGCACTGCAGCTGGTAGCTAGGCTGGATGGCATCAGTTTGGACTCTAATGAGACTGTCAATCAGGAGTTCCCGAAGCTTTTCTCTGGACTAGGCAAAATAGAGGGCAAGTAGAACATTGTACTGAAACTGGGAGCAAAACTTTTTGCCATATCAACACCCAGGTGCATTTCCCTACCTCTACTACCAACAGTTAAAGAGGAGCTGAAACGTATGGAGCAGCAGGGAGTCAAGAGTGGAAGAACCCACTGAATGGTGTGCAACGATGGTGGTGGTGCCCAAGCGCACAGGCAGAGTAAGAATATGCTCTGACCTCACAGAACTGAACAAATCATTGTTGAGAGAGAGTGTCAGAGAGAAGCTCCGCTGAGAGCTCCCACATAACATAAGAAGATCTTCACCAAATCAGAAAAACACGGAGACTGTAATTTTACTTGCAAGGGTAACAGCACAGTGTAACAAGACACATTAGTGCGAGCTACAAAGACTGCTCCCATACGAAGTTTATTTTATACACAAGCAGAAATGAAAACATAGCATAAGAGCTCGAGTTACACAAGGGGGTGTGCTAAGCTGAAAGAGTGGAAATATACTGGGATGTGGAGACTAGGGAGAGAGAGAGAGGAAGAGATGTGTGCAGATAGGTGTGAGTGAGTGGTATTCTATAAAAATAGTCATGTAAAATACTATGCACACACAGTTAATGCTCTAAGGCTCGATTATGATAAATGTATTTACAAATTCAACTCTAACAGAGAGGCATCCACTTGCTTCGGTAGAGCATACTCTGGGTCAGCGTGCCGGTGCAAAAGTGTTCTCAAAACTGGACGCCAATGCAGGGTTTTGGCAGATTCCGCTCTATCAGCTGCTACACCTGTGGATCCACGCTTCAAAACTTTAGGATTCACCAATCAGAGAGTGTCAGCCGCTGTCAAAGAGCGTTTAATAACGGAAAGCATAGAAATCATCAACATAATCAATGAGCAGCAGCAGCCTCCACAGGTGTTTATCTTTTTCTTCTGTTATGAATAAGGAGTGATTGATGACATTTCTGGTGATGATGATCTTCAATATTTTCCAGGATTTCACCTGTGGAGCCTTTAGGATGAAGAACAGATCCTGGTAAATGCAAAGCTCCACAGCTAATGTTACTGTGGAAGTGAACTTCTACCTGTCTGTTCCTCCCCTGGAAAGAAGTGCAGACCTGCTGACATACTGCTAGTGATGGCAGCCGAAGCCTCATGAAGCAATGAGGTTTTCCTTACAATTAAAGATTCAAAGCTTCAAGGCTGTAGTGACATCTGGTGGACAACTGAAGCCATAGCAAACTCACTGACGCTGTTTCAATCCCATGTCAACAATAAAAGTTCAGAAGAGACTGTGTGATCATTCATGTGTTTCATTCATTTACACTAAACAATGATTCTATCATCATCACAAATTAAAATAAATTATGCTTCTTAGACACTTACAAGTACAACTAAGTTCTTTGTTAAAAGGAGTAAAACATTAGGGTTTAAAAAAAGAAACAAACACAACTAATATGCAGACACACCCAAGACTCAGCCAAACTCTAAAACACATTCCAGATTAAATAAAACATTAATCTAAATGACAGGATGTGAAGCGTTAATGTTGCTTCAGGTTCATTTAGAGCTTTAAGCTTTTGTCTTTTTTAAAAAGTGGACTAAAAGTCTGGAACAGGTTCAGAGTTTCTTCCTGCTTTCCAACTCATCACATATGAGTGAGCACAGAGGTGCTGATGCATGCTTTTATATCTTGTCGTTTGGATTACTGTAATGCCCTGCTCTCTGGTCTTCCCCAAAAAAGTGTATCGACTCTTCAATTATTACAAAATTCAGCTGCACGAGGACCAGAGGGCGGGAACACATAACAGCAGTTTTAAAATCGCTGCATTGGCTCCCTGTGCCCTTCAGGATCGATTTTAAGGTTCTTTTATTAGTTTATAAATGTTTTAATGGTCTTGGGCCTTCTTATTTATCAGACTTACTTTTACCATATCAACCCTCTGGAGCCCTGAGGTCCTCTGGCGCGGGCCTTTTATCTGTACCACAGGTTAGATCTAAAACACACGGGGAGGCGGCATTCGGTTACTATGGTCCCCGTTTGAGGAACAGCCTGCTGGAGAACCTCAGGGCTGCAGAGACTGTTGATATTTTTAAAAAGAGGATCAAGACTCATCTTTTTAACCAGGCTTTCAACTTGTTCTGATAATTCTTAACCCTTCTTCTTATGTTTTTTTATTATTATTTATTATTACTCGATCTTTGAACTTTTAGGGTTTTACGGTTTTACATATTTTAACCTTTATTTTAATTTATTTTATGTTTTTTATTTATTTTTATTTATTTCAGTCCTAGTGTTTTAATTCTCCAGTGTTTTCCCGGTGGGGGGGCTCCCACACGGGGAGCTGTTCCTGTCCATGGGGGTGTTAACCCTTGGTCCCCATACCCCCTCCCCAATGCCCCCACCCTGAACAGGGAGAGAGAACCCATATGCCTGACCCCCAGAGCAGACATAAGGCGACAGTGGCAAGAAAAACACCCTTTTAACAGGAAAAAAGCTTTGAGCAGAACCCAGCTCTTTGTGTGGGGGAAACATCTGCTGCTGGCCAGGCGGACTGAGGCCTTGTCCACATGTATCCGGATATTTTTAAAACCGAATATCCACCCCCCTCCGTTTAGGAAAAAATCTGCGGCCACTCGTCTCCGTTTTCTACAAAAATCTCCATCTACACGTATCTGGAGCGGCGGCGGCGTCTCTCGCGTCGAACATGCCGAGGACGTGGAATGGTTGTCAGGTGCAAAATAGCGGAAGTCACAGCAGTCCTCCTTCTCCGAGGTGAAGCAGTAAATGAGCTTGTAAGATCAAACAAGCAAAAAGCGCCTGTAGTATTGTTGAAACCAGTACACTTTTGAGCGCGTCCATTCTGCTCCGATTGTCTACAAAGGTCGCATGTCTGACGTCTCAGCAGTTTTGTCGCAGGCAGTGTCGTCTGCGCTCCTAAAACTCCGGTTATGTCTGTCCACACGTAAACACACTCCCGGGGTTTTTCCCAAATCTCCACTTTGGCCGGAGTTTTCAAAACCTCCGTTTTCAGAACCAAAAACCTCCAGTTACATGTGGATGACAGGCCGAATCGGAGAAAAATATATGCGTTTTCAGACTTATCTGGATACGTGAGGACAGGGTCTGAGAGGGACAGAAGTGGTAGAGAGGTAGAAGCAGGGGTGGCTGGTCAATAGAGGGCGCTAGGGCGCCGCCCCCTCTGTCTTACATCATGTAGAGTCACAGCCCTTCCTTTAATAAAACGTTTTTAAATTACATTTACATGTATGTCCCATGTTTTTAACAAACAAGCAAAATGGATAATAGAGCCTTTAGAGAGTTACTAAAATGTATAATTTGTAATAAAAAGTCAGATTAGAAACGTCATATCCGGCCTGGGGCGCACTGATCTTTCCTCATTGACTCTCGTTATAACTTTGACATGCGCAGTTCGTTCCTCTTCAGTACAAGTGATAGCAGACCGCGGGGCGCAGGCTGACAGCGCAGATCCTCATCACGACTCCAATGACGACAGCTGAATCTGAGAAGTGCTTCTCAATACTCAAAAGAATCAAGACCTTCCTCAGGAACACGATGTGGCAGGATCGTTTTAATGCACTGGCCATGCTCTCTGTGGAAAAGAAACTTGTCAGGGAGACCCCAGATTTAACCATAGAGTCATTGAGAAATTTGCATGGCCAACAAGCCCTCCAACTCATACGACCACAGAGGTCGTATGTATGTGCCCCTGAATACGACCCATGAAAGCGTATTTTAGATTAGCGCCCCTACGGGTGACAGGGAGGCATTACGTGATTAAATTAGCCTAACGGCTTTTCCCTCACTTTCGCAAGACGGAGTTTTCTGCACGCACATAGTAGTTCAAGGTAGGTACGGTAAATCTGTTTTAATTAATAGTATTTGAGAACAATAAAACATGTTGTCAGTGCTTTGTAATGCTGTTTGACTGGCTAATATAGTATCTAGAATTACTACTGGGGACAATATTAACGTTATAAGAGCTAATGTTAAAACAACTAGCCAAAGATATTTACTGGCAAGCTAGCATTAAAACAGCTAGGTAGCTGTAAGCCGATTTTCAAATGTTGTTATACTTAAGTTGCAGTCAATTACAGCCATTTTCAGTACAAAAAATCGCTAATATTCTATTTGTAAATTAAAAAAATGACGAAAAATACAGGGAATATTGGACCCGCATCACGAGGTGCATTTCCTTGAAAACGACCGATTCGTGGATTTTATACCGACTTCAAGACATGTTTTGGACAAAATAGTTTACTGGCTTGTGTCGTCTGGATGTAAATAGTTGGATTATGGCCGTTTTTTGTGGAATATTTTCATCTGTGTGTAATAATGAACCCGGAAATGTGAGTCACGCTGTGTGCGTTGAAGCCGTGTATAGAGAACGGATGGATGGATATTTGTTTTTGTCGGACAAATGTGTTTTTCTCACCCGCTGTGGTAATCACATCTGAAAGTGGTTTATACCGGCGGATTCATGAGAATCTAAGCTTTCCATCGGCGTATAGTGTTTGTATAATCGCGTTTGCAGCCGTCGGACATTCTTGAAATTCCTATGCAAATTAGTAAGTGTACCGCCGGCGGTACACTGAAGCTTAACGTTACCTATTAGTCACGTTTCTTCACGTTACCGATTAGAGAAAGCGTGTAGCATATACATTTATATCTGCTCCATGCCTGATATCAGGCAAGATCCCAGACTGGAGGTATTAGCCTATTTAAAAGTGTGACTGTGTCTGTGAAATAATTTCATTTCCAATATGCCAGTATTAATCATCCTGCCCTAAACCCATATATGCATATTGTTTAGTAAAAGATGTCAAAGGATGTAGGGGTGAAAAATCTTTCCAAAACTAGTAGTCCCAAAATCTGATGGATGACAGAGGTTTTTGAGAATTACAGCTAGAATAGAATACCAGTAATAGAATACCACATCATGTACTTGTTAATTCTATAAAAAGCACCTATTCTTTATTTCAGACCTCTTCTAGAGCCCTCTCCTTCTACAAGACTATCATGACTATATTTTTCATGAATTGACTAATTTGATCCTGATTAATATTATACAATAGCAGTTTGCTTAGAAAAGCAATATGCTGTATGAAGATTTTCTAAGGTAAAGGACCCTGACCTCTGTCAACAAAGCTTGTGTGAGAAAATTATCCTTATTCTCTAATAACACAGTCTGCACTTTTCTTGTCTTTATTCATGGTTCTTTCCCCAGATGCCTACACAAAAAGATTGCACGACATGTAAAAAAAGCATAGGGGTGGCAAGTAAGACATGCCAGCACTGTGGTGGCAAGCAGCCGTATAAAGTCAGGCTGGAGAGCCAGAAAGAGAAGCTTGCTTCAGAAGGTTGGAGAGAGCGGCAAAAGACAAACAGCAGCATCAACAAAGTATATGATGCCACAAATCTTTTGGTAAGATGCATTTCTTTCGGATTGCTGTCATAAAATACTAAGTAAAGAATCTCTGATCTTCCTTGTTCTTTATTGTGCATGAAAGTCTGAGCTCCCAGGGTACATGATACATACGTCGTATGCATACATGTGCAATACATCGTATGCTATGCTATTATATTTCTGTAATAACACATTTGATTTCAGTGAAGAGATAGCACTACATGGACATAGCATACAAAGATTTTCATGTGCTGTATTAATTAAACTTTTTTTAAGCCAAATTAAGATATTTTCAATGATGCATTCCTCAGTGTGCACACTAAAGAAGTGCTTTCAACTTTGACTGAGGCTTTAGCGTTTTATGTTTGTCTGTTTCATGGTATGTTTTCTACTTGCAACTAATTCACCATTAAAAGTACCAAGCACAAGCCCCTTTTTCACAGCTTGTCCAAGGCGGGACTATTGTGCTGTTATTCTGTATAAACTGTATGTATAACTGTCTGTATAAACTAAACATTGTTGTTCCTCCAACTGTGCCAGCACCAGAACCAACAGAACCAGTATGCTGTGGGTGTATGTATATGTACTGAAAACAGTGAGAGAGAGCAGAGAGGGAACAGATTAAAGTAGTGTCTTAATAACACTCAGTGATATGAAATACATTCTACTATATCATTTCCAGACAAAGAAATGCAGAAATAGCCATTGTATACCAAGTAACACACCACATAGATTGACTAAATTCAATCAAATCAAATATTATTTATATAGCACCAAATAACAACAGCATTTATCTAAAGGTACTTGGGATAAGAGCAAGTTTAGATCATCTGCCTCCACCATGTGGGGTTAAGAGAGAGAGAGAGAGAAAAGAGACAGAGGGACGGAGGGAAGGAGAAGGGGGAGACAGGGATGCACAACACACAATACTACACATGCAATAATACTACAACTACTACAGGTACAACTACTTTTATGCAAACATAAAAAATAAAAAAGACTTGGAATGTATAAAAAATTTGTAAGTATCCACAATAATGGGAAAGCAATCTTGTTCACTGTAAAGAACATTTTCATTTTGCAAATGTAAGTGTGATTCTGATAGTGTGTTTCATGGTAGCAGTTCTTTCACATGTATATACATACACAGGATACTCAGAAGCATCTGTCTCTTGTTCCTCACTGAATTTGAATATCATTTGAGTGTGTGTGTGTGTGTTTTTAAGACATTATTGATATTGCTAATCACACATTGTTGCTTTTGAAAAAAATAATAAAAAATAAGTCTGACTTGATATGCACCTAATTTTCAATCTTCTGGCTTTGTGTCAACTGTCTTTCAGCTCCACAAATGGAATCTTTTGGACAGACATCCAGTCCTCTTTCTGGCCAAAAAAAACGCTGCTGGCTTTGTGGCAGAATGCCTCTGTCCACGGCAAATGGACACAGAAGAGGTTAAGGATGCCTTTGACACAATGAAGGGGATATATGGAGGTCTCCTTAATGGTAATGTGTTCATGTTCATGTCATATTTACACCCAATCCATAGTGAACAAAGGATTATTTTTAAAAGAAAAAAACAACATGTGTTTGTTTATAGCAGAGTAAAATTAATCTTTAGTTTTTTACTGTGTACCCACAGCTGGTTTGAATATTCAGTCTTGATTTTTCCCGTAGTGCCAAAATGTCTCTTTAAATGGAATCAACATGATTTTTCATGCAAATTATTTTCTCTTATCACATGGTATTTACAAGTAATCTTATCTGTCCTCAGATAAGATCCCAAGCATTTTGATGATTAAAAACCCAAGAGCAGCATCACTCAAGACAATGTCTGTGTCACTGTGAAGGATCATAGATCCATGTGAAGAGATTTCTGTGGTAATTTATCATTCAAACTATAACTACCGAAAATAGTTATGTGTCACATTGTAATATCATATTGTTAATAATCTTTTCATCACATCCACATCCTTGAATTGCGATGTGTACCAATATCCACTGTCCAGTTCTTTAGTCAGTTCTTTTATTAATATTTACTCAATCACCATGCATTCATTAACTAAAATTGACTATTGCACAAAGTAGCGGAAATCATGTTTTAGTTTTATTAATAAGTGTATGCAAGTCAGAAGACTTGGAACGACAAGACAGTGGAAGACGGGAATTAGACTCAAAGCAAAAAACAAAAAAGAAGTTGGTGCAAAATGTGCTGCGTACAGTTATCCATCTAACAGCAATGTGGCTGCTCTGTTCCTACATTCATACTGCAATATTTTAAATGGTACACTGTTAATGAAAATAAACAAAAAAACTAAAAAGTTTTTGAAATTTTGAAAAGAGTTTGATTACTTAGATTATACAGTTAACTACTGTAAAAGCTCAGCTTTCTGTTAATCATTTTTCAAGTGTATGTTGTTTTTTATATATTTCACACCACTTACTTTTGTGCAGCTGTAATAACTCAATAGTCTTTGGTATGTGTATATTTGATTTGCAACTGCTTTATGCCAATATTTACAACACAGTTTCTTCATCCCGACAGTGACTGTTGCGGCACAGACCAGTGAGGTTCCTGCATCTGTGTCCACCTCCCCTGCTCCTCCTGTGTCCACCTCCCCTGCTCCTCCTGTGTCCATGTCCACCTCCCCTGCTCCTCCTGTGTCCACCTCCCCTGCTCCTCCTATGTCCATGTCCACCTCCCTTGTTCCTCCTGTGTCCACCTCCCTTGCTTCCCCTGTGGCCACCTCGAAGCAGAAAAGAAAATCAAGGAATGCAGACCCTAGTGGTATGTATAGTTTCTGTGAATTTAAATTGTGTTGAAAGAACTAAAAGACAATAAATGTTGATACAATAGGAGTAGATTCACAGTATTTGAAAACATAATGCTCAAATGTTCATATTTACATGCAAAGAATTTTGGTTGCTGTGATCATTCCTTGTGTTCATCTATAATCTATAAAACATCCCTCTGTACCATGACTGCAGTGTGGCTGAAATAGTCCATGACTGTGTAATCAAAACATCTGTCATCCTTCCATGTCATGTTCTTGTCAGTTTTGTTACTAGAGGATATTTTGAACTTTTTCTTCATGTCTCTAAGATTCTTTTCATTCATTTCAGAATGTCCTGTTCATCAAGGCTCAAGTGTTTTCCCTTACAAAAAAATCCTCAAGAAAAGACTCAGAGAGGTTTGTTTCAAGAAGCATGAGAAATTACCTATGATTAAAGTAACTTATACTATGGTATGGGTGAATACTTGATTCTGATTGGCTGCAGGGTGTCTGTTAAAAGTATTATAGCATGCCTATGAAAGAATTGTCAAATATCATGATTGTTCTAAATTACTGCGCTGGATCAAAGGTTACCTTAGCAACGTGTCACAACAAGAGATATTAAAGAATCCACTCAGCCACTTCTTGTGGAAAAACTTGGGATTTTAACCGTTAAAAAAAACAACATTAAATAATAACAATAATTAAATATGTATTTTTTTCCACAAATATACCATGGTATAAGTGGCATAATGCCCTTCAAAGTGTCCATTATCAAAAATGAATGGACGACACGGAGGACTGAACTGCGTCGTCATTAATTTCTGATAATGGACACCTCGTCAAGCATTATCCCTTACATATGTTATTTGATATCACCTTAAGGTTGTATTTAATATTCATCTTTTGAAAGAAAATGCAACTTATTTTACTTGTCCTTGTTTTTTTGTTAAGGGCCGCGTCGAGGTTTTGGTGCAGTGGCAACCTTGCTCTGGATGGTATGTATGTTATTTGAATTTCACAGTGTACAATTTGAAGATACTGAACCAGTTGCCAAATTCCAGACCCAGTTGGTTTCTATGGCATAGTCATCTGTGTGTGAGTGTGGGTGAATAGATATTCATGACAGACGGTAGCCTCAGACAGTGTGAATGGGGTGAATGTTCACTTGATTAGCAAAGAGCCTTGAGTGGACACCAAGACTAGAAAAGAGTTTGGGCCGGGATTCTGTCCAGTGCAATGTTGCTCCACATTGTAAGGAATTGACTGTACAAGTAAGACTTCTGAAAGATGGGAGAGGTTTGAAGGTCATCAATAGGCTACTGAATAGAAGCCCAAACTGGTGTTTAGGAGATACAGATACCTTGTAATACTCGTCTTTTACATTAAATATTGTCATGCACCTTTATTACAAAAATATAGTAACATAGTAACATTCTTAGTTATGCAATTGGGTCATTAGAAAATGGTCTTAAACGGAACTGTAATTACAACGGGGTGTTTGGATGATAATAAGGTGAAATGCATAAATACCTGAATACTTTACGTTTCTTTGTAAGTTGCAGAATCAGCATGGTACATATTTCAATTGTTAAAATGTGAAAGTAATACTTTTTGCTATCTCTCTGTCTGTCTTACAGTGGAGCAAAGTGGAAAAACTCCTGGGAGCTTCAAGACAATGTGGAACTTTGAGTGCATAACATCATTATTCATATTTGGAGAATTCTGAAATAAATGCCACATTCTGTCAACTGTCTGCTCTGTTCTTCACACCAGTCAATATCTTTCTATCACATCACCTCTCTGCCCATGCCATACCCTACTGTAATCAGCCTCACCTGCACCTCATCCACCTGCTGTATTTCAGTCACTGTATTTAAACCTCAGCTCCACACTCACCCACTGCCAGATTGTTCTTCGTCCACATGCAAGACTCTCCAGTGTTTTTCTCCTGCCTGATCTTCTGGTTCTGACCCAGCCTGATACCAAACAGTCCTTATTCTGTGCTCACTGGTGACCTGACCTGTCCGCTGCTCCGGACCACGGTAATACATCACCTGTCTGCCAAGTTCTGATCGAGCATGTCCTAGACCTGTCTTTGCTATATGCTCTCTGCAAACCTGACCAGTTTTCTGCACCCGACCTGCCTCAATCGTCTGATACCCGGTAACCTGACCAGCCTTCTACCCCTGACCACGCTGTCTTGCCTGGACACTTCTGGGTTCCTGGAGCTGGGACGATGCCAGCTCACAGCTACAGCTCCTGTGGTTCTGTTCAGTTGGGTGAAGCTCCATGAAGCCTGGTCTAGTACTGTGGTCTCTTCCTCTTAAACAGCTGGTCCACAAAAGACAAAGTCAGATTCAGCAAGCCCAATCCAAATCCCTCTGCTACTATAATCTGGTTCAATAAAGCTTCAATAAAGAACGCTATTGATCTCAAAAGTTGTGCTGCACATGAGTCCTTGCCTGAACTGTGACAATAAAATTATTTGAAATAAACATATAGTTGCTGTTTGTGTTGCTGTTTCTGTTTGTGTTCCTTCATACACATGAAATATTGACCTTTGAACCTCAATTTCAGGGTTCTTATATTGATCCTCTAAATGGAATGTGAAGTGTAAAAATCAAACTTTTGCCCCAGAACTAAATGAAATACAATGAAAAGGTCTTGACCAGGTGAGTAACGTGTTAGTATGAAGATTGTAAATGGCTCCTGCTTTGAAATACTGAAATTTGAAGCTTGATTAGACCAAAGCCTATTGGCATAAAATGTTACACTGATAATAGGGGATGAAAAATGAGTGTAAAATTTTCCAAAAATGAGAAGTATGGTGTGCAGAGGTCTGCGTCAATTGCTTTAAAACATTTGACTAATACATAACCATGACAGCTTGTTTTTCCTAAATTTATCCAAGTTCTCCCTGAAAGGGGTATAAGAAACTATACCTGAAAGGGGCTGGCTTGGAACAAGATGAAAATTTTTACTTTATTATAGAACAACACTGAATACATCATTGGAAAGGTCTCAGCCTACAGAGTAACATACATCAGTTTGAAAACTGTGTGAGGATCTTGCTCCTCAGGAGTGACCTTTGAACCTTGAAATTGAGGCACTTTTGAAGGCTTACAGGGCAGGAACAAAGTATGTTTCAAACATAAGGGCAACATTTTTGGAAAGCGCTTGACCTCTACAACCACAAAAGAAGGTAATCCAATTGGGGGCACCACTGTGTAGAGTCAAAATCCAGGAAAAACACAATTTAACCTTCTAAATATTATGAAATAACAGATTTTTATCAAAGATATGTGTTTGCCACCCTGAGAAAACCCCAGAGAGCCCTCAGGTGTCATTGTAACCTTGCAACATAATAGGGAAAACACATTAGAACTACAAAAAAGTTTGGCACAACACACTTCTACCTATTGCAACCCTGTACTAATTGTAGTTCTACAAGCATTCTTCCGGGTTAGGATTAGGGTTTGTGACATTAGGGTTTAGAAGAAGTGTATGCGCTCATTTTTCAACGGAAAAGGAAAGTCGTGTCTTAAATATTTAGGTTTTGAGACGTTTGTTGACATAAAAACACTAACACAAACATTTAATAGCGCTATTTTAGCACTTATTCAGGCTGCCGCGTTTCACCGGCTAAAGGGGGTATGTTCAAAAGCAGAACTCATTCAGCAACGTTTGAAAACAGAACTTCTGTGGCTCGTGACTCGGATCTTTTGTGTTTGTTTTACAGTGACGGTGTGGTTTGAAGTTTGTTTAAATATAATGTGTCTCCCTCCGAGACACTGCCCAATACAGGTCAATGAATGTGATCAGCTAATAAGAAACGTTTGCTGCCTAACCGTTGCGGCTTGTGAACATACCGCAACTCTTTCACTAGTACTCTGAGACGCACGCATGCGCGCGACCCCCGGTTGATTGTACGCCGCCTTTAAAGACTATAACAGCCATACTATTTTATTTTCATGCTTTCAGAGGTAATTGACAAGTAGCTAGTCTGGCTGTACCTATTTTTCATCATAATGTGAAAATAAACTCAAACTCAAACTTTAGATGTTTTTTTAATTAAACAGGTGGGTTCAAAATAAAAGACACAGGAGATGTGGCTTCAACTGACATGTATTTATTCTGCATGTCACCATTTGTGTTACCTTTAATATCATGTTAGCATTATTCTGAAATGCACAATAACTTTAAAGTTTGCCTCCTGGCCAGATTATTGCTGTACTCTGGTAGACACACTGCTGTGTAATCTTTTATTGTGTCATGAATCAATGCAGCCAAACAATTCACAATTCCTCCTCTGAAAGTTCTGAGCTGCTGTCGTCCTCTTCACAGTCCTCCACATCTTCATCTACCATTAAAAAAACAGAGTCTGTGTCTACATGGGAATAGGTGCTGGCGAGTTCACTCAGTTTGTTTTGTAGAGCATCTCTCTTCTGCAGAAGACAGCAGTGCAGTCCTCTATATCCGGCCTCTGTCATCTCTATTAGAGTAACTTGAGTGACATGTGAAGATAAATGAGATTTATAATTAGGCAGATGAAGCTGGAAACATGTGATGCAGTTTCAAGGTCCAACTTGGAGGCTGTGTTTTTGTGTTAAGAAAAACAGCAAGCTGGATTTGAGGTTAAAAAGGCTTTCATATTTGATCAAAAAAGTGTGAGTTACTCTTTAATAAAGAGAATATTTGTAGAACATACCGTTGTTCTTGATGTTCTCTTCAGTGTGATGAAGGAGGCTTTGTAGTTTGTCCAATGCGTTTCTCAAGTACTGATAATGTTGAGTCATCTCCTTCACAACGATCAGCTTCTCCTCTTCGATACGCCTGACTAGCATGACCTGGTCAAAAACACGCCTCTTCAAACGAAGGCTTACCACTATTTTGGAAAAGAGAACAGATGTGACAGAATCAAAACTTTACTGTAAACATGTTCTACCAAAATTCTCACAGTGCTGATCATTATGTGGCTCACCATTCTTAAATTGATGGCTATAATTACAAGTCATAATGAAAAACAAAACACTTTGCTTACCATCTCCTTGTGCTTCCCAAGGCAGCAACACATCAGAGAGACTGCATGCTGCTTCTGCGTCAATGTTTTGTGCACTGGTTGCAACAGCGTTGTACTGCATGATCATCTCTCTGAGTTTCTTCTTGAGCTCACCCAGTCTCCTCCGTTTGCGTTGCCTTGTTTGATTGCTGTCTGTTAGGTTAAAATGTTTTACTAGTAAAAACAACAACCAAACACAAGTTGTTGAGTAATGTAAAACTAAATACCATTTGGTCGATAGAGATCATGCTTCTTCCTTCTGAGGGAATAGATGATATCCTCAATCTCTCTCTGGAGCTCTTCTTGGCTACTACGAGCACCATGTTTTTCTTGAAAAACAGAAACAATCCAAAAGCGTTGGAAAATCAAAAGTAACCAAATGAATGACAATACCAAACTGATACATCTGTGACCATGTTACTTACCAGTGGCTGCCCACTGCTTCACATCCTCCACCCACTTCTCTGTGTCATCATGATCGATGTTGAGTTCATGCTGGAGACGCTCAAGATTTGCTGTTTCAGTTTCTGCTCTCTGTGTAGACTATTTATAATGTTTTCAAGACAAAATATAAGAAGAATTCAGTATCACTGTCATTAGTATTATTTATTTGCTGAAAAATATTTATACTTTTCAGTCAGTCAGTCTACATGTCAAAGTATCCTTGTGAAAGATTTTGAATCCCACATCACTCTCTATGTGAATGATATTCTGATGAACAGTGCCACATTTTTTACAAGTAGCCTCAATCACCTGTGTATGAATGTGTGTGTGAATGAGGTGAATGTCGACTAGCTTTTTGAAGTGTTTTGGGTGGTTGCAAACACTAGAAAGCTGTGCAATAAAAATGCAGCCTAATCACCACCCTTTTAACCACAAAGTGACAAATGTAAATGTTAAAACAGTATAGAGTCTAAGTTTATAGTGCAGACTTCTTGCCTTGACAAATCGCTTTGCCAGTGTCTTGTGAAGACTCTCCACCTTCCTGTTGTTCCATCCCATGGCAAGCATTGTCAACATATCTCCTCTGCCTGTACAAACAAAACAGAGAAGATGCAAGTTAACATCAATTTTATCATGTAGTGCTGGGGTCAAAGCATGGAATGGACTGCGATTTTTTTCATGGAATTTTTTAACCAACCTGACTTGGTCGTGTATTTTGTAGTCAGAGCTGCCCTTGAGAGAAAGCTGTTCACTTGCTCCACTTCTTCACCAACAGTATTTCCTGCACCCTCCTGGTTTCTGCCACCCCATCTCACCTGCACCAAAATAAACAAAAATTCAAACAAATATATGTGGTAGTTATAAACTCCCTGTATTTACTTACTTACTTTCTTATATAATGTAATAAGTATTTTCTAATGTGGTGTCTAAAATCTTACCATTTACCCAAAGGAATCAAAAAGTGTGCATACACAACAGCATCTTGTTAATTTCTCAGGACCTGCAAAGCAACTGTCCAAAATGACACTATGCACATGAGGCAGCAATGGTGCGCTCATGAACATTAGCAAAAAGCAAGTATCTCTGGCTTTGACAAGGGCGTAACATGGCCACAACATGTTAAGTGATTTCACTAATGTGTTCAGTCTTCTTATGACACAAACTTTTGACCTGCAAACTGTACCTCACATTTGCCAGTGTGAGCCTTGGCATGCATTACAGAGAGAAAAGGCTTCATCTCTGTTAGTGGTTGGAGCTCGGGCAACGTCTCTGCCATCTTCTCCAAATATGGCCAATACCTGCAATGAAAAAACACTTAGTGTTTGGGGTGCATACTGAGATAATAATGAGACAACTTAAAGTTAAACAGTAAAATCTGTGTTAACAAGCAAAGAACAACATGTAGCAAAATAAATGTTAATTCTAATAATGGCCTACATCTGATTGACACAGAAGTGAGACCATATAAGCTATATCCACTTTCAACAGCCAAAATGTCTCAAAGGTATGATTGTAGATCTGTTGCGTCAAGCTATAACAAATGACTACAGTGTAAAATACCAGTGAAAACATCAGGTATGACTTGGCAAGGGTCAAGATTACCTGCAAGTGAGGTCCATACAAAAGAACTTTATGTTCGCTCTTTCAGCCAGCTCTTTCTGCAGGAACAATGGGTAGGCATATATTTCACCACGATAGTGATTTAAGCCTTGCAGCAACATTCCATGTCTGCAAACAGCAATTTCCAGGCCTTCCTCATCCACCTTGGCCCTGGACTTCTGTGCAGTTTCTCTGCCTGCTGTAAATGTTGCTGGCCCACAGACATCATGACCGGTCCTCTGAAAGGAGATACAATCTTATGTAGGCCAGAGACAAGTAGAAAATAAAGAAGAGGCAAATAGTTGGATAAAACCTTACAAGTATCATGTGGCTTCTTATCTGGTCAACAAAGGCAGACACCTTGGCATCCTGTGCGATGAACAGTCCATCAAAGAGAGACTGTTCATCTGTCCTGTTAAATTAGAAGAATGTTGTTGTTTTTTACAACCTTCATGTTGAACAATCCTGCTTTTATACATTGTTACATTAAACGAGATTTTAGGATTATAACTATGAATTCCAATATTGCAATAATGTGTGATTACACACCATTTTTTATTTTCCAGAAACACTGTCAAATTAGAAAGAATTTCTAGTAATGAAGAACATTATAGTTATATAATTAGTAAAATTAAACAAATTAATCTGCTGACCCCATGGACTTCTTGAAGCGGTAGTGTTTTCGGTTACCATCTGCAGATATGGCAAGCATGTCTGGTGTGCATGCAGGGCAGATGAAGGGCTCAACCAGGCACAGATGCTCTTTCTTCCAGTTGCAGAAAGAAAATTCCCGATACACCTTGTGGAATGTATCACCACATATACTGCCCATCTGAAAACAAGAATGGTATTATGTTGGTCAATTCAAAACTCCAATCAAATTCAAAATCGACTGGATTTGGATGACAAGAGTTCTTACTCGTCCTGTGCGATGGGCACGATGTTCAAGCATTCGGATAAATGCTTTTTGGGACGTAGCTGGGCTGGCCAATTTCATCTGCTCAAATGATGTAAAGACATCAAATTTGAACAGAGTTTGGCAGCTTGCTGTTGCTGGCCAGTATCTAAGACGAATCAGATCACTGATCCCTGGGGTCCACTTGAAAGAACAACATGGGCAGCGCACAACAGGCAAACACAGGTTGTATGGACCTGAAAACAAAAATACATATATCATGACCCAGATAGGACACAAAAAGTAGTAACAAGTCATGACATACCATTTATTGTCACCAAGACAGTCTGCTTTCCTGGTATGATGGCAAGGTCTTGGTTGCAGCCACAGGAGCAGATTTGTGTTGGTGGAGGAATCGGCAGCAGACATACTGCAGTAATTAAAATTTTAGAAATTAATATCTACACATACAGTCCAGTAATACAACATTTTAACAGTTTAAGTAAACTTCAAACCTAGCCACTGTATAAGTAATGCATTTTAAGGGAACATAACAAAAAACAGAAACACACCTTGTTCGACAAGTTCATGATGACCTCTTTCACTCATCTTCACAGAGGATGTGGGTGGAATAGGTTTATAAAAACCATCAACCATGACCTCTCTGTCATGGAATACACATTTTTTGTGGACTATCAAGTCACACGATGCGCAGAGAAACTGAACTCCTGAGGGAACACAGTCCAAGCACCTGACTACAGCATCGACTGTTTTGCACTGCTGACAGCAATGGTGGGGAACACTTTCTGCAGCCAGCATACAGCTCAGGAACTCTGGCAACGCAGCCTTGAAATTTTTCTCTGAAGTTAGCTGCCTCCTGGTCCACACAGACATGCTGGGTGTCTCCTCCACTTGTGCTGACACTGGGACGGTGACTGAACTCAGCAGGTCTCTCAGTGTCTGAAGATGTTGATCTAAATTGACAAAGTATATAAAAAAAGACAAAATCAAAGACCATCATAGTAATGTTTTTCAGTAAAACAAAAGAGGTCCATCATCACTGCTACAGTAAATACAATATTCAGATACCTATACTACACATTTTCAAATTCCAAGATTAAGGTTGACTTTATTTGAGCTGTCAGATTTCAATATGCATACCAAAATTTGGGACCTCTTGAGGAATTTCACCCATCTGTGAGTCCTCAACTTCTGGCACCTCCATAGAGTTTGGGAAGGCATTATTTCTTTCACACATGTCAGTGGGTTTAACTGCAAACAATGACATATGAAACATTACTACTGACCAAGAGCATCAACTTATAATAACTATAATATTATGCTGACCTGATCGATTCCTCTGGATGTATTTTGGTACAATGTACCCATTACGGTCCCTTGTCCTCCAGGAAACACTGGAACCTGCAGTCCGCTTCTGCTTCCGTTTCTTTGATGGCTAAAAGTAAAAAAAAAAGAGTAAAGAATTACATATTTGACTTTACTAGGGCACATACACACGTATTGTACATACATTCTCAGGTCTGTACAAAAATGTTTTAAAAAAAACCTAGGTTTGTTCCGTTATAGAGAAAGATACAAACTTTTTTTGATGCAAACTCATCTGCCAATGCTTTTCCCATCTCCAGCCACTGTCTGAAGTTGTCAGAAGCCATCTGAAGACAGAAGAAAGGAAGGAGAAAGGCACAAAGACTGGTCTATGATCACTGATGGGGATCATGCATGTTGGCTATTAAATCAGCAATAGCAAGTAATATAAATCAGATTCTATGAACTGTAAATCCAGTCAGTGCTGTACCTGCAGTGTTCTTACATATTTACATTTGTAGAACGAATGGGTTCACAGATAATACTGTCAAAATACAGTCTGAGATACAGTAGGATAACACTGTTTCCTGTGGACAGAAATGTGTATACAGCTCACAGAATCTAGTCACAGAATGTGGTTTAATCCCACTAGCTAAAAGTAATTTCTCTTTCACCAATATTTAAGTCTGTGTAGCCTTCAGCCAATTTTGCGTGTGCAGTTATTTCAGATGTAGGGCATGACATGATTAGGCAACTAGCTAACCGGCTTGAATATTAGCATGCTAACGTTAGCGTTTTTTTTAGTAAAATCATGTGTCTGTCACAACTAATTTGTGACTAATACGTAAAAATAACTCAACTACATAGGAATTGCAAATAATCGATTACTATAGTATCACAAATCAGCAAATAAAATTCAATCCACGAATTTGTCGTACTTACCAGTGCAGTGTTTGTGGCCTCTCAGTAGCCGTTTTTTGATTGGGGAAGAAGGTCAAAGTTATGTGTGAAGTGTCATGGTGACGTTTCAGCTGTGTCGATATTTACTCAACCGCTAGAGGTCGCTAAACTTCAAAACGTAACACTCGGTCGTAGTGAGGGGCGTGTACAAACGACCTATGTGGTCGTTTTTTCAAGGAGGACAGTCTCGCATGGCTCAAAGACAGAAGAGCAAAACTTGCATGTTGGCTTTAATCTCTAAAATGTGAGGATTTACTTTTTTAATAATGTAAATAGAAATGTTAGTTGACACAAGTGGCACTTTAGACTGAAAGCCTGTTGATTTTTATATGTTCTGAAATCTGAGGAATTACTGTTTTTCTTTATTTTCATTGTAAATATTTAATGTTAGTTGACAGAAGCACTTTGGACTCAAAGCCTAAGATAAGATAAGATAGTTTTATTTGTCACATGCACAGTTATACATAGTATAATGCCTCATGGTTTCACTATTTTTTTCAGGCAAAGTGACACATTTTTATTGCTTTGATCTTAAATCTGCAGATTTGCTGTTTTCTCATTGTCATGTAAGGTTGTTAATGTAAAAGTTAGCTCACAGAAGCACTGTCTGCTTTAAGCCTCATAGTTAGGTTTTTTTTAACAAAATGTCCAATGTTTGTTGGTTTCACAGATATGGATTTGTTTTTGTTTATTTGAGTATGTAAATATAAATATGTTGTTCCAAAGATTTTGCTGGACAGAAGAAGCACTTGGCACTCTTTGAAGCTGGAAAAAAATGAATTGTTTCTTTTTTAAATTTTGAACTAAAAAATAGATTTGCATATTTATACATTCTTAACTTGTTTAATTATAGAAAAGGAGAGTTTAAGGGTTTGTGTACCAATTACACCTTATCTGGAGCAAATCATATCAAACGTGCATTTAATTGTCTATTTGACTCAGCAGTAGTGCTTAGTGTACCCTCGTAGCTCATCAAATGACTGTGAACATAATTTACATCAATTCTTGTATTCCGGTGTTGCCAACTCGGCTATTTGGTTTGGTAAATTAAGTGGGCCCCCCCAAGAGAAAAATTCACCAGCCGCCACTGATTAGAAGGGTAGAGGGATAAAGGGGGAGGGATGGGAGAAGAGGAGGGTGGAGAACAAGGAACATATAACACACAGATGAATACATGTATGATAAGCTAGATGATACATCCAGTACAAGCCGACATGTGAATTGATCCATAGTTTACCGTTATGATGTACAGCTTTGGCATTAAATCTACTACATATATAGCTGGTAGTGTGGTATCTGATCTGTTACATGTATTACTTAATAAGTTAGTAGTATAGAATCTGTTTTGTTTGTTCTAGTATTTGATATGAGTTGCTTGTTATATGTAGTGTCTGCTCTGGTGTCTCTGACCACAGATGGAACCTGCATTATATTCTACCCATGCCATGGGAAAGTGTTCTCCTGTTTACAGAGCCCTGCTGGAGGTGTTTTTATGAGGGTTCTTCTGTCCAAAACAGAAGATGCTCTCTGCTTTCCCCATATGGTAGGCAATAAAGAACCATTTGTTTTAACCCCTCCTATATGTTGAAAACCTATAAAACCTGATTGCTGGTCATTGTCCAGCAAGGAGGATTCAATTGGCCGGTTCTGTCTGTACTGATGCTGCTCTTTCTTTTAATAAAATACTTTTAAAGAAAGTCGGTGTCACAGACATTTTCTCCTTCACCTGCACATCACGGACACCAGAGAGAGAAACAACGACAGTAGTAAAATCCAAACAGTATGTAGAAGAGCATATCTAGTATAGTGAGGATGATGCAGAGCAGACTGGTGGAAATGAGCAGCTGGAGGAAGGTCAGCAGCAGCATCCCACAGCAGACCCGAGCTGCACATGCTGACTGTTTTCATTGAATTGCTAGCATTAATTTAGGGTGTGTTTAATCTCTGTTTAAACACTTATGTGTCCTTTTTTGTATATTCTTTACTTCTATCTTTCTTCCTGCTGGGGCCTTTTGCCTGGTCATCACTGTAAATGAGAAATTGTTCTCAGCTGATCTTAACTGGTAAAATAAATATAATAATAATAATAATAATAAATGTCTTCTGGTCTCTAAACTGCATCAAGGCTCTTTGTTGCATTAGATTTCTCTGTCCTCAGTGCACACACTGAGATTTAAGCCAGAATATCTGCCCCCCTCCGTTTAGGAAAAAAATCTCCATCCACACGTAACCCAATAAATGTAAATATATGTCAGGCTTATCCAACAGAATAAGCTTCCGTCTTGTGTCCTGACGTTTGCGCTCCTAAAACTCCACTTATTTCTGTCCAACGCATACCCGGGGTTTTTCCCAAATCTCCTCTTTGGCCGGAGTTTTCCAAACCTCCGTTTTGAAAATCAAAAAGCTGCGTGTGGATGACAGGCCGAATCGTAGAAAAATGTCTGCGTTTTATGATTTACCCGGCTACGTGTGGACAAGGCCTGAATGTGGAGAGATTGTGTTTATCTTCACTTGACCTGAGTATATAAAACCAGAAACTTCCTCTTCTCTGTCTGTGGTCACCACAGTTTTATTCAGGAGGAACATCGAAAAGTCAAAGCATTATTTTAAAGGCAATTGAGAAAGTGAACAGTAAAATATTTCTAAGTTCAAGCCATAAACTGGTAGAAACTGTCGGAGGTCTCCAGCTTTCTGTGTCGTCTCCATGGAAACCAGCTGAGCAGATCAGCCAATTACAGACGGGGGGGGGCGCTGCGCAGTAGGGCTCCAAGAAAGCGGTGACCAAGAGCGCCGGAAAGGGCAGCAAGAAGAGAAGAACCAAGAGAAAGGAGAGCTACGCCATCTACGTGTACAAGGTGCTGAAGCAGGTCCATCCCGACACCGGCATCTCGTCCAAGGCCATGGGCATCATGAACTCGTTCGTCAGCGACATCTTCGAGCGGATCGCCGGCGAGGCCTCCCGCCTGGCTCACTACAACAAGCGCTCCACCATCACCTCCAGGGAGATCCAGACCGCTGTCAGGCTGCTGCTGCCCGGTGAGCTGGCCAAGCACGCCGTGTCCGAGGGCACCAAGGCCGTCACCAAGTACACCAGCTCCAAGTAAAGCTTCACTGCTTAACATCAACACAACGGCTCTTTTAAGAGCCACACACGTCATCTGCAGAGCTGCTCATCCACTGGAAGCTGTCATCTGGAGGACCAAAACTCAAAATTATTTCATATTCCGGTAGAGATTAAAAATCTTGCTTTTCTGGCAGATTGCTCTCATGTTTTCATTGAGGCATTAACAATAAATTTACAGCTCAAATTGGTATCTGATTATTCTGTTCACAAACATTTGATTAAACAGTCAACTGTCTGTTGCTGGAGTTTTCACAATATTAAAGTGTGACCTGCTGACCACAATCAATGTTAATATCTGCTTTGATTGTTCACTAACTCAACACATTTATTATCTAATGTTACATTCATGGATCAAAGTCGGTGTCTCAGTCATCTGGCTTACTTTATTTTATTATTTTATATTGTCTTAGTGTTTAGTGTGTGCTGTATCTGCTCATGTTTTCAACCCAGTTCTTCTTGGATCTTCTGAGCTGCTGGAATGTGTGAATTTCCTGCTCAAGGATCCACAAAGACACAAGCTGCTGATCCTGCTGTTGGTCAGTTGGTGGCGCTGATGCAGCAAAGAAGGTTTATTTGTTATGAAGCAGCAGGAAAATACACAGAAGAAGAGGAGGAGGTCCGCCTCTGTCTTCTATCACGTCCTCAGTGGAGACTCAAAGCTCCGTCACTCCAGCAGCGGCATCATTGAGCTTTTAGCTGCAGAAGAGCGAAGATGTCTGGACGAGGCAAAGGAGGAAAAGGACTCGGTAAAGGAGGAGCTAAGCGTCACCGTAAAGTTCTCCGGGATAACATCCAGGGAATCACCAAGCCCGCTATCCGCCGTCTGGCTCGCCGCGGTGGAGTCAAGCGTATCTCGGGTCTGATCTACGAGGAGACCCGCGGTGTGTTGAAGGTTTTCCTGGAGAACGTCATCCGTGATGCTGTCACCTACACCGAGCACGCCAAGAGGAAGACGGTGACCGCCATGGATGTGGTGTACGCTCTGAAGAGGCAGGGCCGCACTCTGTACGGCTTCGGAGGTTAAAGTCAGCGTTCATCGGCACAACAAAGGTCCTTTTAAGGACCACACACCTCCTCTACAGAGCAGCGTTCTACAGTGGTTCTCAATGTTGGCTTGAATACACTACTTCAAAAGGTATAAGCCTTTATAATTAATGTTATATGTCCACGTACCTAAATGTATAGATTTATATTTGTAGAAGGTTGTTTGGGAACTTATGCATTGAATAAACTTTTGTGATTTTTTTTTATACAAATTTCAATGAAGTACAGATGAATACAAAGATTTGGGGAAAATAAAACCACATTATATGCTGAAGGAATATATAAGCTTACAGTACTGGCCATGTAAGTATACTCGTGTATATATACATATACAAGTAGAAACTACAAAAGCAAATCCTCAAATTTGAAAGCTTCTGTTAAACTGTCAGGTGAGTCACTTTGAAAACTGTAAAGCATAAAAATACATGTTAATAACATGTTTCTGTTATGTACAATCGCATTTACTACAATTTCAATTTCATGTTTCATAAAGTAACAGGGAATTCTCATCTCTTTTCTCATCAGTGAACACTTTACTCTCACTGATAAATGATGAAATTCTGAACAGTCACAGTGTCATTACTTTTAGTCTAAATGACCTTTATTTATGTCTGTAATCATTCCAGATAGTCAGACTCTGCTGATAGATATTTAATGGATTTAGATGTGTTTACTGAAGAGCTGAAAACAACCGATTTGATACTTTTCTTCATTTGTTCTTGCTGCTCTGCAATATATTCTCATGCACTAAATGACTTCAACCAAATATTTTTCCTTATGTTTTTTCTAAGTCATAAAGTATTTCAGTGAATAAAGATTACAAACATGCCCTTCAACAAATGTTTTACCTTAAAAAGTTAAATTCTCTGGTAAACGGCAAACCTCTTCATGTGTCTCAAATACAATGAGGTGTGACGTGATGAAAATAAACTCAGGCAGCCTTAAACACTAATCTGAACTATTAAATTTGGACTGTCGGTTTGGACTAATTGTTTAATAGTAGTAGTGCAAGTAGACGGTTTTCCTTTGAGTTCAACTACATGTTTACAGTATTATGGCTATTGAAAACATGTCGAATTTAACATTGAAATTCAACATTTATATTTTAGTCTTTAGTTAATAGTGCCTCCTCAAGGGATAAAACAATTAACACAACATAATGCAATAACAAATTATGCTTAAATTATAGTCATATTGAAAAGTTTAGTAAACTGATCTCAAAATATTTATACATCCCATCCTCAGCTCCAAACAGATTACATTTCAGTTAATTTTAATAAACAAGTTAAATCTATCCAGTACATTAATATCAACAGTCAGTTGTTTTTTAACAGACTGATGATGTGGGTTTACTATTTAAGTATTGAAGTTTTGAGCTGAACGTAAAGCGAGAGCAGTGATATTGATGTAGTGATGAATGAGGCAGCAGCTCTTTAGCAGAGGCTGTGGTGGCTCTGAAAAGAGCCTTTGCTGATGAGTGAGGGAAGATGAAGGCGCTTCACTTCTTAGCAGCTTTCTTAGCTGCGGGCTTCTTGGCGGCATTTTTCTTTGCTGCGGGCTTCTTAAGTGCAGATTTGGGCTTCTTAGGGGTGACCTTGGGGCTCTTCGGCTTTTTCTTGGCTGGGGACTTTTTAGCCGCTGGTTTCTTAGCTGCTGGCTTCTTAGCCGCTGACTTCTTAGCTGCTGGCTTCTTAGCCGCTAGCTTCTTAGCTGCTGGCTTCTTAGCCGCTGGCTTTTTGGGCGCGGCCACTTTCTTGGCCGGTTTGGAGACTTTGGGCTCCTTCTTGGCGAGCTTGAAGGAACCGGACGCTCCGGTGCCCTTAGTCTGGATTAGAACCCCATTGGTGACCAGCTTGGTGACGATGGTGTTGATGCGTTTGTTGGACTTTGTCACATCGAAACCTTGGGCCGCCAGAACCTTCTTGATCGCAGCCAGTGACATCCCCTTCCGCTCATTAGACTCGGCCACAGCGGCGACGATGAGCTTCGGGAGGCTGAGTCCATCCTTCCTGGGTCTGGAAGCCTTCTTCTTCTGGGATTTGGCCAGAGCTTTGGCCGGTGCAGCTGCTGGAGCTTCTTCTGCCATGTTTCTGTGTCTCTGTTTGTCTCAGTGTGTCTGAACTGAAAGCAGGAGGTGGGACTTATAAAGATGATGAGAACCGTAAAGAGACAACAACAAGTGCCGCCGCCTCAAACGCTGCCACATTTGTGTTTTCTCTGGCACGTTTTGGACACAAAATATTGACAAAATCAGCCTTTTCACACCCCACGGTCGCTACCACGCCGACGACACGCGGGTCCCTCCACACTCGCCTCATGTTGGGCTTCCAGCTCTTTGTCTCTCGCTTCCAGGAGGCTTCCAAGCTGTCGGACACACGGTGACCGAGTGCGGCTCGCTGACACTTTTCTGCGCATTTGTGCTCCTAAAACGACTAAAAGCTCTTCGTCTCCGGTGGAACATCGGTGTTCCGGTTAGCAGAGACATGTGAGGACACAGTGGAAGGAAAACGGCGGTGCTGCGCTGCTTCGTTGGCCTGGAAGCGGAGAGTTTTTCCCGCCGGTAAACACACGGACGCTGCCGGTGCTCGGGGCGCTGGAAGAGACTCCGTCTGGACTAAATGTTGAATTATCGAAGCACCGAAACTTTGACGCTTTAATAAACCTCTGATTTAACTAACATTACATCTGCTCTCCTAATATTTAGATTTTTTAAACTTTATTGTCCTAATATCCAGTATTCAGATCCGTGTTAAATCTTTCTAAATGTGTGTACATATTATAATAAATAACAGAAATCGTCTTATGGTGTCCTTTGTATGTTTAAATACATGAATTAGAAAATATTTTAGTTGCATTAAGGTTTTTCACACATTTATTCATATCTTATTTAGAATTACTGATACTAAATATTCCTGTTAGTTTACAATTACACTGATTTCCTGTTCATCCCGATCAGCACATATTTACTTTGAAGAAGAAGATGAAAGTATAAAAAACAAATATTTTAATTGCACATAAGTGATTTAAATCCAGACTGGAACTACACTGGAAGCTCAGCTCCTCATGAAATATAATTTGAAAAATTTTGGAGGATGACAGGATTTTTCTGTTTTTTTCATCCTGAATCATCTAAAATCAGCCTGTTATTGGTGCATAATTAAGAAATCAATGACTTTAATAAAGACAGCACCATGCAGCTGTCACTAAAATAATTATTCTTTCAAAGGAGAAAATTAATTCCTTAAGTGAATATTTTTGCTACATGATCAGATAAAACATGATATGAAAAAAGACATCAATAAAGAATAGTTCTAAGAAGAGTAATACACATAAAATCTATCAGATCAATCAAAAATCTGGCTATCAATTTTGATTCTTGAATTTGCTTTAAAAACATCAACACTTCACTGCTGTTCCACAAATGGAAGAACAAAATGCTGCTTCATTGCAGGTTTTCTTCTGACTTCAGTTTTAATTAAAAACCAGAAGACCTGAAGGTTCTAGAGGGTTTATGAGATAAAAAAAAGCAATCAGATAAAGATAAAGACCAATTAAAGCTTTATTTGCCAATTAAATGATCCAAAAACAATTCTTAAATAGACCAGTAACAAGATCAGAGACTTTAAACGTGAGCTCTCCTTCTGTTCTTTGAACCCGTGATGCCGAGTTTTGAAGTCGCTGGGGAAGAATTCTGAATTTTGTGAATTGATTTTGATTTTGTGTCCAAAACATATTAGAGAAAACACAAATGTGGCAGCGGCAGTCCAGCGCCATGTGTTGCCTCTTTACGGTTCTCATGGTGTTTATAAGTCCCACCTCCAGCCTTCAGCTCAGACACATTGAGATAAGCAGAGACACTGAAACATGGCAGAAGAAGCTCCAGCAGCGGCACCGGCTAATCCCCGAAGAAGAAGGCCTCCAGACCCAAGAAGGATGGACCCAGTTTCCCGAAGCTCATCGTCGCCGCTGTGGTCGAGTCTAAGAAGCGGAAGGGGGTTTCACTGGCTGCGATCAAGAAGGTTCTGGGGTCCAAAATTTCGATGTGACAAAGTCCAACAAACGCATCAACACCGCCCTCACCAAGCTGGTCACCAAGGGGGTTCTGACTCAGACTAAGGGCACCGGAGCGTCCGGTTCCTTCAAGCTCGCCAAGAAGGAGCCCAAAGTCTCCAAACCGGTCAAGAAAGTGGCTAAGAAGAAGGCTCCCATCAAAGCTAAGAAACCTGTCGCTGCTAAAGCTAAGAAAGCTGCAGTGGCCAAGAAGGCAGCAGTTAAGAAGACAGCGGTCAAGAAATCCCAAAGAAGGCAGCGCCTAAGAAAGCCGTCAAGAAGACACCAAAGAAGAGCCCCAAGAAGCCCAAAGCTGTAGTCAAGAAGCCCAAAGCTGCAGTCAAGAAGCCCAAAGCTAAGAAAGCTGCTAACAAGTGAAGCTGCTTCATCTCCACTCATCAGCAAAGGCACCTTTCAGAGCCACCACAGCCTCCACTAAAGAGCTGCTGCCTCACTCATCACTACATCAACATCACTGCTCTCACCTTAATGGCAACACTAAGTTCAGCTCAAAACTTCCAACACTTAAATAGTAAATCCATATCATCAGTCTGTTAAAAATGGATATGCACAATACTGTAAGTTTATAACATATACTGTGGTCTTATTTTCCCTTAAACAAAAGTTTACTGAATGCATAAGTTCCAAAACAGCCTTCCAAAAAATACCTGAAATGAAATAACTGATTATTTTAATCATTATATGGGCTCTAGCACTAAATAGGTGTGGCTACCAGACTGACAGGCGGTGCTAATCTGCGAACTTAAGAGAAGACAGTCGGTGTAAGTTTCAGTGGGCGGAGCCAAAGTGACTTAATGAAGGTAAATTTGAGGTGAAGGTTGTGCACGTCCTTTGTGATTTTTCCAGTTTCGGCCACTTTTTCCTGTCTTTGTGGAGTTCTAGGAGGCTATTTAAAACGAGGCACAGGATGAAGGCAGGAAGGGACAAGTGTATGTAGGTTTAAGTCAACATGAAGCACTTTATTTAACAATTCCATTCAAGACACCAGTGCAAAAATAATACAGGGGAATTCCTACACTCCAACTACTTAAATACTTGCTCTGCATAAACATTTAAAGTGGTTCTCTAAATTGACTTCCTCTTTCCCCTCGGTTTTCAGAAAAAAGTGTGCAACATCTAAGTTGCCGCTTTCCATAATTCGATGAAACTAAATCAGCTAGTAATATTATATGATTGTCCTCTCGTAGTGAATATGTGTGGCTCTTAAAAGAGCCGTGGTGTTTGGTGTAAAGTTTCATGGTGGGTCTAAGCCCTCTCTCCACGGATGCGGCGGGCCAGCTGTATGTCTTTGGGCATGATGGTGACCCTCTTGGCGCAGATGACACACAGATTGGCGTCCTCGAAGAGGCCGACCAGGTAAGCCTCGCTGGCCTCCTGCAGAGCCATGACAGCGGAGCTCTGGAAGCGCAGGTCTGTCTTGAAGTCCTGAGCGATCTCTCTGACCAGGCGCTGGAAGGGCAGCTTGCGGATGAGCAGCTCCGTGGATTTCTGGTAGCGACGGATCTCTCTCAGAGCCACGGTACCGGGTCGGTAATGGTGAGGCTTCTTGATGCCGCCGGTGGCCGGGGCGCTCTTCCTTGCAGCCTTGGTAGCCAGCTGCTTCCTGGGGGCTTTTCCTCCAGTGGATTTGCGGGCGGTCTGCTTGTTTCTGGCCATTATGCTTCCTCTGTCTTCACTGCTCCAACAGTAAAAATACAAATGGAGGCTGAACAACAGCGAGCTTATATGGGGAGGGCTGGAGCAACGACAGCTCTGATTGGTCCAGAGAGGAGAGCGGGCATTGCTGATTGAATGAAATGAATGTGAATGTGTGTTTCAAATAAACTCCTACAGAAACAAAGAAAGTGTATTTCAGCACAGACACACACTACCAAAACTATTTTACATCCTTATAGACCCTTTAATGACCCACGTCACGAATGACGTCACAGCTTTAGCTGGAGGCAAAAGAGGAAGCCCGCAGCCGTGACCGAAAGGCGAAAGACTGAGGGACTAGGCTCTATTAACTTTTCTAAAATGTCGTCCTGCTGTGTTTTTGGATGCCAGAATAGGAGGAATGATATTGGCGAACGCAAATTAAAGTTTTATAGGATTCCACCGAACACTCGTGCTCAGAGGGAACGAAGACAGTTGTGGTTAAATGCACTGAGGCGAAAAGACTGGACAGAGACGATCAGCTGCAGTCAATTCCAGCCATTTTCAGTACAAAAAATCGCTAATATTCTATTTGTAAATAAAAAATATGATGAGAAATACAGGGAATATTGGACGCGCATCGCGAGGTGCATTTCTTTGAAAATGACCGATTCATGGATTTTATACCGACTTCAAGACATGTTTTGGACAAAATAGTTTACTGGCTTGTGTCGTCTGGATGTAAAAGGTTGGATTATGGCCGTTTTTTGTGGAATATTTTAATTTGTGTGTAATAATGAACCCGGAAATGTGAGTCGCGCTGTGTACGTTAAAGTCGTGTATAGAGAAAGGATGGATGGATATTCGTTGTTTGTCGGACAAATGTGTTTATATTATCCGCTGTGGTAATCACATCTGAAAGTGGTTTATACCGGCGGATTCATGAGAATCTAAGCTTTCCTTCGGCGTATAGTGTTTATATAATCGCGTTTGCAGCCTTCGGACATTCTTTAAATTCCTATGCAAATTAGTAAGTGTACCGCCGGCGGTACACTGAAGTTTAACGGGTTAAAAATGCTCGAGTTTGCAGCGCAAACTCCCAGCGCAAACTAAATACTCCCAGTCCTGCTTGACTTCTCGCTCCGCTTTTGCCTCCAGCATAAGCCCCGCCCACAAAAACGTCACAATGTTTGTAAACAAATAAAGGGTCTATTTTTCTGTTATCAGAAAATAATGAGAAATGTCATCAAATATAAATTAACGTTTGTCAAACCAACATCCTACAGATTAGTTTTGACACAATCAGTGTATCTTAAGCTCTGCAGATAAAGTGTGGCCACTGAGAGTTGAGAAGGTCCATAAACCAGTCCCTCCAGGATTTCGCGGGTGTTTTTCGTGATTGTTGCGGCCGAAAATGCCTGAATTCGCGGCAGCTTTTCTAAAAAAATTGTGATAAAAGTTGCGATGTTTTAAGCTTATTTATTGTGATGAAATTGCGGGAGACAAGTGACAATTGCTAAAAAGCTGCATTTTTCCAGCTTGTAGAACACGTTTCAACACTGTAATTGACAATATTTATTTTGAAATTAAAGCTTTAAGTGCTTTACTAACACAAAACTAAGAGTTCTGTATTGTTTTATGATCACAGGTTCTGTCGAAAAAGATGTGGCATCATTTTAAACAGTGAAACCATACTAAGAAAATGTAATGACCAATACTGGATTCTGCAAAAACTGAATGCAGAATACTGGACAAAGGAATTCTCAACAGATATTTTTCCCATCTAAATCTTATCTTTACACGGTTAATGTATTAACTTATTTATGTGTGTATGCATGTATTTACTGATTTATTTATTTAGTACCGTTAACATATCAGAGTTCTGAGTTTTTCTTTAGATAGGCAAAGGTCATTTATTGATTTTGATTTTATTTATTTTGCACAACTATAATATACACAAAAATAAACAATAACAAGGTCATTTATTGATCACATATAGGCTATTAAATAAATGATATTTTAAAAAACAAAAGCATTTAAAATACTATTAAACAACTTAGGCATTTATTGAGTCACTAAAATACTGTAGAGTCTACGGCCACATCAGTCTGACTATAATCATCCTCTGGTAAATTCACAACCATGTACTGATGTCTCTTACCAAAGGGACTTCAGGAGATGATTAGATGATGATAAACTGTGACCTGCTGGTTGGTTCTCTCTGTTCTCATGTTTCTTACATGTTGGTCTCCTGATGCTGCCTTACTTCAGCTGGTCTATGAGCAACAGAAAACACAGTTTGCCCTGTACCTATTGCCAGGGTTCCAGTCTTCCAGTCTGTGCTTTTGAAAACGTTTTTGCTTCTTTGGATGTGGTGGAGTTTCGGGTGTAGACATTTTTAAACACAGCAGCAGCGTCTGTAACCAGGAAACCGGCGGCAGAACAGTAATATTTCCTGTGTTTTATTTTGTTTATTATGCAGTTTTGATGCGTGTGTGACAGACGTGTATGGGACATTTATGAAAATACAGAACAATTAGCGTCCCGTATTGAATCAATACGTGACACTACAATTAATTGTCAAATAAAGGACGATTCCGTATTTTAAGGGATGGGTGGCAACCCTATTCACCACTGTAACGGATTTTCTCCCTTGGAAACTGGCTTCTCACCAAAGTATGTGAGGACCTCCTGTCGGACTTTCCCAGTGAGTACACAGCCGCTGAGCGTGAGTCTATGACGCTGAGTGAACATCACGTGACCTAAAGCAAGGCAACCTATTGGTTGTTTGCTTCTTCTCCTGCAGTTCTGGTTGCGTAGAACCTACACTGGCTCATGACTGCCCCACCTGGTTCACTGCGATTATAGGCTGGCTTAAAATATGCGTGAATCATGCCGTTTCCGGTAAAAATAGACTTATTAACCAACTAATCGATGACCAAAATAGTTGACAACTATTTTAATCATCGATTATAATTGATTAAATCAATTAGTTGTTTCAGCTCTATTATTTATTTTCCCAGTTAAGATCAGCTGAGAACAATTTCTCATTTACAGTGATGACCAGGCAAAAGGCCCCAGCAGGAAGAAAGATAGAAGTAAAGAATATACAAAAAAGGACACATAAGTGTTTAAACAGAGATTAAAAACACCCTAAATTAATGCTGGCAATTCAATGAAAACAGTCAGCATGTGCAGCTCGGGTCTGCTGTGGGATGCTGCTGCTGACCTTCCTCCAAACCCTTAAAATCTCATTTTCTATAATTAAACAAATTAAGAAAGTATAAATATGCAAATCTATTTTTTACTTCAAAAGTAAAAAAAAGAAACAATTCATTTTTCCAGCTTCAAAGAGTGCCAAGTGCTTCTTCTGTCCAGCAAAATCTTTGGAACAAAATATTTATATTTACATACTCAAATAAACAAAAACAAATCCATATCTGTGAAACCAACAAACATTGGACATTTTGTTAAAAAAAAAAACCTAACTATGAGGCTTAAAGCAGACAGTGCTTCTGTGAGCTAACTTTTACATTAACAACCTTACATGACAATGAGAAAACAGCAAATCTGCATATTTAGGATCAAAGCAATAAAAATGTGTCACTTTGCCTGAAAAAAATAGTGTAACCATTAGGCATTATACTCTGTATAACTGTGCATGTGACAAATAAAACCTGTCTTATCTTATCTTAGGCTTTGAGTCCAAAGTGCTTCTGTCAACTAACATTAAATATTTACAATGAAAATAAAGAAAAACAGTAATTCCTCAGATTTCAGAACATATGAAAATCAACAGGCTTTCAGTCTAAAGTGCCACTTGTGTCAACTAACATTTCTATTTACATTATTAAAAAAGTAAATCCTCATATTTTAGAGATTAAAGCCAGCACCTCTACATCTGTGATATTTTTTGTATGCAAGTTTTGCTCTTCTGTCTTTGAGACATGGAAATTTCTCAATGACTCTATGGTTAAAATCTGGGGTCAGAGGGAGATCAGAGCGATCAGAGGGAGACAGGCTGTCTTCCTCTGATCGCTCTGATCGCTCAGCAGGCTTCTTCATCCAGTTCTTCAGAACTGAAGAAACCTCTTGGATGAAAGGTGAAACGTCTTCAAGGAACTTTCTTAAAGTCCAGTGAATTGATTTGAACAACTTTGGATGAAATGATTTTTCCATCCATAAAATCCATGTTCATAGCAGCATAAGGGCTGCTATGAAGCCTTTGTGGCGCTGGTAATGGCGACACGCAGCAGCAGCAGTACCTGTGTGCGTTGTGTTTTCTAACCTGGATCGTCTGTTTTTGTCGTACTAACGCTTACTTTATGGGACTCACCAGTAACAAGTTGCAGCTATGTCTCACCTTAGTCTGACGGGCCTGGTGGTACTTTGGATACTTTTATTTCACCTTCTGTGCGGACTCGGCACGACCAGTGAACCGCTTCAGTATGGCCGGGAGTTTCTTCTACGCTTTCGCAGCTCCGGAGTAGGTGCTGTGGACTCCTCGGCAGTTTTTCCCGTGGAGATCATCCGGCAGGATCATACGGGGGGCCAGAGCTGGACGTCCAAGTCGTCTGGTGTGAGGAAAAGGGGTAGACGCGGTGGTATTCGCCAGCGTCTTAAAAAACTAGGACACCGCCGTATTCCCCTTCCAACCATCATGCTTGCCAACGTCCAATCCCTCCGTAATAAGGTGGATGAGCTCCAAGCCAATGTCAAGTTTTTGGAGGAGTATAAAAATGCATGCCTCCTTGCCGTTACAGAATCCTGGCTTAAGGCTCATGACTCACAGGCTGATCTGGAGATCGACGGCTTTGGAGAGCCTTTTCGCTTGGACAGGGATCCCTCAGCGACGGGCAAGTCGCTTGGGGGTGGCCTGGCTCTCTATGTTAATAGGAAATGGTGTGGAAATGTGATCGTAAGGGAGCGTCTCTGTACTCCGGACATTGAACTTCTTTCTGTCTCGCTTAGGCCCTTTTATTTGCCAAGGGAATTCACCCAGTTATTTGTTTCATTAGTGTACATACACCCTAAAGCTAATGCAGACAATGCCGTTCGGGCTATTACTCACACAGTGCAACAGCTACAAGCTATTTTGCCAGATGCTCCTAGCTTTATAATGGGTGATTTTAACAACTGTAAACTAGGGAAACACTTGGGGAACTTTTACCAATATGTGACCTGTGCGACAAGACTTAATAAATGCTTGGATCTCTGTTACGGTTCCATTAAAGGGGCTTACAAGTCCCTCCTGAGAGCTCCTCTCGGTGCGTCGGATCACAGCACTGTTTACTTGGTTCCGACATACAAACCAGTCCTGAAGAAACACAAGCCAGAACGAAGATTAGTTCCGGTCTGGTCGGAGGAGTCGATCGGACGTCTGCAGGATTGTTACGCCTGCACTGACTGGGACTTATTTAAAACTGAGTGCAAGAGCGTGGAGGAAATTACAGAGACTGTCTCTGACTACGTTAAGTTCTGCGAGGAGTTATGTATTCCTAAAAAAACAATCTCTATTTTTTCTAACAATAAGCCATGGGTTTCAAAATCAGTTAAAAACGCCATCAATAACAGGAACATCAGTTTCGTCACAGGCGATACTGTCAGATATAAGGAGCTACAGAAGCAAGTCAGGAAAGAAATAAAACTTGCCAAGCAGCAATATAAGGACAGGGTGGAGAACCTATTTAGGACTGGCAGCTCACGACCTGCATGGGAGGGGGTGAAATCCCTGTTGGGGATACATCCCCATAAGTGCATCATCTCCTTAAATGGGAAGTCTGATCATGACATGGCAAATGTTTTAAACACATATTCAAATCGTTTTAATGTTTATGATTTTAGCCACGAATTGTCTGTGTTTAAAGGTGCTGCCTTAGATCCGGAAAGTACAGAGGCAGTGTATGTCAACAAGCAGAGGGTACAGAGGGCATTTAGTGGTGTGAGGGAGAGGAAAAGCCCGGGTCCTGATGGGATTGGAGGTCGGATCCTGAGGAACTGCGCCGAGCAGCTGGCTGACATCTACAGTTTCATCTTCTCCTGGTCACTTAAGGTCCACAGGGTGCCCCGCCTGTGGAAGGACTCAATTATTGATGATTGATTTTAGGAAGTCCTGTTCAGTCATCGTTCCTTCGTCGATTAACGGTCAAACTGTGGAATTAGTTCAGCAGTATAGATACCTTGGGACGATAATTGATGACAGGCTGTCGTTCGAGCATCAGGTTGATGCTGTGTGTAAGAAAGCCAACCAGCACTTGTATTTCCTTAGGAAGCTCAGGAATATAAAGGTTGAAACTAAGTTCATGTATATGTTTTACTCAAGTTTTATCGAGTCTGTCCTAACATTTGCTTTTATCTGCTGGTTTGGCTTAGTCAACCTTAAAAACCAAAACAGACTCCAAGGTATTGTCAGAATGTGCAGCAAAATCGTTGGCACTCGACTAACTGACATTTCTGTTCTACATAAGACGAGATCCTTAAAAAAGGCAAATCTCGTCCGGTTCGACCCTAGCCACCCTCTAGCTTCTGAATCCAGGGTGCTTCCTTCTAGACGCAGGTTTCAAGTGCCTATATGTAGGACAGTTAGATTTAAAAAATCATGGGTCCCACTGGCCATTGGCCTTCTTAACAAAGAATGGTTTTTAACGCCTTTATAAGGCAGTCCGCTCGGTGGTCATTTTAACTTTCCTTTGGTTTTTATTTATCTTGTTCTATTGAATTTAATTTATTATTGTTATTGTTGTTTTTACTGTTGCGTATCACATTTTACTGTGTTTTGTCTGTTGTTTGCTGCTGGCTGCACCAAAAATTGCCCCACGGGGACATTAAAGATTTCTTGATCCTTGATCCAAGGGCGTAGGTTTGCATAGGGACGGTAGGGACATAACACTACCAACTTTTCAAGAGGGTCAAATTGTCCCCACCAACTTTTAAGCAACCTTATTTGCATTATATAATGAGTTCAGTTATATAGGTAATTTTGATTGTCTTATGTTGTAAGGATAGAATTGACCCTACCATTATTAAGTGAATTATTTTCATTATGTTCAGACCAGGTTCAGACTTACATTTACCCATTTTCACTTGCTGAATGTGCCAGTCCAATCAAACGCACGTTTGATTGGCTGATGACTTGACCCCTCCCCCCGCCACCCACACGCACACTCACACAGCCCCGACAGAAATACACAAGAAATAAACATGCCGCCTTCTCTGCCCCCTTCGAAGAAGAGGGATATTAGAAGTTTTTTCGGCCAGCAGCAGCAGCAGACGACACTGTAAGTAATGTAAAAAGACGTCAATGTTGTGGACGTGGGGAACACACCACTAATGTTGCTACTGAAAGTCCGACCTGCATCAGAGTTAGCATAACATTAAACTGAGTGAACTTGCTAACCTGCAAAACTCGAGTAGGAAGCTGCTTAGAGAGAATTGTCCTCCAGTATGTGTTTTCTACTGTTAACGTTAATTAAACTGTGAGAAATGTAGTGAACTCTGCTGGAAAATATAGAACCAGAAAAACGTGAGCAAGAAGCTGCTCAGAGAGAGAGAGGTCCCAGTCTGTGTTTCACAGGAAAGTGTTGACAGTCAAAAAAAAACACATGCTGCTGCTTTTCTTCTTGTAAACGGCCTGGTTTAGAAGGAAAGAAGGCTAGAGCATGTTGTGACTTTACACTTTTGAAACCAGATACCTATTAGTGCATTTATTTATTAATTAAAATGTATTTAATTACTATCACCTGAACCAATACACATGAAAGTTAGTATAAGTCAATACAGATTTATTTTGCATTCATTATTTAGCTTATCAATTAATTAGGTTCATATTCGTGAGAACTGTAGCCCTGACCCCCGTTCACCCAATCTGTTTGGTCTTATTAATGTCCCGTCCCCAGCAAAAAGTGTACATGCAGGTTATACTGTTATACCGTTCCTACCAATGTTGAGACCAAACCTACGCCCTTGTAGCAGCACAACGACGGCCTGATATCAGACACAACTGTCACATGATACTAAAACCGATTGTGGATTTTATGAACACAACAGAAGGAAACTAAAACGTGAGCTTTGATGTGGAGCTGCTGTAATGAAACACTTTGACCACATGAGGGCGACATTCAGTCATTAAACCATCAGTGATCACTACTTACCTGTTGATCAACGATTCCATCCATCCACATTCAAAGTTGACTTTTCCCTCCAGTAGAATAAAGTCTGTGGAAACTGGATGATGAACTGTTTGGCTCCACATATTAAACATATTTAATATTTCGTAATCTGAATGCTAATATTGAGATCTGTGGCAAATAACATCCGAAAAACATTCAGACAACAAAATGTGAAAATCTGAATGAGACGAATAAAATAATAAAACTGCTGGATTTCGGAACAACACCTCCCTTTCTTTTGCCAGACATCCTCATACAGATTCAGAGTTCAATGAGAGTCTGACCGGCACAAAGTCACAACTCCGTCTCTCCTGCGGACGTAATAGAAGACAGGTGGAGACAGTCTCAGTGGGCGGAGCCAAACTACCTGAAACCTGCTCAATGTTTGTCTCATCGCTGATATTAATGCACATTAATTAAAGATGCAGTGGTATTAATGGACTTTTAATTCGCGGTTTTCCTTTCTGCTAAGTAATATATTTATCTAATTTCAAACATTTTCTCATAAACAATCTACAGTTTACAACCCACATATAAATGTTGATTCATGGCACCTTTCAATAGAGTCAGCTGGGTAAGAACAGAGAACACTGACATTCAAAGTCATCGTTTATTTCCCTCTCTCTCTCTCTCCGTGTGGCTGAATCATTTTCAGTCTTCAATACGGTCATTTTTATCATCCAGTACAAATATTTAATGACCGTCCCCCCTCCCCTCCACACACACAAGAGCTGAGGTAGGAAGATCAGTGTTTGCAGGTTTGCTGATGTGAAAGGTAGTGTCTACAGATACAGACCCGTACCTGTAGCCTGTGGGCTACAGATACGGCACCTTCCCTTACCATAAATATTAATGAGACGTACATGAATATTAATGAGCCGGCTGATGAACGCGCTTTGTGATTGGCTGGTAATCCGACGTACATAAATATTAATGAGCCGGCTTGGTAATCGGAGTGATGAAGGCGCTTCCGTGATTCGAGGTGAATCTGCGTGCCGAGCCTGTCATGTCAGTCATCTGCTGTTCTCTTTTCTATCATGCATAATGTCTTATGAATATCATTATCTGACTTTTTCACGGACAGCGATTTGGGGGTTGAAATCAGCACGACTATTAAAAATAGCAAAACTTTTTATTCACGTGACCCTGTTCTAATAAAGCACAAACAGCAAACAAAACAAATGGCGGAACTAACAGCCAGCAAACGAAAAGTATTTTTTTATCTTCAAAAGTAGCGACAGACTATTGCATATTAACAACCTAAACAAAACCCTGACGTATTTTCTACGTCTGGCAACACAGACACTGCACGTCAGTCAATTTAATGTTAGCGGACTCTGTTGAATGGCTAATTTACATCACCACAAACAAATCTCACAATATCACAGTAAATCGAGTTTGTGGGTTTTTTTTTACTTCATGCCGAATTAAAGAGCTGCTCCTCACCATTCACGAGTGTTTGTTTCATATTCGACATCCTTAACTTTATCTTGTAAATTAGCGTCCGAAATTAAATGGGAACATTTGCAATGGAGTTCGTCAGCCACTTCCACCACTGAACGCGGTAAACTAATTAATAGGAACTGGACTTCAAACAATTTATACACGGCATCTAAAAGAGTAAAAACTGCAATGTCTAAAGTGTGAGAGGAGACGGTGTATTTTTGGTTAAATTATACAATGTTCGCCGTCAAAGTCATTCATATAAACTGCCTGTAATGTGCAGCAAATAGTAGTTAACCGGCGCCAGCTCTTCAGTGACCTTAACGGGTCCGTACCTCTAGTACAGATGCTATGAGTACGGGTCCGTACCTGTAGCATCAACCGATGTGAAAATCTGAAGTTTTCGAAGTTGTATGTCAAAATGAAGCCTCCACACAGTTAATGTGGACCAGCAGCTCTGCAGATAAAGTGTGTGGCTCTTAAAAGAGCCGTTGTGTTGGTGTTAAACAGTGAAGCTTTACTTGGAGCTGGTGTACTTGGTGACGGCCTTGGTGCCCTCGGACACGGCGTGCTTGGCCAGCTCACCGGGCAGCAGCAGCCTGACAGCGGTCTGGATCTCCCTGGAGGTGATGGTGGAGTGCTTGTTGTAGTGAGCCAGGCGGGAGGCCTCGCTGGCGATCCGCTCGAAGATGTCGCTGACGAACGAGTTCATGATGCCCATGGCCTTGGACGAGATGCCGGTGTCTGGATGGACCTGCTTCATCACCTTGTACACGTAGATGGCGTAGCTCTCCTTTCTCTTGGTTCTCCTCTTCTTACTGCCCTTTGCGGCGCTCTTGGTCACCGCTTTCTTGGAGCCCTTCTTGGGCGCTGGCTTAGACGGTTCAGGCATGTTTATCTGCCACTGCAGCTACAACTAATACAGAGACCAGATAATGACTCATTTTATACAGGCCGCATGCAAATATAACTGCGCAGTTCCCCGTCTGTGATTGGCTGAGCAGCTCTGCTGTTGGCGCGTACATTAACAGAAGTAGGAAGAAGACAGGAGACCTCCGACTTCTGCTTCTATAATCTGAATCATAAATTACAGTTAATACGTGTGTCTCAGTATACATGTTGTTTTGGGCTGGAGGTTGTTTTACAATTTTAGTATACATCCATAAAATTCCACTAAATGATCATTTGACCATGAATAAAACATATATACATATATACATATATTTTTTTATGTTGTGTAAAAGCAAGCGCTAGAAGCTGCACATTCTTTTTAATGTTATCTCCTCATATTCACCTGAGAAACGTTCATGTCTTCTGTGGAATTAATTGAATATGAGACTGAAATCATTTTTTATTTCTTCTTAGGTTACAGTTTAATATTTCTACAACCTTACAACACAGTGCTTGTTTTGGCAGTGTATTTATATCTATGAGGCAACCTGAAACAAATCAGACTTGCATGAACAGTAACATGTATTTTTTGTTTTATACAAATGTGATAAAAATGTCTTATATTAATATAAGAACAGCTTATTAAAAGAATAAAACAAAAAGCAAATTACTAGGGAGTCACAAGAGTGCCACATTAAAAAAATCAATAAAATAAATAAATAGATGTGGAAATATAAAGAGAAATTAAAGCTGCAAGCAGCGATGGACGGGTCCTCGCATCCACGCTGGTCGGTGAATCCATGCACGTCCACCAGGTGGCGCTGTAACTCAGAGTGTATTTCACACAGTGGATGGGATGAGGGTTGGACTGATCACTCATGAAAATTTCAGGCTGATTTGATCATGTAGAGGCCAGTTATACAGCATTTACTGTCCCTCCAACAGGTGGCGCTGCGACTGAGAGTGTCTGTTGGCCTGTAGATGTGATCAGGATTGGATTGTGATCACACATGGAAAGTTTGAGGCAGATTGGAGCATGCAGAGGAGAGTTATACAGCAGTTGATGTTTCATGGCGAAGCATCAAAACTCTGATGGTCGCCATGGCCACGCCATTTGGCTTCTGGTTAAACTTTTGATAACTTTTCATCACCAAGTCCTGCTGTGTGGACTGACAAAATTTCAGGTCTCCTGGAATTATCCCCTTGGAGGTATTCACTCTCAAAAATGAGAAAAATCATCAAAAATCTCACAATTAATCCAAGATGGCTGACTTCCTGTTGGGTTTAGGACATGGCTCCAAGAGGCTTTTTTGTGCGTCCTGATGTGCTCTATAAGCCTCCCAAATTTCATGGATGTAGGTGAAATGTGCTGGGGGGGCTGTTTGTTAAAAATACTGTAGGGGGCGCTATAGCATGTGCAGTGCCGAGATGCATACGGTGTCGTTCCTTGGGTCGATGGTGATGTGTGTGGTAATTTTTGTGAACATTGGAGTATTTCTAACCTGTCAAATAGGACTTTGTTTTGCATGGCGATATTTGGTTGCTACGGCAACAGCGTTGCATGAAATGTCACACCCTTGACAATGTGGGATTGTCAAGAGGTGAAGACTCGACTGACCAATTTCCAGCATGATATCACCACGTTTGGGGCCATTGTACCTGAAAATATAAGGCCTTAAACTTACTATTACCAACAGGTGGCGCTATGACTTTTTCAGAATTTATGAGTGTGGATGTGTTCAGACTGGACCTGGTGTCCATCATGTGAAGTTTGGGGCAGATAGGATCTTGTTCAGCTGAGATATGAATCGTTAAATTTTCATGGCGAAACATCGAAATTGGTTTGGCCGCCACAGACACGCCCTTTGATGACAAGTCACCATTTTCACTGGGATGCATCATCAATGTGTTTAGGCTGTTGTCACTGCATTTGAAGTGAATATGATCAACCGGGTAACAATAGGGCATGAAAGTGTAAAAGATGTCTATTTCCTGAAACCACAAGGTGGCGCTATGACTGTCAATGAATATCCCTATGTGGATGACATCAGGACAGGACTGTCATCATACATGTAAAGTTTCAGGCAGATTGGAGCATGTTGAGAAGAATTAGACACCACTTCCTGTTTCATGGCGAAGGATCAGTTGTTTGAGGCTCCGCCATGGCCACACCTTTTGGCTTCTGGTTGAGTTTTTGATAACTTTTCATCAGAAAGGTCTGGTGCATGTACTGGCCAAATTTAAGTTCTCTCAGACTTATCCACTAGGAGCTATAAATTTTGACAAATGTACAGCAAATTCAAGATGGCCGACTTCCTGTTGGGTTTAGGGTGTGGCTGTGATTGACTTTTTGGTGTGTCCTGATGTGGTGCATATGCCCACCAAATATTGTAGCTGTAAATAAAACATTGTGGAAGTTGGCCTAATGACCACTTTTTCAATTTTGCAGGTGGCGCTATAGAGCCATTTTTCCACACATATGCGCAACTCCCATAAAATATCAAATTTTTCGCCAGTCCTGATGTGCACGCCAAATTTCACGCGTTTTGGAATATGATAAGGCTGCCAAAAAGGCAATTCATTTCCCGAGGAGCGATTAAGTTTGAAAAATTTACAGCAAATTGAAGATGGCCGACTTCCTGTTGGGTTTAGGGCGTGGCTGTAATTGACTTTTTGGTGTGTCCGGATGTTCTGCATATGCCCACCAAATATTGTAGCTGTACATGAAACATTGTGGCAGTTGGCCTAATGACTACTTTTTCAACTTTGCAGGTGGCGCTATAGAGCCATGTTGCCACGCACATGCGCAGCTCCCATAAAATATCAAATTTTTCGCCAGTCCTGATGTGCATGCCAAATTTCACGCGTTTTGGAGTATGATAAGGCCGCCAAAAAGCCAATTTACTTTACGGGAGAAAAAAAATAAAAATAAAATAATAATAATAATTAAAGCTGCAAGCAGCGATGGACGGGTCCTCGCATCCACGCTGGTCGGCGAATCCATGCACGTCCACCAGGTGGCACTGTGACTGAGAGTGTGTGCTGGCCTCTGAATCACATCTGGACCAGAGTTTAATGACACGTAAAATTTCAGCCAGATTGGAGCATGTTCAGACTAGTTATACAGCATTTCCTGCCCATCCACCACCAGGTGGCGCTGTAACTCAGAGTGTATTTCAAACAGTGGATGTGATGAGGGCTGGACTCTGATCACTCATGAAAAGTTTCAGGCTGATTTGATCATGTAGAGGCCAGTTATACAGCATTTATTGTCCCTCCAACAGGTGGCGCTGCAACTGAGAGTGTCTGTTGGCCTGTAGATGTGATCAGGATTGGATTGTGATCACACATGGAAAGTTTGAGGCAGATTGGAGCATGCAGAGGAGAGTTATACAGCAGTTGTTGTTTCATGGCGAAGCATCAAAACTCTAATGGTCGCCATGGCCACGCCATTTGGCTTCTGGTTAAACTTTTGATAACTTTTCATCACCAAGTCCTGCTGTGTGGACTGACAAAATTTCAGGTCTCCTGGAATTATCCCCTAGGAGGTATTAACTCTCAAAAATGAGAAAAATCATCAAAAATCTCACAATTAATCCAAGATGGCCGACTTCCTGTTGGGTTTAGGACATGGCTCCAAGAGGCTTTTTTGTGCGTCCTGATGTGCTCTATAAGCCTCCCAAATTTCATGGATGTAGGTGAAACGTGCTGGGGGGGCTGTTTGTTAAAAATACTGTAGGGGGCGCTATAGCATGTGCAGTGCCGAGATGCATACAGTGTTGTTCCTTGGGTCAATGGTGATGTGTGTGGTAATTTTTGTGAGCATTGGAGTATTCCTAACCTGTCAGAAAGGGCTTTGTTTTTCATGGCGATATTTGGTTGCTACGGCAACAGCGTTGCATGAAATGTCACACCCTTCACAGTGTGTGATTGTCAAGAGGTGAAGACTCGACTGACCAATTTCCAGCATGATATCACCAAGTTTGGGGCCATTGTACCTGAAAATATAAGGCCTTAAACTTACTATTACCAACAGGTGGCGCTATGACTTTTTCAGAATTTATGAGTGTGGATGTGTTCAGACTGGACCTGGTGTCCATCATGTGAAGTTTGGGGCAGATAGGATCTTGTTCAGCTGAGATATGAATCGTTAAATTTTCATGGCGAAACATCGAAATTGGTTTGGCCGCCACAGACACGCCCTTTGATGACAAGTCACCATTTTCACTGGGATGCATCATCAATGTGTTTAGGCTGTTGTCACTGCATTTGAAGTGAATATGATCAACCGGGTAACAATAGGGCATGAAAGTGTAAAAGATGTCTATTTCCTGAAACCACAAGGTGGCGCTATGACTGTCAATGAATATCCCTATGTGGATGACATCAGGACAGGACTGTCATCATACATGGAAAGTTTCAGGCAGATTGGAGCATGTTGAGAAGAATTAGACACCACTTCCTGTTTCATGGCGAAGGATCAGTTGTTTGAGGCTCCGCCATGGCCACACCTTTTGGCTTCTGGTTGAGTTTTTGATAACTTTTCATCAGAAAGGTCTGGTGCATGTACTGGCCAAATTTAAGTTCTCTCAGACTTATCCACTAGGAGCTATAAATTTTGACAAATGTACAGCAAATTCAAGATGGCCGACTTCCTGTTGGGTTTAGGGTGTGGCTGTGATTGACTTTTTGGTGTGTCCTGATGTGGTGCATATGCCCACCAAATATTGTAGCTGTAAATAAAACATTGTGGAAGTTGGCCTAATGACCACTTTTTCAATTTTGCAGGTGGCGCTATAGAGCCATTTTTCCACACATATGCGCAACTCCCATAAAATATCAAATTTTTCGCCAGTTCTGATGTGCACGCCAAATTTCACGCGTTTTGGTTCATGATAAGGCCGCCAAAAAGGCAAGTCATTTCCCGAGGAGCGATTAAGTTTGAAAAATTTACAGCAAATTGAAGGTGGCCGACTTCCTGTTGGGTTTAGGGCGTGGCTGTAATTGACTTTTTGGTGTGTCCAGATGTTCTGCATATGCCCACCAAATATTGTAGCTGTACATGAAACATTGTGGCAGTTGGCCTAATGACTACTTTTTCAACTTTGCAGGTGGCGCTATAGAGCCATTTTGCCACGCACATGCGCAACTCCCATAAAATATCAAATTTTTCGCCAGTCCTGATGTGCATGCCAAATTTCACGCGTTTTGGAGTATGATAAGGCCGCCAAAAAGCCAATTTACTTTACGGGAGAAAAATAAAAAAAAAAAAAAAAAAAAAAAAAAAAAAAAAAATAATAATAATAATAATAAACCCTAGGGTTTCAATAGGGTCCTTGGCACCGCTGGTGCCTTGGACAGTCGGTGCCCTGGCACCGCCTGTCCTTCGCACCCTCGGTGCTCGGACCCTAATAATAATAATAATAATAAACCCTAGGGTTTCAATAGGGTCCTTGGCACCGCTGGTGCCTTGGACAGTCGGTGCCCTGGCACCGCCTGTCCTTCGCACCCTCGGTGCTCGGACCCTAATAATAATAATAATAAACCCTAGGGTTTCAATAGGGTCCTTGGCACCGCTGGTGCCTTGGACAGTCGGTGCCCTGGCACCGCCTGTCCTTCGCACCCTCGGTGCTCGGACCCTAATAATAATTAAAGCTGCAAGCAGCGATGGACGGGTCCTCGCATCCACGCTGGTCGTGAATCCACGCACGTCCACCAGGTGGCGCTGTGACTGAGAGTGTATGTCGGCCTCTGAATCGCATCTGGACCAGAGTCCAATCATACATTTAAAATTTCAGCCAGACTGTAGCATGTTCAGAGCAGTTATAGAGCATTTCCTGTCTATCCACCAGGTGGCGCTGTAACTCAGAGTGTATTTCACACAGTGGATGTGATGAGGGTTGGACTCTGATCACTCATGAAAAGTTTCAGGCTGATTTGATCATGTAGAGGCCAGTTATACAGCATTTACTGTCCCTCCATCAGGTGGCGCTGCGACTGAGAGTGTCTGTTGGCCTGTAGATGTGATCAGGATTGGATTGTGATCACACATGGAAAGTTTGAGGCAGATTGGAGCATGCAGAGGAGAGTTATACAGCAGTTGATGTTTCATGGCGAAGCATCAAAACGCTGATGGTCGCCATGGCCACGCCATTTGGCTTCTGGTTAAACTTTTGATAACTTTTCATCACCAAGTCCTGCTGTGTGGACTGACAAAATTTCAGGTCTCCTGGAATTATCCCCTAGGAGGTATTAACTCTCAAAAATGAGAAAAATCATCAAAAATCTCACAATTAATCCAAGATGGCCGACTTCCTGTTGGGTTTAGGACATGGCTCCAAGAGGCTTTTTTGTGCGTCCTGATGTGCTCTATAAGCCTCCCAAATTTCATGGATGTAGGTGAAACGTGCTGGGGGGGCTGTTTGTTAAAAATACTGTAGGGGGCGCTATAGCATGTGCAGTGCCGAGATGCATACAGTGTTGTTCCTTGGGTCAATGGTGATGTGTGTGGTAATTTTTGTGAGCATTGGAGTATTCCTAACCTGTCAGAAAGGGCTTTGTTTTTCATGGCGATATTTGGTTGCTACGGCAACAGCGTTACATGAAATGTCACACCCTTCACAGTGTGTGATTGTCAAGAGGTGAAGACTCGACTGACCAATTTCCAGCATGATATCACCAAGTTTGGGGCCATTGTACCTGAAAATATAAGGCCTTAAACTTACTATTACCAACAGGTGGCGCTATGACTTTTTCAAAATTTATGAGTGTGGATGTGTTCAGACTGGACCTGGTATCCAGCATGTGAAGTCTGAGGCAGATAGGATGTTGTTCAGCTGAGATATGAATCGTTAAATTTTCATGGCGAAACATCGAAATTGGTTTGGCCGCCACAGACACGCCCTTTGATGACAAGTCACCATTTTCACTGGGATGCATCATCAATGTGTTTAGGCTGTTGTCACTGCATTTGAAGTGAATATGATCAACCGGGTAACAATAGGGCATGAAAGTGTAAAAGATGTCTATTTCCTGAAACCACAAGGTGGCGCTATGACTGTCAATGAATATCCCTATGTGGATGACATCAGGACAGGACTGTCATCATACATGTAAAGTTTCAGGCAGATTGGAGCATGTTGAGAAGAATTAGACACCACTTCCTGTTTCATGGCGAAGGATCAGTTGTTTGAGGCTCCGCCATGGCCACACCTTTTGGCTTCTGGTTGAGTTTTTGATAACTTTTCATCAGAAAGGTCTGGTGCATGTACTGGCCAAATTTCAGTTCTCTCAGACTTATCCACTAGGAGCTATAAATTTTGACAAATGTACAGCAAATTCAAGATGGCCGACTTCCTGTTGGGTTTAGGGTGTGGCTGTGATTGACTTTTTGGTGTGTCCTGATGTGGTGCATATGCCCACCAAATATTGTAGCTGTAAATAAAACATTGTGGAAGTTGGCCTAATGACCACTGTTTCAATTTTGCAGGTGGCGCTATAGAGCCATTTTTTCACACATATGCGCAACTCCCATAAAATATCAAATTTTTCGCCAGTCCTGATGTGCACGCCAAATTTCACGCGTTTTGGTTCATGATAAGGCCGCCAAAAAGGCAAGTCATTTCCCGAGGAGCGATTAAGTTTGAAAAATTTACAGCAAATTGAAGGTGGCCGACTTCCTGTTGGGTTTAGGGCGTGGCTGTAATTGACTTTTTGGTGTGTCCAGATGTTCTGCATATGCCCACCAAATATTGTAGCTGTACATGAAACATTGTGGCAGTTGGCCTAATGACTACTTTTTCAACTTTGCAGGTGGCGCTATAGAGCCATTTTGCCACGCACATGCGCAACTCCCATAAAATATCAAATTTTTCGCCAGTCCTGATGTGCATGCCAAATTTCACGCGTTTTGGAGTATGATAAGGCCGCCAAAAAGCCAATTTACTTTACGGGAGAAAAAAAAAAAATAATAATAATAAACCCTAGGGTTTCAATAGGGTCCTTGGCACCGCTGGTGCCTTGGACAGTCGGTGCCCTGGCACCGCCTGTCCTTCGCACCCTCGGTGCTCGGACCCTAATAATAATAATAATAATAATAATAATAAACCCTAGGGTTTCAATAGGGTCCTTGGCACCGCTGGTGCCTTGGACAGTCGGTGCCCTGGCACCGCCTGTCCTTCGCACCCTCGGTGCTCGGACCCTAATTAAAGCTGCAAGCAGCGATGGACGGGTCCTCGCATCCACGCTGGTCGGCGAATCCATGCACGTCCACCAGGTGGCGCTGTGACTGAGAGTGTGTGCTGGCCTCTGAATCACATCTGGACCAGAGTTTAATCACACGTAAAATTTCAGCCAGATTGGAGCATGTTCAGACTAGTTATACAGCATTTCCTGCCCATCCACCACCAGGTGGCGCTGTAACTCAGAGTGTATTTCAAACAGTGGATGTGATGAGGGCTGGACTCTGATCACTCATGAAAAGTTTCAGGCTGATTTGATCATGTAGAGGCCAGTTATACAGCATTTATTGTCCCTCCAACAGGTGGCGCTGCAACTGAGAGTGTCTGTTGGCCTGTAGATGTGATCAGGATTGGATTGTGATCACACATGGAAAGTTTGAGGCAGATTGGAGCATGCAGAGGAGAGTTATACAGCAGTTGTTGTTTCATGGCGAAGCATCAAAACTAATGGTCGCCATGGCCACGCCATTTGGCTTCTGGTTAAACTTTTGATAATTTTTCCAAACCAAGTCCTGCTGTGTGGACTGACAAAATTTCAGGTCTCCTGGAATTATCCCCGAGGAGGTATTAATTCTCAAAAATGAGAAAAATCATCAAAAATCTCACAATTAATCCAAGATGGCTGACTTCCTGTTGGGTTTAGGACATGGCTCCAAGAGGCTTTTTTGTGCGTCCTGATGTGCTCTATAAGCCTCCCAAATTTCATGGATGTAGGTGAAACGTGCTGGGGGGGCTGTTTGTTAAAAATACTGTAGGGGGCGCTATAGCATGTGCAGTGCCGAGATGCATACAGTGTTGTTCCTTGGGTGAATGGTGATGTGTGTGGTAATTTTTGTGAGCATTGGAGTATTCCTAACCTGTCAGAAAGGGCTTTGTTTTTCATGGCGATATTTGGTTGCTACGGCAACAGCGTTGCATGAAATGTCACACCCTTCACAGTGTGTGATTGTCAAGAGGTGAAGACTCGACTGACCAATTTCCAGCTTGATATCACCAAGTTTGGGGCCATTGTACCTGAAAATATAAAGCCTTAAACTTACTATTACCAACAGGTGGCGCTATGACCTTTGTGGAATTTATGAGTGTGGATGTGTTCAGACTGGACCTGGTGTCCATCATGTGAAGTTCGGGGCAGATAGGATCTTGTTCAGCTGAGATATGAATCGTTACATTTTCATGGCGAAACATCGAAATTCCTTTGGCCGCCACAGACACGCCCTTTGATGACAAGTCACCATTTTCACTGGGATGCATCATCAATGTGTTCAGCCTGTTGTCACCGCATTTGAAGTGAATATGATCAACCGGGTAACAATAGGGCATGAAAGTGTAAAAGATGTCTATTTCCTGAAACCACAAGGTGGCGCTATGACTGTCAATGAATATCCCTATGTGGATGACATCAGGACAGGACTGTCATCATACATGTAAAGTTTCAGGCAGATTGGAGCATGTTGAGAAGAATTAGACACCACTTCCTGTTTCATGGCGACGGATCAGTTTTTTGAGGCTCCGCCATGGCCACACCTTTTGGCTTCTGGTTGAGTTTTTGATAACTTTTCATCAGAAAGGTCTGATGCATGTACTGGCCAAATTTCAGTTCTCTCAGACTTACCCCGTAGGAGCTATTAATTTTGACAAATGTACAGCAAATTCAAGATGACTGACTTCCTGTTGGGTTTAGGGCGTGGCTGTGATTGACTTTTGGTGTGTCCTGATGTGGTGCATATGCCCACCAAATATTGTAGCTGTAAATGAAACATTGTGGCAGTTGGCCTAATGACCACTTTTTCAAGTTTGCAGGTGGCACTATAGAGACATTTTGCCACGCGCATGAGCAACTCCCATAAAATATCAAATTTTTCGCCAGTCCTGATGTGCACGCCAAATTTCACGCGTTTTGGGATATGATAAGGCCCCCAAAAAGGCAATTCATTTGCCAGGAGAAATTAATTTTGACAAATTACAGCAAATTCAAGATGGCCGACTTCCTGTTGGGTTTAGGGCGTGGCTGTGATTGACTTTTTGGTGTGTCCTGATGTGGTGCATATGGCCACCAAATATTGTAGCTGTAAATGAAACATTGTGGAAGTTGGCCTAATGACCACTTTCAATTTTGCAGGTGGCGCTATAGAGCCATTTTGCCACACACATGCGCAACTCCTGTAAAATATCAGATTCTTCTCCAGTCCTGATGTGCACGCCAAATTTCATGCATTTTGGGATATGATAAGGCCCCCAAAAAGGCAATTCATTTGCCGGGAGAAATTAATTTTGACAAATTACAGCAAATTCAAGATGGCCGACTTCCTGTTGGGTTTAGGGCGTGGATGTGATTGACTTTTTGGTGTGTCCTGATGTTCTGCATATGCCCACCAAATATTGTAGCTGTAAATGAAACATTGTGGAAGTTGGCCTAATGACCACTTTTCAATTTTGCAGGTGGCGCTATAGAGCCATTTTGCCACACACATGCGCAACTCCCATAAAATATCAAATTCTTCACCAGTCCTGATGTGCATGCCAAATTTCATGCGTTTTGGGATATGATAAGGCCCCCAAAAAGGCAATTCATTTCCCGAGGAGGTATTAAGTTTGAAAAATTTACAGCAAATTGAAGATGGCCGACTTCCTGTTGGGTTTAGGGTGTGGCTGTAATTGACTTTTTGGTGTGTCCTGGTGTTCTGCATATGCCCACCAAATATTGTAGCCGTACATGAAACATTGTGGCAGTTGGCCTAATGACTACTTTTTCAAGTTTGCAGGTGGCGCTATAGAGCCATTTTGCCACGCGCATGCGCAACTCCCATGAAATATCAAATTTTTCGCCAGTCCTGATGTGCATGCCAAATTTCATGCGTTTTGGAGTATGATAAGGCCGCCAAAAAGCCAATTTACTTTCCGGGAGAAAAAAAAAATTAACCCTAGGGTTTCAATAGGGTCCTAGGCACCGCTGGTGCCTTGGACAGTCGGTGCCCTTGCACCGCCTGTCCTTCGCACCCTCGGTGCTCGGACCCTAATAAGGATGGAAATGTTTTTAATTTCTAACTAAGGATGTGCTATTAATATTCTGAAATCAGTTTATTACTACCTCTCTTCTCTATAACTATATAGTTTAAGAGCAGCAAAATATCTTCAAATATTACAATATCGTTTTTCTTCTACTGTATATTAAATAACATCTGTAATCTTATAATAATTCCATTATTGTGTTAATTATTTATGCCTTTAATAATGATGTTGACCATTTCAACGGACCAGGACTGAGTTCTTGATCTGAGAAGTGTTGTTTCACTTTTATGTGTTCATTTACTGAGTTGGATTTTGATTTAAAAAAAATGTGCTATATTAATGTGAGAACTCGTGTTCAGTTTTAAAGAACATTCAAATAGAAAGTATTTTTCTGAAGAATGCAGTTTATAGAAATAAATGGAGTTCAGTAAGAATCTGAATGGCAGGTCAGACTTCAGTCTCAACTGCAGACATAAGAGAGGACAGGCAGAGATGCCATCCTTATAAAAGGTAATTTCACTACAACACCACTACATTGACCCAATAGACTATTTTAATAACTTATTTTGTACACGAGATGACCAATGTTTTATTTTATTTTTAAGCTCAGTTAAATACTATAACTCATTAAAAGGGACAGATGCTCATTGGGAGTGTGTGGCTCTGAAAAGAGCCGTTGGTTCTCTGCAGGATGTGGATCCTTTACTTGGCTTTGCCGGCCTTCTCGCTCTTCTTGGGCAGCAGCACCGCCTGGATGTTGGGCAGCACGCCGCCCTGAGCGATGGTGACTCCGCCCAGCAGCTTGTTGAGCTCCTCGTCGTTGCGGACAGCCAGCTGCAGGTGACGGGGGATGATGCGGGTCTTCTTGTTGTCACGGGCAGCGTTTCCAGCACAGCCGCCAGGTAGACGGGGGCACTGGCACCCACACGCTCCGCATAGTTGCCCTTCCTCAGCAGCCTGTGGACACGACCGACCGGGAACTGGAGTCCTGCTCGGGAGGAGCGGGTCTTTGCCTTGGCTCTGGCTTTGCCGGTCTTTCCACGTCCAGACATGTTTCACTGTCACAGTCTGTCACTGAAAGCAGAAACTAGAATAACGGTAAAGAGACAGGCAGCAGGTTATATAGAGCAACACGACTGCTCTCTGATTGGTCAGAGTGAGCGTAGAGTGTGGTCGTCCAATCAGAGGAGAGCTGTTTTATCTCTAACAGCTGCTTCATTCAGACCACAGACTATATATGGGAGACGCCAGTGTTTACAAACAGTGACATCACGAAGTCTCATGATTACCGCGCTGGTTGGCAAGAGGAACCAGAGGAACAATGGCTGATGATAACAATGTGAACTATCCTTCCGTGAAATTGTCCGATTATGCTCAATCCTTATCACCTGAGGCCCGACAAATATACGTGAGTAAGCTGAGATATCAGGGAAACAGTAAAACCTTGCCAGATCCCTACAATTTGAAGACTGGGCCGGTTGACGATCCTTCATTGTGGCCGGACATTTCCTTCACCGACATTTATTTTTACTTGATTGACACCGCTGGGCAGTTCACCCACCCCATATCTTCTGTTAATCTTCAACAAGATGTCAAAGAAACGTCAAGAAGTTGCTGTATTTTTTGTCTGCAGTATGGCTTCTATGTAACAGTAACATTGGTGATCGAAAATAGGACAATTGTAAAAAACGATCGCTAGACACATACAGAAACAGATATGGTTACAAATAGGAGGCTGCTGGCTTAAGGAGATGTTACTGAATATGCTTCATTCGACTTTAGTATACTTTCATCGCCTAAAAAGTGATCGGTAACACATGACAACACTGAACCAAACCGAAAGTGTAGAGATCGCCTCAGGATGCGACACTAAATCAATATCTTTTGGTAAATAAGCTCAAAGTTGGACATACTAAACATGCTAAACTATTGAATAGTTTACCTGAAGAAAAGTGGGAGCCACAAACATGATCTCTGCTGCTTACTGGGGTCCAATTTTTCCTGTTGATGGCTGAAGCCACCGCCATCTTCTCTCTCCTGAAATTGGTATTCGGTGAAATTTCAAGCCTGATCCCTTCTCAAAACGCTTCGTACAACCAACAACTACACACGCTATTACCATTGTGGTAAATGCATGTGCGATTTCATTCATGAAAAGTGATAACTTTACGTATTTGTTTCAAACCCGATACCGTTCTCGTAGCAAGCCGTTATGTTACTGCCGGTTCTTGCCAACCAGCAGCGGTCTTGTACCACGTGACCATAACAAATGACGACACGCTGGCGTCTCCCATAAGGACCGAAACATAACCAATGTACAGTTTGAAATATATCAGTTTAACTGCAGTTTAGTGAAGCGTATTTTTTAGTTTACTTTACTTTTACTGGAAATAGAAAGGAGTTCTCACTTTATATTTATGAAATTATGATACACACGAATATATGTAGTAGATTAAGCCATAGCTACATTTTGATTGAAATTTTATTTCTTAACATTAAATGTAAAATTTTCTTGTATTTTTTTCATACTGTTTCTCCATTGGAAGGAAGTTAAGATTCATTAAAGTGCATATTTATATTATTCATTTACGTTTGTCATGATTTAGAATAAAAATAATGATATCTGTGTGGTTTAAGTATGATCTGGTAGACAACTGCTCTGACACTTGAGCTCTGCTGGGGTATAACCATGTTGCCTATCTGATTTCATCACCTGCACTTGGAGATCTGAGGACATGTAGAAAGAAAAGAAATGCAGTTCATCTTCATATGTTCATTAAAGCAGCATCTGGAACCAAATCACTGGTTTCCTTCAATAGAAATGTTAGTTGTGACAGACAGAGTGAGTCCAGGTGAAGCAGTAAATCCCCCAGCTGGTTGGTTTGTTGTGAATCTGAACTTGTTCTCAGCTGAGTCGCGCTTTCTCAGTTCTCTGCAACTCATAGTGTGAAGGTTTGTCTTTATGTAGCGATATTGCCTTATTAAACGTTAATTTAATAAGTCTGCACTCGTTGATAGTTTATTAATCGGGGCACCACCCAGTCTATTTACTGGGAAATTATTAATCCATCTTAAAAAAAAATATTATTCATGGATTGAAAATTTTGATTAGTTAATCAGTCTAATATCTGAATGTCGAGAATCCTCGAAAAACATTGACCCCAGTCAACACATATAAACGCAAAAGAGACTGTAATTGTGGTTTAAATGAAAGATATTTATTGACTAAAACTAATAACAAAACAGTGATTAATACAGTAATAAGTATAATGTGTGTGTGTGTGTGTGTGTGTGTATAGGTGATGATAGATGGGTGTGTGTGTGTGTGTGTGTGTGTGTGTGCGCGTGTGTTAATTATTCAGATTTGCATTTCTTACTAGGATTATGGACTGAGTAATCAGACCGCTGAAGGTATGACGAGATGATTAATAATTTGGAAAAATGAACGACTGATAGGTGACTAAACGGAGTTATTAAAAGGAAGATTTTGGAAGCTATTTAAGTAAGATTTCAAGCTATTTTTGAGACGTCAACCCAATAATTCAGATCACACCAATGCGTTTGCTGGCTTACTTTGTTGAAGAACGGGTCGCTCAGAATTCGTTCCGGCTGGGACCACGTTGCGTCTTGAACGGACCTTCAATCCTCGGCGGATCCCCGAGTCATGAAGTCTGTCGCTATGGCCACGTCTTAGCGTCCTGCCGTCTTGGGAGTTGTGGAGCGCCTCTGGTTCGGTTCGGGCCAGCTGGGTGGATCTCAGCAGATGGTGGGGAGAACGCAGGAACGTTCGTCCTTCTCTGGGGTTGACTTGACCGAAAAATAGCTTGATAACAAAATAAAACCGCAGGCTCTTGTTTTGTCTCGGTCAGCAGTTTTGGCTGGAGAACAGATGAATAAAGAGCCGCTAAAAAAAAAACTGTCGGAGCCGTGAAAACGGAATCACATTAGTTCTTAATTAAAAATAATTGTCGTCAAATAAAAATGGACTTCATTTGTTTAAATAGTGAGCGAAGATATCTATTCTTTGATTTAAAAGAAAAATGATTAAGAGTCGTGGTTAGCAAAGGCCAGCTCTGCTACCAGGATAATCTTAGAATAAAGAGGACAAAAGATAGTGAAAGGCGCCAAAGAAAACAAAAGAGTCGCTCGGACGGAGTTTCGGTAAGCTAGTTAGGAAGAAGAGCCAAAGGCGTGAGAGCTAAAGAGGTGTAAAGAGGGTAAGAGTAAGAGCGGAAGAGAGCGAGCAACGTAAAATGGCTGGTTTTAAGGGTTTTCTCTGAGAAGGGGCGTGGAAGTGTCGGCTGAGGCGCGCATTCCTTTGAATCTGAAGGAGGAATCTCCTTGGGCTCAGAGGGGAGAGATGAAACCGGATCAAATAATGATTAAAAATATTAAAATGCGCAAAAAGAACGATCTGTTTACTCCTCCATGATCCTTACAATATATTTTAACCGATCAAAGATAAAATAAACTGATTATACAAGCTAGTCTAAGAATATGTGAGTTCTAGTTTCTATTTATATGTTCGTGTGCGTTCTAATGGTTGTTATATGTATCACAGTGAAGACATGGTAACATACATTCATACAAGGCAGAATAAAATAGTTTTCACTTCTTTGAAACCTGGATAAAGCAAAGTTTTTATAGTTAATACCGTGAAAACCTCGATAATGTCATGGCATTCCGACGTCAATAGGGGGCAATGTTGAACTGTGGAAGAGATGGGTCAGGCAGACAATAAACTTTCCAGAATTAATATCTCAGGACAGAAACATGCTAGAGACGTCGGAGTTGGACTAACATGTATAACAACTTATTATTTAAACTTTAATATCTTCAAAATCGCAAAATAAACGTCAGAAGCAGGATTTTAGAAAGAGTGTCCTTCTGAGCAACAAACAGGCTGAGTGTCTTTTTGCAGAGGTGAGAAGCAGGTCATTAGAATATTTATGACCCTGCTTATCTGATGGCAGACCGGGAGAGCAGCAGAGGTCCAGCTGCGAGGACACTTAGTTCATCAAAGCAGTTCTGTCGGTGTGGACCACAAACATTTGAATGGTAATCAAATTTTAAAGGTGTTAACAGTACTCTGAGAAAAAGGGTCTGTATGTGAAGTTAGAAATACATGAAAGCATACATGTCCCAATTCAATACAGGAATAGTGGCAGCTTGCAAAAAGGAGTCTCTTAAGCAATGTCATAGGTCACCATAAGCATGAATTTAGGGTGTCCTGGGTGATAGTAGAGATGTCTCTGAAATGATGCAGGTCTCTCTCTGGTCATAAAAAAAGCACTTTGGCTGTTTACTTAGGTCTTTGGGAGAGAGAGTTTCGTTGTTATCTAAGGAGGGAATCTGCTGTGGAATGTTCTGGTCACTTAAAGTGGATGTCTTACTACATTTACATCAACAGCTCAAATAATAAAATGTACGACTGTCACAGCTTTCACAGTTGTTCTGACAAAACACTGCAACTCAGGATGAAAGGAAAATGTAAAGTGTTCTTTATTTCTGGAAAATACAGTCTGAAAAATAAACAGAAAAACATTTTACTGCTAAAATGTAAAATTTTCTGCAGCACTTAGAATGAAGTGAAATGATGGTGCATCTACAGAAGCTGCATTCAACAAAGTGTGACACATAAAACCCTGTACAGAGTGGAGTTTGAATGACCTGTTATCAACACATTTCTTTGTTGTTTTCTGATGGGACAGATGAGACATACTTTTTATAAAATACTGTAAACTACTTTTATTTTATCAACCCTCGTGGACCCTGAGGTCCTCTGGTTCTGGCTTTTTAACGATACCACAAGTTAGAACTAGAACACACGGGGAGGCGGCATTCAGTTATTATGGCCCCCGACGGTGGAACACCCTCCCAGAGAACCTCAGGGCCGCAGAGAATGTTGATGTTTTTAAAAAGAGGCTCAACACCCATCTTTTTAATCAGGCTTTTAACTGACTCATTTCAACTCTTTATAATTTCTTAAGCTGACCTCTATTCTTATAGTTTTTATTACTATTTTATATATAAATTTTTACTTTATACATTCTATTCTTTTATCCCTTTTATTTTGATTTACTGTTTTAGTCCCTCCATTCTCCAGTGTTTCCTCCTGGGGGCCTACCACACCTGGAGTTGATTCTGGTCCACTGATGGGGGTGCTGGCCCGTGGATGGTCCTGGCCCGGGTGGCTGGAGAGCTTCACACCTTCGTGTGGAGCCTCTTGTCTGCCTGGGCTGGGGTGGTCCTTGTGTCGGCTCCCCTGCAGTCATGGTCCAGGACTCCTCTTGGTGTGTGTGGCCCCCAAAGGTGGCTTCTTCCTCACTTCGGATTTCGGAGCCCAGCCATGTCTCCTTTATATCTCCTTAATGACAGATGGTGTATGTTGGTATGTTTGTGTGTGTGGGTATGTATGTCTGTTCGTATGTCTACGTATGTGTGTGAATGTATATGTATATGTGATTGTGTATCTGTGTGTATATTTGTGGGGGTGGGAGGCTTCGGGTTTTTCACAGTGTTTTGTATCGTGTTGTTTTTGTTCTTATCCTCTGTGAGGCACTTTGTGTTACTCTACTGTATGAAAAGTGCCATATAAATAAAGTTGATTTGATTTGATTTGATTTGCAGGTTTCACCATAGACACCTGAAAGACAAAACCTCTTTTTAAAGATAGAACTTAAAACATGTGACACAGCAGTAAAACAGAGCATTTATATGATTGTTGAGTTACTGTCAGCAGCAGCATTAGTAGAGCTGAATATAAGAAGATGGTGGACACAGCAAGAGGAACAGAGGTTATCTATAGTCTGAATATGTGCAGTGATGGAACAGAATAATACGTTGAATCAAGGGCGTAGGTTTGGTCTCAACATTGGTAGGGACGATATAACAGCATAACCTGCATGTACACTTTTTGCTGGGGACGGGACATAATTGGTCTCTTTCATCTTCTTCTCCCTTATTTTCTTCTCTAAAGTGCATCAGTGGGTTGAGCAATTATGGAAAAAATCTAAATCAGGATTAATTGAATTTTTTACCTCAATCATGATTAATGTAGATTATCTGAAAAAATGTCTGCATAGGCTGCAAATTAAAATGTTTTTAAATAAGTAATGTAGAAAATAATTAAATACATTTTAATTAATAAATAAATGCACTAATAGGTATTTGGTTTCAAAAGTGTAAAGTCACAACATGCTCTAGCCTTCTTTCCTTCTAAACCAGGCCGTTTACAAGAAGAAAAGCAGCAGCATGTGTTTTTTTTTGACTGTCAACACTTTCCTGTGAAACACAGACTGGGACCTCTCTCTCTCTGAGCAGCTTCTTGCTCACGTTTTTCTGGTTCTATATTTTCCAGCAGAGTTCACTACATTTCTCACAGTTTAATTAACGTTAACAGTAGAAAACACATACTGGAGGACAATTCTCTCTAAGCAGCTTCCTACTCGAGTTTTGCAGGTTAGCAAGTTCACACAGTTTAATGTTACGCTAACTCTGATGCAGGTCGGACTTTCAGTAGCAACATTAGTGGTGTGTTCCCCACGTCCACAACATTGACGTCTTTTTACATTACTTACAGTGTCCTCTGCTGCTGCTGCTGGCCGAAAAAAAAACTTCTAATATCCCTCCTCTTCGAAGTGGGCGGAGAAGGCGGCATGTTTATTTCTTGGGTATTTCTGTCGGGGCCAATGACGTATATATAGAGCTCTTCAAATTATTAAAATAGTTGACTTTACTGCCATTATCTGCTTCTCTAACATATATTAGTGTGTGTGTGTTTACAGTGTTTGCAAAATACCTGTCTACAGTCGAGCTTAATATCAGAATATTCTATTACCTATTATTATTATGATCTATTATTCCCGCTATAAATATTAAAATACGCCGAACCATTTGTCCTGTATCATAGGTACACGTATGACGTTTGCAGCAAAAAATAAAAATAAAAAACGCTTGAAAATCAGTTTAATATTCAGACTTAAGATGGATTAAATGCACTGTCAAACAGCGCTGAGTGGAGCGGGTGACCGGACCAAGATGGCGGCCGTATTTCTCGCTGCACAGCACCCCGAGCGGGGTCTACTCTTTATTATGTCTATGGTTATATCAGTAAGACTGTGGAGTGAACTCACACACTGGAGGAGAATGGAAACCTTCATGTCCCTTTACAGCACAGGAAATGCTGTCTCTAGAATGAAAGGAGTCTGAAATAGAAGATGTTTCTCTCCCAATGTTCTGTCCATTCTTGTACCAGATGTAGGAAAAATGGTCAGGCCGTTGACAGCTGCTGTTACACTGAAGCTGTTCCCAGCTAGAAGATGAGCTCTTTAATGATTTGATCACCTGCAGACCTGAATTAATGAAGAGGAACAAACATCAATAGTTTTTTCTTCATATGCATGTTTAAACACACAAACATCTTCACAGTAACCATGAAAATAATTTTCATTTTTGCCCCCTGAGAAGAACAGAAAGTGAAAAGAATTTAATCTCAGTGGTATTTTAGCTCATGAATGAGTCATTTCATTACAGTGGCTGCACTACATAAATATAATATATTGTTGGAAAGTCTAGGTTCAGTATTACAATAAGTCAAAATAAATTATTGCAATATTTTACTGTATTTTTACAGAAAAAAAAATCTGCACCAATGGCCCTTCTTAAACTGAGACCGTTCATTCAGTTATCATTTGAACAAAAGTTCACACTGAAGCCAAGAGTTATCAAAACATGAATGTTTTAGTTTTTTTTAGCTCTGCTTCATGACAGTGAAAACTGAAAAGAACAGAAGAAAAACTCAAGTATAAATGTTACCTGTAACAGACAGAATGACTCCAGGTGAGCCAGTAAATCTTCCTCCTTTTAGGTTTGTTATGATCCTGAACTTGTACTCAGCTGAGTCGCTCTTTCTCAAGTCTCTTATTCTCACGGTGCAGCTCTTTGGTTTGCAGTAATACTGAACACGATCTGTGTAGTCTGAGTCTGTTCTCAGATCTACAGGGTCAGTGTTACTCCCTTTGGTGAACCAGATTATTTTCTCAGCTCTGTCATTTCCTGTTGATGGGTATGTGTAGGCACAGGATATGTCCACTGCTGATCCTTCTGAGGCACAGATGTGAGTAGGAGTGTACGTCACTCTGCAGACATCCTGACCCTGAACCACTGCAACACAGAGCACAAACACAATCATCATAGAACAACAGACTGCCATGTTTTCTGCTGGTGCATCAGTACGTAAACCTGCAGGAGAAGTGAAATTATTCCACATTTTCATCTCACTGAGAGCCTGAGACCAACCAGACTGTAGTCCCAGTGTCCTCATCACGGATTTACTGCAGTCGGTGACACCAAGGTGTTCATTATGAAACACAGCATCTGAACACTTTCAAATAACTTCACATATTTATCTGGTAACACAAACTGATGACAGCATAAGAAACCAATACCTAAGTATAGACACAGGCTTTAAAACTCTTTTTTTCTAATCCCACTCATGACTGCTGTGAATAAGTGAGCTGAATGACCTCCAGTGTAAATGATGATCTACGTTACCTGGCATCAAGAGAAGGAAAACTATAAATCCACTTCTTCCTGCTGGTGAACTCATAGCTGCTCCTCTCATCTCTCTGGTTGCTTTAGCAGCAATAAAACACGTCAGACAGAAATTAATGTAGACAAGATCTTCTTCTACTTAAAGATGGAGAGACTTAACCCATCCTCTGTGGTCAGAAGTGTGAGCAGAAAACAGAGCTCATGCTGGTATTAAACCACACTTCCTTCCTTTTTCACATTATTAATATGCATTGTGTACCAGAGGTGAGCAGAAGAATCAAGAAAACAAGGTGGTTCATGATCAGATATATCAGCATTATAATGCACTTTTTATCACTTCTAGCTTTTTTCTTTATTTGTAAAAATGTAAGAAAATATTGTATCTCAAAGAATGTCATGTTAATCTTTGTAGAACAACCTAACTAAGTTCTTAAAAAAAGAAGTCATGGAATATTTCAGATATGGCTTCACACTTGTTGAATCAGCAAAACGTCCTTCACACCATGATGTGACGGTTGTGCATCACACTCACAGACTGCTGGGGTAAAAAACAACACAACCTTCAACACATCTAGAGGGGGTTATTATGAGACAGAATGTCTGCTGGGTTCTCTTGCTGATTGAGTCTGAATTAATTCAATTCTACCACAGTAAGCTCAGTGAAAATGTTTGACTTTTTCCGCCAGCATGAGCTGAAAATTGAGTCATTTCACCTAACTGTTAGTGGACAGCTGCTCTGACACTTCAGGAATACTTAGCTTGAGTTCCTGATGAGTACCTTTCAATAGAGTCAGCTGGGTAAGAACAGAGAACACTGACATTCAAAGTCATCGTTTTTTTCCCTCTCTCTCTCCGTGTGGCTGAATCATTTTCAGTCTTCAATACGGTCATTTTTATCATCCAGTACAAATATTTAATGACCCCCTCCCCTCCACACACACAAGAGCTGAGGTAGGAAGATCAGTGTTTGCAGGTTTGCTGATGTGAAAATCTGAGTTTTCGAAGTTGTATGTCAAAATGAAGCCTCCACACAATTAATGTGGACCAGCAGCTCTGCAGATGAAGTGTGTGGCTCTTAAAAGAGCCGTTGTGTTGGTGTTAAACAGTGAAGCTTTACTTGGAGCTGGTGTACTTGGTGACGGCCTTGGTGCCCTTGGACACGGCGTGCTTGGCCAGTGCATCAAGAGAAGTCCCTCAGCAGCCTGTAGGCCTATAGCAGCATGACTAGGGGCAGAACGAAGGGACGTGCAAATAAAGACTGGTTGGTTTGTTGTGAATCTAAACTTGTACTCAGCTGAGTCACTCTTTCTCTGAACTTATTTTAATATTTCTGAACTACACTTACATAATTGCATAGAAAAATGTGTTCTGGAGAACAAACAGTCTGCAGGTTTTCATTTCTAGACACACTGATGAGTCTCCTTCATGTAGAGGGGAAACCACCTGCTGAGATGAATGGGTGGAATGAAATGTCTACTTGCTACACAATAGGACACACAACCATGCTCTGATATTTATCACTGCTGCAGGCCTCATCTCTGATCAGCTGTGAGCGATCTGAGTCAAAAACTGCACTTTTCCAAACATGTCTGTGTCGGGGAGGAGCAGTGGAGCATTACAACAAGGCTGCATTCAGACCACAAAAAATAAGATTATCAGGTCATTTATATGATAAATGGTGATGAGAAAACCTGAACGTATCCAGTAAATGACAGTTTTTCCACTCAAATGCTTTGACTGCGCTCTTTAAGTTCTAGTATTTGTGTAAAACAACACAAGATTATGTGAAAACTATCAGAAAAGAAACAGAACTGTACATTAACAAAATAGAAAATAGCTTCACATCCAAATATGATTTCTCGTTTCAGTGAGACAACAGAGAAAATCTGGTGCTGCAGGTCGAGCTTTAAGGAAAGTCTCTGTATCAAACTGATCATTATTTTATCAGTCAAATCTCACAACACGGTCACCTATGAGAATAAAGGAATGAGGGAATTATATTTTACTTTGTTTCTCACTTTCAGTGAGTGTAAGTAGAAATATTGTACAGCATCTATCAGTAGATCTACAGTAGCTGTCACAGTCAGAAGAAGAACCACAAATCCTGTTTGTAGCAGTTCAACTGATATCTGCTGCTCTTATCTCTCTGTGTGAGTCAATAAAACATGTCTGCACATTATTAATGTCATTTGAAATCAATATCTCACTGCAACACCCTCATCTGCACCACAGAAGGAGGTTCTCTTAAAAAGATAACTTTTCCTGGAAGCCTGTAAACAGAAGATGGAAGTTCTGGTTATCGCTCTAAAAATGTGTCTGGTTTTCTTCCTCTTTGTTTCATGATGGTTCAGATAGTTTTAGAAAAAAAACAAAAAAAACCCAAATGAACAAACTTCTCAGTGTTTCAGATATAAACTGGTTATTATGAAGTGTTTCGGAGACCGTGAGAAACTAGTTTGAGGCTTTTTAGAACCAACATGGGTCGTCTTTGTCATTTCCAGTAAACAGAAGAAAGACATGAAAAAGAAGAAGTTTATTTCTTAAAGTGTGGAAAAACTCTCAAACACTGATCACTGCTAAGATACACAGTTATTATCCAAAAATTGTAAAACAAAAGAAAATATGATAACTAACACTGTCAATAAGATTTAAATTATGAAAGTAAAAACATTTCTGAAAAAGCAAGCTTTGCCAAATTTAAAAAAAATACAAATTGTTGTTATTTTATTGAAATAAACCTCTGAAAAGGAGAACAGAAACATGACTGCCGTGTTTCCTCTTCATTCATTCAGCAGCAGCAGCGCGCCTACTTTAAATAGTTTTTTAAAATCGTTGCAAACACACCAACGCCGCATGTCTCCACCTTCACAGCAGTCCTGCACTGTGTCAGGTACTGGCGAGTACTATGGTAAACTACAGAAAACTATCTCAGTGTCTGCTCTACCTGTGTGACCTAGAGGGAACGCTGTGACTGTATTGGGTAGGGTAAAATAGTCAACAAGTCACTGGTTCAGCTGGTAAAACGTGTATTGATATTGACGTTGAGCTCTGGTTCTAGTTCCTCTACAAACATGTTGTGATTTAAATGAAGCTCAGAGTTCAGACTGTTGATGCTGCTGAGGACCAGTTCACAGTTTATGAACCATCTGAAGTGGACATGGCGGCGCATGTGCAGGCAGCGGCTTGGAGCTCCTGGCTTTTTCTCTATTTTCTTTATTTATGTGCCTTTGTTTTGTTTGTACAGTTACCTGTAGCAGCAATAGTGTACAGTAGGGCTAAGCTGTTTTACACTGATCCTAATGCTCATGTGCACTAAGACTGTTTACATATTTAGATCTTTCCAATATATATATATATATATATATATATATATATATATATATATATTATTGGACATAGTGTGCCTTTTTCTACTTTTTATATATAGCTGGGAGTCACCAATCACAATTTTGCTGTGTGGAAACACAATGGCAATAAAGATTCGTGATTCTTTATCTGCTCTATGGCACGCTCAGAAACACAACTGTCAGTGTATATGTAAAGAATGCATTGATATGAAATTTATTCATATTCAGAATAACGTGTTTGTATTCAGTCTACACTCAGAAATGCAAAATTCTATGTTGAAAATGTCGGAGGTCTCCAGCTTTCTGTGTCGTCTCCATGGAAACCAGAATCCAATCACAGCTGAGCAGATCAGCCAGTTACAGACGGGGGGCTGCGCAGTCGTATTTCCATGCAGCCTATATAAGAAGAGTCTCTCTCTGCTTTCAGCTTCACTCGTTATTACAGAAACGGAGAAAGATGCCAGAACCGTCCAAGCCAGCGCCCAAGAAGGGCTCCAAGAAAGCGGTGACCAAGAGCGCCGCAAAGGGCAGCAAGAAGAGGAGAACCAAGAGAAAGGAGAGCTACGCCATCTACGTGTACAAGGTGCTGAAGCAGGTCCATCCCGACACCGGCATCTCGTCCAAGGCCATGGGCATCATGAACTCGTTCGTCAGCGACATCTTCGAGCGGATCGCCGGCGAGGCCTCCCGCCTGGCTCACTACAACAAGCGCTCCACCATCACCTCCAGGGAGATCCAGACCGCTGTCAGGCTGCTGCTGCCCGGTGAGCTGGCCAAGCACGCCGTGTCCGAGGGCACCAAGGCCGTCACCAAGTACACCAGCTCCAAGTAAAGCTTCACTGCTTAACACCAACACAACGGCTCTTTTAAGAGCCACACACGTCATCTGCAGAGCTGCTCATCCACTGGAAACTGATTGCTCTCATCATGTTTTCATTGGGACATTAACAGTAAACTTGCAGCTCAAAATTTACTCATACATGGCAAAAATAAATCTGTATCTGACTATTCTGTTCACAAACATTTGATTAAACAGTCAACTGTCTGTTGCTGGAGTTTTCACAATATTAAAGTGTGACCTGCTGACCACAATCAATGTTAATATCTGCTTTGATTGTTCACTAACTCAACACATTTATTATCTAATGTTACATTCATGGATCAAAGTCGGTGTCTCAGTCATCTGGTTTACTTTATTTTATTATTTTATATTGTCTTAGTGTTTAGTGTGTGCTGTATCTGCTCATGTTTTCAACCCAGTTCTTCTTGGATCTTCTGAGCTGCTGGAATGTGTGAATTTCCTGCTCAAGGATCCACAAAGACACAAGCTGCTGATCCTGCTGTTGGTCAGTTGGTGGCGCTGATGCAGCAAAGAAGGTTTATTTGTTATGAAGCAGCAGGAAAATACACAGAAGAACAAGAGGAGGAGGTCCGCCTCTGTCTTCTATCACGTCCTCAGTGGAGACTCAAAGCACCGTCACTCCAGCAGCGGCATCATTGAGCTTTTAGCTGCAGAAGAGCGAAGATGTCTGGACGAGGCAAAGGAGGAAAGGGACTCGGTAAAGGAGGCGCCAAGCGGCACCGTAAAGTTCTCCGGGATAACATCCAGGGGATCACCAAGCCCGCTATCCGCCGTCTGGCTCGCCGCGGTGGAGTCAAGCGTATCTCGGGTCTGATCTACGAGGAGACCCGCGGTGTGTTGAAGGTCTTCCTGGAGAACGTCATCCGTGATGCTGTCACCTACACCGAGCACGCCAAGAGGAAGACGGTGACCGCCATGGATGTGGTGTACGCTCTGAAGAGGCAGGGCCGCACTCTGTACGGCTTCGGAGGTTAAAGTCAGCGTTCATCAGAACAACAAAGGTCCTTTTCAGGACCACACACCTCCTCTACAGAGCAGCGTTCTACAGTGGTTCTCAATGACTCAATGTTGGCTTGAATACACTACTTTCAAAGATATCCGAAATAAATTCATGTTTTATGTCCACGTACCTAAATATTGCGTAAATTTATATGCAGGTGGGTGTCATGCTGAAAGAATCAGTTACAGCGGCTCCAACTCTGTTTATACTCAGTTGTCTGTCTGTCTGTGTTATTTCCAATTCTAATGAAATACAAGTTTTCTTTAGTGTGTTAACGTGTCTACAAGAAACTGGAGTTAGATGTTTGAACTGGTAAGATCATCAAATGAAATCATTTCAACGATTAAGTTTAAAGTGAGAAGAAAGAGTTTAAATCAGAATTTACTGAACATGGCGGCTGCTGTGGAGGAGGGGTTTATTTGAAACGTCACATTCATTTCATCCAATACACGGTCTGATGTCACACGCGCCAAACCGTTCTGGACCAATCAGCAATGCCCGCTCTCCTCTCTGGACCAATCACAGCTGCCGTTGCTCCGCCGCTCTCCTTATAAGCTCGCTGTTGCCGCTCAGCTTCTACTTGCAGTGAAGACAGAGGAAGCACAATGGCCAGAACCAAGCAGACAGCCCGTAAATCCACCGGAGGAAAAGCCCCCAGGAAGCAGCTGGCTACCAAGGCTGCCCGGAAGAGCGCCCCGGCCACCGGCGGCGTCAAGAAGCCTCACCGTTACAGGCCCGGTACCGTGGCTCTGAGAGAGATCCGTCGCTACCAGAAATCCACGGAGCTGCTCATCCGCAAGCTGCCCTTCCAGCGCCTGGTCAGAGAGATCGCTCAGGACTTCAAGACCGACCTGCGCTTCCAGAGCTCCGCTGTCATGGCTCTGCAGGAGGCCAGCGAGGCTTACCTGGTCGGCCTCTTCGAGGACACCAACCTGTGCGCCATCCACGCCAAGAGGGTCACCATCATGCCCAAAGACATACAGCTGGCCCGCCGCATCCGTGGAGAGAGGGCTTAGACCCACCATGCCAGACTTTACCCGAAACACCACGGCTCTTTTAAGAGCCACACATATTCACTACGGGAGCTCACTCACACCCATCAATAATTCAGCTTAGTACAATTCTGCAAAGCGCTTTAGGAGAGTTGTGTTGCATAAACCGTTTCATAAAATACTTTATTACTATTAAAATACACCGACTGTCTCCTTTGAAGTCTGCAGAGCAGCCTCACGCATTTCCTACAAGAGTCCATATAATAATTGAAAAAGATGCGTTTTTTAAAAATATTTGTGGAAGGCTGTTTGGGTACCAGAGACCCCAAATTTTTCTACAAGACAGTTCCATCTGTCGTCTATCACTGTACAAAAAAAGCAGCAGGGTTACATTTGTAGTTACTGAGATATTCTTACTCAAAATGGCATGGGTAATGTCAAAATCGTTTTTTGCTTTTCACTACTTTAAATTGGGATACAAGTATTAGTAGTCATTCCAATGGTAGTATTATGTATGTTTTGTTCTTTTTGAAATGTTAGTTGTTAAAGGTGACTACCTTCAAAAAGTGTAATGACATGTTGACACCCATTTACAATGCACACATGTAATTATAACATACACATACAAATAATTCAGGGAGCTCTGTAGTAGTTTATGGTTGAGTAATTTAAAAATAACAACAATAATGTTGAATTTTACAGTATCAGTGCAGTGGGATTAAACATGTTAAATTTAATTGTACAATGTCATGTTACAAGCAAAAGAACCTATACCTAAGTTATAACTTAGGTATACCTAAGTTATAACATTACACTTTTTGAAGGTATTCACCTTTAACAACTAACATTTCAAAAAGATCAAAACATACATAATACTACCATTGGAATGACTACTAATACTTGTATCCCAATTTAAAGTAGTGAAAAGCAAAAAACGATTTTGACATTACCCATGCCATTTTGAGTAAGTGACATGTTTTTTTTTTTTAATAATTATGTTAATCAACAATTCAAAAGTGATGGCTGATTTTGATTATTTAATTTTCAATAAATTCTTATTTATTGTTACTTTTGTGAGTTTCAAGTGATTTCAGTGAGAATTGTGGGTTTTTCCTTCTTTAACTGAGGGGTACCAACAATTTTGTCCACGTGTGTATATGTATATATGTTTTATTCATGGTCAAATGATCATTTAGTGGAATTTTATGGATGTATACTAAATTTCTAAAACAACCTCCAGCCCAAAACAACATGTATACTGAGACACACGTATTAACTGTAATTTATGATTCAGATTATAGAAGCAGAAGTCGGAGGTCTCCTGTCTTCTTCCTACTTCTGTTAATGTACGCGCCAACAGCAGAGCTGCTCAGCCAATCACAGACGGGGAACTGCGCAGTTATATTTGCATGCGGCCTGTATAAAATGAGTCATTATCTGGTTTCTGTATTAGTTGTAGCTGCAGTGACAGATAAACATGCCTGAACCGTCTAAGCCAGCGCCCAAGAAGGGCTCCAAGAAAGCGGTGACCAAGAGCGCCGGAAAGGGCAGCAAGAAGAGGAGAACCAAGAGAAAGGAGAGCTACGCCATCTACGTGTACAAGGTGATGAAGCAGGTCCATCCCGACACCGGCATCTCGTCCAAGGCCATGGGCATCATGAACTCGTTCGTCTGCGACATCTTCGAGCGGATCGCCGGCGAGGCCTCCCGCCTGGCTCACTACAACAAGCGCTCCACCATCACCTCCAGGGAGATCCAGACCGCCGTCAGGCTGCTGCTGCCCGGTGAGCTGGCCAAGCACGCCGTGTCCGAGGGCACCAAGGCCGTCACCAAGTACACCAGCTCCAAGTAAAGCGTAACACCAACTCAACGGCTCTTTTAAGAGCCACACACGTCATCTGCAGAGCTGCTGGTCCACATTAACTGTGTGGAGGCTTCATTTTGACATACAACTTCGGAAACTCAGATTTTCACATCAGCAAACCTGCAAACACTGATCTTCCTACCTCAGCTCTTGTGTGTGTGTGGAGGGGAGGGGGGACAGTCATTAAATATTTGTACTGGATGATAAAAATGACCGTATTGAAGACTGAAAATGATACTGGATGAAGAAGCCTGCTGAGCAATCAGAGGGAGACAGCCTGTTTTTCTTTATTTTCATTGTAAATATTTAATGTTAGTTGACAGAAGCACTTTGGGCTCAAAGCCTAAGATCAGAGTTTTATTTGTCACATGCACAGTTATACAGAGTATAATGCCTCATGGTTACACTATTTTTTTCAGGCAAAGTGACACATTTTTATTGCTTTGATCCTAAATATGCAGATTTGCTGTTTTCTCATTGTCATGTAAGGTTGTTAATGTAAAAGTTAGCTCACAGAAGCACTGTCTGCTTTAAGCCTCATAGTTAGGTTTTTTTTTTTTAACAAAATGTCCAATATCTGTTGGTTTCACAGGTATGGATTTGTTTTTGTTTATTTGAGTATGTAAATATCAATATGTTGTTCCAAAGATTTTGCTGGACAGAAGAAGCACTTGGCACTCTTTGAAGCTGGAAAAATGAATTGTTTCTTTTTTAAATTTTGAAGTAAAAAATAGATTTGCATATTTATACATTCTTAACTTGTTTAATTATAGAAAATGAGATTTTAAGGGTTTGGAGGAAGGTCAGCAGCAGCATCCCACAGCAGACCCGAGCTGCACATGCTGACTGTTTTCATTGAATTGCCAGCATTAATTTAGGGTGTGTTTAATCTCTGTTTAAACACTTATGTGTCCTTTTTTGTATATTCTTTACTTCTATCTTTCTTCCTGCTGGGGCCTTTTGCCTGGTCATCACTGTAAATGAGAAATTGTTCTCAGCTGATCTTAACTGGGAAAATAAATAATAGAGCTGAAACAACTAATTGATTTAATCAATTATAATCGATTATTAAAATAGTTGTCAACTATTTTGGTCATCGATTAGTTGGTTAATAAGTCTATTTTTACCAGAAGCGGCATGATTCACGCATATTTTAAGCCAGCTTTTGTTTTTTAAAATATCATTTATTTAATAGCCTATATGTGATCAATAAATGACCTTGTTATTGTTTATTTTTGTGTATATTATAGTTGTGCAAAATAAATAAAATAATAAAACTCAGAACTCTGATATGTTAACGGTACTAAATAAATAAATCAGTAAATACATTCATACACACATAAATAAGTTAATACATAAACCGTGTAAAGATAAGATTTAGATGGGAAAAATATCTGTTGAGAATTCCTTTGTCCAGTATTCTGCATTCAGTTTTTGCAGAATCCAGTATTGGTCATTACATTTTCTTAGTATGGTTTCACTGTTTAAAATGATGCCACATCTTTTTCGACAGAACCTGTGATCATAAAACAATACAGAACTCTTAGTTTTGTGTTAGTAAAGCACTTAAAGCTTTAATTTCAAAATAAATATTGTCAATTACAGTGTTGAAACATGTTCTACAAGCTGGAAAAATGCAGCTTTTTAGCAACTGTCACTTGTCTCCCGCAATTTCATCACAATAAATAAGCTTAAAACATCGCAACTTTTATCACAGTTTTTTTAGAAAAGCTGCCGCGAATTCAGGCATTTTCGGCCGCAACAATCACGAAAAACACCCGCGAAATCCTGGAGGGACTGGTTTATGGACCTTCTCAACTCTCAGTGGCCACACTTTATCTGCAGAGCTTAAGATACACTGATTGTGTCAAAACTAATCTTTAGGATGTTGGTTTGACAAACGTTAATTTATATTTGATGACATTTCTCATCATTTTCTGATAACAGAAAAATAAGGATGTAAAATAGTTTTGGTAGTGTGTGTCTGTGCTGAAATATACTTTCTTTGTTTCTGTAGGAGTTTATTTGAAACACACATTCACATTCATTTCATCCAATCAGCAATGCCCGTTCTCCTCTCTGGACCAATCAGAGCTGCCGTTGCTCCGCCGCTCTCCTTATAAGCTCGCTGTTGCCGCTCACCCTCCACTTGTATTTTTACTGTTGGAGCAGTGAAGACAGAGGAAGCACAATGGCCAGAACCAAGCAGACCGCCTGCAAATCCACCGGAGGAAAAGCCCCCAGGAAGCAGCTGGCTACCAAGGCTGCAAGGAAGAGCGCCCCGGCCACCGGCGGCGTCAAGAAGCCTCACCGTTACCGGCCCGGTACCGTGGCTCTGAGAGAGATCCGTTGCTACCAGAAATCCACAGAGCTGCTCATCTGCAAGCTGCCCTTCCAGCGCCTGGTCAGAGAGATCGCTCAGGACTTCAAGGCCCAAGAAGGATGGACTCAGCCTCCCGAAGCTCATCGTCACCGCTGTGACCGAGTCTAAAGAGCGGAAGGGGATCTCTCTGGCTGCGATCAAGAAGGTTCTGGCGGCCCAAAATTTTGATGTGACAAAGTCCAACAAACGCATCAACACCATCGTCACCAAGCTGGTCACCAAGGGGGTTCTAATCCAGACTAAGGGCACCGGAGCGTCCGGTGTTCAAGATTAACTGGTGATTCTAGCGTTTCTGAGACAGATGTTTCGTAGGCGTGGCATTTCAGGACCCCTTACCGACTAACCAGGAAATAAACAATGGAACAACTTCGCTTCTAAAAATGAGATTTCTGTTTTATTCATTTTGGTCCTGACAAAATATCTGGAAATAAGTCGCGTTCTCATTGCAGGAGTCATGCGCTGTCAGGCAACAAGAAAGAAAACTACGTAACCGCGGTTGGAACTAGTGCAGCTGTGATCACTGTTTACCCGTTAAAACAGGAGACCAGGACACGGTGTGCACGTCTTTTAATAAGTTCAAACCGTGTGGTAAAATATCCTTTAGTGGTAGTTCAGCATCACATGTTGGCTGTTTTATATCCTTTAGTGGTAGTTTAGCATCTCATTCTGGTTGTTTTATATTCTTTAGTGGTAGTTTAGCCAAAATGAGACGCTAAACTACCACTAAAGAACATAAAATAAGCAAAATAAGATAAAAAATTAACTCATAAAGACATACACACGTGGACAAAATTGTTGGTACCCCTCAGTTAAAGAAGGAAAAGCCCACAATTCTCACTGAAATCACTTGAAACTCACAAAAGTAACAATAAATAAAAAATTATTGAAAATTAAATAATCAAAATCAGCCATCACTTTTGAATTGTTGATTAACATAATTATTTAAAAAAAACAAACTAATGAAATAGGGCTGGACAAAAATGATGGTACCCATAACTTAATATTTTGTTGCACAACCTTTTGAGGCAATCACTGCAATTAAACGATTTCTGTATTTGTCAATGAGCGTTCTGCAGCTGTCAACAGGTATTTTGGCCCACTCCTCATGAGCAAACAGCTCCAGTTGTCTCAGGTTTGATGGGTGTCTTCTCCAAATGGCATGTTTCAGCTCCTTCCACATATGTTCAATGGGATTCAGATCTGGGCTCATAGAAGGCCACTTTAGAATAGTCCAACGCTTTTCTCTCAGCCATTCTTGGGTGTTTTTGGCTGTGTGTTTTGGATCGTTGTCCTGTTGGAAGACCCATGACCTGCGACTGAGACCAAGCTTTCTGACACTAGGCAGCACATTTCTCTCCAGAATGCCTTGATAGTCTTCAGATTTCATCGTACCTTGCACACTTTCAAGACACCCTGTGCCAGATGCAGCAAAGCAGCCCCAAAACATTACTGAGCCTCCTCCATGTTTCACCGTAGGGACAGTGTTCTTTTCTTCATATGCTTGGTTTTTGAGTCTATGAACATAGAGTTGATGTGCCTTACCAAAAAGCTCCAGTTTGGTCTCATCTGTCCAAAGGACATTCTCCCAGAAGCTTTGTGGCTTGTCAGCATGCAGTTTTGCAAATTCCAGTCTGGCTTTTTTTTGAGTTTTTTTCAGCAGTGGTGTCCTCCTTGGTCGTCTCCCATGAAGTCCACTTTGGCTCAAACAACGACGAATGGTGCGATCTGACACTGATGTACCTTGGCCTTGGAGTTCACCTTTAATTTCTTTGGAGGTTGCTCTGGGCTCTTTGGATACAATTCCAACGATCCGTCTCTTCAATTTCTCATCAATTTTCCTCTTGCGGCCACGTCCAGGGAGGTTGGCTACTGTCCCGTGGGTCTTGAACTTCTGAATAATATGAGCCACTGTTGTCACAGGAACTTCAAGCTGTTTAGAGATGGTCTTATAGCCTTTACCTTTAAGATGTTTGTCTATCATTTTTTTTCGGATGTCCTGGGACAATTCTTTCCTTCGCTTTCTGTTGTCCATGTTCAGTGTGGTACACACCTTTTCACCAAACAGCAGGGTGACTACTTGTCTCCCTTTAAATAGGCAGACTGACTGATTATGAGTTTGGAAACACCTGTGATGTCAATTAAATGACACACCTGAGTTAATCATGTCACTCTGGTCAAATAGTTTTCAGTCTTTTATAGAGGTACCATCATTTTTGTCCAGGCCTGTTTCATTAGTTTGTTTTTTTAAATAATTATGTTAATCAACAATTCAAAAGTAATGGCTGTTTTTGATTATTTAATTTTCAATACATTTTTATTTATTGTTACTTTTGTGAGTTTCAAGTGATTTCAGTGAGAATTGTGGGTTTTTCCTTCTTTAACTGAGGGGTACCAACAATTTTGTCCACGTGTGTATACATATATTTTTTTATGTTGTGTAAAAGCAAGCGCTAGAAGCTGCACGTTCTTTTTAATGTTATCTCCTCATATTCACCTGAGAAATGTTCATGTCTTCTGTGGAATTAATTGAATATGAGACTGAAATCATTTTTTATTTCTTCTTAGGTTACAGTTTAATATTTCTACAACCTTACAACACAGTGCTTGTTTTGGCAGTGTATTTATATCTATGAGGCAACCTGAAACAAATCAGAATTGCATGAACAGTAACATGTATTTTTTGTTTTATACAAATGTGATAAAAATGTCTTATATTAATATAAGAACAGCTTATTAAAAGAATAAAACAAAAAGCAAATTACTAGGGAGTCACAGGAGTGCCACATTAAAAAAATCAATAAAATAAATAAATAAATGTGGAAATATAAAGAGAAATAAATAAATAAAAAGAAAAATTTCGTCTTTGCTTTTATCTTTTCTGTTTTTTCCTTTTATTTTTCCATTTTGTCATTGTCTTTTCCTTTTCTCACTGCTTTTTCCTTTTGCATTTGCTTTTTCATTGTGTCACTCCACAGTCCACCCCAAAATGAAAAATGCAAAACAGTTTGCTTTCACTTGGTGGACTGAGCTGTCAATCAAATGGCTCAGCCTGTCCTCAAACCAAAAACGACCACATAGGTTGTCTGTACACGCCCGTATTACGACCGAGTGTTACGTTTTGACGATGCGACCTCTGGCGGTTGAGTAAATATCGAGACTCCGGTGTCGCAGGTGAAACGTCACCATGAACAAACTTTTATCTTAACACTATCCCTTTCCCTTTCCCTCACCCTAACCCTAACCATAACCCTAAACCCGTGCTGGGAAAGTGAGGAAAAAGCCGTTTCGCGAGGGAAAAGCCGTTTCTCGAACTAAATCCCGTAATGCATTACTTTTCCCCGTAGGGGCACGAACGTAAATACGCTCTCATGGGTCGTAATCCGGTACACGTTGCATACATCAATGCGGTCATATGAATTTGAGGACTTGTTGAAATGGCTCTGAGTCGGGCTTTCTGCCCAGGGTGGGTAGTCCCATACACAGACATATATACGTAGACGCCTCATTGACTGCGGCCGCCCACTCGAGCGGCGTGCCTGCAGGGCGGCCATCTTGGATCGGGGCCACTTGCTCCTACAATGCATTACTTCCATAGAGGAATGATGTGCTTATACAATTAAAGTTGTCATAAATCGCTCAATTCTCAAGCAATTTTGACGGAGTTTGCTTGTAACAAACGCCAGACATGCTAGATAGATAGATAGATAGATAGATAGATAGATAGATAGATAGATAGATAGATAGATAGATAGATATAAAAAATAAACAAAAAAACAAACAGAAAACGTTCAGATGTGCTCAGGTTTTTTTTACTTTACATTTACAGCTTATTATTTTTGTATTATTGTACTACTACTGTATTACTGTTATTGCTATTCATATAATTATCATTATATTCCTATAATATTGTATGATTATTGTTTATTATTTTTTATATGACAGTTACTGGTATTATTATTATTATGATTATTATTACTACTACTATTATATTACTCTTACTATTATTACTGCTATTATTACTACTACTACTATTACTATTATCATTATTATTATTATTACTATTATTACTGCTATTATCACTACTACTACTATTACTATTATCATTATTATTATTATTACTATTATTACTGCTATAATTTTTTATTGTTATTATTATTACTGTGTTATATCACGTGTATAAATCACGTTCTTTGGGAAAGCTTAAACATGTGAGAAAAGTAGCCAGAGATAAAGAATTGTCTACAACAAAAATAATTCCATCACAAATCAGGGCTATTATTAGATCTATCAGATGCTGTATTCTAACCCACCAATTACTGCAGTAAGTCTGTTTTTTTTCTTTGTAACAGGCTGTTGCTAGGAACGCTAGATTCATAACATCGAATTTTAAACAAAAAATTGTCTCAGATTAGTTATTTCATCGGTAAGCAGCTGTGTAATACACAGGAGGATGGAGAGAGCTGATTAGATCATGGGTAGAAGCCAGACACGGAGCTGATGGGGTTCTATCCGTCTTGTCTGTGTTTATTTCACTCTAGCTATGACAACCTGCTAACAATATATTATCCTTACATACATCTTACATGTGAAAAGTAATCCCACGAGCTCTTGTTTCCTTACAGCGCTCATTAGAGCATCCGTAGGCTGAACAGAAGTCCAGCATCTTTCGCGACGCTCGTCTGCTGTTTAGATAACTATGCTGGAGTCAGAAGGAGATAGTGTGTAGCTTAAGTGTTGAGTGGCAAAAACAGCATTGTAAAAAATATCCGAGCACCTTGTGTAGTAGCTACACGTGTGACGTTTCTCTAATATCAAACAGTTTGGCAATCGGTTCAAAATACAGCGAATAATTCCACTTTGAGATTCAACAGTACCTCTCTCCTCCATAGACTTTTATGCACCGCTGCCTCCGCTGGCCCTGTTCCAAGATGGCGGCGCCGTAAGCACGCCTCTCGACAGCCTATGAGGCGTCTACGTATATATGTCTATGGTCCCATAGATATGAAGAGTAGATACGACACGCCCCTCAGAGCGGCGTGCCTACGGAGACACAAGGCTAGTCGGGTCAAAATTTCAGTTTTTTCCATTGGTGTATATGGGGCGAAAACAAAAAAAGGAACAATGCCGGCTCATTGCGCTGCATTTAATTGCACACTACGTCCAACGTTGGAGAGTTTCCATAGGTAAGAATTTTTTGGGGTTATTTTTTCATTGTTAAATCTTGTTCAGAGTCCATGAGCTAACCAGTTAGCCATTAGCAAAACACTAACGCAAGCTAACATGTTAGTCTCATGACTAATATTAATACACAGTTATTAATGATGCAGTGTCAGTAATGGACTTTTAATTAGCAGTTTTCCTTTCTCACAACGACCAACATTTATTTAATATTCTAAATATATATTATGGATTGTTCTATTTATTCTGTAGAAGGCAGAGTTTACAGCCCAGATACCTTCATGATACATTCTATTCAATATAGAAATAGAAATAGAAAGCCTTTATTGTCATTGTATCAATCAATCGATCGATCTTTATTTATAGTCCTTTTCATGCCAGGGAGCAGCTCAAAGTGCTTTACATAAAAACAATACAACAATTAAAAGCACTTAATATAAGAGATATAAAAACAAACACATGCACACATACAAATCCACATAAACACACACTCACACAAACTCGGGACTTAAGAACACTTGAGGAAACGCTATCTCACACAGTGGGGAAACACCAGAGAATAAGGAACAGAGTAAAATGGAAAAAATAGAATATATAAATAAAAGCAATAAGAGCAATAAAAATTAAGAAAAATAAATACAAGGAATAAAAGACTTCAGACCGGACTGAAGCCGATGTAACAAAGTAAAAAACACGATAAATAATAAAATAACACAAGTAGCTAAAACCAGACTAAAAGGTTAAAATAATAAACAAATAAATAAATATAGTTTAATCAAAAGCCAAGCTAAAAAGGTAGGTCTTGAGTTTGCTTTTAAAAATGTCCACATTCTCTGTTTTCCTCAGGTCCTCAGGCAGGTATACGGGTATACAATGAAAATTGGGAGCGCTGCTCCATTTGGTGCTTGGAAAAATATATACATTACAATAAGGAAATAAAAATAGAATAAAATACGATTAAAATACAGTGAGAGAGAGAATTGCACATACTGATAAAGTGACTTTGCATATTGCTCTTGGAGGTGAGTGTAGGTACAGTGTGAAATGAATATTGCACAAGATTGCACGTATAATGTGTGTTCCTAGTGATGTTATTGTGTTCATGTCTTCTTGTTGTTCAGAGCACTGATGGCTCTGGGGAAGAAACTGTCCCTGAATTGTATGTATTAAAAATAAGGATGGAAATGTTTTTAATTTTGAACTAAGGATGGACTATTAATATTCTGAAATCAGTTTATTACTACCTCTCTTCTCTATAACTAAGAGCAGCAAAATATCTTCAATTATTACAACATAGTTTTTCTTCTACTGTATATTAAATAACATCTGTAATCTTATAATAATTCCATTATTGTGTTAATTATTTATGCCTTTAATACAGTGTTATATAATGTGTTTACATCATTAAATACTGATGTTCAAATTCCACAAACCCACATATTTATATGACATTATGCATAATAGAAAAGAGAACAGCAGATGACTGACATGACAGGCTCCGCACAGATTCACGGAAGCGCCTTCATCACTCGGATTACCAGCCAATCACGAGGTGCCTTCATTAGCCAGCTCATTAATATTTATGAGATTCCCGGATCTATCCTACGAAAAAAAATATTGCTCACCAGGGGGTTACCATAGATATGCTGGTAACGCTAATGTTTAAACCATAGATATATACAAACACTAGATGGCTCATGAGCGCTGTCAGCCTATGGGGAGCGACGTCGCAACATGGCGGCCATCTTGGGACAGGGCTGCTCGATCACTCATAACATTAAAGTCAATGGAGCATGGATTTTAAAATCACTGTAGATTGCTCAATTTTCAACCGATTTTACAACAGCTTGGTTTGTTATAAACGTCAGAGATGTACTTGTTTTACTGCTTACATAAGAATAATTAAAACCATTGAATTCATATAATAATGAACACAGATATCAGCTTTTTTCAGCATAAATGGATGTAAATGTAATTTTATTATTTAGCATTGCACTTCTTTATTACTATCAGCTTTCTAATGCACAGATAAAAACAAAGCTCAACCAAAATCAATGCACAACAAACAGAGATGTTGTCTTTTCTTTTCATGAACCCGGTGCCTACATTACCCACAATGCATTTCGGCTGCAGGCTAACTAATCCAGGCATAGATGTATACAAACAATAAGTCTAAGGTCTCAATCAAAGTCTCTTAACACGCAAATAAATACAACCACACCCACAAAGAATGTAATTTCACCTAAAGATTCGGTTCTAAAAAAACGTTGGTCTCAGGAAAACCTAATACCGTATTTTCACGACTATAAGGCGCACATAAAAGTCTTAGATTTTCTTCAAATTGTGCGGCGCGCCCTATGGTGCAGTGCGTCCTGTGTGTGTTGTTGTTGTTGTAAGGCGGACGTAGACCAGGTGGTTTTTTCCACGCATCACCATCGCTGTTGATCTGTGACTCTATGCGTGCCCATCTCACAGCCGATGTGAAAAAACAAGTGAAGCAAATGAACTCTGAGCTTGCTGTCATTCCGGGAGGCCTGACAAAGGAACTCCAACCGCTGGACATCGGTGTGAACCGGCCGTTCAAAGTAAGGCTGCGAGCGGCGTGGGAGCGATGGATGACCGATGGAGACCACAGTTTCACTAAGAGAGGAAGGCAGCGCCGGGCGAGTTACGCCACAATTTGCGAATGGATTGTGAATGCTTGGGCTAACGTGTCTGCTGGCACTGTTGTTCGAGCTTTCGCAAAAGCCGGCATCGTTTCCGAGGCGCCGCACGGCACGGAAAGTGACTCTGACAGTGAAGAAAGTGAACCTGGCATGTTTGATGGAGGTTTAGCGCAGCTGTTCAATTCAGAAACAGAGGATGAGGACTTCCATGGGTTTGATTGATGACGATTACCGGTAAAAAAAAAAAAAAAAATGTGAATACCAAACTCAGTTTTGCTCCCGCTCTATTTTTAAATACGCACACTTGTGTGCTTGTTTTATCTGTGTTTTACCATGCCCGCGCCTATTGATGATTAAAAAAATGTTAGTACTTTGTAATCAATACTTAAATAAAGCACAACCAAACTCAGTTTTGCTCCGGCTCTATTTTTAAATACGCACACTTGTATGCTTATGTGTGTTGTTGTTGTTGTAAGGCCGACGTAGTTGAGGACACCATGAGAACGTTAAAGGGGGAAGTGTGGGCGTGGATTGTATATAAAACCCTGGCCATATAATCAGGTGCGCCTTATGTGTGTTTTAAATACAGTAATGGCACACATAACTGAGACTGCGCCTTTTGGTACAGTGCGCCTTTTGGTCGTGAAAATACGGTAATTGAAAATCAGATTGAGTTCTCAGGCAGAAAAGACACAACTATGCCGCATTTTTCAAAACGAAAAGCTGCGATTTCGGAATTCAGCCTGAATCATAGCCACGTTAATAAGGCTTGTAATAAACTAAACCGTTTGTAAATCAATCAAGAAGTGAGCGAGTTATGAGTGTTAAAGTGAGGAAATCATCCACCTTACCATTGACTACAGTACAGTGCGCCAGAGCAGTCCCCTGTCCTAAGATGGCCGCCAAGTGACGACAACGCCGACTCCGTCTTGAGACACCTAGGCTGAATCCCAAACCGCCCCCTACACACTATCCCTACACACTACCCCTCCGTTTGTGCATTCCCGTGGAGGGTCCTCCATATTAAGGGCCGTCCCAAACCGCGTAGTGCGGAGGGAGAGTGGACTGTTCAGCCCTTAAATAGCGAGTCTGCATCGATGCTCACTCTCGACAACTTTTTCAGGAAGTGCAACGTCGAAATGGAGGAGGAAACAACATATTGATGTGAGTTCCACATGCGTCCATTATTTCTCCCACGCCTTTTTCACACTGACAGGACATCACAAAAAGAGTGATGTAAAAAGATAAATCAAAAGAAACAAATCTTCTTCTCTGCTGACGTTTGATTTAATTGTGCACCCCCTGACACCTTAAAATTTGAACACAACTGACAGAATTCATTCATTCATTTGTTGGATTTGAAATGTCAGATAATAGGATTGGAAAAAATATGAGTGAAAAAAGTGGGATGCTTTCGTCTTCTGGAAGCAGCAGCGATCCTTGTTAGTTGCAACCTGTGCCACAGCGCTACCTCCATGCACAGTAGGCATCTTTGTGTTACCATGGCGATGACGTCTTCCGTTTTCCGGTGAGGCGACAGGGCGTCCCATTCCTAACGATCGTATTTATACCCTCCCCCTTCAATAATAGGTGCCCTCCACAGCTGCGAGTGTGACTTCTTTTGGAGTGACACTCGGTAGTGGAGGGGGAGTGTGTAGGGGGCGGTTTGGGATTCAGCCCTAGTGTTTGTATATATCTATGGTTTAAACAACACCAAATGCACAATAACTTCCTGGTCAAAGATTAAACGGTGCTTTCGTCCAATCAAGCAAGTTCTCCTTCTCTCTTTCTCGTCCAATCACGGACGATTAATACCTACCTCGTCCAGTACAGAGCTATTTGCCGTTGTGTTTAGTTATTTGCCAATGTGCTTTTTAATTTGCCGTTGTGTTTAGTCATTTGCCGAAGTGTTTAGTTATTTGCTGTTGTGGTTTGCACTTCAGGGCCATCGTAGGAAGGAGCACAAATATATGCAGTATACTAAGCCTGAAATTCTTTATGACTTAGAAAAAACATAAGGAAAAATATTTGGTTGAAGTCATTTAGTGCATGAGAATATATTGCAGAGCAGCAAGAACAAATGAAGAAAAGTATCAAATCAGTTGTTTTCAGCTCTTCAGTAAACACATCTAAATCCATTAAATATCTATCAGCAGAGTCTGACTATCTGGAATGATTACAGACATAAATAAAGGTCCTTTAGACTAAAAGTAATGACACTGTGACTGTTCAGAATTTCATCATTTATCAGTGAGAGTAAAGTGTTCACTGATGAGAAAAGAGATGAGAATTCCCTGTTCCCTGTTTATGCAACACAACTCTCCTAAAGCGCTTTGCAGAATTGTATTAAGCTGAATTATTGATGGGTGTGAGTGAGCTCCCGTAGTGAATATGTGTGGCTCTTAAAAGAGCCGTGGTGTTTCGGGTAAAGTCTGGCATGGTGGGTCTAAGCCCTCTCTCCACGGATGCGGCGGGCCAGCTGTATGTCTTTGGGCATGATGGTGACCCTCTTGGCGTGGATGGCGCACAGGTTGGTGTCCTCGAAGAGGCCGACCAGGTAAGCCTCGCTGGCCTCCTGCAGAGCCATGACAGCGGAGCTCTGGAAGCGCAGGTCGGTCTTGAAGTCCTGAGCGATCTCTCTGACCAGGCGCTGGAAGGGCAGCTTGCGGATGAGCAGCTCCGTGGATTTCTGGTAGCGACGGATCTCTCTCAGAGCCACGGTACCGGGCCTGTAACGGTGAGGCTTCTTGACGCCGCCGGTGGCCGGGGCGCTCTTCCGGGCAGCCTTGGTAGCCAGCTGCTTCCTGGGGGCTTTTCCTCCGGTGGATTTACGGGCTGTCTGCTTGGTTCTGGCCATTGTGCTTCCTCTGTCTTCACTGCAAGTAGAAGCTGAGCGGCAACAGCGAGCTTATAAGGAGAGCGGCGGAGCAACGGCAGCTGTGATTGGTCCAGAGAGGAGAGCGGGCATTGCTGATTGGTCCAGAACGGTTTGGCGCGTGTGATATCAGACCGTGTATTGGATGAAATGAATGTGACGTTTCAAATAAACCCCTCCTCCACAGCAGCCGCCATGTTCAGTAAATTCTGATTTAAACTCTTTCTTCTCACTTTAAACTTAATCGTTGAAATGATTTCATTTGATGATCTTACCAGTTCAAACATCTAACTCCAGTTTCTTGTAGACACGTTAACACACTAAAGAAAACTTGTATTTCATTAGAATTGGAAATAACACAGACAGACAGACAACTGAGTATAAACAGAGTTGGAGCCGCTGTAACTGATTCTTTCAGCATGACACCCACCTGCATATAAATTTACGCAATATTTAGGTACGTGGACATAAAACATGAATTTATTTCGGATATCTTTGAAAGTAGTGTATTCAAGCCAACATTGAGTCATTGAGAACCACTGTAGAACGCTGCTCTGTAGAGGAGGTGTGTGGTCCTGAAAAGGACCTTTGTTGTTCTGATGAACGCTGACTTTAACCTCCGAAGCCGTACAGAGTGCGGCCCTGCCTCTTCAGAGCGTACACCACATCCATGGCGGTCACCGTCTTCCTCTTGGCGTGCTCGGTGTAGGTGACAGCATCACGGATGACGTTCTCCAGGAAGACCTTCAACACACCGCGGGTCTCCTCGTAGATCAGACCCGAGATACGCTTGACTCCACCGCGGCGAGCCAGACGGCGGATAGCGGGCTTGGTGATCCCCTGGATGTTATCCCGGAGAACTTTACGGTGCCGCTTGGCGCCTCCTTTACCGAGTCCTTTTCCTCCTTTGCCTCGTCCAGACATCTTCGCTCTTCTGCAGCTAAAAGCTCAATGATGCCGCTGCTGGAGTGACGGTGCTTTGAGTCTCCACTGAGGACGTGATAGAAGACAGAGGCGGACCTCCTCCTCTTGTTCTTCTGTGTATTTTCCTGCTGCTTCATAACAAATAAACCTTCTTTGCTGCATCAGCGCCACCAACTGACCAACAGCAGGATCAGCAGCTTGTGTCTTTGTGGATCCTTGAGCAGGAAATTCACACATTCCAGCAGCTCAGAAGATCCAAGAAGAACTGGGTTGAAAACATGAGCAGATACAGCACACACTAAACACTAAGACAATATAAAATAATAAAATAAAGTAAACCAGATGACTGAGACACCGACTTTGATCCATGAATGTAACATTAGATAATAAATGTGTTGAGTTAGTGAGCAATCAAAGCAGATATTAACATTGATTGTGGTCAGCAGGTCACACTTTAATATTGTGAAAACTCCAGCAACAGACAGTTGACTGTTTAATCAAATGTTTGTGAACAGAATAGTCAGATACAGATTTATTTTTGCCATGTATGAGTAAATTTTGAGCTGCAAGTTTACTGTTAATGTCCCAATGAAAACATGATGAGAGCAATCAGTTTCCAGTGGATGAGCAGCTCTGCAGATGACGTGTGTGGCTCTTAAAAGAGCCGTTGTGTTGGTGTTAAGCAGTGAAGCTTTACTTGGAGCTGGTGTACTTGGTGACGGCCTTGGTGCCCTCGGACACGGCGTGCTTGGCCAGCTCACCGGGCAGCAGCAGCCTGACAGCGGTCTGGATCTCCCTGGAGGTGATGGTGGAGCGCTTGTTGTAGTGAGCCAGGCGGGAGGCCTCGCCGGCGATCCGCTCGAAGATGTCGCTGACGAACGAGTTCATGATGCCCATGGCCTTGGACGAGATGCCGGTGTCGGGATGGACCTGCTTCAGCACCTTGTACACGTAGATGGCGTAGCTCTCCTTTCTCTTGGTTCTCCTCTTCTTGCTGCCCTTTGCGGCGCTCTTGGTCACCGCTTTCTTGGAGCCCTTCTTGGGCGCTGGCTTGGACGGTTCTGGCATCTTTCTCCGTTTCTGTAATAACGAGTGAAGCTGAAAGCAGAGAGAGACTCTTCTTATATAGGCTGCATGGAAATACGACTGCGCAGCCCCCCGTCTGTAACTGGCTGATCTGCTCAGCTGTGATTGGATTCTGGTTTCCATGGAGACGACACAGAAAGCTGGAGACCTCCGACATTTTCAACATAGAATTTTGCATTTCTGAGTGTAGACTGAATACAAACACGTTATTCTGAATATGAATAAATTTCATATCAATGCATTCTTTACATATACACTGACAGTTGTGTTTCTGAGCGTGCCATAGAGCAGATAAAGAATCACGAATCTTTATTGCCATTGTGTTTCCACACAGCAAAATTGTGATTGGTGACTCCCAGCTATATATAAAAAGTAGAAAAAGGCACACTATGTCCAATAATATATATATATATATATATATGTATATATATATTGGAAAGATCTAAATATGTAAACAGTCTTAGTGCACATGAGCATTAGGATCAGTGTAAAACAGCTTAGCCCTACTGTACACTATTGCTGCTACAGGTAACTGTACAAACAAAACAAAGGCACATAAATAAAGAAAATAGAGAAAAAGCCAGGAGCTCCAAGCCGCTGCCTGCACATGCGCCGCCATGTCCACTTCAGATGGTTCATAAACTGTGAACTGGTCCTCAGCAGCATCAACAGTCTGAACTCTGAGCTTCATTTAAATCACAACATGTTTGTAGAGGAACTAGAACCAGAGCTCAACGTCAATATCAATACACGTTTTACCAGCTGAACCAGTGACTTGTTGACTATTTTACCCTACCCAATACAGTCACAGCGTTCCCTCTAGGTCACACAGGTAGAGCAGATACTGAGATAGTTTTCTGTAGTTTACCATAGTACTCGCCAGTACCTGACACAGTGCAGGACTGCTGTGAAGGTGGAGACATGCGGCGTTGGTGTGTTTGCAACGATTTTAAAAAACTATTTAAAGTAGGCGCGCTGCTGCTGCTGAATGAATGAAGAGGAAACACGGCAGTCATGTTTCTGTTCTCCTTTTCAGAGGTTTATTTCAATAAAATAACAACAATTTGTATTTTTTTTAAATTTGGCAAAGCTTGCTTTTTCAGAAATGTTTTTACTTTCATAATTTAAATCTTATTGACAGTGTTAGTTATCATATTTTCTTTTGTTTTACAATTTTTGGATAATAACTGTGTATCTTAGCAGTGATCAGTGTTTGAGAGTGTTTCCACACTTTAAGAAATAAATGCTAAATGAAGTTAAAACTTCTTCTTTTTCATGTCTTTCTTCTGTTTACTGGAAATGACAAAGACGACCCACACTGTAAACCCGGACTTCATATCTAATTGAAAATGTAATTACAATATACCAAAATAATTTAAGTGTGGTAGCATTACTATTCATATGTAAGTATATCTTGTGGCATTACTATCCAAAGTGAGTACATTCTCCTAATACCTGGGCATATTTGAACGTACAAATAACTTTAAGTTTGTTTTATTCGGTTTTACTCAGCCGAAGCACCATTTTACCATATAGAGGATCTTTGGTTTTACTGCAGAAGCTCCTGATTGGTTATCTCTTGAACGCGTTGAATGTGAAGCTACGTGAAGTTTGCAGTCGTCCGTGCACCGCCACTTTTGGAGCTGCTGCAAGCGCATTTTGGACACAACCTTAAAAGGTTTTATTCGACGGCACGGGACACGTGTTTTTTCCTTAGGAAGAAGTGAAGCTACGTGGCTTTTGTTTGCAGTTGTCCGTGCACCGCCATTTTTGGAGCTGCTGCAAGAGCATTTTGGACACAGCTTTAAAAAGTTTTATTCGACGGCACCGGACTGCCTTACGGAGAAGTGGAGGACAGCAGTGCGTGAAAACTGTCTGCATGTGGATGTAAGTTGCTGCGGAGTATGCTATTTATCTTGTGAAAATGTGGATGAACTTATGGGGCAGCTGGTAAGACACAGTTAAGTTCGTTTAACACACCGGGCATTTTTGACCTGTTGCTTTTCATTCAATTATTTAGTTATGAAGTCGATGGGCTAACTTAGCTAAAAGCTACGTTTCTAGGGGCTGTTTAATCAGAGGCGAACGTTCTTTAGTGCAATTTAACATTACATTTTCAACCATTGGCCTTGTGCGCCTTCCGCAGTGTGGCAGACTGAACCGCTTTGAGCGTGAAAACCGCACCTAGTTTCCAAGGGAAGAGAGAGCAGTAGCTGCGGTACAGCAGTCTACTGAAGCTAGTGAAGCTGGTTAGTGCATGTGACAAACCCATAAGGTCCATAAGGTGACTCACCAGTATTAGCTCCCAGCATATCATCAGCTACTTAATTAATTGAACAGTCTGGGCTCCAGACTTTTTCCCACCAGGTTCAGTGGTGTTTGCTATTGAGGATGAACATTACTAGCTCAAAATGTAGAAGAACAAATTAAAAAGAGAGGCAAGACCACACATTCATAGTTTTTCTATCATATTTGTATTACTGATAGGTGATATGCTAGTAACCAGTCTATACACAGCAATAACATTGTATTGTTTCTTTTTTTAAAAGACAAGCAATGTGAGCTGATGTGTTAACCAAAAAAATCATTAAGATTGTAAAATTGTAATCTTTCAAACACAAGACATCTAGCTAAGATCCTTGTCTGTGTGTTCTTCTATTGCAGGTCACAGAGCAAGATGCTGTGGAGCTGTAAGTATTGTCCTTTTAACTGTGAAAAGAGAACACGGTTATTTAAGCATTACAGACTAAAACATGGAAGTTAAGCAAGATCAGAACCATTTCCCTGTTTACATCAGGAATGTTTATGTACATTTAAATCATTAAATGCACTGAAAGTACACTTGTCCCGCTTCCATAACAAAACTCTGGAGCAACAACCAAGTGTAGATCTACCTGTTAAATTGTGTTGTCTGTCATGTGGTTTTGCTCAGTCTTGTTCTGAGACTGACTACTTAACTCACCTACGTACTGTACACTTTCAAGTGAACCATAAAGTCAGGTGCCCTTATAAAGATTGTAACTTTGAAAGCAGTGTCTACTCCAGTTTCAGAACGCACAAGAGTAGGGTACACAAGGAGCAGAACTGGAAGAAGTTCAAATCAAAAATCATTGGTTGTGATCATGTAAACCATGACTGTGATGCTGCACAAGAGCAAATGTCACAAGTTGATCATATGGAGGAGTTTGAAGAGTCGAGTCAAGAAGTCAGCGAGAATGACCTTAACGATTTAGAAAAACAGCTTGAGTACAACCTAGCATCCCTTTTGTTAAAGCTGCAACGTGTTCTGCACATACCAGAGAGCACTGTGCAAGAAGTAATACAACAGCTTTCTGAAATTGATAGACTGTCACAGCCACTTCTGCATAACAGAGTGAGGGCCGAACTGAAAAAGTACTATGCTGATGTAACAGGTATCGGGCCGGTACGATCACCGCTAACAGTTTATATTTATTTTGTGGGGAAAGGATTGGTGACTGGGCATGCAACTTCTGTAAAATAAAGAAATGAGACAGAGACGTGAGTTGTGTTGCCTTAGCTCTCTGCTTCTGCTGAGTAACTTTACTCTTTTCACAATAAAGTTTGCACTTTACATTTTAAATTTACATCATCTTCGCCTCCTGGCTTCTTTGACAATGTTGTCCTTAATGCATGTTCTTCTTTTACTTTGCTTTAATCCGTTTTAATACACCAGTATTTCCTTTTTTTTAAGTTTTCACTATTATATTTCTGTCACAAAACATTTTAAGCAGTTCTACAGCACAGGTCACACTTATTTTTATCTCTTTACAAACGGTTTAACACTGAAACTTTTCTTCACAAAACATACAAATGTACCGTATTTTCACGACCAAAAGGCGCACTGTACCAAAAGGCGCAGTCTCAGTTATGTGTGCCATTACTGTATTTAACACACACATAAGGCGCACCTGATTATATGGCGAGGGTTTTATATACAATACACGCCCACACTTCCCCCTTTAACGTTCTCATGGTGTCCTCTACTACGTCGGCCTTACAACCACAACACACACACAAGCATACAAGTGTGCGTATTTAAAAATAGAGCGGGAGCAAAACTGAGTTTGGTTGTGCTTTATTTAAGTATTGATTACAAAGTACTAACATTTTTTAATCATCAATAGTCGCGGGCATGGTAAAACACACGGATAAAACAAGCACACAAGTGTGCGTATTTAAAAATAGAGCGGGAGCAAAACTGAGTTTGGTATTCACATTTTTTTTTACCGGTAATCATCATCAATCAAACCCATGGAAGTCCTCATCCTCTGTTTCTGAATTGAACCGCTGCGCTAAACCTCCATCAAACATGCCAGGTTCACTTTCTTCACTGTCAGAGTCACTTTCCGTGCCGTGCGGCGCCTCGGAAATGATGCCGGCTTTTGCGAAAGCTCGAACAACAGTGCCAGCAGACACGTTAGCCCGAGCATCTACAATCCATTGGCAAATTGTGGCGTAACTCGCCCGGCGCTGCCTTCCACTCTTAGTGAAACTGTGGTCCCCATCGGTCATCCATCGCTCCCACGCCGCTCGCAGCCTTACTTTGAACGGCCGGTTCACACCGATGTCCAGCGGTTGGAGTTCCTTTGTCAGGCCTCCCGGAATGACAGCAAGCTCAGAGTTCATTTGCTTCACTTGTTTTTTTCACATCGGCTGTGAGATGGGCACGCATAGAGTCACAGATCAACAGCGACGGTGATGCGTGGAAAAAAACACCTGGTCTACGTCCGCCTTACAACAATAACAACACACACAGGACGCACTGCACCATAGGGCGCGCCGCACAATTTGAAGAAAATCTAAGACTTTTATGTGCGCCTTATAGTCATGAAAATACGGTACAGCGAGCCAATGCTACGTTCAAGGGACGGACTCATGTTCCTAAGCAACAGCCACGATGTTAGCATAACGTTAGCGCGACTGCTAACTTCTAACGTTCACCTTTTAAATGCATAAAACATGTCGCTAGTACAAACTGCCGGACAAATACACTTATGTACAGCTAATACGTATGTGTTTTAATGGTTGGTGCCACAATACTAACCTGTAAAATAAAGAAATGAGACAGAGACGTGAGTTGTGTTGCCTTAGCTCTCTGCTTCTGCTGAGTAACAGGAAGCAGGAAACCGGGCGCCCTCAAGCCGTCTCACAGCGGGTACTGCCGCCTAGTGGTGACAGGCGATATTACATTGTTCCTGTCCAAGCATCTAGTACTATTACTTATTCTTATTACCAATTTAGTCAGAAAGTATTTAAAATTTATTTAGGGATACCTAACAAAAATTTAGAATAATGGTCCAAATTACAACAATGTGTTTGTGTACTGGATGCATGTAAAATGTAATGTACTTAGTGTATCACAAAATAACAACAAATGTGGTTGCACACTCGTGTGCACCACACTGACATGGATGAAGTAGTTGTGAGAGAGGTTTCCAGTGCCATGTCAGAAAGTAACATGATGACATTTTGTGCCAAAGATGGATCCTTAGGAACTGCTAAAAGAAGAGCAGCATATGTACGTAGAGAGTTTCCACTGGTAAACCCCATAGAGTATGTGGTGGAAAAGGGCAAAAAACCACTTGCGTATGTCCCCATTGGTCCCATGCTCCAGAAGTTGCTTAACAGACCAGACGTGTTAGATAAAGCCATGTCAGAAAAAGTCCGTGCCCTGGGGGAATACAGATCTTGTATAGATGGGCAGTACTTCAATGAAAACTCTCTTCTTGCAAAGGATGAGTTCACAATTGCTCTTGGCCTTTACATTGACGACTTTGAAGTAGCAACGATTCCACATTTTCGTTTACGGCCAAAGCATCACTACCTAGAACATTACCCTCACCTTGTAAGGAAATTTGGTCCGCTGTCAGAGGTTTGGACGATGTACTTCGAGGGCAAGCATGAGTTCTTTAAAAAGGCAATTCGCACTGCACAAAATTTCAAAAATGTTGCCATGACACTTGCTACAAAATGTCAAAAAGCAGCCAGTTACCATCTTGACTGTAGCTCATTTTTCAGACCATCAGTTGAGATGACAAAGGTTACCCCAGTTTTGATTTCCTCTTTCCCTTTGAATGCTCAGATAGCAATCCCTCAAAATGTTTCAAAGGCAGGATCAATTCTTGAAGCCTCAACTGTTTCTGTAGATGGAATCAAGTACCATCCCAGCATGATACTCTCTACTGGCTCATGCTCAGGGCTCCCTGAATTTGCCCAGATTGAAAAAATCATTGCAGCTAACACTGAAATTCTGTTTGTCTGCCACAAAATGACAGCATGGTATTGTGAGCATTTGAGATCTTACCAACTTCTCCATAGTGATGTCTCCTGGATGTGTGTGCTTAAGATGTCAGAGCTGAATGATGTCCTCCCATTATCAGCATACAGGGTGCAAGGAGAACTTATGGTAACATTGAAGCGATATGTTATTTGCTAAATGCCTATTTTTTTCCTCAGATAGCTGTGCAACCTAGATTAACCATGAGAGTTATTGTCTCCGAGGGAGATATAAGAAAAATAACCATGCCAGCACGACCTGACACGCTTGAAGATTTGATGAGCTGGCTCAAAGGCGCACTCCAAGCAAATTACAACTTCACCTTACAATATGAAGATCCTGAATTTGACAACGCACTGTGCAACCTCACAGATCTCGCCGAGCTCCCAGAGAAGCCAACCATCAAAATCATTCCGATGATTGAGCTTACACCAGTCATTGCAGAAAATGAATCATTTAGTTATACAAATAGCCAAGCAGACACTGATATCCTGTCCAACTCTTCACTACACTGCAAATGTGGCAGTGTTATTTTTTTAGTGTTGGTGTAAATTAACAGGGGTTACTATTACTTTTACTCAGAATTGATTTAAATTAACACCCCCTAGAGTCCGTTCCTGATAGTGTAAGAGTGGATATCCGTTGTTATGAGAATCACTCTGAATTTACACTCTGGCTCGTTCAATTGGCCACACCCACCACTTGAACCTCTCGTCCTTGGCGGTGCAGCGGAACACAGTCACACCGTATGAGGCACTCAGACTGCGTCATCGAACTTTTTTCATCCAAATTTCTTCTTTCTACGGTAAGTTACGTTTCAGTTGGTAAAATTGTTTCTTTTGGATTGATATAGCCTTACCAATGAGTCTGGAGCGAATGGCATTTGTAGGAAAATATCTTGAAAGGTTCGTTTTTGTGTTTTTTAGCTAGCTAACGTTAGCTTAGCTCGCTAGCCCTGGCCAACACTGCTCGACCAGGGTTTAGCTAATATTAGTTCCTCAAATTATTAAAAGTGTCAATAAAGGAAAGGCTTTATGAGTAATGGTAATATTTTGAAAAGGTTGTACACTATACAAGTAAGTTATAGTATGATAACATTACACATGTGCAAGGCACATTGTAGCCACATTTCCTTCGCGCCTGCTCGGCACAGTACGTCTTCTCGCCTGAGGTTCCAAGCGAGATGAAGCGGCGACAGCAACGTAGCTTTCTGCTGTAGTCACGGCTTTTTATTGTAAGAGAACGAATATGGAGAGCAGAAAACTTTCACACAAGTGACTTTAAGGGTCTTTCAGTCGCCGTGCTATATTACGGCTCCACTCACGATGCGGTTATATGGAAATACAACTAAACTGAGATGAGCTGAGTCAGCTAAAGGAGCGTCGAGCCGGACCGCGCCGAGTAGGCACTTCGGAAAAGTGGCTTGTGTTTGGTAGTGTTGGGTTAAATGTGTGGTGATGTACAGTGTTTCCTGTTAACGTTAATTAACGAGACAGGGGCGTTTGAGTCTCTCATGGAGACAAAATGTTTTGTTATTTCTTTCAGCATTTCACCTTCCCTCATCTCTGTCATTGTCATGTACAGCTAAATGTTAAATTTGTGCGGTAGTTGCAGTAATTAGCCCTCCCCCCACCTCCAAATGTGTGTAAAAGTAAAAAATTAAGAATAATAATAAGTTATGCCATTCTTGTCTTTGAAGCGACATGCTGGTCCCTGTAGAATATAAAGGAGTCAGCAAATGGGTCAGGGTACCACAGGCAGAGGACGAGTACAATTACTCCCAGTTTTTGCAAGCAGGTAGGCTAATTTGACTGTCATGTTTATTTGTGCATGTAGGGTTTTCCTATGTTTTTCCTAGAGACTACAGATGAAAATTAGCTTTCCTGCTAACGCCGGTGTATTTATAGTTCATCAGCTTTGTTCATTGATGTATGTTGGCCCTCCCAAATTTTGCTTACCTACAGTATCTTCTGTTTTAGTGCTGGCAAAATTCAATTTGCCAGGTTCTGCTTCCTTGAGCCTGAAGGATTCCTCAAACGTTGAAGTGGATTCGGACATATTTGATGAACTCTTGAAATCATCTGGGGTGTCTTTCAAGGCCGAAGACTGTGATGGTGAGGGATTGCAGGCTTATATTTTTAATTTTTAAGAATTTGACTCTGTTTTCTACAACAGCAAATTTTTATACTTGATTCTGATTGGCAACAACCGGGCAGTTTCAGTATTAATGGGCACATCCTATTTGATCCAATACATGAGAGCAACGCATGTAGGTACTTTCTTTCCCTTGCCCGGTGAACTAAATTTCTCAGAATTGATGAATTGATGCTTTGTTTTATAATATTGTATATTGCTATGAGTGTAGTCTATAACATAAGCATTGTAGAAAAGCAACTGACCATTTGAGGATGGGGGTTACGGCTCAATTCACAATGCTTGGGGTATTTTCTTGCCACCCCCATAGCCCTAGGCGTGGTAAATTGAGCTGTAACTCGTTTCCTCTCGTGGTCAATTGTGTCATTTACACTGCAAGGCTGTGTGTTTTCTTAGGTAGCACTGCTGAGGAGGAGTTCTCCGAGGGCTCGTCTGTATCAGACTGGTCACCATCACCTGCATCCCAAGGGTCATCATCAGGTTCTGACTCAACGCTGATACTGGATTCTACCAAAGCTCGGAAAAGACAGCTGATTGAAGGACCACTGGATAGCAACGTTGCAAGAGATGTAAGTTAACCACCTGATATTGACCCTGATGTCAATTAGACCGATGACAAACCTTACATTAAAATTTCACATTAAGTATATTAGTACTGCAGCTTCAGTAGGTGTCAGACTGAAGACCCAGAGCTCTGGTATGTTAGCTAATTCTCATTTATCATGCGCGCCTTGACCAACTGTTACATCAGCCCGGGTTGCACAGGCTGACATACCTACTGTACCTGCAGTATGAATGTCATGCAATTGTCGTTTCAGAATGTCAGAGTCGCTCTGTATTCAAAGCCTGGTGGAAACGAAATATTCAAAGAGTACGAGAAAACAAGCACCATCAGTGATGTTACAAGAAGAAAGATGGTAAACATTCTCGTGGCAGATATGGTGGAGAGCCATGGGTAAGCAATAACAGGTTGTGGTTGTTTTTTTTTTTTTTACCTCCAAAAGTCGCTACCAATTATGTCGTCACCCACACCCATGTGCACATCAAGGTTAATGTAATTAAATATTTTCATTAGTTTTTATTTTTATTTAGTTATTCAGTTTGCTTTTTTTTAATTTTAGTTCAGGTTTAGTTTGTTCAACAGGTGATGAAACAGCTATAGTTTTTATTTTGAGGAATTGAATAGTTTTTATTTAGTTTTCATTTGGTTTTAATCTTAGTTTAAGTTTTTCGGAGAAAGCCTCGGTGAGACCTCTAAAGATGAACTTCCACATTTGTGGGATTTCTCCCTTTTAGTTGCATCCCATAATGTTCCCATCAGTCCTCCACCCTTTCCATTCACTGTTATCTACCTATGGGTCGTACTCCAAGTCATTCCATATTGAGCTATGGCCTTTTCTCCCTGCAACTTTAGCATCTAAGAAAACCACAACTAAGTTGATGTTATCTGACATTCACTTTAGTTTTAGTTAGTTTTGTATTGTTCATTGCAGTTTTTATTTAGTTCTTATTTTTGGAAAAAATGTCATTTTTATTTCAGTTTACTAAATTATTTTTTCACTGATAGTTTTTGTTTTAGTTAACTGTAATATCCATGGTGCACATAAATGAAATTTGCAGTTTTTGGAGGAATGACACATCTATCCCTTTTCAGGAGGGTTCCTCCAATGAATGTGCGGATCCTCTACGCACTAGGGATTATAACACTGTTCCCTAAATTGAAGGACCCAGATTCCAAGAATGGCTATGTGAGTATAAACAGTAATGCATCCCCATACATTCTATGTTGTAAACTGTTCTTGTCTGTATATAACATCTATTGCAAGTCTACCTGTCCTGAGTGAGGGGTCCCTCCTCTGTTGCTCACCCTGAGGTTTCTCCAGTTTTTTCCCTGTTAAAGTGCTTTCCTGGAGTTTTTCCTTAGTTGATGTGACTCCATGTATTTTTCTTTATCAACAGGAACATTTCTATGATCACCAGAGTGGTTCTGGCTACCTAGCATGGAGGCTGAAAACTGTTCAGCGGAACTCTGCTCAGGACAGCAAGAAATCCAGGACCACTTTCCAAGAGGGCCCCAAGAGTCCACGCAGTATCCGTTCAGATGAGAAGCAGTTGACTGGTGATGAATGCAGGGAAGCCATATCGGCGATGAAACACTCAAGTGATACGACCCTTGTCAAAAATAAGATGAAGGCAACATTCCAGCACAGGCAAAAGGTGGTTCAAGACCTGGTTACTGCCTCTACTGTCCTGGATCTCTTTCCTAGATTCTTGGATACACCTGGCTTGGTAAAACATGAAATAAATTGCTGATGACTTTGTGGTGGGCTTGTTTTGCTGGACTGTTTATTGACACCCGTAGCCCCATTACAATGGTGTTCTCATCCACAAACATTTTCTGTTTAAGATCGACCAAGACTTCACAATGATCTTCGGTGAGGAGGTGTCTGGTAAATTCCTTTCCAAGTGGCCAACATTTTTCAAACCGAGGGTCATCGCAGATTGCTGCAAGAATCTAACTCCGAGTCCGCGTGTGGATGAGCTACTTGTGTCTGCACAACAGGAGTCTGATGATGGTGGCAAGTGTGGACACAGTAGATTGCACATGCAATGTGCTACTTTGTAGTGTACACTAAATGTGTACACTACAAAGGAGCACATTGTTATGTTCTTTCATGTTTTTGGCCCCTTTACTACAAATCACATACTGCACATTACTGCTAACCATTTTCAATCCTTGGTGTAATTTAAGAATTCCTTACTATAACTGATGCTGTAATGCTTATAAGGAAATAAAATACATTTTTAAAGTGTCAATTCTAATTCTGCAGTGTGGCATTCTGAAGAGTGGGACTCTGAGACGGCCGCCATCCTTCTGCTCCTTCACCTCTTGCCTCCAACAGTTAAAGGCAAGAAGACCAGCAAGATGAGTGCATCGGATGCTGCTGGACGCCTGATCAAGTTCATGAAGGTATTTTCTTAGGACTGTACATCAATGATGCATGTTTTCATGTCAGCTGATGTAAGGTTTCAAGAGCCAAGATGGTGGGGTAATGGGGGGGTGATGCAGTTAAATTGTTTTTAAAAAATCATTCTTGCCACAAAAAAAAATTAATGTTGTGTACATTCTTAGATCCGTCCATGAATTCATTAGTTGTGTACATCCATCTATCAAATATTAACCCCACCCCCTCCACAGGTGGGGTCAAGCATGGAGACCTTCCTTAAGGAAACTGGCCCCAAACAGCCCTTTCTTCTCGGTGTTGGGGAAAGACGCAAAAGCATCCAGGATTTCTACATCATCCTGGACCAGAAGGCCATTCCCTGCAGGATGCAGACCCCAGTTGCTGCCTTTGATGAGCTCTTCAAGGCACATTATGTTTTTGCTGTGTCGTATGATGATGCGCTGTCCAGCTTCTTCATCTTCATCCAGACCACCGTGTATGGCATCGACGTCGGCAAAGTGAAAGAGAGTCCTCGGGTAAAAGAAATCAGAGCGAGGCTTCTTCACTGTGAAGTCTGAAGACTGATTTTGACCACAAATGTACACATGTTACATTTGCAAGGTACACCACACCAATTGTTCAATGTTATTTAGACATTTGAAGTTTGAACATGGATTGTATCCCGGAAGGTCTATGCGCTTGAACTGTGGAGAGCCTGGTTGTTCATTTGTTTTTTGTACATATTCTGGTTACCAACGTCACCTATCTAGAGCACATAAGGACTGTCTTGATCCAAATCCTGTTAGCAGCAGTTTTGAATTTGAGCCTGTTGCTGGGCCTTCCACACCAGTGAATGTGGATCCTCCTGTGAGGGTCACTGCACATGTTCCAATTGAAAAGAAGAATATACTGGACTTGTGCAGCTCTGTTATTGCTCAGGTTCAAGCCTCAGGTGTTCCAGACAGTACTGTGCAGTGTCTAGTCGGCTCGATGGAGGAACTGGTTAATGACATTCAGGCTCACGCAAAGGAAGCAGTTGTTAATTGTTTGTCTTCTGATGCATCTAAAGAAACTTTGGAGAGAGTTGAGGGTTGCTTTGATCAGCTCGAAAACCCATTTTCATGTCTTAACACAGAATCTAAAAGGAAGAGGCATTTTGAAGAGAAATGGAATATAGTAGAACCTGTAGAACATGTTCTGGGTGTCCGTTTTGATGTAAGAAGAGACAGAAAAACAGGCACGTATAGGCAAGTTCCAGTCAATGATAAGTTTATGTATGTACCTATCCGGGGGTCTCTCTCATCTATGTTTAGTAACAGTGAACTCTGTAACAGCTTCCAAGAAGTAAAACTACACCAGGAGGGATTTTACAGAGATATAAGTGATGGGTCCTACTTTAAAAATCATAGTTTATTTTCTCAGCAAGAACTTGCTCTTCAGATCCAGCTCTACTATGATGACTTTGAAACTGCCAATCCATTGGGCTCAAAAAAGGGAGTACACAAACTTGGATGTGTTTATTTTATTTTGAGAAATTTATCACCAAAACTCAATTCTGTGTTAATGAATATCCATCTTGTCGCTCTCTTTCATTCAGAGGATCTTAAGACATATGTGTTTGAGCCAATTCTGAAGCCACTTATTGACGATCTTAAGATTTTGGAGACTGAAGGAATACAGTTGCCCTTTTCAGCTACACCTGTGAAGGGTTCAATCATTCAGGTTACAGGAGACAATTTAGCTCTCCATGCACTTTTAGGTTTTGTTGAATCATTCAGTGCAACGTACTGTTGTAGATTATGTTTAACTGATAAAAGTGATTATCAGTCAGTTTTCAGTGAAGATCACCCAGGTTTAATTCTACGTTCAAAAGACCTTCATGTTGAACACGTTCGTGCCATCCAAGAAAATCCTGCTTTGAAATCAACATTTGGTGTCAAACGAGACTGTCCACTAAATTCCCTCCAGTTTTTCCATTCAGCAAACAATTACGCTGTAGACATAATGCATGACCTGCTAGAAGGAGTGGTGCAATATGAGTTAAAGCTTGTTTTTCAGTATTTGATCAAGAATTCAATATCCCTGAGTTCATTGTCTGAAAGAATTGCTAGCTTTAACTATGGATACACACAGAGAAAGAACAGGCCAGGTGGGCTTAAGCTGGATGACAACAGCAAAGATCTCGGACTTAATGCTATCCAGTCTTGGTGCCTCCTACGCAATGCCCCGCTGTTATTTGGAGATTTAGTTAACAGAGAGGATACCTGTTGGCAGTTGTTACTCCTTTTAATTCAAATTGTAAACATTGTGTTTTCACCAACTATAACTCATGGTATGACTTGTTATTTGAAACATTTAATTTTTGATCATCACAAGCTTTTTAAATCCATCTTCCCAGAGCACAATTTGATTCCAAAACATCACCATATGATCCACTACCCAAGCTGTATTAGAAGAATTGGACCACTCATACACATTTGGTGCATGCGATTTGAAGGAAAACATAATTTCTTCAAGAAATGTGTTAAAAACTTCAAAAATATTGCTAAGACTCTGGCTAAGAAACATCAGTCTCAGTTAGCATTTCATTTTGAGAACTTTTGTTTCCAAAGATTACAGTTTGGTCCGATTTCTGAAGTCCTGGTCAGCAGTATAGAGGGTGGAGAGGTGCTGAATGAAGCTTTTGATGTGTCGTCAGTTTCTACCACTTCCTGGGTCAACAACTATGGCACAGAGTATCAGGTTGGGATGTATGTGGTTACTGGAGTTGAAAATGAGATGCCTTTGTTCAACAGGATTGACAATATAATTGTTAAAGACAACAATGCCTATCTTTTGATTTGTAAAGTCTCGAATATTTTTTTTGATGTTCATTTAAATGCATTTGGTATTGAGGAGAAAAATGAGGTTTTCACAGTGATCTGTGTAAATGACCTGGTATATTACAGACCTTGTGATAGGCAGTTTTCATATGACACCGATGACCAAGTGTACCTTGTTCCATACTGTAACTATATGTGAATCCATGCAGACTGTTAATTGTTACTGTGGTGTGGTGGCCATTTAATAAGACTATTTTTGTAAAGAAGTTTTTGTCTTGTTTATTTTTTGTGATAGGTTTGGCAGGTGGTTGTGGTGGTTATGGGTGGGTGGGTTTATTGGTAGTCAAATTTTACACCCATTGGTCTGAATCCATTGGTAGTCAGTGTAGCATTTTCAACCACAGTCACTGTAACATTTTCTTGAAATTACACTAGTATAGAGTACTATTGACACTACACACATATTGGCTAGTGTTAATTTTGAACTCCTTACAGTGTTGAAATAACTATAGCTAAGAGTGGAAACATTAACACTGACACTACACATGTGTTAGCCAGTGTTAATTTTGAACTCCCTACAGTGTTGGAATTACTAGAGCTAAGTGTAAAAAAACACACTGACACTAGTGTAGAGTACTACTGACACTTCACAAGTGTTGGCCAGTGTTAATTTTGAACTCCCTACAGTGTTGAAATAACTATAGCTGAGTGTAAAAACATTAACACTAGTGTAAATGTTAAATTAACACTGAAAAGAGTGGACGCATATACACACTTTCCTGGTGTTGAATTTAACACTCTCAGAGTTAATTTAACTCTGACTGATTTGCTGTGTAGATAGAAGTTTGCAGTGGCCAGAGGTATTTGACATTCCCAAGTTTTCTGTTGATGTTGAGTAAAGACTCCGTCAAGGTAACTTGTTGTATCTCAGGGATGGAACCTGTCTCAATGTGACAAAAGAACTTAAACATAATATCCTCGAGAAACTGGCTGAGACCATATATGCATTTACAGCATACCCAGAGAAGGAACAGTTTGAAGCTGTTGCAAAGGCCTTAGTACAAACTCACCCATGTCTGAAAGAATCAGGGTCGCTCTCTGGCTGGGATGGGTGGAAGAACAGTTTAAAGTTTAAGATGGGCAATTATAGAACTAAAATGCGCCAGCTGGGTCGAGTTGATGTCACTGTTAACAGTGGTAAACATGGAAGATACACTACAAATACCGAGCCTCCCAACAAAAACGTAAAGAAGGCTAGGAAAGAGGAAATAAATTTCCTTCCTGAATATCCAGAAGGGATGGATGACCATGACCTTGAAGGGGCTTGCCAGATCCTGATTGATGAAATGATGAAGAGAAAGCCAAATGGACATCTCATTAAAAAGGAGATGGATGTAACGTTTGCTCTTCGGAGAAAAGAAGTTGTAATAGACAAGCCTGCCATCAGCCAGATAATACATCAATGGGCAGCTCTTTTCACAGAAACCCAGGTTTGTGTAACTATTTTGAGTGTTTACACAAATAACGATGTCTTTTTGTGCTATAAATGTAATGGTGAATAAGATTGTACAATTGTTTGCTATGCTTTGTGTTTCAGGTTTGTTGTGAGTTCAACAAAGTGGTGGGGAAAAATCTCAGGGAGAACTTCTGTGATGCACTTGACCATTTCTCCCCAAGCCTGATGGACATCTTCAGGAAGAAGAAGGGCCTCACTGGCCAGCTGTTGGCTGAGCTTTTGCGTCAGACAAAGGTGCATTGACCTCTCCTCTCCTCCTCCCTTTTCTTACTTCTTTTCTCCTCTTCCCTTTCCTCTCCATTCTCAAATCATCATTCTCATTTCCTCTAGTCTCCTGATCTCTCTCCTTGTTTTCCTCTTCTATCCCTAAACCTTCTTCTCTCTGCCTTTCCTTTCATGCGATGTTACAAAGCTGTTTTCTCTGTGCCCACTATCCTCCAGACCACTGAACCAACAGACATCAGGTGCCTTTGTCTTTGAGGACTGCCAGTCATCTTGGGGGATGATCAATCAGCTTTCTTCAAGACTTCCTGTGTAGGCAACTTTATTATTTGAAAATCATGCAGGTGCATGTTTTGTTTTTCAATTGAAGCCAATAATGAAGACTTAAATTTTAACTTTATAGCCATATTTTGAATTATGATACAACATAAACTAAACATAAAATAATGTTTCTTCCTTTTAATCTATTTTTTGCTGTTAGGATGCAACTGACAAAGACTCCTACAGTCAGACTCCAGTGGGAATCCTCTGCATTGGTCAGGAAAGTCCTCAGCTCAACCCATCCAGAGTGGGGGTAATCTTGGAGGGGAGTGTGGTCATGGATGAACTGGCAAACCTACCTTAGGCCTTCTATGTCCTTTTTGGCCTGATTTATGCCCTGCACCTGGACTACCCCAAGTGTATGAGAAATACCTTCCACTTTGTTCAGCAGGTAATGTTCAACCTGGGTAAAAGTGAGCTGGCACCCAAAATACAAACCTTGAAAAATCAGCTCTCAGTGTAAAACATGGTTCTGTGAAGTACTACTTCAGATATTTGTTGTACTTTCATACAAACATTGTTGTGCAACATATTGTTTGCAGTGCATTGCATTACTGCAGGAATATTTCACTTTTTTTTAATTTTGGTTATATGAGGTATGACCTCTGCAGCTGCAGATTCATCCAAGCTGTAATCAAGCATTCAAAACTACCTTTTAATTTTTAAAAAATTTTTTAATTTCTAAATGTTTTTCTCATCTTCGTTGGAGCCAGGGAACAGTTAACATTCCTACGTTGTGTGTGACATATTCACATATTTTCAGTCTCTCAGAAAGAAGCAGATGCTTGTAGTTGCCAATTGTCTTCTGACAATGTTCAATTTCAAATATTTTTCTGTGTTGAAGTGAGTAATTGTTAAACATTCATTAACGCCAAAAACAGATGTTACTAGGTGCTACAAAACGTTTTTCTCTACAAAACACAATGTTCAATAGACTGTGATCCTTTGCACTGTATTTATTTATGTATTTATTTTATTTCTCATTAGTAATTTTATTGGAGATTTTTTTGTGTTTTTTTACATTTCTATTAGTTTTTTATTAGTTTTTTATGGAGATTTATTTAACTGTTTATTTAACTTTTAATAAGTGCATTGTAAACAGTGATTTAACTAAGTTCTAAAATAAAATAGAAAAAGAATATACATCTGTTTTGCTTTACTTCAACATAAGATGCTGAGTGGGGTAAATGGGTAAAACAATTGATATTACAAATGATTTTGAGTAAAATAAACTTTGTATTTAGTGCATTGAACTTAAGTAGAATAAGTAAAATAAATAAGATTAATTAAGTTAGGTTAACTTGGCACCTAGTGAATTGAACTTAACAATTTTTGTTAAATGCACTCAAGTTTTCTTTACACATTACTTAATTATTTTAACGTAACAGGTTTCCTTAACATTTTTAAGTAGATTCCACTTATCTGGGCTTACAGTGCATGTTGGTTCTAAAAAGCCTCAAACTAGTTTCTCACGGTCTCCGAAACACTTCATAATAACCAGTTTATATCTGAAACACTGAGAAGGTTGTTCATTTGTTTTTTTTTGTTTTTTTTCTAAAACTATCTGAACCATCATGAAACAAAGAGGAAGAAAACCAGACACATTTTTAGAGCGATAACCAGAACTTCCATCTTCTGTTTACAGGCTTCCAGGAAAAGTTATCTTTTTAAGAGAACCTCCTTCTGTGGTGCAGATGAGGGTGTTGCAGTGAGATATTGATTTCAAATGACATTAATAATGTGCAGACATGTTTTATTGACTCACACAGAGAGATAAGAGCAGCAGATATCAGTTGAACTGCTACAAACAGGATTTGTGGTTCTTCTTCTGACTGTGACAGCTACTGTAGATCTACTGATAGATGCTGTACAATATTTCTACTTACACTCACTGAAAGTGAGAAACAAAGTAAAATATAATTCCCTCATTCCTTTATTCTCATAGGTGACCGTGTTGTGAGATTTGACTGATAAAATAATGATCAGTTTGATACAGAGACTTTCCTTAAAGCTCGACCTGCAGCACCAGATTTTCTCTGTTGTCTCACTGAAACGAGAAATCATATTTGGATGTGAAGCTATTTTCTATTTTGTTAATGTACAGTTCTGTTTCTTTTCTGATAGTTTTCACATAATCTTGTGTTGTTTTACACAAATACTAGAACTTAAAGAGCGCAGTCAAAGCATTTGAGTGGAAAAACTGTCATTTACTGGATACGTTCAGGTTTTCTCATCACCATTTATCATATAAATGACCTGATAATCTTATTTTTTGTGGTCTGAATGCAGCCTTGTTGTAATGCTCCACTGCTCCTCCCCGACACAGACATGTTTGGAAAAGTGCAGTTTTTGACTCAGATCGCTCACAGCTGATCAGAGATGAGGCCTGCAGCAGTGATAAATATCAGAGCATGGTTGTGTGTCCTATTGTGTAGCAAGTAGACATTTCATTCCACCCATTCATCTCAGCAGGTGGTTTCCCCTCTACATGAAGGAGACTCATCAGTGTGTCTAGAAATGAAAACCTGCAGACTGTTTGTTCTCCAGAACACATTTTTCTATGCAATTATGTAAGTGTAGTTCAGAAATATTAAAATAAGTTCAGAGAAAGAGTGACTCAGCTGAGTACAAGTTTAGATTCACAACAAACCAACCAGTCTTTATTTGCACGTCCCTTCGTTCTGCCCCTAGTCATGCTGCTATAGGCCTACAGGCTGCTGAGGGACTTCTCTTGATGCACTGGCCAAGCACGCCGTGTCCAAGGGCACCAAGGCCGTCACCAAGTACACCAGCTCCAAGTAAAGCTTCACTGTTTAACACCAACACAACGGCTCTTTTAAGAGCCACACACTTCATCTGCAGAGCTGCTGGTCCACATTAATTGTGTGGAGGCTTCATTTTGACATACAACTTCGAAAACTCAGATTTTCACATCAGCAAACCTGCAAACACTGATCTTCCTACCTCAGCTCTTGTGTGTGTGGAGGGGAGGGGGTCATTAAATATTTGTACTGGATGATAAAAATGACCGTATTGAAGACTGAAAATGATTCAGCCACACGGAGAGAGAGAGGGAAAAAAACGATGACTTTGAATGTCAGTGTTCTCTGTTCTTACCCAGCTGACTCTATTGAAAGGTGCCATGAATCAACATTTATATGTGGGTTGTAAACTGTCGATTGTTTATGAGAAAATGTTTGAAATTAGATAAATATATTACTTAGCAGAAAGGAAAACCGCGAATTAGAAGTCCATTAATACCACTGCATCTTTAATTAATGTGTGTTAATATCAGCGATGAGACAAACATTGAGCAGGTTTCAGGTATTTGGCTCCGCCCACTGAGACTGTCTCCACCTGTCTTCTATTACGTCCGCAGGAGAGACGGAGTTGTGACTTTGTGCCGATCAGACTCTCATTGAACTCTGAATCTGTATGAGGATGTCTGGTAATGGTTGTTTTCTTTAAATTTTGCATTGAAATTATCTAGTAAATAGGATTGTTTAGTTCCTACAGGTACGTCAGCTGTGCCAATTTTTTTACACAAGCAAAGTTCAGGTAAAATGGGCCAGCTGATCAGGTAAAATGGGACGCTTATCAGGTAAGTTGGGCCAGTCCAACTGCAAAGGGATAGTCATCAATTTTTATTGTAAAAAAAAAAACTGTCAATATGGCAACATACTGTGTAAGAACAATTTAATAATATCAGGACAATTCATTACATTGTAAATGATTAACTAATCTGCTCATGGCAAATGTATTGAATCCACATGGCACTGTGAACTTGGGTATAAAACACATAAATAATGATTAAAAAAAAATCAACTGCAACCTACTAGGCCTACAAATGAATGCAAACACTGAACCTCAATAATATCTAAATAGTCAAAAATTTTAAAACGTGTGTGTGTGCTTGAGTAGATACATATGTCATGGCCTAGGCCAGGGGTCGGCAACCTTTAACACTCAAAGAGCCATTTCGACCTGTTTCCCACAGAAAAGAAAACATTGGCATTTAAAATGAAGACAACACTGCATATATCGCTTTTTTACCTCTATGCCCTTGTTAATCAGTCGTGATTAATTAATTACAAAGCCTCTAATTAGATAGATTCCTTTTTTAAATTGTGTCCTTCCACTAATATCTTACTTGGTTAATGTCATTTTTGCTCCTGGACCTCATATGTTACGTAATGTTAGCTGGAAATCAATATTTTGTGAATGTCTATTTAACTTGTAAAATCTATTTAGCTAATAACTTTTCTCCAGTAAGTTGCTGCCCTATTTTTCAAGACGACACTCTGACTCTCTGATCTACTGTCTGGATGTGACATCGAGCCGTGTTCTTGCGAGAACCGTGTATTACCCTATGGTTGATGCTGGAGGTACGGACCCGTACCCGTAGCATCTGTACTAGAGGTACGGACGTGTTAAGGTCACTGAAGAGCTGGCGATGGTTAACTACTATTTGCTGCACATTACAGGCAGTTTATATAAATGACTTTGACGGCGAACATTGTATAATTTAACAAAAAATACACCGTCTCCTCTCACACTTTACGTAGACAATGTAGTTTTTACTCTTTTAGACGCCGTGTATAAATTGTTTGAAGTCCAGTTCCTATTAATTAGTTTACCGCGTTCAGTGGTGGAAGCGGCTGACGAACTCCATTGCAAATGTTCCCATTTAATTTCGGACGCTAATTTACAAGATAAAATTAAGGATGTCGAATATGAAACAAACACTCGTGAATGGTGAGGAGCAGCTCTTTAATTCGGCATGAATTAAAAAAACCCACAAACTCGATTTACTGTGATTTTGTGAGATTTGTTTGTGGTTATGTAACTTAGCCATTCAACAGAGTCCGCTAACATTAAAGTGACTGTGACAGGGTCTGTGTTGACAGACGTAGAAAATACGTCAGGGTTTTGTTTAGGTTGTTAATATGTAATAGTCTGTCGCTACTTTTGAAGGTTAAAAATACTTATAGTTTGCTGGCTGTTAGTTCCGCCATTCATTCCGCAGATTCACCTCGAATCACGGAAGCGCCTTCATCAGCGTCGCCGGCTCATTAATATTTATGTCCGTCGGATTACCAGCCAATCACGAAGCCCGTTCATCAGCCGGCTCATTAATATTTATGTCCGTCTCATTAATATTTATGTTAAGGTAAAGTGCCGTATCCGTAGGCCACAGGCTACGGGTACGGGTCCGTATCTGTAGACACTACCTTACCCTATCATGAGTACTTTTGACTCAAAGACAAGAAGTGTCTTTCTTGGAGTGGAGCTTTAATATACAGGCTTGCCATTCTTGAGTACAAAACGATGTGAAACTACAGGCGTTGCTTCTCCAGGAGTAAAACAAACAAACCAAAAAGGTAGTGTCTACAGATACAGACCCGTACCCGTAGCCTGTGGTCTACGGATACGGCACTTTCCCTTATCATAAATATTAATGAGACGGACATGAATATTAATGAGTCGGCTGATGAACGCGCTTTGTGATTGGCTGGTAATCCGACGGACATAAATATTAATGAGCCGGCTTGGTAATCCGAGTGATGAAGGCGCTTCCGTGATTCGAGGTGAATCTGCCTGCCGAGCCTGTCATGTCAGTCATCTGCTGTTCTCTTTTCTATCATGCATAATGTCTTATTTTCTGCGTTTGTCAACACAGACACTGCACGTCAGTCACTTTAATGTTAGCGGACTGCTGAATGGCTAAGTTACATAACCACAAACAAATCTCACAATATCACAGTAAATCGAGTTTGTGGGTTTTTTTAATTCATGCCGAATTAAAGAGCTGCTCCTCACCATTCACGAGTTTTTGTTTCATATTTGACATCCTTAATTTTATCTTGTAAATTAGCGTCCGAAATTAAATGGGAACATTTGCAATGGAGTTCGTCAGCCGCTTCCACCACTGAACGCGGTAAACTAATTAATAGGAACTGGACTTCAAACAATTTATACACGGCGTCTAAAAGCGTAAAAACTGCAATGTCTAAAGTGTGAGAGGAGACGGTGTATTTTTGGTTAAATTATACAATGTTCGCCGTCAAAGTCATTCATATAAACTGCCTGTAATGTGCAGCAAATAGTAGTTAACCGGCGCCAGCTATTCTGTGACCTTAACAGGTCTGTACCTAGTACAGATGCTACGGGTACGGGTCCGTACCCGTAGCATCAGCCAACAAAAAAAGGCATGAAACGTGTGGGAATCGGAAGCTCCGTGTTGTCTCTCTGCAGGGGGAAAACCCCAGCAGTACATCTGGTGGAGTGACACGTCAAAATAAGAGCGGTAATTTCACAATAAAACTCTATATTAAAATGCATTGAAACGCGCCTGAAAGGCAGAACAATTTATTTTCCAAAGTTACAGGGAGCCAAAACAAAGGGCTGAAAGAGCCGCGGGTTGCCGACCCCTGGCCTAGGCTGAAGCCGTCATCATCATAGATGCCGTTTCTCTTCGCCACAGCTCTCATGGCACCAGATTGAACACTCTAGACACTTGATCCATTCCTCTGTTGCCTTTGGGTCGTCAGGGTCACCGTAGCGAGCCTTGCAGAAAATACACGGCTCGTTGTCATGTTGTGTTTTCCTGTTGACCTTTTTGTCCTTTTGGGTTTTTTGATGACTTCGGTTTGGTTTTATTTTTTCTGGCAGTTTTTTTCTAAAGTGTTCCTCACTTTCTGTCTCCTCTGCTTGTCTCCTTTCTTCCTCCATCTCTCAGTCCCTCTCTCTTTTCCTCTCACTTGCTTCTTGTTTGCCATACTCACTGTAGATAAAGTCGGTGGATTGTTACTAAAAACACTGATCATCATCATTTTTAGGCAGATGCATCCTTTTCACATAAATGCCTACTCCATTCCCTTCAAATGTGTACATGTGTGCATGTGTGACTGACAAAAAGGGTGGCCCATTTTAGCTGAAACCAGGGGGCCCAACTTACCTGAATAGGTTCAGCTAAATTGGGCCACTAACAAAAATGTCAATCTTTGAAAAAAAATGTCCAAATACCAAACTTTAAGCATTATTTCTGATAGGTGTCATCAAGACAGATATTATACATCAACAATTTTATATATACATGTTTCTTTAATTGACTTATCATCCTTATAATTTTTATCAGAAATTCTTATGCCAGTCCACTCACCACGCAGTTTTCCGGTGCAGTGTGGATTTGAATCTTATCTCCGCCCACAAAAACAACCACAGACCAATAAAATCTGTTGTTTCATGTCAAGTACAGTTGTGGCAAACATTTGAGACCATTTGCTGTCATTGGCTCTAAAAATCAGAGGGGCTAGGACATCCAAAGCTTAAATGGCCCATTTTACCTGATATCACCCTATTTAAACATACAAAAGACACCATAAGGCGATTTCTATTATTTATTATAATATGTACACACATTTAGAAAGATTTAACACGGATCTGAATACTGGATATTAGGACAATAAAGTTGTTGTTGTTTTTTAATCTAAATATTAGCAGGGGAAGATGTAATGTTAGTTAAATCAGAGATTTATTAAAGCGTTAAAGGTTTGGTACTTCGATAATCCAACATTTAGTCCAGACGGAGTCTCTTCCAGCGGATCATCCAGACACCAGCAGACGCCCCGAGCACCGGCAGCATCCGTGTGTTTACCGGCGGTAAAAACTCTCCCCTTCCAGCCCAACGAAGCAGCGCAGCACCGCCGTTTTCCTTCCACTGTGTCCTCACATGTCTCTGCTAACTGGAACACCGATGTTCCACCGGAGACGAGGAGCTTTTAGTCGTTTGAGGAGCACAAATGCGCAGAAAAGTGTCAGCGAGCCGCACTCGGTCACCGTGTGTCCGACAGCTTGGAAGCCTCCTGGAAGCGAGAGACAAAGAGCTGGAAGTCCAACATGAGGCGAGTGTGGAGGGACACGCGTGTCGTCGGCGTGGCAGCGACCGTGGGGTGTGAAAAGGCTGATTTTGTCAATATTTTGTGTCCAAAACGTGCCAGAGAAAACACAAATGTGGCAGCGTTTGAGGCGGCGGCACTTGTTGTTGCCTCTTTACGGTTCTCATCATCTTTATAAGTCCCGCCTCCTGCTTTCAGCTCAGACACACTGAGACAAACAGAGACACAGAAACATGGCAGAAGAAGCTCCAGCAGTTGCACCGGCTAAAGCTCTGGCCAAATCCCAGAAGAAGAAGGCTTCCAGACCCAGGAAGGATGGACTCAGCCTCCCGAAGCTCATCGTCGCCGCTGTGACCGAGTCTAAAGAGCGGAAGGGGATCTCTCTGGCTGCGATCAAGAAGGTTCTGGCGGCCCAAAATTTTGATGTGACAAAGTCCAACAAACGCATCAACACCATCGTCACCAAGCTGGTCACCAAGGGGGTTCTAATCCAGACTAAGGGCACCGGAGCGTCCGGTTCCTTCAAGCTCGCCAAGAAGGAGCCCAAAGTCTCCAAACCGGTTAAGAAGGTGAGCAAGAAGAGGGCTCCCGTCAAAGCTAAGAAACCTGCCGTGGCCAAGAGGGCAGCAATTCAGAAGACAGCGGTCAAGAAATCCCCGAAGAAGCCCAAAGTTGCAGCCAAGAAGCCCACAGCAAAGAAAACTGCAGCCAAGAAGCCCACAGCAAAGAAAACTGCAGCCAAGAAGCCCACAGCAAAGAAAACTGCAGCCAAGAAGCCCACAGCAAAGAAAACTACAGCCAAGAAGCCCACAGCAAAAAAAACTGCAGCTAAGAAAGTTGCTAAGAAGTGAAGCACCTTCATCTTCCCTCACTCATCAGCAAAGGCTCTTTTCAGAGCCACCACAGCCTCTGCTAAAGAGCTGCTGCCTCATTCATCACTACATCAATATCACTGCTCTCACTTTACGTTCAGCTCAAAACTTCAACACTTAAATAGTAAACCCACATCATCAGTCTTTTAAAAACAACTGGTTGTTGATATTAATGTACTGGATAGATTTAACTTATTAAAATTAACTGAAATGTAATCAGTTTGGAGCTGAGGATGGGACGTATAAATATTTTGAGATCAGTTTAATGAATGTGACGTTTCAAATAAACCCCTCCTCCACAGCAGCCGCCATGTTCAGTAAATTCTGATGTAAACTTTTTTCTTCTCACTTTAAACTTAGTCGTTGAAATGATTTCATTTGATTGACAAATTTGTTGAGCTTCTCAAGTGTCCTGGAAACATGTCAGCTAAAGCCTTGGTGCCCAGAGAGAGATTAATGAAGCACACTGGAATCATTCTGATCGCACCATCATAGCACTCACTCTGCCATAGTTCAATGTTGGCCATCAGGAATCCCAACATGAACAGACAACTGCCGTTCAGTCACAATCAGTGACTTCCCTAGTATTGGACCTCCTCACTGTCACTCACAACACCTGAGCCAGTCACCTGCAGTCTGTACCACCTGGAATCCACCCCCGTTCCTTTGTTTGAAGCACATCCAGCTTCATTCAGGCTGAATCCCAAACCGCCCCCTACACACTGTCCCTCCGTTTGCGCGTTCCCGCGGAGGGTCCTCCATATTAAGGGCCGTCCCAAACCGCGTAGTGCGGAGGGGGAGTGGACTGTTCAGCCCTTAAATAGCGAGTCTGCATCGATGCTCACTCTCGACAACTTTTTCAGGAAGTGCAACGTCGAAATGGAGGAGGAAACAACATATTGATGTGAGTTCCACATGCGTCCATTATTTCTCCCACGCCTTTTTCACACTGACAGAACATCACAAAAAGAGTGGTGTAAAAAGATAAAACAAAAGAAACAAATCTTATGCTGTGCTGACGTTTGATTTAATTGTGCACCCCCTGACACCTTAAAATTTGAACACAACTGACAGAATTCATTTATTCATTTGTTGGATTTGAAATGCCAGATAATAGGATTGGAAAACATGTGAGTGAAAAAAAGTGGGATGCTTTCGTCTTCTGGAAGCAGCAGCGATCCTTGTTAGTTGCAACCTGTGCCACAGCGCTACAGCCATGCACAGTAGGCGTCTTTGTGTTACCATGGCGATGACGTCTTCCGTTTTCCGGTGAGGCGACAGGGCGTCCCATTCCTGACGATCGTATTTATACCCTCCCCCTTCAATAATAGGTGCCCTCCACAGCTGCGAGTGTGACTTCTTTTGGAGTGACACTCGGTAGTGGAGGGGGAGTGTGTAGGGGGCGGTTTGGGATTCAGCCTCAGTCACACACAACAGCCACTAGAACAACAGGATCACCCCACACCACTCAGCTCTGGAAAACCATTCACTTTTAACCCTTATGTACTCTAGGGGGTCATTGCTGATCTTTTCCTTGTTATGGGGTTGAGTCTGGCCATCCCTCCTGGGGTTCGGTGGGAACTGGAGGTTCTTATGAGGGGACGCGGTGGTGATTTTGACACCAGCCCCCGTTACATAATTTGCACTAGGGGTTGGATCATTTTGGATGAATTTTAGTTATTTTGGAGCAGTTTCAGGTTATTGTGGCCTCAGACAAAAGTTGAGCTGGGGAACAATAGTGTGTTTAGAGGGGGAAGAGGGTGAAAAGAAGAGGAAGACGGAGGAAAAAGTTTGGGAAAAATAAAAAAGAATTGAGCTCTCATGAACTGAGAACATTTATTAGATTTGCCGCCTTTCTGATTCACTTGAATGCAGTTTCTTACTTGAATTTCAATAATTTAGGCTAAAATATGTAATTTTTCTGGATGATGGTGGGAAACTGTGGATATGAAGGTTGTCAGTTCGAGCCTAGTTCCTAACAAATATATTGTAAGCCAAGTTTTAAGTAATTATTGTTAATCTTTGAGATATAACTAACATTGGCTTAAAAATATGAGTGGCCTATTGTGAATATATTGCTGACTGATCAGACCCACAGAAAAACAACTTTTTCTTATGTGCTATTGACACAGCTGCACAAATAGTTATTGGTTTTTGTGCGATACTCTTTTAAATACTACAGCCTGTTGGATCAGTTATCAAATTGTTTTCAATACATGCTGTTCATATCATGTCATTTTAGACTGGCTCTGCAAAAAGCTCTGTTTGATCCTTATTATATTATTATAAATATTTATGTACAAAAAGCACTGCTGCAGAAATAAAGGCCAGATTTATGACAGAACATGCAGCTTAACTGGGAATCACACAAACACACAAAGAAATAAAGGAGTTGGTTCCATACAACAGACAGTAACTATATTAAAGCATCTTTACTAGAACTATATACAACAACACAATAGAAAAACTAAATAAAGCTTTTACAAGCTTTTACAAGCTGAGTAAATCATAAGAAGGTATCCCACTTTTAGGTTAGCTCACTTTATCCCTGATAACTGCACAATTACTGCTGATTATCCTGTCCAGTTTTACCTTCAGATACAGATTATGCCACTTGTTCTGGGTGCTGCTGGTCTGTTTCCTGCCTCAGAAGCAGCAAATCTTGATTAGACAGTCTTTTGTTTAGAAGACATCTACCGGCGTTAACAGAGAAGAAATGGACCAGTTCCACCAAACGTAGCAGCCACAGGTTAGAGCTAAAACAGCAACCATTACTGATATGTTATTGTCGTTATTATTCAGAGGTTCATCAAATTTCATTCATATTCTGAGCTCAGTCTGTACAGTGACAGTAGAATAAAGCTAGAGCAGAAAAAGCCTGTTAAAGTAAATGCAGTTCAAGTCAGCTCATGATGCTTCATTGTTTTGGGCTAAGAAAATGATATCTGCTGCTGAAAGCTAAACTTTCGTCATAATGTCAAATGTTGTGGAAGTTCAGTGAGGTCCTGTCTGTGGACACAGAGAGACACAATGGAGACTCAGATGACTTAGAATGAGAGAAAGTTTTACTGATGTCAGGAGAAGTGACATAGACAGAGCAGCAGTACATGCAAGCAATGCCAGCATCAGTTCTGAGGATTCTCTCTGATCTTTGGGTGAATATTGTAGTTGGGGGAATTTCCGATTTGATATTGCAGACCAACATGGAGACAACCCGTTTGCTTAGTCACGTGAGAATAGACGATATCTAATCTCCTGGAGAGTCTGCCTGTCTAAAGTGGTTCAGTAATGAAAGATGAATGACTGACGATATTCATACAGTAGTAGTAAGTAAAACTACTTGCAGGGTAACGTTACTTGTAAAAGCTATCACAGTTTAGAACAATGCATTGACTACTATGTCTGGCAATATAACGGTACACTGATAGAAATCATAAATGTAGTGTACACGGTTGGTCTTTTGGAATTCTAAAGTAGATGACGACTCAGATAAGAACACACTCTATTAGGATGGGGTCTCGAACCCACATCAAACTGACATTTTGGACATTGGACAGGCCCAGAACTCTCTCCTTTCCCAACAGAAAAACACCATTAATGCCAAGGTTGAATTACAGCAGGACATCTGATTCTTGCCACAACAACCCCCAGTTTCTAGAGGAAAATTGGGGCACATGTATTTCTTTGTGTGCTTTAATTTACAGTAAAGGACTGTCAACCATTTGAAAGACAATGACTCTCACTTTATGCTGGGAATGTTTTCTTTTAATCAACACTCATCCACACCTAAATTTCCTTCCCCCAGGAATGCCATGTTGCCTCCCCTTTAGCAGGATCTGATAAGAACTGCTCATAAAATTTTACAATCCACATGGAGAACTGGTTTGAGACTGGTACCAACTTTTAACTGAAACAAAACTATGAAGGTATTTCAGGTGCAAAATGTTTGAGCACCTGTAACATCAAATTTGTAGTTGTGTACATTGAATTTGTATGTGTATCAGCAAATATGATTTCCCACACTCTATGAGTTGTGTGCTTGTAAAATAACTTCTTGTATGTGTCCATTTTTTTCTTCCCACAAATACAACACAAAAATACACATTCACAAAATCGTAATTCCAGGAACACAAATCACATTTACAGGTGCACAAATCATATTTACAGGTGTACAAATCCTTCTCTACAAGTCACATATTTCAACACTCACACGCTCACCTTTTGCACCTATTGTTGCAGCACACTAAGTGCAAACATACTTGTGCACCTGAATTGTATGAAGTGAAGTTGAGGTGAGAATTTGAATATGTGCAAATCTGAATGTGAACTTGTGCCATAAGTATGTGAAATAATTTACCACGCAAATAGCTGTGTCCTCTAACACACAAACACAAATTGCTACTTACAACCACTCGAATCCTCTCCACAAGTCACACATTCTCTGTTTTCTACAGGTGCAAATCAGAAATCGCACTTCCGGTCCCTTCCAGTCCCTTCCAGTCCTTTGGTGTAAAACTACAAAACGATCTGATCTGTGTATAAATTCTATGCTCTGAGATTGACAGACTTTTTGGCCAGTCAGAGGGACACTTTGCCCGCCCAGCCAATCAGAGGTTTTTCACTATATTTATCTTGTTCAATCAACCACTTGTTCCCCCAGGCCACTTCAAACTACTTATCTTGCTCACTGACTCCTGACCACAACAATTTCAACACTCGACACACAATATGGCGGACCAGCTAATGTGACGTCATGTGAAAACTATCTATACATTCTAAAAAATAAATTGGTATCTGATTATTCTGTTGATGAACATTTGATTAAACAAATGTCTGTTGCTGGAGTTTTCAGAATATTAAAGTGTGACCTGCTGACCACAATCAATGTTAATATCTGCTTTGATTGTTCACTAACTCAACACATTTATTATCTAATGTTACATTCATGGATCAAAGTCGGTGTCTCAGTCATCTGGTTTACTTTATTTTATTATTTTATATTGTCTTAGTGTTTAGTGTGTGCTGTATCTGCTCATGTTTTCAACCCAGTTCTTCTTGGATCTTCTGAGCTGCTGGAATGTGTGAATTTCCTGCTCAAGGATCCACAAAGACACAAGCTGCTGATCCTGCTGTTGGTCAGTTGGTGGCGCTGATGCAGCAAAGAAGGTTTATTTGTTATGAAGCAGCAGGAAAATACACAGAAGAACAAGAGGAGGAGGTCCGCCTCTGTCTTCTATCACGTCCTCAGTGGAGACTTAAAGCTCCGTCACTCCAGCAGCGGCATCACTGAGCTTTTAGCTGCAGAAGAGCGAAGATGTCTGGACGAGGCAAAGGAGGAAAAGGACTCGGTAAAGGAGGCGCCAAGCGGCACCGTAAAGTTCTCCGGGATAACATCCAGGGAATCACCAAGCCCGCTATCCGCCGTCTGGCTCGCCGCGGTGGAGTCAAGCGTATCTCGGGTCTGATCTACGAGGAGACCCGCGGTGTGTTGAAGGTCTTCCTGGAGAACGTCATCCGTGATGCCGTCACCTACACCGAGCACGCCAAGAGGAAGACGGTGACCGCCATGGATGTGGTGTACGCTCTGAAGAGGCAGGGCCGCACTCTGTACGGCTTCGGAGGTTAAAGTCAGCGTTCATCAGAACAACAAAGGTCCTTTTCAGGACCACACACCTCCTCTACAGAGCAGCGTTCTACAGTGGTTCTCAATGACTCAATGTTGGCTTGAATACACTACTTTCAAAGATATCCGAAATAAATTCATGTTTTATGTCCACGTACCTAAATATTGCGTAAATTTATATGCAGGTGGGTGTCATGCTGAAAGAATGAGTTACAGCGGCTCCAACTCTGTTTATACTCAGTTTTCTGTCTGTCTGTGTTATTTCCAATTCTAATGAAATACAAGTTTTCTTTAGTGTGTTAACGTGTCTACAAGAAACTGGAGTTAGATGTTTCAACTAGTAAGATCATCAACTGAAATCATTTCAACGACCAAGTTTAAAGTGAGAAGAAGGTTTAAATCAGAATTTACTGAACATGGCGGCTGTTGTGGAGGAGGGGTTTATTTGAAACGTCACATTCATTTCATCCAATACACGGTCTGATATCACACGCGCCAAACCGTTCTGGACCAATCAGCAATGCCCGCTCTCCTCTCTGGACCAATCACAGCTGCCGTTGCTCCGCCGCTCTCCTTATAAGCTCGCTGTTGCCGCTCAGCTTCTACTTGCAGTGAAGACAGAGGAAGCACAATGGCCAGAACCAAGCAGACAGCCCGTAAATCCACCGGAGGAAAAGCCCCCAGGAAGCAGCTGGCTACCAAGGCTGCCCGGAAGAGCGCCCCGGCCACCGGCGGCGTCAAGAAGCCTCACCGTTACAGGCCCGGTACCGTGGCTCTGAGAGAGATCCGTCGCTACCAGAAATCCACGGAGCTGCTCATCCGCAAGCTGCCCTTCCAGCGCCTGGTCAGAGAGATCGCTCAGGACTTCAAGACCGACCTGCGCTTCCAGAGCTCCGCTGTCATGGCTCTGCAGGAGGCCAGCGAGGCTTACCTGGTCGGCCTCTTCGAGGACACCAACCTGTGCGCCATCCACGCCAAGAGGGTCACCATCATGCCCAAAGACATACAGCTGGCCCGCCGCATCCGTGGAGAGAGGGCTTAGACCCACCATGCCAGACTTTACCCGAAACACCACGGCTCTTTTAAGAGCCACACATATTCACTACGGGAGCTCACTCACACCCATCAATAATTCAGCTTAATACAATTCTGCAAAGCGCTTTAGGAGAGTTGTGTTGCATAAACCGTTTCATAAAATACTTTATTACTATTAAAATAAGCATTGGGAAAATAGCTGGAGGGGACTAATCCCTTCCTGTCTTCATCCTGTGCCTCGTCTGAAGCGCTCTACTACAACTCCACAAAGACACAAGAAAGTGGCTCAAACTGCAAAAATCACAAATGACGGGCACAGCCTTCACCTCACCTTTACGCTCATTTTGGCTCCGCCCACTCAAACTTACACCGACTGTCTCCTTTGAAGTCTGCAGAGCAGCCTCACACATTTCCTACAAGAGTCCATATAATAATTGAAAAAGATCCGTTTTTTAAAAATATTTGTGGAAGGTTGTTTGGGAACTCATGCATTGATCAAACTTTTGTGATTTTTATACAAATTTCAACAAAGTACAGATGAATACAAAGATTTGGGGAAAATAAAACCACAGTATATATAGGCCCTCAGTATTGGCCATGTAAGTATACTCATGTGTATGTATACATATACAAGTAGAAACTACAAATGCAAATCCTCAAATTTGAAATCTTCTGTTAAACTGTCAGGTGAGTCACTTTGAAAACTGTGTAAAGCATAAAAATACACGTTGTGTTAATAACTCATGTTTCTGTTATGTACAATCGCATTTACTACAATTTCAATTTCATGTTTCATAAAGTAACAGGGAATTCTCATCTCTTTTCTCATCAGTGAACACTTTACTCTCACTGATAAATGATGAAATTCTGAACAGTCACAGTGTCATTACTTTTAGTCTAAAGGACCTTTATGTCTGTAATGATTCCAGATAGTCAGACTCTGCTGATAGATATTTAATGGATTTAGATGTGTTTACTGAAGAGCTGAAAACAACTGATTTGATACTTTTCTTCATTTGTTCTTGCTGCTCTGCAATATATTCTCATGCACTAAATGACTTCAAAAAAAACAGAGGAGGACAAATAGGCAGACGCTTAGAGAGCATCATGGCACCCATGGCTGAAGTGAGTATACTTTTGGAGGGGATACTGCTTTGTTGATGTATTTGATTGAAGGAAAAGGGGCTCTATCAAAACAACTTGTTTTGCTTATCCCTCTTGACTAGGATGGTGATGTTGATTTGGGACGCGAATGCATCAAGGCACTCTGCATCTACCTCAATGAGGACCCAGAAAATCTTGTGAGAGTATGGGGTGAGTATGATTACTGAGGTTCAGTATTTCCAGATTTTATCTTTCATTTTTTTGTATAAGCTCTAAAATGTCTTCTTATTGAAATTACATTAGTCAGCCAACCCGTCGGACAGCAATATGGTAGTGATCTTAATATTATCAAAATGGGTCGGTGTGTGAATAACCAGTTTTAGATTTTAAAGGCAAGTAGATTAAAATTAATTATTTGCTATTGAAAAGTACAATGTGGTAGAGCTGTAACAATTGTTACATCATTAGAATTGTTTCAAACGTTTTTACAAGTAAAATATCTAATGTTGGCTATTTCCAGCTTTTCAAATGAAGGATGATTTCCTTTGTCATATATAATGATTACCTGAATATCTTTGAGTTTTGGACTGTTGGTCGTATAAAACAAGCAACTTGAATGTTACCTGGGAAATTATAATAGACATCTATGTTCTGACATTTTATAGGTGATACTGTTAATCAAAAAATCATTAGATTAAGCAATAATGGAAAGTGATTAATTTTCACCCATAGATTATGATGTTATTTAAAAGACATACTACATACCAACATTCAAATTCATAAACATTAACTGACAGAAATCATTTTGCAGGTTGGATTTTTTTTTTGTTATGCTGTTCAACATGTTTCTTCCCAACGTTATTATTTTTCGGAAAAATTATTAAACAATTTAAAAATGTTGTATTTGAGTAACAGAGTAATCCCAACCCCCCCACCCCATCATCACCACCACGCATGCAACCATGCAACCACAGCACCTAAGCCTTCCAGAAAACTCGGGAAAACACTCCAGTCCTAACAGTGTAGTAGCAGTCATCTGAGAGTTTTTGTCTACCTGCTCTTGGTACTTGTTGGCTTTATCTTGACCTTTGAACTGTCTCTTATTGTTGATAAATTGCTCTCCTCAGAACCTGTCCTTTTTATTCTACAACTTCACATTTCTCACCATAACTCAATGCAGATATTCAGTATTCCCTATACACATACGGCATGTAGTGTTTGTGTAATCTCACATTGTTTCATTTTGTGAATGTGATTCTGCAGGCAGCAGATGAAGCCCTCTTGCAAGGTTCCATTGAGGAGACCACAGTGGGAATATACATTGTCAAACAAAGAGATGCCAGTGATAAACCAGACGACATCGGGATTGTCGTGGAGGGCCACATTGTGTTGCAGGAGTTGGATAATTTTGCATTAGCTGCTGACATGTTGTTTGGTCTGATCTATGCTTTGAACCTAAACTACCCCCCTGAACTCAAGTACACTTTCAAAGTGCTTCAGAAGGTGGTCATGGGGCTGGAAGGCAACACATTCTCCAAGAAAGCCCAAGCCCCTAAAAACAGACTTTATCAGTGAACTGTTGTGTTTTGGAGTGAATACATAAGATTGGAAGCAAGCCATTATTTTTCAGAGCAATTTTCAGCATTTATTAGAACATTTTCTATGCTGCATTTAATTCTATTTTTTTTTTTTAATCTTTTGAACAAATGAGTTGTGTTCTTTTCAGGTTGTATCTGCAGTTGATTGTGTTTACTACGCTGTAGTGCTAGTGGATCCAGTTTTGTTGCTTTGCTTGATAATATTTGACCAGTTCTATCTCCTACTTAGGGTAAGAGACATTTGCTCTCCAGTGCTATGGTGGGAAGTACGCAAGAGGTATTTGCACTACGTGACAAGATGATGTAACCTGTTAATTTCAGGTTTTTTTTTTTCATAAAAACAAATGTTCTAAGGACCTGGAGTGTTACATTATAGGTTCCAGCACCGCTGTTTGTTATGCACTGTCTTGATAACATATCTTAAGGTGTTAATGTGATAATTTTGAAGATGTTCAGTTAAAAAAAAAAAAAAAATTAACTCACTATGAATCACCAAATGAGATAACACAATTGTGATGGAGCCTAAGGCCCACAATTAAAAACTGGTATGGGGTCATACCCAGGAAAAAAAAAAAATTGTATGAAACCAGCAATAGGCAAATTTGAACATAGAATGCAAAACTTCTCACCTCTCCATCTACAGCCTTCTTTAGCTGCTGTATGATTCATTTAGAAAAATAACTGCTGGTAGGTGTTACCAAATCAACCAGCACTGCAATCTTCGAGATTATCATTTTAAAGTATTTTAAAGACAATGTGCTTTTTCTGATGTTTTCTTGTGCAAAATTGTTACACCAAATACAGGTTTTGCGATGAAGTGGTGATGTTTGTTTGTTTATTGCCACGTGTGCTTTTTTTATTTTTAGCAAATGTAGGTAAAACATTAGGATGGATCAAATGGACAGATGTACACATTACAGATTGGCTTACAAAAGTAATTTTAACATGTAAAAAATGGATAATCAAAGTATACCAAAGTTTATAACTCAGTGGAAGTTAGGTCGACTTCACATAAAAAGATATGTTGGCAGAACTGATGATAATTTAATATCATTAACGTTAAAGAAGAGCGTTAAGTTAACATTAAAAAATTGTTACTTTAGCATATGACAATTACACATACTTAACATGAAAAAATTAGGTTAATTTAGCATATGACAATTAAACATACTTAACATTAAAAAAGCTTTAAATCAATATAAATAAAAGTCATGTTGGTTCAACATATAATAATGTAATGTGTAGAACATGAATACATCATTTTGAGTAAACATAACTTTAATACGTGCAACCGATGTCCATATTTTTTTATGTAAATCCAACAGACTTTTTTTTCAGTGTTTGCCCGCCCAGCCAATCAGAGGTTTTTATTCCATCCGAGGTCGCTTTACTGACTTCCGGGTGTGGAATTTCACGATGGAGAGAGTGTAGGGAGTTCTTGTTTTGGACGGCTGGTCTGCTCTAATCTCTATAATGCGCATTTCCCAATGACTCAAATAACTTATCCATTCCTCTTAGTATATTGAAATCAAAGTCTAAACCGGTGGTCGGCAACTGGCGGCCCGCGGGCCAAAACTGGCCCGTCAGGAATAATATCTGGCACGCCAGATGATTTTGAAAATTTCTTCAATATCCTTAGCTGTTAAAACTAAGTTAAAAACTCTCCAACATAAACCATAACGCAGAATAAAGTAAACAAAAATAACTAATGCAAACTAACCCAACTAAAACCACCAAACTTAATCCAACAACAAAATATAAAGTTAAAAGTATTGCAGCCACCCCTTCCGTATCCCTCCCCTTGGTTCAGCCCGGAACAGTCTTTTGGGCGTCTGGCTCCCCGGGGACTCTTTTGGCCAGACGCACCTGGACACAAGAGGAAACGGTAGGTTAACTGCACAGACCACTCACTCACACACCCACCCCTCCACGACACTCAATACAAACTATCTCACAATATTGTACATTCCAATCTAAATTGTTATGTTGCCTCCGCAGACCCGGCCGCCACCATCACCCGAAGTGACGCCACCGGACCAGACCCACGGGCAACCTCAATAAAAATGTTTGGTTAATAAAATATTTAAAACCAACAATCGTGTGTTTACCAATTAGCTTTCTCAAAGTGTTGGGTGCATTAAAATGCTAAGTGAATGTATAAAGTGTCGTGTGCAAGGTGCAAACATACGTGACGGACGGCCCTGTTCGTCACAGACACAGCTATTTTCGTGGTAAATTATTTCACATGCTTATTGCACAAGTTCACATTCAGATTTGCACATATTCAAATTCTCACTTCAGCTTCACTTCGTAAAATACAGGTGCACAAGTATGTTTTGCACTTAGTGTGCTGCAACAATAGGTGCAAAATGTGAGCGTGTCAGTGTTGAAATATGTGACTTGTAGAGAAGAATTTGTGCACCTGTAAATGTGATTTGTACACCTGTAATTACGATTTTGTGAATGTGTATTTTTGTGTTGTATTTGTGGGAAGAAAAAATCGACACATACAACAAATTATTTTACAAGTACACAACTCAGAGTGTGAGAAATCAGATTTGCTGATACATATACAAATTCAATGTACACAACTACAAATTCGATGTTACAGGTGCTCAAACATTTTGCACCTGAAATACCTTCATAGTCACTACTCCAACTTTTAAGTCGTTCACTGTGCAAGTGCTGTGCTTTCTGTTCTTATGAGACTTGAATGAAGCATATATATTAGATTGATAAGAACAATTCTTATACATACAAGTAACAGTCTCAAAGCGCTTTAAGTGGGTGTAAACATGGGCAAAGTATTCTCTACTAGACGGTATGGCACTTCCTGGACACAAAGCATGTGTATGTTTCTAACTCTGCACTTTTAGGTGAAACGTGACATTTACTTAAGTGAGTCTTCAGGGCATTCCATGTTTTAAATGAGCATGGGCATTGATAATATGTGCAAGGATGTGGGTGTCTCTGGCCAAAATGGCAATGTGCCAATTTGTAGTGCTTCAGTAGCTCGTACCTTTTACATACAGTTGCCGAACACTCTTTGCATCTCCACATAACCTAGAGAAATAGAAAAAGAGTAATTAATTAACATATATTTTGCATAAAATCAATGTGTAACTATGATCCTTTTACTAAAACTGAATTCATTCAGTAACACTTAATTACTACACTTACAAATCATGCATTAAAAAAAATATCATCCACACTTTACAAAATTCAATGAACCACAGTGTCAGCTGACCGTTCCTCTGCTCTTTCTCTCTCCTCTCCACTGTTCCTCTGCTTTTCCTCGACTCTGTCAGAGACAGTCATTTTTGTTGGCCATAATTCAGAATTACTAAAATTAGGTTCCCCTCTCGCTCCACTGTGACTCTATTCCTCTCCTGTACCACCGGTATCAAGTCTTTCCCTCCATTCTGGGGCAGCAGGCCCCTCCTGCCCAGTTCTGCGACCCCCACCGCCCCGCACAATGAGCCCGGGACAACAGACCCGTTAGTCCCCCACTATCGGCGGGAGTGATGGGAAGTTACCCCAGACGACACAGGTCATCTGGAGCATGCAAGGCTATGAATTAGCACCGAGTTGTTGCTACAGTAGCTGCTAGCCAGTAAAAACCGCACTCAGAGTAAATGCAGTCTTCATTCCAGCAAAACACTACCACTTTTGTCCACAAACTCAAAGTCACAACGTTTCTAAAAGTTCTTTTCGGTGCTTAAATATAAGCACGCTGTTATTCTTGATATATTTTCATAAATAGAAACTTTTCTCAAAAACCGCACTGTGTAACTAATACTGATCATAGATAGTAGTTCCAGGGCCACTAGGTAAGCAAATCGAGCGCACCTTCTCAGTGGTATTTAGCTCCCTACCTGTCCAGGAGGTGTGCTCGATTTTCTCACTCAGTGTTCCAGGAACCTAGCTGCCTCGTGGCCACGAAAAACGACTTTATACACACGTTAAACTCATTTTGTAGGAACGAAGTACTATCTCGTGACTAAGTTAAAGGTGTATTGTAGCCTATATTTAATTTTATTTCCACCATGTCGTGTCTGGAGCCCAGTACTTACCAGAAAATTGACGAAAAATCACAGGAGCACACGCCACAACACGCCTTGCAGACAGGTGATGATTGTGCAGAAATGGCTGCTGAGCAGTGCGCATGTGTCAGGTGGATGGCAAACGCTTTGGGACAAACTTCATTTTTTAAGTGACTGCGTTGGCTAAATTGTATTAAACAGTATTGAATATTCCCAAGACTTGTATTATTATTTAAATGTAATGTAACTCTCTTGTTTTTTTCACTAAAAATGAATGCATTAAATATTTTCAACATAAATACATTGCATAAGGATTACTACATGGGTTTTCCATTTCTTTGAGTGTAGCGACCTGTCCAGGGTCCCCCCCCCCCACCTTCACCCTAGTCAGCTGGGATAGGCTCCAGCACCCCCCGCAACCCTAGTGAGGATAAAGCAGTGTATAGAGGATGGATGGATGATGGGCCCAGTGGTATCAGAGGCTGCTGTAGCTATAGCTGTGGCTAGAGTGATAGTAGCACTGGTATGACGTCTAGCACTACCTGATGTGGAGGCAGAAGAAGCCCTGGCATTTTCAGAGACTTCATTGTCACTATTATCTGAGTCATCTGGCTCTCTTCTCACCTCTGCCACTTTTACTGTTGGATGTTGAGTTTTCAAGTGTCTGTGCAAATTATTTGTGGAGCCTGACTTAAAAGAAATATTTTTTTGACAAATACTGCATTTAGCCTTACTGTCTGGCATGAAAGAAGTGCATCCAAATGCTTCAGCGTTTCCTTAAAGCTGCTGTCCGGAGTTTGAATCGCAGCGTCTCCCAAAACACTGTTGGTCCCTCCCTCTGATTTCGCCCCTTTATTTGTGCACGCGCGCAGTACCTGACAGGAGTGCCCGGAGTGCTGCAGCATCTCGCCTGTTTTGCCGTTTTCCCCTCTTCTACATTTAGTACATTTAGTAAATAATAAAGGAATTACGTTAGAATGCTGTATTGAGTCTAACTTGTCCTAATACCAAAATAACATGAATCTGCTAGGACGAACTAGTAAAGTTTCAATATGTGATTACACTCGTGTATCCCTCTCGATGACGTTGTTTATCAAACTTAGTGCATTTACGCGTGTATATGTGTTACATTGTTTATTTATTTCTTTCTATCTGGAGTTCAGAATTGCATGACTCCTCTGATGAAGAGTATGTCCCAGACGCCCCAACATCTTCCTCCAGAGGTCGGGCATCTAAACGAAGCCGTCAGGCGGGCTATGGAGGCCGTGGTCGGGGAGCGACGCGAGCACCCCGAGCCAAAAAACGTCCTGCAGTCTCTTGGCCTGACAAGCCGTGGGATTGGTAACTTTTCTGGAAGTTGCTGAGCCCTGATGCTCTCTCCTCCACAAGCAAAACAAATGTGCACGCGGTTGTGTAGTGCGTAGCTCGCCCACCTCTGCATGGGCTTGCTTGCTGTGCGCGTAACCGTTGATTGACAGCATGACAAAGCTGAAGCTCGAACTTGATTGGTCGGCAGCGACCGGCGCTTTTTGGAATAGGTAGTGTCTACAGATACGGACCCGTACCCGTAGCCTACGGATACGGCACTTTCCCTTACTATAAATATTAATGAGACAGACATGAATATTAATGAGCCGGCTGATGAACGCGCTTTGTGATTGGCTGGTAATCCGACGTACATAAATATTAATGAGCCGGTTTGGTAATCCGAGTGATGAAGGCGCTTCCGTGATTCGAGGTGAATCTGCGTGCCGAGCCTGTCATGTCAGTCATCTGCTGTTCTCTTTTCTATCATGCATAATGTCTTATAAATATCATTATCTGACTTTTTCACGGACAGCGATTTGGGGGTTGAAATCAGCACTACTATTAAAAATAGCAAAACTTTTTATTCACGTGACCCTGTTCTAATAAAGCACAAACAGCAAACAAAACAAATGGCGGAACTAACAGCCAGCAAACTACAAGTATTTTTTTACCTTCAAAAGTAGCGACAGACTATTGCATATTAACAACCTAAACAAAACCCTGACGTATTTTCTACGTCTGTCCACACAGACACTGCACGTCAGTCACTTTAATGCTCTGTCCTCAAACTATGGTGATTCCAGGCTTCCTTGAATGCCTGAAGATGCTGCTGCAGCTGTGGGATGTAGGTCCAGTGGAGAGTGAATATACTATACGACAACTATACTACACCTACTACAACTACACTACAGCTACTATTAATCGTCTGGTATTTGGTTGTCCAGCTGTTAGCTCGTGTTAGTGTTTTGCTAATGGCTAACTAGTTAGCTCTCATAGACCCTCAACAAGATTTAATAATGAAAAACGAGCCCAAAACTATTCTTACCTGTGGAAAGTTATTCCAAGTTTCCTTGTCTTGATCGTCCGATGTAGTGTGGAACTGTATGCCGCACAATGAGCCGGCATTCTTCTTGTTTTAATTTTCGTGCCGTACACATCAATGGAAAACACTGAAACTTTGCCCCCACTAGCTTAGCGTCTCCGTCGGGACGGCGCTCAGAGGGGCGTGTCGTATCTACTCTTCATATGCCTGTGATCAGGAACGACGAGGAAGCCCCGCCTAGAGCCATTTGATTGACAGCTCAGTCCACCAAGTGAAAGCAAACTGATTTGCATTTTATTTCTTGGTGGTTATTTCAGGATGGACTGACACGAAGAAATAGAAAAATGCAAATCAGTTTGCTCTGGGCGGGGCTTCCTTTTCAGGGTGGGGAGTCGTACCCGCACACAGGCTTCTTTCCTGACGCCAGCTCCGACCACGGCTGAAGTGAAGCCGTGTCACCGTGGAGCTTCGGCTGATTCTGCCATCAGACACTGAAAGGACGCTGCTAATTCGGTAAATTAATGTTTATTTTCTTATCAGTGGCAGAATAAGCCGAAGCTCAACGGTGACATGGCTTCACTTCAGCCGTGCTGGGAGCTGGTGTCAGGCAGGACTCCTGTGTTCAGAATCCCCGCCCAGAGCAAACTGATTAGCATTTTTCCTTTTCTTGGTGGACTGAGGAAATATTATTTCCAACGTTTTCTAACGGGAGAAAACCTACAGCAGAAAGCTGCGAGCTGGAGTTTAACACGGGCCGCTGTGTCGGGTTTATCTTCTTGTTTATAGATCTCCTGTTCAGTCACCTGAGCTATTGCCCCAGTATATGTGCTATACTGAAAGGAATTGGTGTCTTTTCTCAGTAAACGGTATTAGAACTTCTCTTGGTGTTTTTGTCGGACTGAGGTCACAGACTGTCACCAGTTAATGTGATGGAGATCGTCACACTGCCGCAGTGAAGCGATATTTCCACTCCGTTAGCTGGAAGTCCTCATTAAACCGAGTATATTACTGGTAGACTCAACAGCCGTGAGTCCAAACAGAGCAATAACGACAATGTTAAAGCTGACAACAAGAACATTTCGGAACAGTTTATTGACGTCTGTGTGTTTTGAACAGGCATCGGTACAGTCACCTATGCTATGTGTTGCTCACTGTCGCTCACTGAATATCACCAGTTGATGGGAACACCAGTTAATCTTGAACACCGGACTACTCATCGCCATCTGCTTGCACGTCGAGTCTCCAATGGTCTCCAGTCAAATCTAGTTGTAGTTGGGGTCCGTGACGTCACTTACCTGCGCCACTTGAGATTGCTTTTGCGTTTGAATTTTGAGACACATTTTGCAGGGTGAGCACGAAAACGAAAAAGCATTTCTGAGTTTGCTTTTGCTTTTTCATTTAGTCACAAAATGAGCAGTCTTGAAGAAGAAAATGAAATTGCATTTTGGAATATTGATTTTTAATTTCATTTTTGAGTCAAATAGTGCAGCCATGACTTTGAAATGCAAAAGCATTTCTGCTAATGCTTTTGAATTTGAGTCACATTCGCTTCCATAAAATATAAAGGGAAATAAATAAATGTGGAAATATAAAGAGAAATAAATAATTAAATAAATAAATGTGGAAATATAAAGAGAAATAAATAAATAAATAAATGGAAAAAACAGAAAAGGTAAAAGCAAAGACAAAATTTTCCTTTTTATTTATTTATTTCCACAAGTATTTATTTATTTATCTTTATATTTCCACATTTATTTATTTGTATTTTGATTTGGCACTCCTGTGACTCCATACATCACATCCCGCCCACAACACACCCACATTTTACCATGAATGGTCAAAGCAAAGTAACTCATGAATGTATCTGTATATAAATAAGCTGCTGATCCACGGCATTTCACGCAGCGCCCCCTGCAGTCTTTTCACTGCTGTGAGTCAGGATGAATGAATCATGTGTTGACCCAGGCCACCCTGACACTAAATTTGTTATGATCATGTCCGATGTACCAATAATTTGTACACTGATTGAATGTACATTTTTTCGGTTCACATAGACCAATTCATTTTCACTCGGAGCCCTTACAGCAACATGAGTGCAGTCAGTTACGCCGATTACATTTGGGAAACCGGACATCGCTGCAAATTGGCCTGTTCACCCACAGTGTAAGGAAACCTGATGTATTGACTGGTCATGTTTATAATGTCATTCAAACAGCTGGCATTATTGCGCTGAGGGATGGTTGTGATATCCCAGACCTAAAGGACATCATGTAACTGTATATCAGACCCAGATAGGATTTAGACAACAAATGTAACCTCATATATTCTTCATATAAAACACATACCTGTCGGCCACTTCCCGTTGGAAGGAGCCGGTGTCGCCAGAAACCCCCGAGTCATCAGCTCCTGTGTCTGTACCGGGATGGCATGGTTTTGGCGGGTGGGTCGGTCTAAGACGGCCCAGTTCAGCACATAGATCCAAGAGCACTGCTCTAGAGAATCTAAATCGGCTTGTTAGCCAGTCGTCGTCATGGGCCCAGGAAATCCCCGTGATCCCTAAAAACTCTCTCCATTCTTAATGTGATCTTCCAGCAATGCCAGCGCATCCATTGTGCCACATGACGCACGGCTGTCACCCGCTATTTATCCGCTTGATCAGCGATTGGACTGATTGTCACAGGCCTTTTCCAAATTAGTAATCAATCAGTGCCACTCACTGCTCTGTATCATTTGAAGATGGAAGTTTGATATATGAACATAGTTCTGCAAATACAGTCGTCGGCCGAATGGCGCACTATATGAACATCTACAACAATGAGGGTTTATGATTATCCGGCTCTACAAGTCTAATATGTGATAACAATAAAGGTTTGAGATCAACCTGGTTTCAATTCACCACTTCACCCTCCGGCTCTGCCGTTCCCTCTGTCTCCAAAATGTGCTTAAGCAAGCATCAAAGTTGGCGCACCGGTGCGCACATTCTCACGCCAAGCTTGTTTTTATAAATCACAACCCTTGCGTAGAAAGTGGCGTACGTAACTTTCTATCCCTGTTTTGTGCATACGCAAGCTTTATAAATGAGGCTCCTGGAGAGGACTACAGGTCAAATCAGGGCAACCAGGGGACAGAGAATGTCTGTATCATGTCTGTTTTTCATCAGTTGAGATCCTGATCGCTCCCCCTCCGGTCTAATTTTTCCCCCACCGTGGGATCAACGAAGTTTGTCTTATCTGACCATGCTCCAAAATATTAATTCACGTTGGTTTTCATTAAATCTGCTTCTCTGTTCTCTTGTTAAGCTTTGATTGATCCCTTAAAAATACACGAATAATTTTAATTGATTACACAATGTTTAATGTGAAGTTATTGGTAGAATTGTGATTTTTAAGATGTCATATCTACATTTATCCAGTTATTTGTATTTAGATAAATCTTCCTACAGAACAGCATCCTGCAGCTTCATTGAACTGATGACCCCCTATTGATAAAATTCTCTGACATTGAGTATTTTGGTATCAGATGACAAAACTATATTAGAGAAATACAAAGTGAAAGTGACTCAGGAGGAGGAAGTAGGAGAGAAAAGTTGTTAAAAAAAATACAAACTGTTAACGCTGAATGTTAACAATCTTATCAAGATCACTACCAACTGATATATTCTGTCACTTAAAATCCTTCCAGACTGCGACCAGTCGTCTCTAAGACTAATGCAGCGACACTAATAGATGCTTTCATTAAATGCAGGACTGGCTACTGTAACGCTCTCCTGCCTGGTCTGACTAAAAAGACCATAATTAATCTCCAATGACTTCAAAATTCAGCAGCATGAGTTCTGAGACCAGAAGGAGATCTCATGCTTAAAAGTGCCCCATCTGGTTACATCTCTGTTTTAGAATTGTTTTTAAGATCATTTGATTGGTTAATAAGTTCTTCATAGTCTTCCTCTTTGTCTGACTTGACTCATGAACCCTCCAGAACCTTCAGGTCTTCTGGTTTTGAACTAATCCTAAAGTCAGAATAAAAAGCTGCAGTGAGGCAGCATTTTGTTCTTCCATCTGTGTAACAGCAGAAGACCTGAGGACAGCAGAGTGCTGATATTTTTAAAACAAACTCAAGAATCTACCTGAATAGTCAGACTGTTGACTGATTTGATAGATATTATTTGCTTTCTTATTTCAACTAATTGTATGGACTTCTTTCATTTATATATTTGCCATCAAGCTTATTTTATGTTATTATGTAGCCAAGACATTCAATGAACAAAGACATTTTCCATTTAAATAGAAGAAGTATCATAGTGACAGCTGCATATTGCTGCATTTATTAAAGTCATTATTTTCCTTAATCATGCATCAATAACAGGCTGACGTTAGATCATTCAGGATGATAACAGAAATATCCTGTCATAATCAAATAATATTTCAAGAAGAACTGAGCCTCCCATGTAGTTCCAGTCTGGATGTAAGTCACTTATGTGCTAAAACAGTTTCTACAGTTTCAGCTTCTTGTATTCAGTCTACCAATTTCTTGCATTGTTTCCCAAATCAGCCCACAATACGTAAATTTGTGCTGATCAGGATGAATAGGAAATCAGTTTAACTGTAAACTAACAGGGAAGTCCGGTTTCAGTAACTCCATAAAATATCTATATATGTGACCACCGATAAATGTGTGAAAAAATCTAATGTGACTATAAGATTTTTTTATTCATGCATTTAAACATAAGACTTGCACCATGCATCGGAATACTGGATACGGGGACAAAGACGTGTAAAAAAATTCCTAAATATGAAGACAGCAGATGTAATGTTAGTTAAATCAGAGGTTTATTAAAGCGTCAAAGTTTCGGTGCTTCGATAATCCAACATTTAGTCCAGACGGAGTCTCTTCCAGCGGATCATCCAGACACCAACAGACGCCCCGAGCACCAGCAGCATCCGTGTGTTTACCGGCGGTAAAAACTCCCCGCTTCCAGGCCAACGAAGCAGCGCAGCACCGCCGTTTTCCTTCCACTGTGTCCTCACATGTCTCTGCTAACCGGAACACCGATGTTCCACCGGAGACGAGGAGCTTTTAGTCGATTTAGGAGCACAAATGTGCAGAAAAGTGTCAGCGAGCCGCACTCGGTCACCGTGTGTCCGACAGCTTGGAAGCCTCCTGGAAGCGAGAGACAAAGAGCTGGAAGCCCAACATGAGGCGAGTGTGGAGGGACACGCGTGTCGTCGGCGTGGCAGCGACCGTGGGGTGTGAAAAGGCTGATTTTGTCAATATTTTGTGTCCAAAACGTGCCAGAGAAAACACAAATGTGGCAGCGTTTGAGGCGGCGGCACTTATTGTTGTCTCTTTACGGTTCTCATCATCTTTATAAGTCCCACCTCCTGCTTTCAGCTCAGACACACTGAGACAAACAGAGACACAGAAACATGGCAGAAGAAGCTCCAGCAGCTGCAGTTGCAGCAGCCCCGGCCAAAGCCTCGGCCAAAGCCTCGGCCAAACCCACGGCTAAACCCACGAAGAAGAAGAAGGCAGCTGGGACCACGAGGGACGGACCAAGCCTCCCGAAGCTCATCGTCGTCGGTTTGGCCGACTGTAAGGAGCGGAAGGGGATGTCGCTGGCTCTGATCAAGAAGATGCTGGGTCGTGAAGGGGTGGATGTGATCAAGGCCAACAAACGCATCAACATCGCCGTCAAAAGGTTGGTCGCCAATGGAACTCTGACCCAGACTAAGGGCACCGGGGCCTCCGGCTCCTTTAAACTCGCCAAGAAGGAGCCCAAAGTCTCCAAACCGGCCAAGAAAGTGGCCGCGTCCAAAAAGCCGGCGGCTAAGAAACCAGCGGCTAAGAAACCAGCGGCTAAGAAGCGAGCGGCTAAGAAGCCAGTGGCTAAGAAGCCAGCAGCTAAGAAGCCAGCAGCTAAGAAGTCACCAGCTAAGAAACCAGCGGCTAAAAAGTCCCCAGCCAAGAAAAAGCCGAAGAGCCCCAAGGTCACCACTAAGAAGCCCAAATCTGCACTTAAGAAGCCCGCAGCAAAGAAAAATGCTGCCAAGAAGCCCGCAGCTAAGAAAGCTGCTAAGAAGTGAAGCGCTTTCATTTTCCCTCACTCATCAGCAAAGGCTCTTTTCAGAGCCACCACAGCCTCTGCTAAAGAGCTGCTGCCTCATTAGTAGTAGTAGTAGTAGTAATAATAGTAAGAGTAATTATAATAGTAGTAGTAGTAATAATAATCATAATAATAACAATAATACCAGTAACTGTCATATAAAAAATAATAAACAATAATCATACAATATTAGAGGAATATAATGATAATTATATGAATAGCAATAACAGTAATACAGTAGTAAGTACAATAATACAAAAATAATAAGCTGTAAATGTAAAGTCGATAAAAACCTGAGCACATCTGAATGTTTTCTGTTTGCTTTTTTGTTCTATCTATCTATCTATCTATCTATCTATCTAAGATGGCGGCGCTGCAGACACGCCGCTCGAGTGGGCGGCCACAGTCAATGAGGCATCTACGTATATATGTCTGTGTATGGGACTACCCACCCTGGGCAGAAAGCCCCACTCAGCCATTTCAACAAGTCCTCAAATTCATACGACCGCATCAATCATATGCAACGTGCACCGGAATACGACCCATGAGAGCGTATTTACGTTCGTGCCCCTACGGGGAAAAGTAACGCATTACGGGATTTAATTCGAGAAACGGCTTTTCCCTCGCGAAACGGCTTTTTCCTCACTTTCCCAGCACGGGTTTAGGGTTATGGTTAGGGTTAGGGTGAGGGAAAGGGATAGTGTTAAGATAAAAGTTTGTTCATGGTGACGTTTCACCTGCGACACCGGAGTCTCGATATTTACTCAACCGCCAGAGGTCGCATCGTCAAAACGTAACACTCGGTCGTAATACGGGCGTGTACAGACAACCTATGTGGTCGTTTTTGGTTTGAGGACAGGCTGAGCCATTTGATTGACAGCTCAGTCCACCAAGTGAAGGCAAACTGTTTTGCATTTTTCATTTCGGGGTGGACTGTGGAGTGACACAATGAAAAAGCAAATGCAAAAGGAAAAAGCAGTGAGAAAAGGAAAAGACAATGACAAAATGGAAAAATAAAAGGAAAAAACAGAAAAGATAATCGCAAAGACAAAATTTTTCTTTTTTTTATTTATTTCTCTTTATATTTCCATATTTATTTATTTACTTATTTTATTTATTTTTTAATGTGGCACTCTTGTGACTCCCTAGTAATCTTATTTTTGTTTTATTCTTTTAATAAGTTGTTCTTATATTAATATAAGACATTTTTATCACATTTGTATAAAACAAAAAAAATACATGTTACTGTTCATGCAAGTCTGATTTGTTTCAGGTTGCCTCATAGATATGAATACACTGCCAAAACAAGCACTGTGTTGTAAGGTTGTAGAAATATTAAACTGTAACCTAAGAACAAATAAAAAATGATTTCAGTCTCATATTCAATTAATTCCACAGAAGACATGAACATTTCTCAGGTGAATATGAGGAGATAACATTAAAAAGAATGTGCAGCTTCTAGCGCTTGCTTTTACACAACATAAAAAAATATATGTATATATGTATATATGTTTTATTCATGGTCAAATGATCATTTAGTGGAATTTTATGGATGTATACTAAAATTCTAAAACAACCTCCAGCCCCCCACAACATGTATACTGAGACACACGTATTAACTGTAATTTATGATTCAGATTATAGAAGCAGAAGTCGGAGGTCTCCTGTCTTCTTCCTACTTCTGTTAATGTACGCGCCAACAGCAGAGCTGCTCAGCCAATCACAGACGGGGAACTGCGCAGTTATATTTGCATGCGGCCTGTATAAAATGAGTCATTATCTCGTTTCTGTATTAGTTGCAGCTGCAGTGGCAGATAAACATGCCTGAACCGTCTAAGCCAGCGCCCAAGAAGGGCTCCAAGAAAGCGGTGACCAAGAGCGCCGGAAAGGGCAGCAAGAAGAGGAGAACCAAGAGAAAGGAGAGCTACGCCATCTACGTGTACAAGGTGATGAAGCAGGTCCATCCCGACACCGGCATCTCGTCCAAGGCCATGGGCATCATGAACTCGTTCGTCTGCGACATCTTCGAGCGGATCGCCGGCGAGGCCTCCCGCCTGGCTCACTACAACAAGCGCTCCACCATCACCTCCAGGGAGATCCAGACCGCTGTCAGGCTGCTGCTGCCCGGTGAGCTGGCCAAGCACGCCGTGTCCGAGGGCACCAAGGCCGTCACCAAGTACACCAGCTCCAAGTAAAGCTTCACTGCTTAACACCAACACAACGGCTCTTTTAAGAGCCACACACTTCATCTGCAGAGCTGCTGGTCCACATTAACTGTGTGGAGGCTTCATTTTGACATACCACTTCGAAAACTTCACATTTTCACAAAAGCAAACACTGATCATCCTACCTCAGCTCTTGTGTGTGTGTGGAGGGGAGGGGGGACGGTCATTAAATATTTGTACTGGATGATAAAAATGACCGTATTGAAGACTGAAAATGATTCAGCCACACGGAGAGAGAGAGAGAGAGGGGAAAAAAAACGATGACTTTGAATGTCAGTGTTCTCTGTTCTTACCCAGCTGACTCTATTGAAAGGTGCCATGAATCAACATTTATATGTGGGTTGTAAACTGTCGATTGTTTATGAGAAAATGTTTGAAATTAGATAAATATATTACTTAGCAGAAAGGAAAACCGCGAATTAAAAGTCCATTAATACCACTGCATCTTTAATTAATGTGTGTTAATATCAGCGATGAGACAAACATTGAGCAGGTTTCAGGTAGTTTGGCTCCGCCCACTGAGACTGTCTCCACCTGTCTTCTATTACGTCCGCAGGAGAGACGGAGTTGTGACTTTGTGCCGATCAGACTCTCATTGAGCTCTGAATCTGTATGAGGATGTCTGGCAAAAGAAAGGGAGGTGTTGTTCCGAAATCCAGCAGTTTTATTATTTTGTTCGTCTCATTCAGATTTTCACATTTTGTTGTCTGAATGTTTTTCGGATGTTATTTGCCACAGATCTAAATATTAGAATTCAGATTACGAAATATTAAATATGTTTAATATGTGGAGCCAAACAGTTCATCATCCAGTTTCCACAGACTTTATTCTACTGGAGGGAAAAGTCAACTTTGAATGTGGATGGATGGAATCGTTGATCAACAGGTAAGTATTGATCACTGATGGTTTAATGACTGAATATCGCCCTCATGTGGTCAAAGTGTTTCATTACAGCAGCTCCACATCAAAGCTCACCGTGTCGACAGATACGGACCCGTACCCGTAGCCTGTGGCCTACGGATACGGCACTTTCCCTTACTATAAATATTAATGAGACGGCTGATGAACGCGCTTTGTGATTGGCTGGTAATCCAACGTACATAAATATTAATGAGCCGGCTTGGTAATCGGAGTGATGAAGGCGCTTCCGTGATTCGAGGTGAATCTGCGTGCTGAGCCTGTCATGTCAGTCATCTGCTCTTTTCTATCATGCATAATGTCTTATAAATATCATTATCTGACTTTTTCACGGACAGCGATTTGGGGGTTGAAATCGGCACTAACTATTAAAAATAGCAAAAAATTTTATTCACGTGACCCTGTTCTAATAAAGCACAAACAGCAAACAAAACAAATGGCGGAACTAACAGCCAGCAAACTACAAGTATTTTTTTACCTTCAAAAGTAGCGACAGACTATTACATATTAACAACCTAAACAAAACCCTGACGTATTTTCTACGTCTGTCAACACAGACACTGCATGTCAGTCACTTTAATGTTAGCGGACTCTGTTGAATGGCTAAGTTACATAACCACAAACAAATCTCACAATATCACAGTAAATCGAGTTTGTGTGTTTTTTTTTTTAATTCATGCCGAATTAAAGAGCTGCTCCTCACCATTCACGAGTGTTTGTTTCATATTCGACATCCTTAACTTTATCTTGTAAATTAGCGTCCGAAATTAAATGGGAACATTTGCAATGGAGTTCGTCAGCCGCTTCCACCACTGAACGCGGTAAACTAATTAATAGGAACTGGACTTCAAACAATTTAGACACGGCGTCTAAAAGCGTAAAAACTGCAATGTCTAAAGTGTGAGAGGAGACGGTGTATTTTTGGTTAAATTATACAATGTTCGCCGTCAAAGTCATTCATATAAACTGCCTGTAATGTGCAGCAAATAGTAGTTAACTGGCGCCAGCTCTTCAGTGACCTTAACGGGTCCGTACCTCTAGTACAGATGCTATGAGTACGGGTCCGTACCTGTAGCATCAACCTTAAAAAAATAACACAGATGTAGAGGTGCTGGCTTTAATCTCTAAAATATGAGGATTTACTTTTTGTCATTTAATAATGTAAATAGAAATGTTAGTTGACACAAGTGGCACTTTAGACTGAAAGCCTGTTGATTTTCATATGTTCTGAAATCTGAGGAATTACTGTTTTTCTTTATTTTCATTGTAAATATTTAATGTTAGTTGACAGAAGCACTTTAGGCTCAAAGCCTAAGATAAGATAAGATAGGTTTTATTTGTCACATGCACAGTTATACATAGTATAATGCCTCATGGTTTCACTATTTTTTTCAGGCAAAGTGACACATTTTTATTGCTTTGATCTTAAATATGCAGATTTGCTGTTTTCTCATTGTCATGTAAGGTTATTAATGTAAAAGTTAGCTCACAGAAGCACTGTCTGCTTTAAGCCTCATAGTTAGGTTTTTTTTAACAAAATGTCCAATGTCTTTTGGCTTCACAGGTATGGATTTGTTTTTGTTTATTTGAGTATGTAAATATAAATATGTTGTTCCAAAGATTTTGCTGGACAGAAGAAGCACTTGGCACTCTTTGAAGCTGGAAAAATGAATTGTTTCTTTTTTAAATTTTGAACTAAAAAATAGATTTGCATATTTATACATTCTTAACTTGTTTAATTATAGAAAATGAGATTTTAAGGGTTTGTGTACCAATTACACCTTATCTGGAGCAAATCATATCAAACACTGGGGAGATAAATTCAAATTCACTAGCTGGTCACGTTGACGTGCATTTAATTGTCTATAGACTCAGCAGTAGTGCTTAGCTGTACCCTCGTAGTGGTGCATAGTAATAGCACATCAAATGACTGAACATAATTTACATCAATTCTTGTATTCCGGTGTTGCCGACTCTGCTATTTGGTTTGGTAAATTAAGTGCGTGCCCCCAAGAGAAAAATTCACCAGCCGCCACTGGACTGGAGGACTTTTAATCCTACTTTTGCCTTCTGTATGGTTCTGCCTCATTGGGGTGAAATAAATATTCTGGATGGACAGAAATCTGCAGATAGTTGTGCCAAAAGAGCAGAAACAGTAGCTGTATAGTCACTGCAGATAGTTTACAGCCGTTTACATTTCCCACACTGGAAGATGCTTTAGATTGCAGAATTCTAAAGGGGCAAGCTGCCATTCTTGCAAAGTTAACATAAAGCTGATGGTGTAAGAAAACAAACAAAGAAAAATCTTTACTTTGAATGGTCTTTAGGAAATGAAATCTTCCGCAGTAGTTACTTCCAACAGAGATTGCAGTCTGTTCTTCTGACCGAGTAAAGAGTCCATATTCTGCTCATGTTCAGGTTCACAGGCTTATTTTTTGTCTCTACTACAATAAATTTATATGCTGTAATATCTTAAATGTCTGAAACGCTCCGTCTTAGTTCCCGGCTCTTGAGAAAACCCAGTCTGCTCTGATTGGTCAGCTGGTACGACCAAATCCAGGTAATGTGAGAACTGAAGTGGTCTCTGAGGTGAATACAATACAATGCAATGACTTTATTACGGTAATCCCTGAAGGGAAATTCAATTTGAAGGTGAAATGTTGATAAGAACCATGAAGAAACTGAAGCTTTTTGGGTTTCCATGACCTGTTTGACTGAGAATCTGTGCAGGCATCAGATTGTTGGGTTTTAACTTCAATATTCAAATTAGTCAGGTGAATATGTATTATATGTAACATTGCAGGGTTTTACTGTTAAAATTTAAATCAGGGAGTGCACATATTTAATTTATTCAGATAAATTAGTATATTTGTTTTCCATTTTATAAACTAATATTTAATCAGAAAATACAGTATAGAATTTTTTCCTCAACATTTAAATTAGTCAGGTGAATATGGTATTGTTGAATTTTAACCTGAAAAATGTAATCAGTCTGGTAAAATTGCATAGTTGGCAATATTGTAGGTTCTGAAAATTAATATTTTATGCAGCAAAAAAATTAAATATGCAATATTTTTGGTTTTACCTTCAAAATTTAGTCAAGTAATTTTTTATCTTATTTTATACAGCTTTGCAGAGTTTTAACCTTAATTAGATAAATTTGCACAACAATGAACAAATAAAAGCATATTATTATTATTATTATTATTATTATGTTTGGATGTCTATAGACTTCACACATACTTAGATTGTGTACTTCACATTATTTATTACTATTTTACTATTAACCTCTGTGTAACTGTGTATATTCGACTAAGCTTTGTTTATTGTACTCTGGCAAAATAATTTCCTCTGGGATGAATAAATAATCTATCTTATCTTAAATGTTGTGTTCTGGATGGAGAAGAACTAATTAATCTGGATGTGTTGAGTTGGTAAATCTTTGAACAGAACATGTTGTCACATTAAGTTCTGGTTCTAGTTCCTGAGAGTTCAGACTGTTGATGCTGCTGAGGACCAGTTCTCTGTTTATGGACCTTCTCAACTCTCAGTGGCCACACTTAATCTGCAGAGCTTAAGATAGACTGATTGTGTCAAAACTAATCTGTAGGATGTTGGTTTGACAAATGTTAATTTATATTCGATGATATTTCTCATCATTTCTGACAACAGAAAAACAAGGATGTTAAATTGTTTTGGTAGTGTGTGTCTCTGTGTTGAAATACACTTCTTTGTTTCTGGAGGAGTTTATTTGAAACACACATTCACATTCATTTCATCCAATCAGCAATGCCCGTTCTCCTCTCTGGACCAATCAGAGCTGCCGTTGCTCCGCCGCTCTCCTTATAAGCTCGCTGTTGCCGCTCACCCTCCACTTGTATTTTTTACTGTTGGATCAGTAAAGACAGAAGAAGCAGCTGGCTACCAAGGCTGCCCGGAAGAGCGCCCCGGCCACCGGCGGTGTCAAGAAGCCTCACCGTTACAGGCCCGGTACCGTGGCTCTGAGAGAGATCCATCGCTACCAGAAATCCACGGAGCTGCTCATCCGCAAGCTGCCCTTCCAGCGCCTGGTCAGAGAGATCGCTCAGGACTTCAAGACCGACCTGCGCTTCCAGAGCTCCGCTGTCATGGCTCTGCAGGAGGCCAGCGAGGCTTACCTGGTCGGCCTCTTTGAGGACACCAACCTGTGCGCCATCCACGCCAAGAGGGTCACCATCATGCCCAAAGACATACAGCTGGCCCGCCGCATCCGTGGAGAGAGGGCTTAGACCCACCATGCCAGACTTTACCCGAAACACCACGGCTCTTTTAAAAGCCACACATATTCACTGGGAGAGCACAAACTTCCACGTAATCATTTATTTCCTTTCAGCTGTTGTCAGAAGTCACTTTAAGCAAGTTATGCCTTAAGTAGATTTCTGTTTTATATAGAGATGCAAACAAATTCAGATGAATGCAAAGATTTGGTTAAAATGGGAACATAGCATAAGTTCAATGAATATAGAAATATAGTTTTGGGCACACAAGTTACTACTATATATAGTAGTAACTATAAATCCACAAACACAATTTGAAATGTTCTGCTCAACTGGGAGGTGAGTTAGTCTGAAACCTGTGGAAAGCACAAAAGTACTAATTTTACAATTTTAATAATCAATGCTTGTTACTTACAATTGAATTCATTAGGATCATGTTTCACCTCTTTTCTGATTGGTGGACACTTCGCTCTCACTGATAAATGATCAAATACTGAGCTGAAAACAGCTGATTTCGTATTGTACTTCATTTATTGCTCTGCTGCACTTTTTGTAAAATGTTATCCTGCACTAAGAGACTTCAACCAAATATTTTCCTTCACGTTTACTGTACATTAGAAATAAGTTCAGTGAATAAAGATGATATATGTTGTGCTTCCAGCCGGATTCTATTTCAAATCCACTAAAACATGTTTTAATAAACTCCAGTTGAACGGTTTCATTTTAAACTGTGCGGCGACCAAAGCGGAAAGAAATAAAACATCCGACTACAACAGCTGTCCTCTGATTGGACGACCACATTCTACGCTCACTCTGACCAATCAGCGAGCAGATCTGATCCTGTATAAGGGTGCAGTTTGTCGCGTTGACGCTATTCTAGTTTCTGCTCTCAGTAAGAAGTTTGTAAACTAGAATAAGTAAATAAATATGTCTGGACGTGGAAAAGGTGCCGGCAAAGCCAGAGCCAAGGCAAAGACCCGCTCCTCTCGGGCAGGACTCCAGTTTCCAGTCGGTCGTGTCCACAGGCTGCTGAGGAAGGGCAACTATGCGGAGCGTGTGGGTGCCGGCGCCCCCGTCTACCTGGCGGCTGTGCTGGAGTACCTGACCGCTGAGATCCTGGAGCTGGCTGGAAACGCTGCCCGCGACAACAAGAAGACCCGCATCATCCCCCGTCACCTGCAGCTGGCTGTCCGCAACGACGAGGAGCTCAACAAGCTGCTGGGCGGAGTTACCATCGCTCAGGGCGGCGTGCTGCCCAACATCCAGGCTGTCCTGCTGCCCAAGAAGACCGAGAAGGCCGCCAAGTCCAAGTGAAGTTGGAGACCCGCTCAGCAACACAAAGGTTCTTTTCAGAGCCACACACAAACTCTCAATGAGCATCTAAACACCAATACTCAGCTTTAATCTCAAGAGTTATTTCACTTGTTCATGTGACATTTAGAGTTAAATTAATCTTCTACATCCATATATCTGACTCAATCACATGCTGCTAATTCTGGTATAACCTACTCAAACTAAAGTTTCTGTCGGACACTGATTTATTAAGATCCATATGAGAACTCATTGTCATTACAGTAGGGATGAGCCTTGTCCATTTTTATTATACTCCAATATTAAATTGCCAGTCATCTCACTGATTCTAGTATTTGATTTGGTTTTATACGATTTTTGTTGTGTAGTTTTGGGTGGTATTTATATGCCGATCATATGCATATCTAAACGCTTTAACAACATTACATTTAAAGTGGAGTTAAATCATTTCGTGTTACATTGTTTAATCTATATAATTTAAAAAGAAACATTTACTTTTCGTCAGTTTGGCTCCGCCCACTGAAACTGTCACCGACTGTCCTCTCTTACGTCCGCAGCTCAGGAGCTATATATATCAAATGTTTTTAACACAACAGTCTTTTTTTTAATGAAAATGTTCATTCAGGACACTTGACACTGGTACATTTTCAAACAGCGGCAAGATATAACAAGACAATGACAATAAACTCAATCAGATCAGTTAGACACGAGTCCAACTTGTCATATCTGTACAATTATTCGAAGGTGTCAGTTTTAGTAATAAAGGTTTGCCTCCGCCCAAACTGCAACCGACTGCCCTCTCTTACGTCCGCAGTTCAGCCTCAAACAATTCCTAATCAGAACATTTAAGTTTAGACTAATTCATGCTTATGCAACGATAGATTTGTATTTGCATATAGCATTGCATTAGCGGTATGATAGTGGTATTGAAAACATGTAAAATTTATTTCTGCTAATCTTTTTTTCTTCATTTTTCCTTAGATATTTTTTAGTTTATTTATTTCCAGAGCAGTCAACTAGGAGGTAACAGTACCTCCTCACATGAAGAGCCCAGTCCTGCTGCTTTAAAATGGTGAACATTATTATCAAAGGCATATATAATTAACACAAAATGGAATTACAAATTACGGAGTAGAAAAAACAGTAATATTGTAATAACTGATAACAAGGGGTAGTAATAAACTGATGATCTTTAGATCCAAACTATTTACATTTTATTTATTTTTAGTATGCATGTCTTTAAATATATAGAGTACATTAATAACAGCCAGTGGGTTTTTAACAGAAGATATGCATTTAGTGTTTCCATGTTGTTGAGCTTTAAAATGTGAGCAGTGATGTTGAGTGTTGATGTAGTGATGAATGAGGCAGCAGCTCTTTAGCAGAGGCTGTGGTGGCTCTGAAAAGAGCCTTTGCTGATGAGTGAGGGAAGATGAAAGCGCTTCACTTCTTAGCAGCTTTCTTAGCTGCGGGCTTCTTGGCAGCATTTTTCTTTGCTGCGGGCTTCTTAAGTGCAGATTTGGGCTTCTTAGTGGTGACCTTGGGGCTCTTCGGCTTTTTCTTGGCTGGGGACTTTTTAGCCGCTGGTTTCTTAGCTGGTGACTTCTTAGCTGCTGGCTTCTTAGCTGCTGGCTTCTTAGCCACTGGCTTCTTAGCCGCTCGCTTCTTAGCCGCTGGTTTCTTAGCCGCTGGTTTCTTAGCCGCCGGTTTTTTGGACGCGGCCACTTTCTTGGCCGGTTTGGAGACTTTGGGCTCCTTCTTGGCGAGTTTAAAGGAGCCGGAGGCCCCGGTGCCCTTAGTCTGGGTCAGAGTTCCATTGGCGACCAACCTTTTGACGGCGATGTTGATGCGTTTGTTGGCCTTGATCACATCCACCCCTTCACGACCCAGCGTCTTCTTGATCAGAGCCAGCGACATCCCCTTCCGCTCCTTACAGTCGGCCAAACCGGCGACGATGAGCTTCGGGAGGCTTGGTCCGTCCCTCGTGGTCCCGGCTGCCTTTTTCTTCCTTGTGGGTTTAGCCGTGGGTTTGGCCGGGGCCGGAGCTTTGGCTTTGGCCGGTGCTGCTGCAACTGCAACTGCTGGAGCTTCTTCTGCCATGTTTCTGTGTCTGTTTGTCTCAGTGTGTCTGAGCTGAAAGCAGGAGGCGGGACTTATAAAGATGATGAGAACCGTAAAGAGACAACAATAAGTGCCGCCGCCTCAAACGCTGCCACATTTGTGTTTTCTCTGGCACGTTTTGGACACAAAATATTGACAAAATCAGCCTTTTCACACCCCACGGTCGCTGCCACGCCGACGACACGCGTGTCCCTCCACACTCGCCTCATGTTGGGCTTCCAGCTCTTTGTCTCTCGCTTCCAGGAGGCTTCCAAGCTGTCGGACACACGGTGACCGAGTGCGGCTCGCTGACACTTTTCTGCACATTTGTGCTCCTAAATCGACTAAAAGCTCCTCGTCTCCGGTGGAACATCGGTGTTCCGGTTAGCAGAGACATGTGAGGACACAGTGGAAGGAAAACGGCGGTGCTGCGCTGCTTCGTTGGCCTGGAAGCGGGGAGTTTTTACCGCCGGTAAACACACGGATGCTGCTGGTGCTCGGGGCGTCTGTTGGTGTCTGGATGATCCGCTGGAAGAGACTCCGTCTGGACTAAATGTTGGATTATCGAAGCACCGAAACTTTGACGCTTTAATAAACCTCTGATTTAACTAACATTACATCTGCTGTCTTCATATTTAGGAATTTTTTTACACGTCTTTGTCCCCGTATCCAGTATTCCGATGCATGGTGCAAGTCTTATGTTTAAATGCATGAATAAAAAAAATCTTATAGTCACATTAGATTTTTTCACACATTTATCGGTGGTCACATATATAGATATTTTATGGAGTTACTGAAACCGGACTTCCCTGTTAGTTTACAGTTAAACTGATTTCCTATTCATCCTGATCAGCACAAATTTACGTATTGTGGGCTGATTTGGGAAACAATGCAAGAAATTGGTAGACTGAATACAAGAAGCTGAAACTGTAGAAACTGTTTTAGCACATAAGTGACTTACATCCAGACTGGAACTACATGGGAGGCTCAGTTCTTCTTGAAATATTATTTGATTATGACAGGATATTTCTGTTATCATCCTGAATGATCTAACGTCAGCCTGTTATTGATGCATGATTAAGGAAAATAATGACTTTAATAAATGCAGCAATATGCAGCTGTCACTATGATACTTCTTCTATTTAAATGGAAAATGTCTTTGTTCATTGAATGTCTTGGCTACATAATAACATAAAATAAGCTTGATGGCAAATATATAAATGAAAGAAGTCCATACAATTAGTTGAAATAAGAAAGCAAATAATATCTATCAAATCAGTCAACAGTCTGACTATTCAGGTAGATTCTTGAGTTTGTTTTAAAAATATCAGCACTCTGCTGTCCTCAGGTCTTCTGCTGTTACACAGATGGAAGAACAAAATGCTGCCTCACTGCAGCTTTTTATTCTGACTTTAGGATTAGTTCAAAACCAGAAGACCTGAAGGTTCTGGAGGGTTCATGAGTCAAGTCAGACAAAGAGGAAGACTATGAAGAACTTATTAACCAATCAAATGATCTTAAAAACAATTCTAAAACAGAGATGTAACCAGATGGGGCACTTTTAAGCATGAGATCTCCTTCTGGTCTCAGAACTCATGCTGCTGAATTTTGAAGTCATTGGAGATTAATTATGGTCTTTTTAGTCAGACCAGGCAGGAGAGCGTTACAGTAGCCAGTCCTGCATTTAATGAAAGCATCTATTAGTGTCGCTGCATTAGTCTTAGAGACGACTGGTCGCAGTCTGGAAGGATTTTAAGTGACAGAATATATCAGTTGGTAGTGATCTTGATAAGATTGTTAACATTCAGCGTTAACAGTTTGTATTTTTTTTAACAACTTTTCTCTCCTACTTCCTCCTCCTGAGTCACTTTCACTTTGTATTTCTCTAATATAGTTTTGTCATCTGATACCAAAATACTCAATGTCAGAGAATTTTATCAATAGGGGGTCATCAGTTCAATGAAGCTGCAGGATGCTGTTCTGTAGGAAGATTTATCTAAATACAAATAACTGGATAAATGTAGATATGACATCTTAAAAATCACAATTCTACCAATAACTTCACATTAAACATTGTGTAATCAATTAAAATTATTCGTGTATTTTTAAGGGATCAATCAAAGCTTAACAAGAGAACAGAGAAGCAGATTTAATGAAAACCAACGTGAATTAATATTTTGGAGCATGGTCAGATAAGACAAACTTCGTTGATCCCACGGTGGGGGAAAAATTAGACCGGAGGGGGAGCGATCAGGATCTCAACTGATGAAAAACAGACATGATACAGACATTCTCTGTCCCCTGGTTGCCCTGATTTGACCTGTAGTCCTCTCCAGGAGCCTCATTTATAAAGCTTGCGTATGCACAAAACAGGGATAGAAAGTTACGTACGCCACTTTCTACGCAAGGGTTGTGATTTATAAAAACAAGCTTGGCGTGAGAATGTGCGCACCGGTGCGCCAACTTTGATGCTTGCTTAAGCACATTTTGGAGACAGAGGGAACGGCAGAGCCGGAGGGTGAAGTGGTGAATTGAAACCAGGTTGATCTCAAACCTTTATTGTTATCACATATTAGACTTGTAGAGCCGGATAATCATAAACCCTCATTGTTGTAGATGTTCATATAGTGCGCCATTCGGCCGACGACTGTATTTGCAGAACTATGTTCATATATCAAACTTCCATCTTCAAATGATACAGAGCAGTGAGTGGCACTGATTGATTACTAATTTGGAAAAGGCCTGTGACAATCAGTCCAATCGCTGATCAAGCGGATAAATAGCGGGTGACAGCCGTGCGTCATGTGGCACAATGGATGCGCTGGCATTGCTGGAAGATCACATTAAGAATGGAGAGAGTTTTTAGGGATCACGGGGATTTCCTGGGCCCATGACGACGACTGGCTAACAAGCCGATTTAGATTCTCTAGAGCAGTGCTCTTGGATCTATGTGCTGAACTGGGCCGTCTTAGACCGACCCACCCGCCAAAACCATGCCATCCCGGTACAGACACAGGAGCTGATGACTCGGGGGTTTCTGGCGACACCGGCTCCTTCCAACGGGAAGTGGCCGACAGGTATGTGTTTTATATGAAGAATATATGAGGTTACATTTGTTGTCTAAATCCTATCTGGGTCTGATATACAGTTACATGATGTCCTTTAGGTCTGGGATATCACAACCATCCCTCAGCGCAATAATGCCAGCTGCTTTGGATGACATTATAAACATGACCAGTCAATACATCAGCGTAAAATGCCGTGGATCAGCAGCTTATTTATATACAGATACATTAATGAGTTACTTTGCATTGACCATTCATGGTAAAATGTGGGTGTGTTGTTGGCAGAATGTGAGGCGGATCCACCTGTGCAATCTTCCAGCTGGTGTGTGATTTATCAAGAAATTGCGTGCAGCTGTGCTTACACACAGTTTTATAAATCAGGGGCGAAGGGCATACGCCCATTTCAGAGTTTCGGCGTACGCAAACTTTTAGTGTGGATCCTACGCAATGTTTTATAAATGAGGCCCCAGGTCTTTTTGCTTTGTTTTTCTGCGGTTGGTCCTCCATTTTCTTCCTATAGTTGGCCTCACATTCCCTGATCTTTCGTTTGTACCCTCCTCAGCTCTTCTGTAACCAGACCTCCTTTTATCCAGCATCAAATCTCTCACAATTAAAGAAAGAAAACTGACTATAAACAAAGAGGAGTTGGAGATGCTGTAAACGCTGTTCCCTCTAAGCTGCCACATGGTCTCAGCACACAGAAAATCTGCTGTGTACACAAAAAAATCTAGCCTAAATTTAATATAAAATAAATACATAGCAATTCATTAGGTGTTATTTTTCAGTGTGAGTCAGTGAGTGACCGGTGACTGGCTGCTCTAGCCAATGATGCGATTCACATACGTATTTACGCAGCTAATCAACGTCAATGACTGGCGTCCTGATGTGCAGCCACCGTTGTTAGCCGGCTACTACAGCGTGCTAGCGTATCTAGTCTTCTATAGATCTATGCTTCTCAGTGTGTCCGGTCCTGTCGCGGGTTTCCTGGTTACAGACGGTGCTGCTCCAACGCTTTTAAAAATGTTTACACCCGAAACTCCACCACATCCAACGAAGCAAAAACGTTTGTAAATGTGCAGACATGAGTGGGAAGACTGGAACCCCTGACCTGACAAGGTTAGTGGCAGCGGGTAAAAGAAAAACTGTGTTTTCTGTTGCTCATGGACTGGCTGAAGTAAGGCAGGATCAGGAGACCAATGTGTAAGAAACATGAGAACAGAGAGAACCCAACCAGCAGGTCACAGTTTATCATCCCCAATCATCTCCTGAAATCCATATAGGAAGAGACATCATGATGTGAGCAGCTAGATTTCCTACAGAATATGGTTGTGAATTTACCAGAGGATGCTTACAATCATGCTGATTCAGTCGCAGACTCTGCAGTATTTCAGTGACTCAATAAATGCCTAAGTTGTTTTTGGATGCTTTTTAGTTATTAATAAGCATTTATTTAGTAGCCTATATGTAATCAATAAATGGCCTTTGTCCATCTAAAGAACTGTGATATAAATGCATGCAAGTGTTTTAACAAATGTAAATGCTGTAATTTGATTAATAAACTATGTAACTTGGATGGATGGATGCTGGCGTGACCACAGTGCACACGTCTGACGTTGCTCACAGTTGTTTAAGCTAGTGTTGTGACATTCACGAACGAACTGGTTCTTTTGAACGGCTCGCTAATATGAACGATGGGAACCGAGTCGCAGCTGAGAACCGTTCTTTTTTTTTCCCAGTTACATAGGGAGGAGCGCAGCCCACCTGCGCGGTGCTTATTAGATATGAAAATGGCATCATGCCACATTGTGTACGCTGACTTCACGTGAGTGCGCCAGTAAACAAAGAAAAACAACAACACAACACAGAAACATGTGAATGCCCCCTGCCTTGGAGAGCAGCAGCAGCTGCTGCAGCAGCGAGCGGTCTAAATGAGGAGGAAAGTCAGTCCGTCGTCGTAGACAAAATGAGCCAATTAAGGAAACGCCGAAGCATTTGGATGCACTTTTCTTTCATGCCAGATAGTAAGGCTAAATGCAGTACTTGTCAAAAAAATATTTCTTTTAAGTCAGGCTCCACAAATAATTTGCACAGACACTTGAAAACTCAACATCCCACAGTAAAAGTGGCAGAGGTGAGAAGAGAGCCAGATGACTCAGATAATAGTGACAATGAAGTCTCTGAAAATGCCAGGGCTTCTTCTGCCTCCACATCAGGTAGTGCTAGACGTCATACCACACTGCAAAAAAGCTAACTTGTATTTTTTGGCCTAAAACAGTAATTTATGTTGGTAAAACTTAAAAATATAAATTAGTGATATTTAAGATAATAATCTAAGTTAGCACAACAAAGCACGACAGTTGCATGTTCCAAAATAATTTGGTGAGTTGTTAACACTTAAATCTTTACGTTGTGGTTCAATACAAGGGACAACAGTTCTGCCAACTCATTTTTCTTTGTTGTGAAATGCGGGAAAGCCAACTTTCCAAGTTGACATTTTTCACTTCAAGTCTTCTGGCTGTGTGCTGCTGCAAGGAGCTGGAGTGCTGCTGTCTCAGGCTGAAGTCTGCACAGGTAAGTTTTAAACAACATTTAATTTAATATATTTTAACGTGAAATCATACGGGAATTTTATTTTGAGTTGTGTCATAATGGAGAAAGTGACCTACACATTTTCAACATTTAAACACAAGGCTTTTCAGTCCTTAGCAGTTAGCTGCTAACTGATGCTAGCAAGGGAACAGCGGTTAAGCCAGTAACATTAGCTTGTTTGGGCAAATCCTATTCAAATATGACAGCATGTTATCTTCTGACTGGTTGGTATTGTGTTAATTCATGCTCAACTCAAAATTATGGTCTCAACGTCAGCCGAAACTTTATCTCATCTTTCATAAATGTTGAAGATGTTATTAGACAGGGTAATAACAGTCATGCTCGGTCTCTGCTCCCAGACAGTGCAGGTGAGCAGGCTGTTACGTTAGTGGGGACAGAGAGAACCGAGCTCGGCACATGCTGCAGCTCAATCCACTGTGCAGTAAGTTAGACATAGGCAGACATAGGTGGGCATGTTAAAAAATATTCACTTCAGCAATGCTTTCCCTCAGCTATGTTTATGGGGGTGTGACGGTCAGACCATCGACTGTGTGTGTGTGTGTGTGTGTGTGTGTGTGTGGGTGTGTGTGTGTGTGTGTGTGTCCGCACGTGTGTATGTGGGGTGCGTTCGCAGACAGACGGCAGAAGGGTGGGGGCCCTGTGATTATCGAAGAGTATTTTTGCTTGAAATGCACATCCCTACTTCTTAAAGTTTAACGTTACGTCAGACTGAGTTAAATTTTTGATTGTGAGGTATGGGGTGGAAATAGTTAAAATGTCAAGCTCATAATTAATTGTATTTGGAAAAAAATGGTTATTTAATAATGTGGCGAGTTGGAGCTTATTCTGATTCACAGTATTTTGATGACTAATGTCTTGCAATCCATGTGTTGGTCTTTTCCTGTCTGTTAACATCAGGACACTGACCCAGAAGTGGAGCAGACGAAGGGCCTCACTGTGGGTATCCTCACTGTGCTGGAGGATGATGACAGCAGGGCTCCTCAAAGTGTCGTGAGTGTTGCTGTTGTTGTGGAGGAAGAGATTGTCCTTCAAGATCTCCCTGACCTGCCAACTGCTTTTGCTTACCTCTTTGGACTGATCTATGCTTTAAACCTCAAGTACCCAAAGGATCTCAGGCACACACTTGAAACTGTTCAGAAGGTTTTCATGGAACTTGGTACAGACCTCTCTGCAAGGGTCAGATCTCTCAAAAACAAACTCCTTCAGTGAATTCACAAATTCTGGATCTGGAGTTGTTGACCTCTAAAAGTTCCCTTCTGTCCAGCCAACACCATGTTTTGTGCTTTAGATCCATACTTGTGTATCATACGGGTTCTGTATGGTCTTGTATAAATGACTTATGCTTGATATTTTGAGACCAGTAACCCTATGGTGCTCAGTGACCTTGTTAACAGTTTTATTAGATTCATAGTTGTGTATCATACTGATTCTGTATCTTGTATACATGACTCGTGTTTGATATTTTATTCAATCTCAAAGTTTAAAAGTAGACAGTGTAGCACAAGTAAACAGCTACTACTGGGGAAACTGGGTCTCATTAGTTTGCATGTACTTGGCCCTGTTGGAAGAGATTTGATGCTGGTAGTTTAAATAAAACAAACGTTCTGAATGCATATGTTGCATCTGTAATTATTTATACATTTTATTATGCAATATTGGTTCGAAATTACAAATTTGAACTACATTATAAACTAAACTTATTTAAAGCAGTGTACAAGTTTAAATTCCTCTTGAATTATTCTTTTATATACTGACTTAACCCAATTAAAGTGCATTCTGTGTAAGAACTTGCAGTAGAGTCATTACAATGTAAAACTGTACAATTTACAGGACAGTTAGTAGAAGTAAGGATGAAGTGTTATTACAATGTAAAATATTAAGTTAGAATTTAGAGTGAGTAATAAGTGAGTACAGAGAGTAAGCACAAATCACAATAAAAAGTTATTAGTGTGAAATTATAAGTGAGTCCAACTTAGGGGAAAGTTAGCTGAAGTAAGGATTAAAAGTTATTACAGTGTAAAATTATAAGTTAGCAGAACTTACTGTTGAGTTGATAAAAATCAAAATTCAGAGTTGAGCAAACTCAGAAGCAAAACTTAAAATATTTAGTTTAATTGTCCAACTTAAAATTTTATCGAAGTTTGTTGCCTTGAAATTTTGAGTTGACCCAACTTTTCTTTTTTTGCAGTGCAGTGCTACTATCACTCTAGCCACAGCTATAGCTACAGCAGCCTCTGATACCACTGGGCCCATCATCCATCCATCCATCCTCTATACACTGCTTTATCCTCACTAGGGTCCCGGGGGCTGCTGGAGCCTATCCCAGCTGACTCGGGTGAAGGCAGGAGACACCCTGGACAGGTCACCAGTTTGTCACAGGGCTACATATACAGACACACAATCACACTCACATTCACACCTATGGACAATTTAGAGTAACCAATTAACCTCAGCATATTTTTGGACTGTGGGAGGAAGCCGGAGTACCTGGAGAAAACCCACACATGCACAGGGAGAACATGTAAACTCCATGCAGAAAGATCCCAGGCCCAGGCCGGGATTTGAACCGGGATCTTCTTGCTGCAAGGCAAAAGTGCTAACCACTAGGCACTGTGCAGCCCTGGGCCCATCATCTACACTCAGCAAAAATGTAAACACAGCACTTTTGTTTTTGCTCCCATTTTTCATGAGATGAACTCAAAGATCTGAAAGTTTTTCCACATACACAGTATCAACATTTCTTCCAAATATTGTTCACAAATTATGCTGGCCATGCAAGAACTGGGACGTTTTCAGCTTCCAAGAATTGTGTACAGATCCTTGCAACATGGGGCCGTGCATTATCCTGCTGCAACATGAGGTGATGTTCTTGGATGTATGGCACAGCAATGGGCCTCAGGATCTCGTCATGGTGTCTCTGTGCATTCAAAATGCCATTAACAAAATGCACCTGTGTTCTCCGTCCATAACAGACGCCTGCCCATACCATAACCCCACCGCCATCATGGGCCACTCGATCCAAAACATTGACATCAGAAAACCGCTCACCCACACAACGTCACACACGCTGTCTGCCATCTGCCTTGAACAGTGTAAAACGGGATTCATCCGTGAAGAGAACACCTCTCCAACGTGCCAGACGCCATCAAATGTGAGCATTTGTCCACTCAAGTCGGTTACGACGACGAACTGGAGTCAAGTCGAGACCCCGATGAGGACGACGAGCAGCAGATGAACTTCCCTGAGACGGTTTCTGACAGTTTGTGCAGAAATTCTTTGGTTCTGCAAACCGATTGTTTCAGCAGCTGTCCCAGTGGCTGGTCTCAGACCATCTTGGAGGTGAACATGCTGGATGTGGAGGTCCTGGGCTGCTGTGGTTACATGTGGTCTGCGGTTGTGAGGCTGGTTGGATGTACTGCCAAATTCTCTGAAACGCCTTTGGAGACGGCTTATGGTAGAGAAATGAACATAAAATACACCAGCAACAGCTCTGGTTGACATTCCTGCTGTCAGCATGCCAATTGCACGCTCCCTCAAATCTTGCCACATCTGTGGCATTGTGCTGTGATAAAACTGCACCTTTCAGAGTGTCCTTTTATTGTGGGCAGTCTAAGGCACACCTGTGCACTAATCATGGGGCCTGTTTCACTAAGCAGGTTTAGTGAAAACTCTGAGTTTGTTAACCCTGAAATGAGGGAAACTCAGAGTTTTCCGGTTCACGAAGCGAGGTAACTTAACCCTGAGACAGAGGGGTAACTCTAGCCTGTTTCACAAAGAGGGGTAACTTCAACTCTCGGTCAGTTACCGCAGTAACAGACTCTATGAGTTGAACCTGGTCGCCAGCAGGTTTATCTGAGAAAACCTCGAGTTTCTCTCCGTCTCTGCCCTCTTTCAGCCACACGCTGTTTAATTTCCTCATTCATTCAGTCAGTAAGCGAGCGAGTTTTGGCGTAGAACAGCTTTTATTAACGATCCAGTGGATAAAGGAGCAGCATTACTGCACAGATAATTAAATATTCGTCGGTAGATTGTTATCAGACCGAGCATAAATGTTCTCGCATTTCCGGACAATTATCGGTTTGAGCGGTACCGTTTCGTAATCGTTTTAAGTCCATAATCTACATAAACAATGTGTCAAATTCCCGAGTTTTATTTGTGTATATGTTCCGTTATTACATATTAGAGCACTTCTGGGGATACCGATCGTTTGTTTCTTTGCTCAGGCACTTGCCGTAGGCGTCCTGATTTGTTGACAGTGAGGAGACCGCAGAAAAGGTTATAGTGGTATCTCTGGCGTTCCTTCACTCTTCGTTCCATGAGTGCGTTCGTGAAGAGTAAGTTGCTGCCTGTTATGTGAAGCTTCCACCATTAAATGTTGTGTGATTAATATATGCATTTCCGAACGCGTGCAGTTGACGCTGCGCGCGATCGTATCTCACACACCCTTTTAGTTTCAGTTTGCATCGCTGCTATGTTGTATGTTGCTATGCATGTGGTTCAGCTAGCCGCACCAACAAATATGATGCGTGTCGTTAATCCTTTACCAAGAGTATGCCGTGACTGTTAAATTTATGCAGCTATTCATTAGCTCGTTGTTTACATTATACCTGCCATCTTTATTATCTTATCTTTATTTGTGTTTTTTAATTCATGTTAAAGTAATTGTACTCTGTGCATTTCTTTACCTTGTTTCTAGATTAACCACTCACAACTCTGTAAAGGCATTCCTCTGTTATACCAACTCTATATAAAGCTAGAAGAAGAGAAAGGAATTCCTGTGTCCAGTCTGCTCTCTGACCAGAGTCGCTGTCCAGGTTAGAGAGATCTTACCAGCAAACAGCAAACACAGCTTCCAGAACAAACAACCTAATCCGTCCTTACATTTACATTACCAACCAGTCATGCTCTCACATCCAGCAGATATTGTGTGTTGCGCTGTGGTTCTTTGCAAATGAAAGTTTTTACATGATGTCAGAGATGCAGAGTAAGGCAACTGTATGCAGGACATTCAGAAAAGTTTTCCTGGCCCTGAAAGGACTTTTACTCGTCATTGTGGACATAAACCTGTCAGAGCATCAAGGAGGAGTTCCACAGGATTGCAGGTGAATGATGTAGAGATCTGTTATTTTCATTTTAAATCATATTCTGTTAATGACATTGTGCTGCAGCCTCAGAGTGGGATTAGTCATTTTAATTTCTTTTAGGATTTCCCAGTGTGATTGGCTGCATAGATGCACACACATCCCCATCACAGCTCCCTCACATCATGAACAGGAAGTCCATTCACAGCATAAATGTGCAGGTAGGCTACAGGTAGACTGACTACTGTTTCTAAATGTTAAAGACTGCATCATAGTTCAACATCTGTCATTCTCTGCACTGTCCAGATCATATGTGATGCTGCATACATCATTTCTATGTGGAGGCCAAGTGGTCTGGGTCTGGCCATGACTCCAGGATTTATGGAGAGTCTAACCTGAGCAACAGACTGCAGCGTGGTCAGCAGCCTAAAGATTTTCACAATAGAATTCTCTTGTCTCTCTCCTTTAACATACTCTGATGTATCCACTATACATTACAGGAGAGTTTGATGGCCTTCTGCTGGGTGACAGGGGTTACCATGACAACCCAGGCCGATGACCTCATACCCTGACCCTGAACCAGGCCCCCAACAGAACTTCAACCGGACTCACTGCAGGACCAGAGCCCGGGTGGAGATGACCATAGGCCTGCTGAAAGCCCGTTTCCAGAGCCTACGTCTCCTCAGGGTGACCCCTGAGAGGGCCTGTGATATTACTGTGGCATGTGTTGTTCTTCATAATATTACCACTATTAGAGGAGAGCAACACCCTGCCCTACAAACTGAAGACCCAGATGATGAGCCCATCCACCTGCAGCTATCCAGGACAGCAGAGCAGTCAGGGTCATTCCAGGTGAAATGACCAGATATTCCTTGGGGGTGTTGCTGCACCATCTTCAATTTAGTCCTAAATTTGCATGCCATTAGATAGTCACAAAAGTACTTTCTATGCAAAATTGTAGGCCTGTAGCTCAAATAGTTTCTGAGTTGTGGGGGTCTGAAATTTTCAGAATTTGGGCTATAAAATGCCTCGCCAGCGTTTTTTGCATCTTTAACTGGTTATTTCTCAGCCTCTAGACATACCAGAGAGCTGTGAGTTGGTAAACAAGGCCTCTGCATGTAGCTAGTGTCCCACAAACATCCCCAGGTGTTTCCCTACACTCTGCAGGCCGTGGGGGCTTGCTAAAAATGCTAAAAAATTAAGAGACACCTACTCACGAGTGGCGTTTGGGACCTTAAAAGTACTAGAAATACTGCACAGAAGTGTTCTAACACCCCTGGGTTCCATTCTACACAAACTTGTGTGATAACTTAGCAAACTGGAGCTTTCTAGGTACCTCAGTTTGGAAAATATGAGCTCCCAAAGTTGGACGAGATTTTAAATTGGCTATTTTGGGGGGTAAAAATCTCAATGTGGGACAGGTACCAGAGACCCCAAATTTTTCTACAAGACAGTTCCATCCGTCTTCTATCACTGTACAAAAAAGCAGCAGGGTTATATTTGTAGTTACTGAGATATTCTTACTCAAAATGACATGGGTGATGTCAAAATCGTTTTTTTGCTTTTCACTACTTTAAATTGGGATACAAGTATTAGTAGTCATTCCAATGGTAGTATTATGTATGTTTTGTTCTTTTTGAAATGTTAGTTGTTAAAGGTGACTACCTTCAAAAAGTGTAATGGTATAACTTAGGTATACCTAAGTTATAACTTAGGTATAGGTTCTTTTGTTTGTAACATGACATTGTACAATTAAATTTAACATGTTTAATCCCACTGCACTGATACTGTAAAATTCAACATTACTGTTGTATTTTTAAATTAATCAACCACGAACTACTACAGCGCTCCCTGAATTCAAGTTAGTACATGTAATTTGTATGTGTATGTTATAATTACATGTGTGCATTGCAAATGGGTGTCAACATGTCATTATATCTACATGTATGGCTCCGAACTTGACCTTGTGACACAAAAAGGGCATTATACTTTTTTGCTTTTCAGTACTTTATATTGGGATACAAGTATTAGTAGTCATTCCAATGGTAGTATTATGTATGTTTTGTTCTTTTTGAAATGTTAGTTGTTAAAGGTGAATACCTTCAAAAAGTGTAATGACATGTTTGTAACAAATGCAGTTTGTAAATCCGTTTTACTGATAACTGGGAATACATAGAGGACATTAAATTATACAGTTGCACATGAATTCCACAGAATGAAGCTCTGGTGTTTCCTGAACATCCATCTCACTGTGTCAGTCTGTGCAGTGGAAGCTGAGGAACCATCCTGCTGCTGTCCAGCCATGCTCTGTTAAAAAAGGATGAGAATGTGCAACACTTCAGTGTAGGCTAAATGTCACACTCTATATTCCACCCAAAATGTGAATGGGAAGAGAACTATCAGTAACATAGCTCTGTATGCCTTTCTGGATCCCCCTCTGTAAAGGCAGCAGACACAGTTTCATCCTCTTCATCCTAGATCAGTGACATGTTTCAGTAAACTTAAACTACCATTTGGAGAAATCTTTGGAGTGTTGCCTACTTACAATTACAAGGTCTGTGGTGTGAAGGGGCCAAAAGACAAAAAGAGAACTAAATAATCATATATATATATATATATATACATCTTTTATTCCACACGTTTTACAGGCATCTGCTTTCTTTCTGTTGGCTGAGCAGAAGTCTGTGTTAGTTTAAATAGGCTTAATTATTTAACAGGACATGATATGGATGCAGACATTTAGGCTATGTGTGGATAAAACAACTGCACAGTCAAACAGCCACTTAATATTTAGGCTACTTTACAATGTAAAACATGATCAACATGAAGTACCTCCATGAGATAATGCCGAGGTCTGACCTGTTTGAACAGTGTTTTTATATTTCATCTTAAGCTGCTGCCCCGTGCGCTTCTCCCCCGCGAGATTTCACCTAAATAAAATAACTTACTAGGCTGCCATTCAGACAGTTATTCCCTGTAATATTATTACGATTACAAAGGACTACATTTAAACTTACGCATTGATCCGGGCTGTTCTCCACGCCGTCTCTCTCTCTTTTGCAGCTGCAGCGGTGTTGCACTTCTTTCTAAAAACGTGTTCAAACTCGCCATATGAGCGCGTTAAAAACTTCCAGTTCAAAAACGCAGCCTTTCGCTTCCCCGTTTCCATGGTGACTCGTCGAATCGGGGTTTGATTGATGCTGTCTTTTCAGAGTTGCGGTGCACGCGCTTAACTCTGGGTCAAACTACTCCGAGTTAATTAACCCAACTCATATCAGCCGTTGTGAAACCGAAAATTCAGAGTTTTCTATCTCAGAGTAGATCAACTCAGAGTTGTGGAAGAAACTCAGAGTTTCTAGAACCTGCTTCGAGAAACAGGCCCATGGTGTCTAATCAGCATCTTGATATGGCACACCTGTGAGGTGGGATGGATTATCTCAGCAAAGGAGAAGTGCTCACTATCACAGATTTAGGGGCCGTTTACACGAGGACGCTTGCAGGTGAAAACGGCAAAATATTTCAACAAAACACCCTACCGTTTATACGAGGACGGCGTTTTGGGGGCTTGAAAACGCAAAAATTTGAAACCGGCCTCCAGAGTGGAAAAGTAGAAAACGCTCCGCCGTTACGTTTCCGTCTAAACAGCAAAATGCAAAACTTTGCCGAGATCTGACCACGTCGCGTACGCGATTACGTCACATACGTGCTTTGGTTTGCCAGCCGGTACAAGGACGTAAACAAAGATGTGTGATTATTTCCATCCTTCCTACCTTCAAGCAACTCTGGCAGCTCTATGTACACTACAGGAGTCGTACCAACAAACGTACAGAATCTGTACAGATTCCATTCATGAACATTTACCGCGGCGGAGATCCGAAAAGGGAGATAGTAAGCATGCGCGTAGACATGGCAGAGTTTTATCACAGCGCCACCCAGCTGCCTGGCATGCATATCCCATCGAATTCCACACACTATAGAGTCACCGTATATACGCAGATTTCCTTCAAAACCGCTCGTCTAAACGTGAAATGACAAGACACCACTTTTGCGTTTTCTGTTAGGATGGTCCTCGTGTAAACGGCCCCTTAGACAGATTTGTGAACAATATTTGGGAGAAATGGTGATATTGTGTATGTGGAAAAACTTTTAGATATTTGAGTTCATCTCATAAAAAATGGGAGCAAAAACAAAAGTGTTGTGTTTATATTTTTGTTGAGTGCATTTCAGAATAATATAAACTCATATTGGTGGGATACCTAAATTTATAACTCCCAGTGATTATTTTCAAGATAAAAGGAGTTCAGGCCAGACTGGCTTCTTAAAACTTAATAAATATAAAAATGAGCCAGTTTTTTTGAATGGCTCTTTGAAAGGAACGGCTCACCAAGATCCAGCTGCCTTCAAAGAGCCATAAATCTCATCTCTAGTTTAAGGGACTGCTCAGGGAGTCTGTGTTTGCTCAGACTCATGAAAAATTAGAGGCAATGTTGGCTGTAACTGATTCAGTCATCATGCATGATAGCAGCTGGATAACATTTTAGATCAAGGGCGTAGGTTTGCATAGGGACGGTAGGGACATAACACTACCAACTTTTCAAGAGGGTCAAATTGTCCCCACCAACTTTTAAGCAACCTTATTTGCATTTTATAATGAGTTCAGTTATATAGGTAATTTTGATTGTCTTCCCATATGTTATAAGGATAGAATTGACCCTACCATTATTAAGTGAATTATTTTCATTATGTTCAGACCAGGTTCAGACTTACATTTACCCCTTTTCACTTGCTGAACATGCCGGTCCAATCAAACGTGCGTTTGATTGGCTGATGACTTTTATTTTGCATTGATCATTTAGCTTATCAATTAATTAGGTTCATATTCGTGAGAAATGTAGCCCTGACCCCGTTCACCCAATCTGTTTGGTCTTATTAATGTCCCGTCCTCAGCAAAAACTGTACATGCAGGTTATGCTGTTATATCGTCCCTACCAATGTTGTAGTGTTGTGACGTTCACGAACGAACTCGTTCTTTTGAACGGCTCGTTAACATGAATGATGGGAACCGAGTCGCAGCTGGGAACCGTTCTTTTTTTTCTCCCCCAGTTACATGGGGATTCCCCATGTGCCACACAGACACAGATACACGTGAATGCCCCTTGCCTTGGAGAGCGGTTTAAGTTTAACGTGATTGGCTGCGAAAGTTCAGCCGCGCGGCGTGATTGGTCGAGAGCAGAGCCGCAGTAATGTGTGTGGTGTGAGTAGCGAGCGGTGTAAACAAGGAGGAGAGTCAGTCCGTCTTCGTTGGCAAAATGAGCCAGTTACGGAAACGAAGCAGCATTTGGATGCACTTTTCTCTCATGGCAGACAGTAAGGCTCAATGTAGCATTTGTAAAAAAAATATTTCATTTAAGTCAGGCTCCACAAATAATTTACACAGACACCTGAAAACTCAGCACCCAACAATAAAAGTGGCAGAGGTGAGAAGAGAGCCGGATGACTTGGATATTAGTGGCCATGAAGTCTCTGTAAATCCCAGTGCTTCTTCTGCCTCCACATCAGGTAGTGCTAAACTTCATACCAGTGCTACTATCACTCGAGCCACAGCCACAGCTACAGCAGCCTCTGATTCCACTGGGCCCACATCTTTGCCTGACCAGGCACCTGCTGCTGCTACCACAAAAACAAAGCAGACATCGCTCAGTCAGTACTTCACTGCTCCTGTGTTGACCCCATTGAGACAGGGGAAGATAGATGAAGAACTGGCAAAGATGATAGTCACCGACTTCCAGCCATTTAAAATTGTGGAAGACAGAGGATTCAGAAACTTCTGCTATGCTCTCAACCCCTCCTATATTCCTCCATGTAGGAGGGTACTAACCCAGAGAGTGTCTGAAATGCATGAGAGAGAAGCAGCATCACTTAGGAGAAGGGTGTCCGAAGTGTCAGCAGTGTGCCTAACAACGGATTGTTGGACGTCAAGGGTTACTACCTCATTCATGTCTGTAACATGCCACTTTATTGAAGATTTCCACATGTCCTCCTGCCTACTGGACTGTTTTGAATTCAGTGAGCGGCGCACAGCAGACAACCTGGCAGAAAAGCTTCGTAGTGTTGCAGCAGAGTGGGGGATTGATAAGAAAGTGGTGTGCTGCTTAACTGACAATGCTGCAAACATTACTAAGGCTATTCAAATAACAGGATGGAGCCACCTTCCATGCCTGGCACACACCATTAATCTTGTGGTCAGAGATGCCCTTAAAGGTCCACAATCTATCATTGATAAAGTTAAAGAGGCAGTGGAATACTTTCGCAGAAGCCCAGTGGCTGCACAAAAACTAAAGGAAACACAGCTCCAAATGAAGATGGATGAGCTGCGACTCAAACAGGACTGTGTCACAAGATGGAACTCTACATATTACATGTTGGAGAGTTTTCTGACCAACAAAAATCCCATCGTGTCCACCCTGGCCATCACCAATGCACCAGTCCGCCCTATATCCCAAGAAGAATGGACTACGCTGCAGGAAATGTGCACCATCTTGAAACCATTTGAGGAGGTCACTGTTGAACTCAGTGCAGAAAGGTATGTTGTTCAGCAGTAGATTTCTATAGCATGCATGCAAATTACCTGATACTAAATTATTAATATTTGATACCATAATAGATATCTGTGTAGTACATTGTAATATTTGTCATTGTTTAACAACTTTATAATTGTATAATTAAAGTAATATGTTTGTTTGTTTTTTGTCACTAGCTACGTGACAGCCTCCAAAGTCATACTGCTGGCTAGGGGACTGCAAAGAGACACAAACGATTTCCGGAGGAGGGCAACAACACAGGCAGCAAAAGACATGGTCAACTGTCTTTGTGCAAGCATGTCGACTAGATTCCATCGAATCGAATCAAACCACATCCTTGCAGATGCTGCTGCTCTTGACCCTCGATTTAAGAGGATGGCTTTCGCTGATGCCAGAACTGCAGACAAGACCTTCCAGAGGATATCAACTGCAGCAGGAAGACTCAGTCCTAACAGCAGCAAACCCATCCAGCAACCAGTCAAAGTGGAAGAAGCAGGCAGTGCAGCCGCAGCTGAATCTATTGTCTGGAGCTATTTCTATGAGGATGTAAGGATGGCAAAAATGTATCACATTTTTTTCTGTAAATTTAGGATGACATCAATCTAATATCACAATCTCATAAAAATTGTTGCATCTCCCATTGTTATATCTCCCACCCCGAGCAGGTAGCGGGAACAGTATCAGCCAGGAATCCCATGGCAGATGCTGTCATGGAGGTGCGAGCCTTCTTAGAGGAGCCTCTTCTTGCAAAAAATGAGGATCCCCTCAAGTGGTGGGAAAGTCGGGCCCCTGTGTACCCCAGGCTTAGCAAGCTGATGGCCAGGAAGCTGTGTGTTGTGGCGACATCAGTTCCCTCTGAGAGAATATTCTCGAAAACCGGACCGATTATCTCAGAGAAGAGAAGCCTTCGAAGGTCAGATCACTTGTCTTCCTTAACGCTAATTTGCCCAAAGACAAGATGGACAGGCAGAAGAAGCCATAAAGTATGGAACTGCTTTGTATTTGTTTACATTGCATTTTGTTATTGTTCAATTAAGACTTGAAGGGGCAGATCTCCTGTTTTTCGAAAAGGAGCTCATTTGCACACACTTGTAGGACAGTCCACCAGTCTATGCAGAGTTTATATTAGTAGTAATAGTGGGCTGTATGTTCATGTTTTCTTCTTATTTATTCTAGTTGTATCTGTTTTTTCCAATACCTGAAATATTTTTTGTAATTGAAGTACAGTCTTGCAAGTTGTTTTCTAAGATTTTCTATCAAAAATAACAATTGTATAGAATTTGCACTGATGCTCAGGTATAGGCTGCTATTAACCCAAAGACAGTTCAAGAGTCCTCCTCAGGGTTTAACTTTTTTACAGAGCAACAAAATGCACCCCAGGGCAGTCCACCAGTCTATTGAACAGTTTATTTGTTTGTATGTTCTGTATTATTAACAATGTTCTTGAGTGGAAATCTTTGCACTAAAAGCTGTTTTGCACAGAAATTTATTGTAGCCTGCTTTGTTTTTTTTAATGTTTATACGTGTTCAAGTCATGGTTTACACACATACACAGAATTTGTACAAAGGGTAATTCAAAATAGTCATGTCACCGTCAAAGCAGAGTGATATGGCGTCACCCTGTGGAATATTTGCAATTAATCCAGATCAGACTTTAAAATTTAATCCACACATGTCAAATAAGGTTACAATCAATATTTTAGAATAATTCAAACTCATATTGGTGGGATATCTAAATTAATTCCTCCCAGTGATTATTTCCAAGATAAAACGAGTTAAGGCCAGACTGGCTTCTTAAAACTTAATAAATATAAAAAAAAGAGCCAAATGAGCCAGTTTTTTGAACGGCTCACCAAGATCCGGCTCCCCTCAAAGAGCTATAAATCCCATCTCTACAATGTTGAGACCAAACATACACCCTTCTTTTAGATGCAATTATTAAACCGGTTGAGATGAATAAGCTACTTTCATGAATGTTGTCAGATCAGTATTGAATCATTGAGAACAATCAGGACGCTACTCTCTACCAGAGGTGTGTGTGGTCCTTAAAAGGACCTTTGTTGTGCTGATGAACGCTGACTTTAACCTCCGAAGCCGTACAGAGTGCGGCCCTGCCTCTTGAGAGCGTACACCACATCCATGGCGGTCACCGTCTTCCTCTTGGCGTGCTCGGTGTAGGTGACAGCATCACGGATGACGTTCTCCAGGAAGACCTTCAACACACCGCGGGTCTCCTCGTAGATCAGACCCGAGATACGCTTGACTCCACCGCGGCGAGCCAGACGGCGGATAGCGGGCTTGGTGATTCCCTGGATGTTATCCCGGAGAACTTTACGGTGCCGCTTGGCGCCTCCTTTACCGAGTCCTTTTCCTCCTTTGCCTCGTCCAGACATCTTCGCTCTTCTGCAGCTAAAAGCTCAATGATGCCGCTGCTGGAGTGACGGAGCTTTGAGTCTCCACTGAGGACGTGATAGAAGACAGAGGCGGACCTCCTCCTCTTCTTCTGTGTATTTTCCTGCTGCTTCATAATAAATAAACCTTCTTTGCTGCATCAGCGCCACCAACTGACCAACAGCAGGATCAGCAGCTTGTGTCTTTGTGGATCCTTGAGCAGGAAATTCACACATTCCAGCAGCTCAGAAGATCCAAGAAGAACTGGGTTGAAAACATGAGCAGATACAGCACACACTAAACACTAAGACAATATAAAATAATAAAATAAAGTAAACCAGATGACTGAGACACCGACTTTGATCCATGAATGTAACATTAGATAATGTGTTGAGTTAGTGAACAATCAAAGCAGATATTAACATTGATTGTGGTCAGCAGGTCACACTTTAATATTGTGAAAACTCCAGCAACAGACAGTTGACTGTTTAATCAAATGTTTGTGAACAGAATAATCAGATACCAATTTGAGCCGTAAATTTATTGTTAATGCCTCAATGAAAACATGAGAGCAATCTGCCAGTAAAGCAAGGTTTTTAATCTCTATCGGAATATGAAATAATTTTGAGTTTGATCCTCCAGATGACAGCTTCCAGTGGATGAGCAGCTCTGCAGATGACGTGTGTGGCTCTTAAAAGAGCCGTTGTGTTGATGTTAAGCAGTGAAGCTTTACTTGGAGCTGGTGTACTTGGTGACGGCCTTGGTGCCCTCGGACACGGCGTGCTTGGCCAGCTCACCGGGCAGCAGCAGCCTGACAGCGGTCTGGATCTCCCTGGAGGTGATGGTGGAGCGCTTGTTGTAGTGAGCCAGGCGGGAGGCCTCGCCGGCGATCCGCTCGAAGATGTCGCTGACGAACGAGTTCATGATGCCCATGGCCTTGGACGAGATGCCGGTGTCGGGATGGACCTGCTTCAGCACCTTGTACACGTAGATGGCGTAGCTCTCCTTTCTCTTTGTTCTCCTCTTCTTGCTTCCCTTTGCGGCGCTCTTGGTCACCGCTTTCTTGGAGCCCTTCTTCGGGGCGGACTTTGCTGGTTCTGGCATCTTTCTCCGTCTCTGTAGTAACGAGTGAAGCTGAGCGCAGAGAGAGACTCTTCTTATACAGGCCGCATGGAAATACGACTGCGCAGCCCCCCGTCTGTAATTGGCTGAGCTGCTCAGCTGTGATTGGGCTCTGGTTTCCATGGAGACGACACAGCAAGCTGGAGACCTCCGACAGTTTCAATGTAGTACTTCTGATAAGACTATTGACTTTCAACTGTGTCAGCACTATGTGATCTTTGTGAGCATTCACATGTTTTACCCGTTGCTCATACTTTATCTGCTTACAGTAAATTTAAAAAAAAAGTGTAGGACCTGGATCAATATACATTTACAACAGCCTAAGGTCAACTTGATTCAAGGGACATGAAACTAAGTGCAAAATTAACTTTTGGGAGACGTCATGATGTCTCAAAGGCACTTTTTGCTAATATTGAGTCTTCACCAACTGAACACCACAGGGTTAGTTAATTCTTTCGACATGATTTTTATGTGGATACACAACATTTATATTAGAGATTCAAATGTATGCATGAACTACAGATTCTTTCTGAGCAACAAAAACTCAGTTATAAGGGCTGAGCAGCTCAAGAAGGGTATGTCTGCAGAGCCAGAGGCCGCACGAATACGGCCGTACCCTTCATGTAAGTTTAGAGCACTTTTTAAAGAGAGCGCCATCCTCAGAGCTGGACTGAGAAGACTGGCCATGATATTGGGGTATCAAAGAAAAGCAGAATTAGCTACTCCAAAATACTATTGCTGTTGATACTACTGTTTACTTCATATAGAAGTCATCGTGTAATCGAGAAGACAGCAGTTTTCAGTTATGTGTCTAATCTCATCTGTTTTATTTATTTTAGGGCGTGCCACGCCACATGTATAGAAATGACTGGGATTTTTATGCTTATGGTAAGGTCACATTTTTTAAACTGAGTATGTTCCAGCTTCTGTCAACACTGCAAATAAAGTGCTTTGTTTTCCATCTCATCTTTTGCAGTATACACTTTCCATTGTCACAAACCACGGGTTTGAATTTCAGGAGGTTAGTTTTAGAAAAAGTTTACACAAAGAAGAAACTACTATCTCCAAATGCTTTTGTTGTTGCCACATACTCTTCATTTTGAAGAGAAAGGACACATTTTGAACTCATTGTTTTTTTTTCTGTTGTCACTCTGCTTTCAGATGGACATGCCTTTGGTACGGAAGTGATGGTGTCTTCTTCTGATGGAGCGTTTCCAAACAGAGGGGTACGACAGCCTGAAACAAAACGTGTAAATAAATTTTAGTTGCAAGTTAGAGGTTCACTTCCACTTCTAGAAACTGATAACACACGATCAGTGCCATGTTAGCAGAACATCTGGTAACTACATTAAGTTCATCAGACTGTGGATGGCAGTCTTTGTCGAGAGTATTTGTGCATGCCGTGTTTTTCATCACTGTGTTACCTTTTTTTCCACATTATTTATCTTAGATGAATTTGGTTGTTTGAAAGGTATGGCAAGAGGTTCACTTTCTGGACTAATGAAGCCAGAAGCCTGCTCCAAGGAACCCTGAAGCCCGTTTACAGAGTGCCAAGGCAGGGTGCTGTCACTGAGGAAGTTCTTCTCCATATGCAGGCTGTCACTGAGCGCACTGCAAAGGAAGCAAGACTGGTGGACTTCATGATCCAGTCAAAGGGAACTGAGCAACATTTGTGGTACTTGGAAAATGTTCCTATTTTCTCATCATTGCAGACTGACTCAGAAAGGATTCACTGAGAGCCTTTGTTATTGGTCCGTGTATATTTTGGTAATTGGATTTTCCGTTCTAAAGCAGGTATTGAAAAACAAAAAACGAGTGGTTATTTGATTTTCGTTTTCAAAGGCAAAAATTAAAATACAAGGCGTTTTTCCTTTTCACGATCAAAAATGGATATACGAATTTTAAGAAATGCTTTGGTTTTCATTTTTTATTTACAAAAACAAAAACTAAAATAAGTAAGAGACAGAAACGAAAAAAGGTCAATTTTTTCGTTTTCTGAGACCGGAAGTGGTCATCAGCAAGGGTGGAGCCAAACAGAGTACGGTGCATAGACTGTAAATAAATGGGTTTTTTGTTTGTTTTCATGGTCAAAATGAAAGATCAAGTGGCCGATCTTAAAATAAATCAATATCGATTTTTTTTATTTATTAAGTTTTGTGACGCAAGGGGGCGTGGTTACCTGATTGACAGTTCGTCTGGAATGACCGACAGTCTGGAGGATTAATTCTGATATGGTCACTGGTGGTTTATCGGTGAAGAAGCAGAACCTTTTCCACAGACACTTTTCCTGCCTGTTGGCTTGTTTTAACCATTTTGCTACCTTCGGCTGATTCTACCAGCAGACACTGAAAGTTCGGTAAGTAGGCTAAATGTTTATTTTCTTATCAGTGCCGCTTTTAATGCACTTCATATGCAACTTTCGTGTCAGATATAATGTGTGCCATGCAGTCCAGATGTTGGTGGAGTTTATTTCTTTGTTTATTGACAAGAGAAGAGAGTTAGCATCCAGTAAATATTAGCTTTAATATAAATTAGTGATGCTAACCGAGCGAGCTGCTCAGTCGTAGCCTGATTAAACCTAGTGTAGCATTAAGCTAACGATGTTTGCATTGTGTTTCATGGAAAAGGCTGAAGTGTGTCGTGTTAGTGTAATGTGGTACATTTAGTTAATAAAACTGTGTGGAGACGCTGGTTCACATTAATATAACGTTTAGAAAACCTAAATGTGATTCAAACAGTAAGGTTAAGGTTCTATGTTGTCAGTAGTCCTAAATATCTGCTGAGTCTCTGAAGTTAAACTGGAGAAAACAGTAAATCTACTCTCTAGTCGTTAACATTGTTTAATGACTGATTCACATGTTGTAGTACGTCTTAGTGCAGATTAGAAAAATAACCTCCCAGAATATGTCCAAAATAATGATGAACACTACAGTTAATACATTTAAACTGCAGCACAGATAAGCTGGATAATAAAATCCTCTCCTAAAGCTAAAGTGACTACAGGTCTTTCTGTCATTCAGTGCTTGGAAAACTATATGAAATAGGAAATCTTTCCAGGGATACTTTAAAATGAACCTCTGCTGTTGATGCTGATACTGTGACATCTCTCTTCATCTCAGGTGTCTCATGTTCACTGTGAGGATCTTCTGAGTGAAGCCAACAGAAGGAAAACCTCATCTGGTTGTGAAGGAGACTGAATGGACGACATCCTCAGTGAACCACTTCCTGTTTAGCTTTCACTGACAGAAGGACAGACCAACTCTTTCAGCAGTTTATTATTCTCTGTTCTTAGTATTCACAGATTCTATTTATCACCTTTAACTTCATCTCTGCTGCTGTAGCAGAAATACAACAGGGTTTCTGCAGAACATTAATAGTCATTAAGTTGATTTTGCAAAAATTAAGGCCTTAAATGACATTAAAAATCATTAAATTTGATTCTCGGTGGCATTAAAATTTCTTTCTGCAGTTTTCAAGAAAATAATTGACAATAATATATTTATAGACTGCGATTTGTCAGGTATGTGCATCTGCGTAAACATGCCGAAGCATTGAGATAATTGTTCCAGCCGGGTGGGTACAATTTCTAAAAACTGCATGTTTTTAAAGTGGCCGGCAGGCTGGACCAGGCTGGGAAATGGGGAAACACAAATTCCAGCAAAAATGGCTGAAAAACGTGACTTTCAGAGAATGACTGCAGCCCGTTGGTGTTCAGGGGTGGTTCCCAGATTCAGAAATAGTCAAATGTAGGGTTTTCATATAAAAATCATCTTTTACAAAAAAAAAAAAAACCCGTGTAATTTGAGTTCATGGTCGTGGCATTAAATTTTTTTACAGTATAGCATAAAAATGGCATTAAAAAGCATTAAATTTGACTGGTTGATATCTGCAGAAACCCTGTACAATGTTATTTATAGCAGATATGCAGCATTAAAACATCAACACATTCAGCTCAAGAGCTTCATTATTTCCTTCATTGCACATTTAAAAACTGCATTATTTAACAATTGTGAACTGTAAAGATGTGTAAACACATAATAAATGGATGAAATAAATAATGTGTTGCTGACAGTGAAGTGTAAAAACTGAACAGTCACAAGACAAGTATTATGAAGAGAGGAGCTTAATCTGCAGCATCATTGTTCTTAATGGAAGCATGAGGAGGACATCAGTGCTGCTCTTCCTCACAGTGATGGAGAGAAGACTGTTCAGACAACCACAGCTGGATGTTCATGTTCTCTGTAGCTCTCAGTCCATCAGATCAGATGTTCCCAATGATCCAGACCAAGGCTGGAAGGAAAAGACACGAACAGTGAGAAGAAGATCTCCAAGGTTCTTTCAGTCCAACTGCTGGAACTTTAAATATCAGAATGAACACATCAGGGTACGAATGAAACACAACAGAGTGTTGTATTTTGTCCTACTTTCTAATCTTATAGAAATGTTTGTTTTCCTGGTTGAGGCCAAAGAGTATTTTACTGCCTTAGATGGACAATAAAGTTTATTATTTTTATTCTAATGTAGCATTAGCATTAACATGAGCTTCACAGTTATCTGACCGTACACTGTTGTATGAACAGAAGCTGTTAAATAGAGTCTGAAGCAAAGAACAGATATATTAACTCAGAACTGAACTGTTCTTCATTCATTGAAATGAGAGATTAACATTCATCAGAGTTCTGTGGAGGAACGTTAACATAGATTAATTTCTATCTGCTGATCATTAATGAACTGCGCCTCGAAACAGCAGTTTCCCTATGACTGATCTATTATGATTGATCAGCTGTGACCTTCAGGACACTTAGCTACACCTAATAGATAACACTGACTAACCGGGATTAGCCTCATTGTAAATACAAAGTTAGGAAACATAAATTGAGATTTATAGAACGACTTTAAAACACGATGTTAGAACAAGTTTATATCAGAGGTTACAGTCTGATGGTAACTTACAGTAACTTCACTGCTTTATATGTGATATTGTCCAGAAGTAGAGAAGAGTGCAACTAGTTACAAAGTTGACTTTAACACTTACCTGTAGAGTTTATCTCCACTTTTGGAAGCTAACGTTGTTAGCAGCAGCGGGAGCAGCGTCCATAAACAGCAGAAGCCGGTAAATGTGGGCGGGACAGAGAGTCCCCGGCTCTGATTCAATCTGACCACCCTTGCTGATGACCACTTCCGGTCGCAGAAAATGAAAAACGGTTCTTATTTCGTTTCTGTCTCTGACTTATTTTATTTTTTGTTTTTGTAAATAAAAAATGAAAATCAAAGCATTTTTTAAAATTCGTATATCCATTTTTGATCGTGAAAAGGAAAAACGCCTTGTATTTCAATTTTAATTTTTGCCTTTGAAAACGAAAATCAAATAACCATTCGTTTTTTGTTTTTCAATACCTGCTTTAGAACGGAAATTCCAATTACCAAAATATACACGGACCGTTATTATATTATCAGTGGACAGAACCTTTTTTGGCTGTGTTTTGAAAGAATTCCTGAGTTCCAGAAATTCATTGTTTGTGTCGCGATGTACTTGGTGGCAAATGTTCTACCTGGATTCATCAGGAGTCTTGTTGCCAGATGCCTTTCTGCCTGGACAGTGATGAACAACAGGACAAGCTTTTTGGTTCCTAAAGGCTGTACTGCACAGAACACCAACACAGCTAAGCTTCACAGATGAAGTGCAGTTCATCTGTGGTGTTCTCTTTCCAGAGGTTGGCTTTGCCATGTAATACAATTCTACATGTTTCTGCTCCTGCACCTTTATGGGCTCAGTAAATATCCAACCTTTAATGGCATAATTTGTGTATTTGCCTGTCTAACATGGCTTGCTCTGCTGTAAAATGGTAAATGTCAATTATATTGCTTAAAAATGAACCATTTTCTTTTGGTAGGCCATCATATGTGGGCTGTCTATGCAGGACAATCTGTCCCTGCAGGAGGCTGAGCAGGTCTTCTTCAGTGGTCCTGCTTACCATCAAAGGAAAGGATGCTTTTTTTAAAAAAAATTTACACAATGCACTAAAATGTTTTTGTTTTTTAACTGTAACTAATGCAAGTAGTTGCCACCTTCGTTAAAGTGTACCAATGTCTGTGAATGTATCCTCTTTAAGTGTTACCAGTATTTCTGTCAAGCCTGCAGTGATAATGTTGTCTGACTACTATTTCAGTGAAGTGGAGGAATTCTCTGGAAGGATCAAAAAAGACCTGAAGAAAGAAGTCAGACTGTTCAGTTGGTAAGTGCTGCTCATTTCAAAAGGAGGTATGATGAAATGTTAAACATAAAATATATTTTACCAAAGTAAATAAGTGAAATATGTACAGTTTATCAGATAAATCAGTGCTATATCTACTTATGCTTATTAATGTCTGTCTGTGTGTCTATCAGGAGGAAGTGAGATCAGAGGTTTTGCAGTGGGAGTCATAGACTTCATTTACTTATGTTTGTGTGTGTTCAGCTTTTACTTTTATTTCATATTATTGTGTAAAATAAATATATATCTGTCTTCAGAGTTGTCCTTGCGTTTTGTCTCTTTCCAACCTTTTATACTGTCCTGTTAGATCTAGACTCCACAAAGGACATTACAGATGATTCCATTCATATTTTATCAGATAATTGCACAATTTGTCCAAATGCTAGCCTCAGCAACCAAGGCATGAGTGATAACTTGTGACACTGTAATAAGTACATTTAAAATCATAGGTAGGACATGAAGTAGTACTTTGTGTGGAATACTTGGTGTGGTCCAGAAAGAGCAGCCTCCAGCTCTGTAGAAAAACTTACAGGGGTCAAAATGAACGGGGAATTCTCCTTGAATAAGTATTTTGTCTTTTAAGTATATTTTGAGTGAAATCACCAATAGTAGCGTTTCACTGACGTCACACTTCCGGGTCAGTAAGTAGCTCAGCGCCATGGTGAGTGGCAAACTTTGTTCAGTCCATTTGTTGGCTATGGCTGCCACTCAGCTGAAAAAGTATATAGACACACTTGATAGCACTTCAAAAGATCGATATCAGAGGAAGTTGGAGTTAAATGAGTAAGTTTCAGCCGTTTGCGGTCATAATATGAGGAAGTAGCACTTCAGACACAGATTTTTTTTGCCGAGATTTTGAACACAGTTTGGTGTAGAATTCATCCAAAAACAGCATTAATTTACATCACCGATTTAACTAACAATGAACCTAATGATTTTTTTTCTAATAATTAGCGTATCATTGGTCTATCTAAATTAAATCAACTGGAATAAATAGTGGAGTCTGGCTAGGATCACGCTAATGTGAGCTAACCTCCCAGTATGGTGTCCTGTTGGGGAAATGTGAATCCTCGCTTTGAGAAGCAGCTATTTTGAAAAGATCTCTAGGTCAAAGCAAATAATAATGGTTGAAACACCTAATTTCCACAATTGTCTAAGTTATACATTTGTTATCTTTCATTCGCCATACATTTAAACTCCCGAAATTTTTTTTTTTTAAATAAAATAATCAAATTTGAGTAAGACCTTTGGCTGTTTGCGAGATTTCAATTGTGTTTTCAAAGCAATTCATGCACTAAAAGTTTATTTTACCACAATAAAGTGTATTTATGGAAGAAAAATTGAATGATAGAATACAAAGTAAAAGTGAAAATGAAAATTTCCTAATAACATGGGTTAAAAAAACAGATACTAATTGCCAAGTGTGGTGCCTCAGCTGGCTGAGTTTCCTTGTCTTTTCACCCTTGGCTCAGTTTAACTGGGTCTTCTGCCCTGTTGTGGCAGCCGTGGACACAACAGGCGTGAACCATTCTTGTTGCCGGTCCCACTGCGAACTATATTAACCTTGCTCAATCAACCATTTGTTCCCCCAGGCCACTTCAAACTACTGTAAGCGTCGTGGGTGTTTGGGGTGCATAAAGAATCACTCCGGACACATTCTGTATCTTTTCAGAACTTTTAGTGAGCTCTGACTTCATGCACACGTCAACTCTACCCATCCAGCTCCCGCTTTCTTCCCGTCTCCTCTCTTCTCCTCTTTCTATCTCTGTATCAACCCTCTTCTGTCTTCCCAGCGCCCCCTAGCCTCACTGCCACTTCTTTAACCTCATATACTGCATGTGTAATTAACAGCACAAACACAATGAAGAATAAATGTCTCCAACATTACAATATTTGTCTAACATCCTAACTGCATATTCATTCTCATTCTTACACTACTTATCTTGCTCGCTGACTCCTGACCACAACAATTTCAACACTCACCACACAATATGGCGGACCAGCTAATGTGACGTCATCTGAAACACTCCTATTTAAAACCATAGACTGTATATAAAGATGGACGTAGCATCTGGTTCCAAAAATGAAGCCCACCCAGAAGTGTCAAAAACTTGCAATATCACGCCGTCCGCTAGGGTTGGCTCCAAAAAGCTTTTGCTCCATAGACCCCAATTCATTTTTGGAAAAAATAAAATTTGATAGACTGATTTTCTACAGCTCAGGATTTTTTTCCCGTTAGTTTTCATGGTCAAAATGAGAGATCAGTTGGCCGATCTTAAAATAAATCAATACTGAATTTTAAATAAATCGTTAAAGTTGGCAGAGCCAGGGGGCGTGGCTATACTTGATTGACAGTCTTGTCTGGAATGATTGACAGATCCTTTAGGGCGAGGCTTTCAGCAGGTTTATTCCGTGGAACTTGGCTTTCATCCACATTTAAATTAAGTTGTCCTCTAATTATTGTTATTTTCCACAGGTTTCCAGTTTGTTGACTTGTTATTATTAGTTGTAGTTCACTGTAGCCATGGCTTGTTCCTCCGTTAATTGCACTAACAGACCCTCAAAGGGTTCCGTTATCCAGTTTTTCCAGTAAGTAAATGTTGGCGTTTCATATGCAATTTTACCGTTAAATATGATGTGTACAGTGTACCCCAAAAATCGGTCTTTTTTCTGAGGATAAGAGAGTCTTCAGCTCTCAGTCTGGCCCGCCCATAGACTGGTCCTGCCCCTAGTTGCTCTCCGGTCCAGCCTGTTTGATGACGCTTTTTACGTCACTGGCTCCAAAAAATCCAAAATGGCGACCAGGAAGTAGCAAAATCCGGGCTTCATTTTCTCGGCGTTGGCTCAGTCCAAAACGGCCCCCTACACACTCCCCCTCCACTACCGAGTGTCACTCCAAAAGAAGTCTCACTCGCAGCTGTGGAGGGCACTTTAATTGAAGGGGGAGGGTATAAATACGATCGTCAGGAATGGGACGCCCTGTCGCCTCACCGGAAAACGGAAGACGTGATCGCCATGGTAACACAAAGACGCCTACTGTGCATGGCTGTAGCGCTGTGGCACAGGTTGCAACTAACAAGGATCGCTGCTGCTTCCAGAAGACGAAAGCGTCTTCTGTTGTATTGCAAAGTGTTGCATTGCAGTGTTATCTGTGTATTTCGTAAAAGTGACATAATGCCATGCTACAAAACTCCGTGAGGGAATACATTTAACTGTAAAATACGACTGGCGTCAGTTACACAAAACCTGAAATATCACATGAAATATGCACATAGGCTGCATCACCAAATTATCATCATGTCAGCTAATTATCATGATGCATAAACTGTCTACCACGATTGCAACTGATCATGACAACCTGTGCTCACGTAACGAAATGGTTTACTGTAAGTCATTTACGTGATGATGACAAAATGTGAGAAGCTGGAGTTACTGATCAAACTGATATTTCTATATCCAGACAAAACAATAGTCTTTTCTCTTCCCAGGAAGGCACCATGCCTCCTTCGCAGCATTTCTCTTCTTTGTAAAGAAGGAATGTGCTGTGCAGAGCCGCACCAGTTGTTCTGTTTTCTCCACCGTCCCTGTAAAAGCAGACAATCAGCAGGCAATGATGTAGGGGCTACAATCTGCTTCAAATAATTTGAAGTCATCCCACATGTTTTCCAATCCTATTATCTGGCATTTCAAATTCAGCAAATGAATGAATAAATGAATTCTGTCAGTTGTGTTCAAATTTTAAGGTGTCAGGGGGTGCACAATTAAATCAAACATCAGCAGAGAAGAAGATTTCTTTCTTTTGTTTTATCTTTTTACACCACTCTTTTTGTGATGCTCTGTCAGTGTGAAAAAGGCGTGGGAGAAATAATGGACACATGTGGAACTTACATTGATATGTTTGTTTCCTCCTCCATTTCGACGTTGCACTTCCTGAAAAAGTTGTCGAGAGTGAGCATCGATGCAGACTCGCTATTTAAGGGCTGAACAGTCCACTCTCCCTCCACACTACGCGGTTTGGGACGGCCCTTAATATGGAGTACCCTCCGCGGGAACGCGCAAACGGAGGGGTAGTGTGTAGAAGAGTGCCTGTATAACAGAGTGGCGACATGACGGGTCCAAAAAATTTTGGTCACGTGATCTATGGGCGCCATTTTGTTTCCTATTCATGAACGCCGGGTTTTCCTGTTAACGTTGTTTACACCTCAGAGAGTAATTACAGGTCTTCCAACGCTTCCTAAATTCCCTGAAAAATGACAGGCTGTTGTGCCTTTGGGTGCACAAATCGGTCAGAGAAGGGATTCCACATGTTTAGGTTTCCCAGTGATCCTGAAAGAAGGAAACTGGGAAAATATAGTCCGGAGAGTAGGATGGAAACCGACTTCATCATCGTTTTTGTGCCATGTTAGTCCCATGTATATTTTCATGTTATGATATATAGCTGAATGACAGATAGAAAAGTTTGATGTGATTTTAGGCAGTTGTGGTTATTTTGACTTTGACCATTTTCATGCATGGAGATGTGTGACTGGTGACTGTTGGGTACCTTAAAACGTAAACTGTGTACTGTAGTTATCATCCATTGCGGTAGGTGGCGCTCTCATTAAAAGTGCTCTAAACTTACAGGAAGGGAACGACCTCCGGCCTCCGGCTCTGCAGACCATATATGGCAGAGCAGCTCAGCCTGAGCTGCGGACGTAAGAGAGGACAGTCGGTGACAGCTTCAGTGGGCGGGGCCAAACTAACGAAAAGTAAACGTTTCTTTTCAAATTATAGAGTCAACAATGGAACACAGCACGAAATTATTTAACTCCACTTTAAATGTAATGTGATTAAAGCGTTTAGATATGCATATAAATACCACCCAAAACTACGCAATAAAAATTGGATATAGTCAAATCAAATACTAGAATCAGTGAGATGACTGGCAATTTAATATTGGAGGATAATCAAAATGGACAAGGCTCATCCCTACTGTAATGACAATGAGTTCTCATATGAATCTCAATAAATCAGTGTCTGACAGAAACTTTAGTTAGAATAGGTAATTCCAGAATTAGCAGCATGTGATTGAGTCAGATATATGGATGTAGAAGATTAATTTAACTCTAAATGTCACATGAACAAGTGAAATAACTCTGAGATTGGTGTTCAGATGCTCATTGAGAGTTTGTGTGTGGCTCTGAAAGAGCCTTTGTGTTGCTGAGCTGGTCTCCAACTTCACTTGGACTTGGCGGGCTTCTCGGTCTTCTTGGGCAGCAGGACAGCCTGGATGTTGGGCAGCACGCCGCCCTGAGCGATGGTAACTCCGCCCAGCAGCTTGTTGAGCTCCTCGTCGTTGCGGACAGCCAGCTGCAAGTGACGGGGAATGATGCGGGTCTTCTTGTTGTCGCGGGCAGCGTTTCCAGCCAGCTCCAGGATCTCAGCGGTCAGGTACTCCAGCACAGCCGCCAGGTAGACGGGGGCGCCGGCACCCACACGCTCCGCATAGTTGCCCTTCCTCAGCAGCCTGTGGACACGACCGACCGGGAACTGGAGTCCTGCCCGAGAGGAGCGGGTCTTTGCCTTGGCTCTGGCTTTGCCGGTGGTCTTTCCACGTCCAGACATGTTTCACTGTCACAGTCTGTCACTGAAAGCAGAAACTAGAGTAACGGTAAAGAGACAGGCAGCAGGTTATATAGAGCAACACGGCTGCTCTCTGATTGGTCAGAGTGAGCGTAGAATGTGGTCGTCCAATCAGAGGACAGCTGTTGTAGTCGGATGTTTTATTTCTTTCCGCTTTGGTCGCCGCACAGTTTAAAATGAAACCGTTCAACTGGAGTTTATTAAAACATGTTTTAGTGGATTTGAAATAGAATCCAGCTGGAAACACAACATATATCATCTTTATTCACTGAACTTATTTCTAATGTGCAATAAACGTGAAGGAAAATATTTGGTTGAAGTCTTTTAGTGCAGGATAACATTTTACAAAAAGTGCAGCAGAGCAACAAATGAAGTACAATACGAAATCATCTGTTTTCAGCTCAGTATTTGATCATTTATCAATGAGAGTGAAGTGTCCACCAATCAGAAAAGAGGTGAAACATGATTCTAATGAATTCAATTGTAAATATCAGAGGCAATCATTAAAATTGTAGAATCTATACTTTCCACAGGTTTCAGACTGACTCACCTCACTGCTGACCAGAACATTTCAAATTGTTTGTGGATTTGTAGTTTCTACTATATATAGTAGTAACCTAGGTATATTTCTATATTCATTGAACTTACACTATGTTCCCATTTTCCCAAAATGTTTGCATATCTATATAAAACAAAAGTGTACATAAGGCATAAATTGCCTAAAGTGATTTGATGGTATTTTAAAGGAAATAAATGATTACGTGGAAGTTTGTGCTCTCCCAGTGAATATGTGTGGCTCTTAAAAGAGCCGTGGTGTTTCGGGTAAAGTCTGGCATGGTGGGTCTAAGCCCTCTCTCCACGGATGCGGCGGGCCAGCTGTATGTCTTTGGGCATGATGGTGACCCTCTTGGCGTGGATGGCGCACAGGTTGGTGTCCTCGAAGAGGCCGACCAGGTAAGCCTCGCTGGCCTCCTGCAGAGCCATGACAGCGGAGCTCTGGAAGCGCAGGTCGGTCTTGAAGTCCTGAGCGATCTCTCTGACCAGGCGCTGGAAGGGCAGCTTGCGGATGAGCAGCTCCGTGGATTTCTGGTAGCGACGGATCTCTCTCAGAGCCACGGTACCGGGCCGGTAACGGTGAGGCTTCTTGACGCCGCCGGTGGCCGGGGCGCTCTTCCGGGCAGCCTTGGTAGCCAGCTGCTTCCTGGGGGCTTTTCCTCCGGTGGATTTGCGGGCGGTCTGCTTGGTTCTGGCCATTGTGCTTCCTCTGTCTTCACTGATCCAACAGTAAAAAAAAATACAAGTGGAGGGTGAGCGGCAACAGCGAGCTTATAAGGAGAGCGGCGGAACAACGGCAGCTCTGATTGGTCCAGAGCGGTGCAGCGCGTGTTGGATTTCAGACAGTGTATTGGATGAAATGAATGTGACGTTTCAAAGAAATTCGTCCTTTACAGCAGCCGCCATGTTTAGTTCAAACTCTTCTTTTAATTTCTACTTGAGAGTTTAAATGTTTTATTTTATTACTTCAAACATTTAACTCCTTCCTATTCCCAGCAACAATCAGTTCATTGTTTAATCCAGTATCAAAAACAGAATAATCACTGATACTCGTTTAATTTTACATTCTGTTAAATCCAAATGAGTCACAGTTTTGAGCTGTAAATTCATTACTGTTAGTGATCCATGAAAATACAATAGTGACAATAATCAGCTGTGAAAATAAATGTTTATTTAGCTTTAATCCATGTCTTTCTTCAGCCTCTTCTCATGCTAAAATATAAATAATAACTGAAGTATTAGTACCACAACACTGGAGTTTTATACAAATTACAAAAAATAGGTAAACTACAGGTGGAAATTATTAATTATATAATCAAATATTGAGAAAATATTGGAAATAACACCGATATTGTTTATATTTGAGTCTCTATTGTTTACCATCAGAAAGGAGTTTTACAGTGTAGTGTGTAGCGAGACGTCTGCTTATTTTGGCTTGTTCTTTTTCTGTAAAATGCTATCCTCTGGTTTCCATGGAGACAACAAACAAAGCCGGAGACCTTCAGTTTAAATGTAGTACTCAATATTTCCTATTGTAGACTGGATATAAACATGTACTGAATATAGTTGTATTAACATGAATAAATATGAATACATTCATAACATACAGATTATTAGTAACATACAGCGCAGATAAATGTCCACTTGGAGTTCAGAGGGTCCATAAACTGTGAAATTGTCCTCAGCAGCATCAACAGTCTGAACTCTGAGCTTCATTCAAGTCACGTTTGTAGAGGAACTAGAACCAGAGCTCAACATGACATGTTCTGTTATGATCAAACATTTTATGGTCAACATCACTAAAAGTGTCTTTTGTTGTCTTCTTCAGAATTTATTCATAAGTTATCATTAACATCCTACAAAATAATCAACAGGCTGATGTTAATACAAATGTAAAGGCATTGACACACAAATCAGAACAAGGAAAAGTTTCCTAAAATGTCTTTCTCTAATTTTATCTAATTTCTTTGGTCGGGTGTACCTGCTTTTGCTATGTCTGCTAACTTCAAGCAGTGTAATAAGACATAAAATGAACCAAAATTGAAGTACTTTCTAAATTTTCTTATTGTTCTTAAAATATGTATGGCAAAGCAGACAACGAAGCCTACCCAGGCGTCATCATGTATGTGGAAGAGCACAGTGTCAAAGTCAAGTTTATGCACTGAAATGGTGAGGACAAGTTCTTCTGACGAGGTCCACGGGAGGACATTAGTTGGTTCCATGATGGGGAGATGCTACGTCTGATGCCAGAACCACAAACACCGAGCAGGCATTTTCGACAGATCAAGACGTCTATTTGGAAGCATGTGGAAGAGTAATTACAGTGATATCGAAGATTGATTCAAACCCAAGCAAGAAACACGTCTGAGAAAATGGGCTCACTTATTTGATTTCTTTAATGAGATTTATGTTCTAGGTCATTAATTCAAGTCTTTGCTGGATGATTTGTAAATCTTCTTGTGAGTTAAACTAAAGGTTGATGCTACAGGTACAGACCCGTACCTGTAGGGCTCATTAATATTCATGTCCGTCTCATTAATATTTATGATAAGGGAAAGTGCCGTATTCGTAAGCCACAGGCTACGGGTACGGGTCCGTATCTGTAGACACTACCTAAACGAAACATGAAGCACTGAATGTTTTAGGACAACGTTTGTGATCATCATTAACATTCTGCTGTTGGACACAAGTGAACTCGGTTGATTCTGTTTCTGGCAAAAACTGTTGCTTAGATCCTACTCAAAAAAATGAGGCAACATTTTCCAAGCATTTTTCAGTAGTTTAGTGAACTTCTCTCTTTTTGATTTAGGAAAACTCAAAATTGTGTATTTCACCAAGTTAAAAGTTTTGAGTATAGCCTTGAAGAATAAACACGCTCCACTTAAAACATCCCCCGCCTTATATAGTACCTCTAAGTGCAAGAAATAATAATATATAGTGGATGATACACCTACAAAATGATACATCTTCACTACAATAAAAAAAAAAGTCAGGTCAAGGTCATGCACCCCAAAAACCACATCTACATTACCAACAGGCTTAGTGTGCGCAATATGAGTGAAATCCCTCAAGCAGTTTGTGAGAAATGATCCGGAAACAAAACAATATTTGGAGTGCCTCACTATGACCTTGAAAATGAGGTCAAGGTCATGCACCCCAAAAGGCACATCTAGACTATATAGAGATGGCCTGGGTGCAATATGAATGAAATCCCTCAAGTAGTTTCAGAGATATGCTCCGGAAATGAAATGCGGACGGACGGACGGACGTGCCCACGCCAATATCCCCCTCCGTGCCTACGGCCAGCGGGGGATAAAAATAATAATTAAAAAGCCAAAAAATTGAGTTGAACTAACTTAAAAAACAGTCAGTTGTTAATGACATCATACTTAATTAAATAAAGTAAGATGATGTCATGCACTCAATCTTATTGATTTAATAAAATTAATTTGCATGTTTTGAAAGTCTAAATTACTTTATAAAATTAGTATGAAAACAATGAAATCTGGTACATTGAAGAAAGACAAGTATTTGTGTCCAACATTTACTAATCAAAAGCATTTTCTTCAACTTCACAGTTCTTAACCGTTTAAATACAATTTCCATTTTAAAAACTAAAATAGATCAAATTAAACTGTGACCTGATCTTCAAGTGCTGAACAGAACAGTGTTTTTAGCATATGCACATATGTCCAAGGGATGATAACAACAAAGTTTTTGATTTTAAGATTCATATTAGAACACTTCAATAATTTACAGAATACAAATTCTGACCTGCAGCTGATAAAATCTTCACAGTGAAAACATTTGTCATAAACTCCACCTACACCTGCCTACAAGGACAATTAACAAAAGAACAATTGATTTGTTGATGGGTGCTCTCCATTCAGCTCCACGGCTGTCTGTAAACCCAGGTATGACGTTGAACAGGAGCTAAAACTGTTCACGGTGGACCAGCTTAGGCAAGAAGCTGCTGTTGGTTTTGACCGCAGAAAGTCTAGTAAAACAAAGTCTTTAGAAGACCTCAAATGTCAGAGTTTGGGTGTATATTCCAGATTTAGGGCATATGTTAATCCAAGGAGTAGGCAGCATACTCTTGCTGGAGTTTCAAGACAAGGAAGCACTGGGACATCCTCGATGAGAATACCAGCAGCATCTTGTTCCTGGCAAGTGTAGATTCTCAACCTTTGAGTTTTCAGTTCCTCGTGTATATGTTAGACCCTCCAGAAAAACGCGATTATGCGATCGCATGAATTCCTGCATTAATCACCAAAATGCCGCTGATTATGCAGGGGTCAATTATTTCCCAAAAGGCCGCATAATCCCCACAAAACAGCGCATAATTCCCGCAAGAATCTCACATTTCCACGAAAATAAAGAGAAATATGCGGGTCCCGCTTGATTTCACAATTTCCGCATAAAATGAGAAAACTATAACCGATATAAATGGAGTTGTGAGTTTTTATGTGACGCCTGGCCTGACGTCATCAGTTCACACATTCACACACACACTGGAAGCACGAGCTGATGCGGAGCACGGCGCCAGTGTTGCCAACTTAACGACTTTCTCGCTAAATCTAGCGACTTTCCAAAGCTCCTAGCGACTTTTTTTGTCAAAAGCGACGAGCCACAAATCTAGCGACTTTTTCTGCCGTTTTGGAGACTGACAGGAAAACTGGGATCATTCTGCAGTTACTGTCCTCAACAAGCAGCAGGTGCTGCTGTGAGCTTCTCCCCCTCCCAGAGCACAGACTGTCAGTCCAGTAACCCTGCAGCAGTCCCAGTGTCTGATTAGAGAACACATCCCTCCAGGCCAGACGGCAGGTGAATCACGCATATTTTTGCATATTTCACAACTATTTGCATACTTTGCAAGTTTCCACAATTTCCCCGCATAAAATGGCATAAAAACCCCGCATATTTATTCACATAATCAAGGATTTTTGTCCGCGTTTTTCTGGAGGGTCTAATATTTGTCTCTGTTGGTTCTGTTGTTCCCTGTGTGACATACAAAGAGAACACAGTTAAGATGAAATGTGTCATTTGTTGAAATAATAAATAAATTCAATTAAATTTTATTTATATAGCACCAATTACTGTCAAATTGTCTCAAGACACTTTACAGAACCCATATGCCTGAACCCCCAGAGCAGCCCTAAGGAGACAGTGGCAAGGAAAACACCCTTTAACAGGGAAAAAACCTCAAATAGAACCTGGTTCTTTATGTGGGGGGCCATCAGCCTGCTGGCCGGGCAGGTTGAGAGGGACAGAAAAGGAGGAGGAGAGGTAGAAAGATAGAGGTAGAGGGGTAGAGGGAGGGGGAGCAGGAGGGATGGGAGACGAGGAGGACGGGAAACAAGGAACATACAACATACAATAAATAAACATAAACAAAAATAAACCAACAAAATAGAAACTAAACTTACTGTTATTTGGAAAGTAAACCCCATCATGTGTGAGTAGTTTGGAGATTTCAGTGTGGTTGTATGTTTTGGGGCTTAATAAACCCCTCTTGTCTTACCTGTATCAGTTCCATCAGCATGTTCTTGATGTTCTGATCCTCTGCTACTCCCGTTGCATCAAACAGCTGCAGGAGCTTTGGAGTGTACCTGTCCAGCTGGGACATCAATGTTGACTGTAGTGGAACTGCAGTGCACCTACGAACCTCCTCACTCATCTGAAAGACAGCAGGTGTTTGGGACTTTCAGGAGGTGTAAACACAGCCTTTGAATTTTATGCAATCATTATTACTGTTTAAAATAAGTGTAGGTTCAGGAACAGTAAAATGAGAAATGATTTACCTTGAATGGTTAGAAGAGGGGCGGCCATCTTTCTTTAAATTCTGCCACTCCTGGGGGTTGCACAACCACTTCCATTCTTCTGTAGCTGTATGTTTTGGCCATCATGTAACTAATACTATAATTTACAGGGCCATCCCATCTGTCAGAACAAAATAAAGAGAGGTATTACTATGGGTATAGGTTCTAACAAAAGTCCCACTTTGTAGCAGCAGGTCAACAGAATGCTGAAAATTATTTAACCTATGTTTTCCTGTAAAGCTTTAAAATGTACTATTTAACTTCACCTGACTATCCATAAGGGGTGAGGAGACGAATGATCACCTTAAATCTGTGTGTAAATTACAGTATAACACAAAACCATGAACTGCAATAGCCTCTAACCTGGTTGATTTACTTTAGGATAGAAACTGCTGCACCTGATGTTGACACAGAGCTTCTGGGTTGTATTTCTCTGATCCGAAGGTCTTCTGAAGAAGCAACAAGAACATCAAAAAGAATTTCAATGCAAAGAAACAACTGATAAAAAAAATTACTATATAACAAGTGGATTAAAAGTCTACTAGTGAATCTAAATAAATAGTAATATTGTGAAAAGTTCATTAGTTTAATAATTTGGTTAAAAATTATACTTTTATATATTCTATTTTACTTAGATGGGCAGTAAAATATTTCAAGCCTGTGTACATTTTAATGATAATAGGTCATGCAAATCTGACATCCATTATCTCAGATTATTAGAATGTATATAAAAAAACAAAACAATTTCCACAGACCACACCACCTATGCCTGCCGTTCCCTATCCATGGGAGAGCTGCTTTTATCTGCCATTTAGTAATTTTCTTTGCCATAACAGCAGTAAGTACTAAGTCTGAGTGTGCCTTCATATGGAATAAGATTACTGTCAAAAGTATTCATCCACGATTCTAACCATTCGTATTCGTAATGTTAAACATTTGTATGTTAATAAAAAATTTGTACACAAAATTCTGCTGTTATATGCATGAGTTTGATAAATTAAGGGTTAGGATTGTTTTTACGAGTATGAACCTAAAAGTTGTGAGTGCAACTCTAATTTCTATGACTACGAAGTCTTCCCTGTGAGGACGAATTCAAGTTTATGGGTACGAGTAGAAAAATACTGGAATGACGTCACATAGGTCACAGGGGAACGTAATCGAACACAGATTGCTCCAAACGCGCATGCGCCATTTATGAAGAGTAGACGCCGGGTGGACCCGGTGGACCTACCGGGGCAGGTGACGCCTCACAGGTCAAGTAAATAACACATCCAACTTCTTGTAATTTATTTATTTCATGAAACTGTACTGTTTTAATTGATATACAGTTTATGAACGAAAGACGGTACTGCTTAGCTTGCACGCTAACGAGCCGGGCCGGTGACACATTAGCCTTCTAATGCAAGGAGGCTAATGAGGAGGCTTAATAACAAAACAAACATAATTTGAGATTATGAATCGTGGCAATTGGCGTATGAATCAGCCCATTGTACAGCATAAATTGCTGTACATTAAGTCCAGTTTTAGTTCTTTGCAAACTCAGACACGTGCATTAGTTTAGTTTACAATGAATCTGGCGGAGTTCGGTAAAGTTGGAAAGATATTCACAGATTCGGACTTCCGGCATCAATAACTCATGAGATATATGTTGTCAAAACATGAACGATGCCTCTTTCAAATCGTTGTAAGGTAGACAATGTGCTACAAGGCCAATTTTATCAAAAGTCGCTGTATTTCAAGCTACAGAAATAACATTGGCGTCTATGAGCAGCCGGCGGTGCAACGAGTGAACAGGGACCGTCTGCAAATAGCAAAACCGCTGCAACAGCGAAAAGAGACACTACACATATATTCAATAACTTCACTGTAGAGCCACCAAAATCACTGGAGCCATGAATGGGCTCTTGCTGGTCAAACTACAACTATTGCTTTGGCGCTAAATGAAAAATCTGAATTTTAAGGAATTTGTATTTTTTATAATTATCATTTTATTAGTAATAAAATTCAATAACTTCACTCTTACACACTGTACAATCACCAAAATCACTGGAGCCATCAATTGTCTCCTGCTGGTCAAACTACAACTCTTTATTTGGTGCTAAATTAAAAATCTGAATTTTAAGGAATTTTTATGTTTTGTATGATTATTTTATGAGTATTAAAATGGCACTTTTCTTGATGTATGTGGTATATTTTATATAACACACAGGAAAAATGGCATAAGGGCATAATGTACTTGTTTGTCCAAACACATAATTCTGTATAGTAATGGAATTTACCATCCTTACCAAAGAGAGTATCAGATAACACCAATATACCAAACAAACTGTTTAGACTGTCACCTCAAGTACTGATGATTGAGAAGAAAGACGATAAGACACTTTATTGCAAAGTTTCAGTGTCAATTGATTCATTTATACCATAATGTTAAACTGAGAGTAATATTTTTCTAGTTAAGGACTGTACAGACAATACTTGGAGGTAATAAACCTGACGGTCTGACCAGCACAGGTCACAGCAAGTACACTATGCCCTTATGCCATTTTCCCTGTGTGTTATATAAAATATACCACATACATGAAGAAAAGTGCCATTTTAATACTCATAAAATAATCATACAAAACATAAAAATTCCTTAAAATTCAGATTTTTGATTTAGCGCCAAAGCAAGAGTTGTAGTTTGACCAGCAAGAGCCCATTCATGGCTCCAGTGATTTTGGTGGCTCTACAGTGAAGTTATTGAATATATGTGTAGTGTCTCTTTTCGCTGTTGCAGCGGTTTTGCTATTTGCAGACGGTCCCTGTTCACTCGTTGCACCGCCGGCTGCTCATAGACGCCAATGTTATTTCTGTAGCTTGAAATACAGCGACTTTTGATAAAATTGGCCTTGTAGCACATTGTCTACCTTACAACGATTTGAAAGAGGCATCGTTCATGTTTTGACAACATATATCTCATGAGTTATTGATGCCGGAAGTCCGAATCTGTGAATATCTTTCCAACTTTACCGAACTCCGCCAGATTCATTGTAAACTAAACTAATGCACGTGTCTGAGTTTGCAAAGAACTAAAACTGGACTTAATTTACAGCAATTTAGGCTGTACAATGGGCTGATTCATACGCCAATTGCCACGATTCATAATCTCAAATTATGTTTGTTTTGTTATTAAGCCTCCTCATTAGCCTCCTTGCATTAGAAGGCTAATGTGTCACCGGCCCGGCTCGTTAGCGTGCAAGCTAAGCAGTACCGTCTTTCGTTCATAAACTGTATATCAATTAAAACAGTACAGTTTCATGAAATAAATAAATTACAAGAAGTTGGATGTGTTATTTATTTGACCTGTGAGGCGTCACCTGCCCCGGTAGGTCCACCGGGTCCACCCGGCGTCTACTCTTTATAAATGGCGCATGCGCGTTTGGAGCGATCGGTGTTCGATTACCTTCCCCTGTGACCTATGTGACGTCATTCCAGTATTTTTCTACTCGTACCCATAAACTTGAATTCGTCCTCACAGGGAAGACTTCGTAGTCATAGAAATTAGAGTTGCACTCACAACTTTTAGGTTCATACTCGTAAAAACAATCCTAACCCTTAATTTATCAAACTCATGCATATGACAGCAGAATTTTGTGTACAAGTTTTTTATTAACATACAAATGTTTAACATTACGAATACGAATGGTTAGAATTGTGGATGAATACTTTTGACAGTAATCTTATTCCATACCCTTCAGCGCTCAGACACCACCAGTCTGCAGCTGTTCTGCAGCCACAGCGATTTAGAAGAAATGCTCCTGGTTGAAGCCACCAGTCACCATGCACTGCTAGCATTAGCTTCACTATGGGAGACGCCAGCGTGTCGTCATTTGCTATGGTCACATGGTACAAGACTGCTACTGGTTGGCAAGAACCGGCAGTAACATAACGGCTTGCTACGAGAACGGTATCGGGTTTGAAACAAATACGTAAAGTTATCGCTTTTCATGAATGAAATTGCTCATGTATTTACCACAGTGGTAATAGCGTGTGTAGTTGTTGGTTGTACGAAGCGTTTTGAGAAGGGATCAGGCTTGGAATTTCACCCAGTACCGATGTCAGGAGAGAGAAGATGGCGGTGGCTTCAGCCATCAACAGGAAAAATTGGACCCCAGTAAGCAGCAGAGATCGTGTTTGTGGCTCCCACTTTTCTTCAGGTAAACTATTCAACAGTTTAGCATGTTTAGTATGTCCAACTTTGAGCGTATTTACCAAAAGATATTGATTTAGTGTCGCATCCTTCGCGTGAAGCGATCTCTACACTTTCGGTTTGGTTCAGTGTTGTCATGTGTTACCGATCGCTTTTTAGGCGATGAAAGTATACTAAAGTCGAATGAAGTATATTCAATAACATCTCCTTAAGCCAGCAGCCTCCTATTTGTAACCATATTTGTTTCTGTATGCGTCTAGCGATCGTTTTTTAGAATTGTCCTATTTTCGATCACCAATGCTGTGCGTCTGTTACTGTTACATAGAAGCCATACTGGAGACAAAAAATACAGCAACTTCTTGACGTTTCTTTGACATCTTGTTGAAGATTAACAGAAGATATATTATTTTTAATTCATAATTATATATTTTTGGGTGGGTGAACTGCCCAGCGGTGTCAATCAATTAAAAATAAATGTCGGTGAAGGAAATGTCCGGCCAGAATGAAGGATCGTCAACCCGCCCAGTCTTCAAATTGTAGGGATCTGGCAAGGTTTTACTGTTTCCCTGATATCTCAGCTTACTCACGTATATTTGTCGGGCCTCAGGTGATAAGGATTGAGCATAATCGAACAATTTCACGAAAGGATAGTTCGCATTGCTAGCATCAGCCATTGTTCCTCTGGTTCCTCTTGCCAACCAGCGCCGTAATCACGTGACTTCGTGACGTCACTATTTGTAAACACTGGCGTCTCCCATCCGGAGCTCCAAAGACGGTGTTTAAGAGAGCCCTAGAAACTGAATCTGTATAGCCATCCATACAGAATCGAACGGGAACTACAAACTGCGCTGCTAATGATTAGCTAGCATGTTAGCATTAGCCCTGCGCACAGCTAGCTGCTCGCTGGAATTTCTACAGTAGCAGTAAAAAAAATAAATAACAGTAGCAGTAACAGAATGAAAATGGTTATAATCCTACTAGAAAACGATCATGAAGACAACACTTGAGGATAATATACAGTAGAAACCTCATTTGTCTACGAAACATACTTTGTAAGGTTAGCCGTTTTTCACTACACCACATTAAGCAACATTACTGACCTTGTGGCCTACAACACTGGCTAACAGTGGGAAAACAAGACAAGCCATGCTTCTGCATTAAAGTCGGGATTGAATATTGCAGCAGGCTCATGTTCATTTGGCTAAAACCTATTTTTGAGCAATGAAAACGGTTACTTACATGTCTGTAGCTTCTCTGTGAAGACCAAGTCAACCAAAGGAAGGAGCCAGTGTTTGAATGATACCCGGACACGTTCGTCCTGCAGGATGTGGGCGTGTCCGAAAGCTTTAGTTTTAGTAAACTCTCTAAAATTGAGTTTGCTTAATCTTTTTTTTTTTTAGAAGTTCAGTAAAATCAATTTTAGGATAGACAATTTTAATTTAATTAAATATTCACATTTATTACTTATCTGTAACTTTCAGAAACATAAAATAAAATTTAAATTGATTTATTGGAGCAGATGCAGATATGCTTTGTAAAATAAAATAATATGAACTTCACCACTGAACAACTATTTACAGTAGTGATATCAAAAGCTTCTGAATGTTCATGTTTTGTTTTGTATCATTCCCCTTCTCTCAGATTGCAGTCAATAAATCTACTAATGTCAACAGTCAACACATTTTTGTCTACCCTGTCATTTTTCTGTTTAATGAAGATAAAACTAGTCACAACTTTGTAAAAACTTTTCACATTTTCCTTCTAAACCAATCAGTGCCAAATAATGCTGTTTGAAAGATGGCTCAGATGGCTGTTTATAGAGATTTTAGTGAGAAAAGAAACTGCAGCTGTCACAGATTCTTTGAAAACACAAACTATTTGCAGTTATTTCATTTTTTCCAAAAGATTTATTTTATCAATGAGAAATCAATTACTGAGAAAGGGATAAAAAAAGCTTTCTGAAAATGTGCATTTCGTAATCAATGTGTTATAAAAAATATATTCATACTCTTCTGATTTTTCCTTGACAAGGTGCACATATTTTATGATTGGCTGATACTTTACCGGGTTGCACAGTGGAGTAGTGGTTAGCACTTTCGCCTTGCAGCAAGAAGATCCCTGGTTCAAATATCGGCCTGGGATCTTTCTACATGGAGTTTGCATGTTCTCCCTGTGCATGCGTGGGTTTTCTCCGGGTACTCCAGCTTCCTCCCACAGTCCTAAAACATGCTGAGGTTAATTGGTTACTCTAAATTGTCCGTAGGTGTGAATGTGAGTGTGATTGTGTGTCTGTATATGTAGCCCTGTGACAGACTGGTGACCTGTCCAGGGTGTCCCCTGCCTTCACCAGAGTCAGCCGGGATAGGCTCCATCCTTTTTCAAACTCGCAGTCGATTCAAGATGAAGACATCACAACTGGGACACAAACTCCTCAACAACAAGTAACTTCAAACTGTGATTTATTGTGTTTAAACGTAGAAAAAAGAGAAAGAGTGCAAACAGGATGTGAAGATTCAAACTGACAACCAGAGGACAAAATATTTCATGTTTATCATCCTTCTGAGAAAATCTCAAAAATCCTCTTTTAATAAAACTAATACACCGGTTTTATTTGGAACTTTGAGTTTTCAATATCACCTAAATTCACAAAAGAACAACCTCTGCTCAGCTGGACTGTAGAATTAGGGCCCAGAAACATAAAAGAGAAAGAAAAAAAATCACACAGTTTACAGTGAATGCTACTAAACTTGCACTGAAGCAAATGAAGGACAGTCATAGCAATGCTGTAACGTTTAAACACAGAATAATGATGTACGGCAGAAAAAACAAATCAAACCACAAGTAAATGTTATCTCTGTAGACTTAACCTTTAAAGCTGTTCAAAATATTTCCATTCATTTACTTTTTTAATAATAATGTGACCAAAATATAAACCCTTTTACTGCAGTTCACAATTATTTTGTCATCTAACACACCAGATTGTCTTTAGAGCTTCCAAAAACTGGAGGAAAAGTTCCTAAATGATCATAAATCTTTGTGATCAGGTGTTGAAATATTGACAGTGCACATTGAATACATGTTTAAGTTAATCTAACTCCACTGTATACAGACTGTTAATCTTTGCACACGATTTGATTTTGTAAATATCTATTCAAATTTCTAGGACTCTAACAAAAATAATCACAATTCACATGGAGCTGCACAGACTGTGAAATCTGTGGCAAATTTATGATTCTGCAATGTGTAAATAGAACAGACTTTTCACAATAAGGATAATATTTTCACTTCTTATTCACTGACAGGACAGTCTGCTCAATGACTGAACAGCTGATATGTTTCCTCTAAGAAGCTCTTCCCTTTATGGCTGAGAGTCACACTGATAAAACTCTGACGTCTGACCAGTAAAATATGACGTTAGCTTAGCTCATCATGAAGACTAGAAACAGGGGAAATGTCTACACTGTGCAAAGGTCACTTGCAGGATCTTGAGCATCAGATCTGGGACCAGGGGAATCTGAAATCAGAGGTTTTTGCTGACAGTGTGAAAGACAAGAAGTAAAATGTTGTGCAGTTGGATAAAACTTTGACAAAGAACACAAAAAGAAGTCAGATGAATGTCAGGAGCATGGTTTTAGTCAAATAAGATCAAGGCAAATAAAATTAGTCTGGCTTAGATGAGGTATTAACCTGACCAGGATCACCACAGTGAAGCACGGTGGTGGAAGTATGATGGGGCTGCATGAGTGCAAAAGGCACAGAGGACGAGGCATTTATAGATGGCACCAGGAATGTCTGTAGATAGACCAAAATACTGCCAAGATGACTCCCAGTCTGCAGAAACTTGTCAGAAAAGGAAAAAAAATAACATGATAACCATCCAAAGCACACTGTCAGAGTCACACAAGAGATAATAAAAAAGAAAAAGGGAAATATAGGACTTGACCACGCATGCTGCCTGACTTTGTGGGGTATTTTAAAGAGAAAGACGGAGCATCACATCTCCAAGGCAATCCAAACCGTTAGTTTTTAATTCTAAATAAGAAACCTGGCGATCAGTGACACGTTTGAATCATATGACAGTCAAGTGACACTGCAAAGGTACAAACTCAGTTCTGTTGTATACTATACAGTTTTCTTTGTTTTCTCATTTCTAGTCTCCATGCTGAGCTATGTTGATCAGCTGCAGGTTCATATGAAGCACACAAACATAAGAGTAATATCTGAAAATGTGACTCCCAACCAAGCAAATGATCCATTTTTCATGAATGTGGATCAAGTCCTTTAAAATACATGCTGCCCATAAAAAATAAATAACATATAAAATAATGTTTGCTGTTGTTTAATATATCTTTAACACAATAATCCTCAGAAACATTGTGTGAGCGGTGTGATCCTGTTCATCTGTCAGCATTTAAAGGCTTGTTGTTTTTACTTTATACATCCACTCCTCTTCTCATTTTGGCAGTTTAAAGTTGAGAACCGGCAGACTGGAGAACCTTATAGGCCTGTTGGTTTTACTTTGGCAGCTGCTCCATGGACTTCTTAAAGGTGAAGTTGTACTGAACTCCGGAGTGAAACCTCTTCTAATATTTAAAGTCAAAGACATCGAAGGCACATTCAGTGGTACAGAGTGGTCAGTGAGACGCTCGGTTTGTGCCAAATAAATAGTCTGACGTTTTAGTAAGTCACTGTAGCAAACCAGAACCAGTAGTTTTCAGAAGCAAGTCATTCAAAATCCCATCAACTGGGATAACTTTTAACTCATAAGTTTAGTGTCTCTTCTGCTAGCACAACGTAAACCATTGTAGTTTAACTATGCTAAAATCAAAAAGGCCTTAGTTTGCTCAAGGAATTGCTGAGTCAATCTGTGTTCAAAGGGAAAGTAAACACCAGAAACAATTTGTTTTAAAAAGTTATAACATACATGCTAACTACTAGACTGAATCCCGTTACAGAAGCCAATAGGGCTCGATTGATTACTGACAGCTGATAGACACCCCCCTCTGTAATCCCACACAGATTGCAACAAAGATTGGCAACTTCTGGATTAGAAAGGTAAAGTCAATGCTAGTCTCACTCTGCAGAATATAATGAACTGGCTGCACCACACCATCATTCTGTCATGGGGGTATTTCTTTAAACCAATCACAACCATCATGAGAAAGATGCGGCTTCATTGTTCATTCAAAAAAGTGACAGCTGGAATAATGGTTGTGGAACATTTGCACGCAGGAAGACGAACACTCCACCACAAAAACACTAGCAGGACTGCCGGACTGCACGACCCAAATCTTTGGAGAAACTAAGATTTACTTTCATTTTTAGGGCGGCAGGTTGCAACCCAGAGCTTGTCGTCGTTTCATAGCAGGAGGGCAGAAAGACAAATGAGATCATTAGCCAACAGCAGGTTTATATTCGCAACTTGTCTGCTGAGTCAGACTACATCAATGGGGCCTTCAACCTGCATTCTTTTTAACGGCCAGCAGGGGGCGACTGCTCATGGTAGCAAAAAGAAGCCTGAATGTGTTGAATTCTGTGAGGAAAATGACCCACTTGTGTTACTTCATTTCCTGAATAAGTTTATAGTCTTAATCTCTAGTTTCAAGTATCTTTCAATACAGCATGATGTTCATTTAGGAAATGATTTTCATCTCATTTAGGATTACACAGACAATAAAACAACAGGGGAGGTTTTAGGGTGCAGCTCTCCTGTGACTGACAGGTGCATGGAGTCCTCAGTAGTTCTCAGTCAGATCTACTAGTCACTCATTTCAATAGAGCACAATGACAACAGCCAAATTCCAAACTCGAAGGTTCAAAGCGGTGATTCATAAACCAACAGGTGCTGCCACAAAGGATTTGTTCTTTTTTTTTTATACACATCTGCACTATCTGATTGGTTACATGTCAGGAGTAATAGCCTATCAGCACCAGATCTTAAATTAAATGTTTAAGACATTTCAATAAAATTCTGCATTGGAGTTTGTGTTATGCAGAATTTTGACAGCACGAAATGTCAGTTTTAGGCCATATCTCTATGGCAAGCAATCTTGTTGATGCCCAATAATCAATGTTGGCCTTGAAACATCCATTTTGGTCAGCCACAAGAAGCTAGAGGTATTTAGGCAACCCCAGATGTGAGTTCATGAGTTTGGCTTTCTACACAACTGACCTTACAATTTTGCATATTATCCTTCAGCTAGGCAGCACCAAGGCTATCAAGAGCTAGAAAAGTGAAGCTGCTTTTAAGTCAGTCTAAGTTAGTGGATCCTCACCTGGATTCATCTGGACACACACAATGACAGACAAAAACTTCCCGACTTTGACATCAGCTTCATCAAGTTAGTGCTACCAAGGATTTGTTCACCGTTTTCCAACCACAACCAGACGACAGCTACCCGTTTTCAAGCCACCTGTAACCACGTGAAGTAGTTACTGCTGCTCCTACCAAATCGTTTGCACATCAGTAAATAAACAGCTTTCACCATCCATTATGTGGTCTATGAAATAATGCATTTAAATTATTACAAAATCCTAAAATTGAACCTTTCATCATTCTTCAGATAACAGTAAAAATGAAAGTGGAAACATGTCGAGGTAGGGGTGTTGTGTTGGATTAGTATTGACCAAAACCATAATATTTAAAAGACAAATATTCGTTTCATGTTGACAATATATGAAAATACTGTAAATAATCCAGTGCCAGTGACTACTTACGTCAGCCTTGGAACATCACTGCAGTTATCATTACCGACTCTTTCTCCACCTTCCTAAGCTCATATTGAGAGTGTATGTTATGTGCAAAACAGAAGATGAATCTCACCAATAGATCTGTTTTTTACATTTCCTATGGATATTGAGATAATATTATAGTGAGTGCAAGTTATTGTATAGTTATAGTTGGATATGATGACAGCATTATTGAAAAGGAGCAACATTTTGGACAGTTCTATAAGCTGCTTTGTGAAATCCAGAAGAGATTCCTTTACATTTGATGAAACCCAATCTGATCTGGCTTTACTAACAGTGAACAAACCCTTTTACAGTCATTTTCCATCATGTCCACAAACAGCATGTTGTTTAATGAGGAATCTGCAACCTTGAAAAGTAGACAAGGAGGCATTCCGACAGCATCTGATAGGGTAAATAAATAGATTTGTGAGTGAGTAAACCAATCCTGACAGCAGAGTAAACCCTCACCTGAATACTCACCAAAATTTCCAGCATGAAGATACATGTTTGGTCTCGTCCCAAACTGAAAACGTAACTCAGTGAGAGTGGGTTTTAGTGATTTAGTGGTGAAGAGAAACGAGTGTTTAAGCTGATGCTTTGTGTCATTTAAGCTTTCGTAAGACTGCCTCAAAAGAATTTTAATACTCTGTCCATAGAGCAATGCAGCAACAACTTCAGTCCTCTGGCTGTCTATACACGGTGCCTTCAGGTACATTACTGAGAACACTTGCATACTTCTCTTCTAGCTCTACTTTTTTCATTTGTTACTCAACTATTTATGACATATTTCACGTTCACACCCAATGCAACACTTTCTGAAGACCCCTTTATTAAGGCTAGCTTTTCTTTCCATCTTCCACTGTGGCCGGTCAAACACATAAAAACATTTGTTTTCCAGCGGGATTTTGACATTTGTCAAAGTAGCACTGAAATGCTATAATCTGGCCCTTATTACTGTTAAAACAAACGACTGAAAACCGCGGCTCAAACGCCTCCTGTGTGGACATGCTGCAAGCTAGACCCACCACATCTAAAATAAAATTCTCAGCTTGAATGTCTTGATACTTTTCACCTGCAAATCACCAAACCACCACTCACTGAGCAATGCGTTTACACCTTTAGAGATTCCAAACGGTCACATGGAAGAAAAAAAGTAGAATCAGCTTAGCAGGAACCTGATTAAGTCCAACCTTGTTGCACTTTGTTAGACTGAGTCTTCCACCTCCTCCTGGTTCTATCAGAGAAGCTTGGGCCTGGATGGGTTTGGCCTTACTGAGGAATACGCCCCGATGTGGGTGATGAGGTTGGGCTCCACACTGTGAGAACTTTCCCCAGGTATCGTCCTGGCAATATGATACAAAACCATGTCTTTGGCGTTCCCTTTGACGCAGAACGAGCTATCCAGATACTCGGCCACCCTGAGAGAGGCGTTGCCGGGGAAGAGCATGGCTGGGGTGCAGCACTCGGTGGCCGGGGAGACGGCATAGAGCTGGGGGGAAAGTCTCCGGGCCTCCAGGAGATAGTGCCGCCCCAGCAGCTCCGCAACAGCCATGAAATAGAGGGTGAAGAAGAGGAGACGGCTGGCTGACAGCGTGAAGGAGAAAGAGCAAGGGTTCCAGTAAGGGAACGTGAGGAGGAGGGCTGTTGCGCTGACTAGACCGAGCCCCACCCACTCCAGGATGCGGTACGGCTCAGGGTTCCAGTAGCGCTGTAGCCTCTCAGGGTGGTACAGCTTGATGTAAAGAGTCTGGAGGGCAAATCGACGGGACAGCAGGTCCTTTATGACTGTGAAAAAGTCCTGTCTTGGCAAAGCATCATCTTCCAGGATAACCATGTTTTTGGGCCTCACGAGCTCCCATCCCTTGCGGAGACAAAAGACATAATCCCTCTTCTCTCTCTCAAAGATGTTGACTCGTTCCCGGTTCTGCTGCTCTTCAGGCGAGCGTTGGATCACCCTGAAGTAAGACTCCAGCAGCTTGGCGTCCTGGTTTTCCTGGGGCCCACCTTCCACATCGCAAACCAGTACCTCTGCACACCGTCGCTTCCCACAGCCTCCTAGAAGGACACTTAGCTGCCACATCACCTGGAGCAGATAGTGGAAGTCCCGCCCCTCGCTCCGCCTGGCTGTCACCACGGTGACCAGCAGATCAGGATGCTGAGCGATATCGCTGAATCTGAGCAACGCCCCGGTGGAAGACCTCTGCCAGAAGTGCAGAGCGTCCTGACCCCGTTTAAAGCTTTCCTGTAGTGCGTCCTCGCTCATGGAGTCCAGGTACATGGACTTGATGAAGAAGTAAGAGTACAGAAGGCGATGGCAGCACAGAGGAAGGACAACGCAAAATGTAATCACACACAAGGCGAGGGCTTGAGTGACGGTGCTGGACCATCGCAAGTACTGACTGAAGAACACTTTCCATCGAGGCATAGGTGAAACAGCCGGCAGGAAGCACAAAGCGACGAAAGACTCAAACATAGGAGGTTTATATCAACATTTACAGTGTCCCACTTTGCTTTGGAAGGCCCACAGCAGTGAAATCGGACAACTCTGCTGTAAACCAATAGTTCTGTGGAAAACGAGTCAGCTGTTGGCACTCCTTCTTGTAAAGGGAGAGGTGAGAGTTTCAGCTTAGTCCTTGTTGCTCTGCTGTCTGCAGAAAGAGACAAGAGGAGTTTTAATCAGTTATTGTCTACAGTCAGCGTTACTGTTAATCATATTGGCAGGTCATACTCCATGTCTTACTAGTTAGAGGTTTTGGCACAGTATTATAGACTTAAATGTCAAGATTTGCTTTGTATATTCATTGACAAAACTCTACATTTAATCTTAAATAAATCACTTTGAAATAATTGCCAAAATTACACCATTTATGAGAGCTATGGACAGAACAAAAAAAACGAAAGTTTTCTGTTTGAAAACTTACCCAAACCTGAGCTAAAAGTTGCTATACTTATTCAAAATCACTTTTTTCTACAGGTTTCATTTTAACATTTGCCAAAAATAAACTTTTTTGCTCAAACCAGGTTGTGTAAAAAACAAATTACTGCACTCCTTAGTAGGGCTGGACCCGAATATCCAAACAGAAGAATATTCGGTCACTGTGGTGGTTTCCGAGTATAAATTTTGAAATCCAAATAGTCGGATTCGAAATAAGTATAGAAATACATAAGTAATCTAAGTAGTAAGGTATCTATAGTACATAAAGTGAATATTTTCCTCCAGTTTTGGTAACATCTGAGGACACTTGGGAAATGCTGTACATGTTGACTCCAAGCTTTATCAATTTCGTGAAACAGTAAGAAATTTTACTTGTTTTTTTAAATGACTTATGGCTTTTTAACTGCTGTATACTACACAAAGGACATTGCTGACCTTGCTCCACTTCCATGGTTGTGCTGTGCAGAACATCTATGTTTCCACAGATCTATATAGATCTGTGTTTCCATAGATGTTGTGCACATCTATGGAAACCTAAATATGCACAACTTTACATCGTAGTGAAAAGGAAGCAAGGGAAAATGTGATGGCAGCCAAAAAATAAAGTGTCCAAGTGTGCATCATATGATGCATGTGCACCAATTTGGCCACATTTTACCAAAATTTAGCCTTGATCTGCCATCTCTGCCAGACTTTCCAATGAATGTGTGACAGCAGGTACAGAAACCACCTATTTAATTATATATTTTTTGATATAACGATCTTTTATTAAGGTTATTTCGTGACATTTTGAGCTGTTGTTTATGTGCAGTTGAGGAAAGACAAAGAAGGCGAGGGAGAAGGAAGAGTCAGAGGGCCAGAATCAATCCACAGTTCCTGAAGCAAGCTGAAAGCGCTAATTCATACCATAAAGATCACATTTAAAACTAACTCCATCATCTCAAAATTAAGGATTTTATGATTTTGTATATTTTTTTTCTGCTGACCGTCACACAAAACAAGATTGTAGAAGACAGGAGCCTGGGATTTTTTTTCTGTTTTTTGACAGTTTATAGACAAAATACAGAATAATTTTTAGCTGCTACTCTAAAGAACACACTCACATTTTCCTTGTCTGTCTTAAATCAACACTGACACGCCCAAATGTACACTGACAGAGGTAGTGATAGCTGTGAAGGCAGGCCATAAAGTGACGTCAGTGCACGTGAGAGGTGTGCACAGTTCAGCTGGGTTTATTACGAGGCTTTAATGGTCTGAGTTGTACAATGTAAGTTGGGTTGCTGCAAAATGATGTGTTTACCGCAGTTCTTGAGTTTTAATTGTTTTTCCTTCATCTTTTATTGTATGACACTGTGTACACTGGTCTCCAAGTCCTTTTTCTGCTTTCACTTTTTAGGTTCTGTGCATTTTTTCAATCAAAACGTGAGGCACTTTGAATGCTGTTTTGTTTTGAAAGGTGTTACATAAATAGAATTTGATCTTATGATTTGATTCTTATTTCCTCAGACAGTGTTTCTTGATCATGACACAAAAAGGATATTTCATTTGTCAAACTCGGTTTCAGGTATATTCAGCAGAAATCACTTTGCAATCTTTTTTTTTTTTTTTTTGTTATTTGTTAAATTGGAACCACTTTAGAAAAACAACCATTCAGAGAGGAACAATCACAGACAACAACAATTCTTTCATGAGGAACTCTTTCCTGCCTCATCGAGACAGCAACATACCATGTAATATTTCTTACTAAACTATCTACTCTTTTCAACAATAAGTATTTGGTGGTCCAACACATGCATCTCTACAGCCAAATGGATGTCATGAGACAACCAAGAACACATATTAGAAATAATAACATGCACATGGAGAGTCATAGACCAGAAATCACAAGTCTGTGCGTTAATGAAGCTGTTGATGCCATTTGAGGACCATTGTCCCTCTTTTCCTAAAAGAATCAGGGAGGTCGGCAGACATTCTGGGGGACAGGATCATGCTTTGGACATCCAGAGCGGTCTGAAATGAATTCTTAGGTGACAAATGGTGAAGTGGTGAGCATTCTATCTATGGCACTGACTGGCAGGTATGCAGACAGCATACCAACAGCTCATTCTGGTTTTTCACAGATCATCTGTGGGATCAAGACATTTGGATCAAACTGGAAGTCTGTTCCAGTCAGACTTGTCTGGTGAGGTTTGTTTCTGTATCACTGTAGTTTAACACCAGTAGGGGATCCAGGAAGCACATTAGCTGTATAAAGACAGATACTGATTACTTCAAAACAAATTTACATACCAAACCGTTCTGTAGAATACACAAGAATGGTCACTATTGTGTTGGATTCACTGCCTATAAAACTTCAACATTTTTCCCCATTCTGTTCAGATTTCTTTTGACAAGAGTTTACCAAAAAAGAGACTCTTTGGTGTCAAAGTGAAAACAGATCTCTACAAAATAATATCAATTAATTAAAGTAGAAAGCATAAAATAAATTATTTCATACGTGTCCGCTCAGTTGGTCATAAAAGTCACACAGATGGTGAAATGGAGATGGCCTGAGTCCAGTAGGTGTGTCTCTGTGACTGCAGTATAAACACACCTTTATCGAGAAAGTAAGGTCAATATTGAATCAGTTCTTCTGGCTTTGACTGCACCATGATGACAAAAAAATACACCAGGCAGCTCTGTGAAGAAGTTACTGAAAAGTACAAGTCAGGGGATGGTAGAAGGGAAACTGTAAGCCACTGAGTATCCCTTAAAGGGGAACTTCGGTTTTTTTCAACCTGGGGTCTGTTTTCATGTCATTTCATACATGTGAGTGATGGAGAAATGAATTTTCGACATAGCTCCAGTATTTAGCCAGGCAGTCAGCTTAGCAGCTCAGCTAGCAGCTCAGCTAGCAACTCAGCTAGCGAAAAGTATGGGGCAGCTGGCCCCCGGCGTCAAAGTCCACCCTAACGTGCTTTTTTTCCCCACACTGACCGGCTCAGATAGTCTCAATGAGTGTCCCACAACTTACTAGAGATGAGAAGTGAACGAAAACCTCCACATTACCTGGCGATCGCTATTTGTTGTGGTCTGTATCCAAATCTTGGGACGCTAGAAACCAAATCTCGCGCCGAAATCGCGCGATAGCTCGCGCCAAAACACCAGTGGGGGAAACAGCTGTTTGCCTCAGGTGAAGAGAGACGAGTGGAGTGATTTGTGTCGCATTACAGAACAGTTAGTTTTTTCTAAACCTGGTAAAACTAATGAGTCGTCAGTACGCATTTCCGAGTTGTGGCAACAGAATGGTGCGCTACACTTCGCACAGCTTTCACAGACTACCGTACTCGGAGAAGGAAACACTAAAGTTGTGGCTAAACATTTTACAAATGGACCCTGAAACTCCAGTTGATACACTTCGACTTAAAAACTTTGGTAATCCGTTCACTTCTCATCTCTAGTATGTTGTGGGACACTCGTTGAGACTATCCGAGCCAGTCAGTGTGGGGAAAAAAGCACGTTAGGGCAGACTTTGACGCGGGGGGGGGGGGCCAGTTGCCCCATACTTTCGCTAGCCAAGCTGCTAAGCTGCCTGCCTGGCTAAATACTGGAGCTATGTCGAAAATTCATTTCTCCATCACTAACATGTATGAAATGACATGAAAACAGACCCCAGGTTGAAAAAAAACGAAGTTCCCCTTTAAAGTAGAGTTAAATCATCATTAGGAAACTGAAGGAATGTGACACGCCATCCACAAAAACTGAGTGACCGGGTAAGAAAGAGAATGATGAGGGAGGCCACCAAGACAGCTATGAGTCCCCTGAAGGAGTTCCTAGAAATCAGGTGAACCATGTAACCAGCTCAAAAACATTTTTTTTTGTGGGTTAAGTTTTTTTGTAAACCCAAAAATCAATAGAAGGGTCAATATATAATTGCGGGACTTTTTGTAACGTAGTTGACAGGTATTATAGTTGACATTTTTGCAGTTTTCAGGCCTAAAATCAACAGTTCTTTTATTCTAACCAAACACCACATGGAATTTTTACAGAAAAAATCTTCTAAATATTATATATACAGTTGGGTAAAATTGAAAGCTACTTCTAAAGATACACACGTGGACAAAATTGTTGGTACCCCTCAGTTAAAGAAGGAAAAACCCACAATTCTCACTGAAATCACTTGAAACTCACAAAAGTAACAATAAATACAAATTTATTGAAAATTAAATAATCAAAAACAGCCATTACTTTTGAATTGTTGATTAACATAATTATTTAAAAAAACAAACTAATGAAACAGGCCTGGACAAAAATGACGGTACCTCTATAAAAGATTGAAAACTATTTGACCAGAGTGACATGATTAACTCAGGTGTGTCATTTAATTGACATCACAGGTGTTTCCAAACTCATAATCAGTCAGTCTGCCTATTTAAAGGGAGACAAGTAGTCACCCTGCTGTTTGGTGAAAAGGTGTGTACCACACTGAACATGGACAACAGAAAGCGAAGGAGAGAATTGTCCCAGGACATCCGAAAAAAAATTATAGACAAACATCTTAAAGGTAAAGGCTATAAGACCATCTCTAAACAGCTTGAAGTTCCTGTGACAACAGTGGCTCATATTATTCAGAAGTTCAAGACCCACGGGACAGTAGCCAACCTCCCTGGACGTGGCCGCAAGAGGAAAATTGATGACAAATTGAAGAGACGGATCGTTGGAATTGTATCCAAAGAGCCCAGAGCAACCTCCAAAGAAATTAAAGGTGAACTCCAAGGCCAAGGTACATCAGTGTCAGATCGCACCATTCGTCGTTGTTTGAGCCAAAGTGGACTTCATGGGAGACGACCAAGGAGGACACCACTGCTGAAAAAAACTCATAAAAAAGCCAGACTGGAATTTGCAAAAATGCATGTTGACAAGCCACAAAGCTTCTGGGAGAATGTCCTTTGGACAGATGAGACCAAACTAGAGCTTTTTGGTAAGGCACATCAACTCTATGTTCATAGACTCAAAAACCAAGCATACGAAGAAAAGAACACTGTCCCTACGGTGAAACATGGAGGAGGCTCAGTAATGTTTTGGGGCTGCTTTGCTGCATCTGGCACAGGGTGTCTTGAAAGTGTGCAAGGTACGATGAAATCTGAAGACTATCAAGGCATTCTGGAGAGAAATGTGCTGCCTAGTGTCTCAGTCGCAGGTCATGGGTCTTCCAACAGGACAACGATCCAAAACACACAGCCAAAAACACCCAAGAATGGCTGAGAGAAAAGCGTTGGACTATTCTAAAGTGGCCTTCTATGAGCCCAGATCTGAATCCCATTGAACATATGTGGAAGGAGCTGAAACATGCCATTTGGAGAAGACACCCATCAAACCTGAGACAACTGGAGCTGTTTGCTCATGAGGAGTGGGCCAAAATACCTGTTGACAGCTGCAGAACACTCATTGACAAATACAGAAATCGTTTAATTGCAGTGATTGCCTCAAAAGGTTGTGCAACAAAATATTAAGTTATGGGTACCATCATTTTTGTCCAGCCCTATTTCATTAGTTTGTTTTTTTAAATAATTATGTTAATCAACAATTCAAAAGTGATGGCTGATTTTGATTATTTAATTTTCAATAAATTTTTATTTATTGTTACTTTTGTGAGTTTCAAGTGATTTCAGTGAGAATTGTGGGTTTTTCCTTCTTTAACTGAGGGGTACCAACAATTTTGTCCACGTGTGTATCATAGTAAACCTGCTGACTACTTTACATTAAATAAGTCAGAAAGCCTTGGAGTCTTCCAGTCTTTTCTTCAGGAGGAAATGACATCATGTGGAGCAGGTCATGTGATCTGGAATCAACACACTTCCTGGAGAGGTGTTTTTGTAACGGGGAACTGAGTGGAAAGTGATTTCTAGGACAGAGATACTACTTGTTATTTTGTGTTAAAGACAAATGACCACAAACAGACTGATAAAGACCAAAGATGACCACAAAGAGACACAAACTGACAAGGAAACACAAAATGACCCAAAAAAATGCTCAAAAAGACGCAAAATGACTCAATGAGACACATAATTATGATATAAAGACACAAAATGATGAGAGACACACAAAATAACAACAAAAAGTTGTAAAATGACCCCAGAGAAACACAAAATGACCACAAAACACCTGTAACTACCAAAAACAGAATGAAAATGGCCTCAAATGACCACAAAATGCACAAATTGACCAAAAAAAGACACAAAGACACACAAAACAACCACAAAAAGACATAGCATGACCACAAAAACACACAAAATGACAAAAAAAAATGATCACAGAAAAGCACAAAATGATTCAGTAAGACAGATAATTATCATATAAAGACACAAAATGATGAGGCACCCAAAACAACTGCAAAAAAACTGCAAAATGACCAAAAAACACCTAAAATTATCACAAACAGACTGAAAAACACACAAAATGACCACAAAAAGACCCAGAATGTGTAGAATACGAAAAAAAAAAACGGACTGAAAATGACCCCAGCGAAACAAAATGAGATGACGAGTCTGGCCAGTCTATTCTTTTGAATTTGTAAAGACATGATCATAATGAACATAGAAAACATTGTTTTTTTAACTTTTAATAAAAATGTATACAGATATATCCCATGGACTTCAAAAGTCCCTCATTCTGGTCTAATTTTCTGTGATTATGGATCATTTTCAAGTCATTCTGAATAATTTTCTAGTCATTTTCAACAAGTTTTAAGTCAGCTTGGATCGTTTCTCATCATTTTGGGTCATTTTTGTGCCTTTGGGATAATTTTAGGGCACTTTAGGACGAATTTCATGTCGTTCTGGACCAAATTTTCATATTTAAGGACAGTTTTTAAGTCATTCTGGACGGGTCAATATCTAACTACGGGACTTTTTGTAACATAGTTGACATTTTAGTGATTTTTTTATGAATGAGCGATTGTTTCCATAGCAAATAATTATGGAATTCACAAAGAAACGATCTTAACATAAAAAACGTTAGTTTTGTTTTTTTATATTACTTTTAATAAAAGTGTATGCAATATATATCCTATGGATTTCAAAAGTCCCAAGCTATACACTGACTCAGAACTTAGATTTTTAGCTGTCTCATTTGCATTCTGCATTTATATTTTTGTTCAGGACTGCGCAGGTGAGATGAAAGACGTGATATTTTGTGGAGTAACTGCATGTAGACTGATAAATATTTAAACCTTGGGTGAGATCACTGTTTATAACCTCCTGGCCTAATTCCACACAGCTACACAGTCTCATACCCTGTGTGCAACCAGTCTAAAATTAAGCTCAGTCCGTTTGTGTAGCTCAGATTACTCGACAGAAGGGTTTGTGTTGGTTTTAAGTAATAAGTTCCGCTGAGCTAAAACAAAGAGCTGCGTGTTTCCTCCTGGATCTATGGAGCTGGAAACAGCCTGCTGCTAACACGAACCACGCGGTGTGCTTCCTGACTGTAAAAACAACTGCAATGTCTGAGCCTCGCTACTGATTAGGATGATTAAACCAAAATATGGAGACTGTCGACAGTCTGCCTTTACCGGAACAGCGTTTAGTCCGCCGTATGCTGTTACGTTAACGAGAATCAAAGATCACCGGTAGTTAGCAGCATGCTAACAGACGAGCTAACTGCCGGGACATTGTGTATGACAGCTAAGAGTTTCAGACGGACAAAAGCAGAAAAATGGACTCACGCCGAGCTGTGGAGCTGGAGCTGCTGCTGCTGCTGTGTTCCTGCCGCTGCCATGACCGAACCGCACCGACACCGACTTACCGTAATACCGAGAGGACAGGAGCACCGAGCAGTACCGCTGATCACCGACAGGTGGCGGCAACACGTTGAGTTTCTGTGCAGAGGAAGCTCCTAAAAGAGTCTAAATATTTAATCAAATATTAGAATTTTCCTGGGTCAATATATAATTGAGGGGCTTTTGAAGTCCATGGGATATATCTTGCATGTATTTATAATAAAAAAAAAAAAAAAAACGTTTTTCTCTTCATTATGATCATGTCTTTACAAATTCCAAATTATTTATTATGGAAACAATCACTTATTATAAAAATGACTGGATATTACTAGAGTGTCAACTATGTTACAAAAAGTCCTGCAATGATATATTGACCCATCCAGAATGACTTGAAAAAGATCCATAAATACGAAAAATTACTCACATAATTAGGACATGAAATTTGTCCTAAATGACTTTAAAATTATCCCAAAGACAGAAAAATGATCCAAAATGATGAGAAATGATCCAAGCTGACATAAAATGTATTGAAACTGACAAGAAAAATGTTCAAAATGACTCAAAAATTATTCAAAATGACAAAATTATCCGGGTCAATATGTACAGCGCCCTCCATAATTATTGGCACCCCTGGTTAAGATGTGTTCTTTAGCTTCTAATAAATTCAGTTTTTTCTGAATAATATAGGACCACAATGGGAAAAAAGAGGAAAATCCAACCTTTCATTCAAGTGCATTTATTCAGTGGGGGGAAAAAATCACACATTAAGAAATAATTATTTTACATCAAATCATGTGTGCCACAATTATTAGCACCCCTGATGTTAAGACTTTGTACAACCTCCTTTTGCCAACAAAACAGCACCTTATCTTCTCCTATAATACATTTTTGTACAATTTTCAGTGTGAGACTATGCTTCTGCAATAAAAATTGAATTTATTTTAAGGCTTTCAACACATCTTAACCAGGAGTGCCAATAATTATGGAGGGTGCTGTAAATGAGGAACTTTTAAAGTCCATGGGATATATATTTAATGTGTTTTCATTAAAAGGGAAAAAAAGTTTTTTTTATATTCATTATGATCATGTCTTTATAAATTTCATAATTATTTATTATGGAAACAATCATTGATTAATAAAAAAAGACTGGATATCACTAAAATGTCAACTAAATAACTACGAATTTAATACTAACCACCTTCTAATTAGCTAAACAATAATAAAACGAGCTGATTCAAAAACAGTTTTGATTTAGTTCTTTTAATGAAGTTAAGGTAATTGTGACAGGTATTTATTTTTGCCAAGATATCAATATCACATTTTATATGGAAAATAACAAATTGTATCTGTGTCCCAGAAATCACTTTCAACGAAGGTACCATTACAAAAACACCTCTCAAGGAAGTGTGTTAATTCCAGATCGTGTGACCTGCTCATTTTGTTTCTTTTTTGGTCATTTTCGGTCCGTTTTGTGGACATTCTGAGTCTTTCTGTGGTCTTTTTTTTTTCATTTTTGTGGCCGTTTTTAGTCTATTTATGATCATTTTTAGGTGTTTTTGTGGTCATTTTGCAATTTTTTGTTGTTATTTTGTGTGTCTTTCATCATTTTGTGTCTTTAAATGATAATTATCTGTCTCACTGAATCATTTTGTGTTTTTCTGTGTTCATTTTTTGTTATTTTGTGCGTTTTGTGGTCATGTTGTGTCTTTTAGTGGTTGTTTTGTGTGTCTTTGTGCTAATTTTGTTTCTTCTTGGGTCATTTGCAGACTGTTTTGTGGGAATTTTAGATGTTTTTGTGGTCATTTTGTTCATTTTTGTGGTCATTTTGAACCCCTTTTTGGCCATTTAAAGTCTGTTTGTGGTAATTTTAGGTGTTTCTTTACCAGTTTTGTGTCTCTCTGGTCATTTTTGGTCTTTATCAGTCTGTTTGTGGTCGTTTGTTTTTAACACAAAGTAACAAGTAGTATCTCTGTCTGAGAAATCACTTTCCTCTAAGTTCCCCGTTCCAAGAACACCTCTCCAGGAAGTGTGTTAATTCCAGATCACATGACCTGCTCCACATGATGTCATTTCCTCCTGAAGAAAAGACTGGAAGACTCCAAGGCTTTCTGACTTATTTAATGTAAAGTAGTCAACAGGTTTAGTACAATATCTTTAGAAACAACTTTCCATTTAAATTTGACTCATTTGTATATAATATTTATCAGAATCTTTTTGCAAAAATGTTGTGTTGTTTGGTTAAAGTTGTTTTATGTTGATTTTAGGCCTGGAAAATGTCAAATATGATACAAAAAGTCTCACAGTTATATTTTGACACCCCCCCCCCCCCAGCAGATTGTGCTATATTTTCAGAAAACCGATAATAAATGTACAATAAAATCAAAATGCATGACTGTTTTTTTGTCACTAAGATTCATGTTTTTATAGAAACTTATGTCTTGGATCACCAGAAACTCAAGTCTGCCATGATATTGATGGTCTTACTTGTAAATATTGTGATTCTGCTCCTTGTTTAAACAAGCTGCCAAATTCATATACATCCACCCAGCACCTCTGCACCATTTCAGCCCTTTATTGATCCTATTTTCACCGCCACAGAGCTGCTGATACTGCTGTGTATTTGTTGCTACCGTTCTGTGTGTTTATAGCCTCAGGGTAAGGGTTAGATTTTAGACTGTGCACACTTCCTTAAATGTATTGACAATAATCCATGTCTGATTTCTGCAATAACCCTACCCAGATGTTGCACAAAAACGAAAATATTAAAAGGACTCCATAAATACAGGATCCTAATCTTTGAGCTAAAGCAAACATTGTCTTGCGTTGTTGTGTGCATTCACGTTTGCAGCACCACCCAGAGAGAAACAGAGGACATGTTGCATATGTTTTTCTCTATCAGAAGTCTCAGCTTTGATCTTAAAATCTGATATGTGTGTCTGATGTGAGCGTGACGTTAACCAGTGGCACATTGAACGTCCTCCAGATAATTTACTAGGAATGGTGACCTACATCACGGGCCTGTTTCACGAAGCAGGTTTATTGAAAACTCTGAGTTTGTTAACCCTGAAATGAGGGAAACTCAGAGTTTTCCATTTCATGAAGCGAGGTAACTCAACCCTGAGACAGAGGGGTAACTCTAGCCTGTTTCACAAAGAGGGGTAACTTAAACTGTCAGTCAGTTACCGCAGTAACAGACTCTAGGACTTGAACCTGGTCGCCAGCAGGTTTATGTCGGAAAACCTCGAGTTTCTCTCTGTCTCCGCCCTCTTTCAGCCACACTCATTCCTTAATGCAGAAAGCTCTGATGATACAGCTAGTGTCAGTGGATATGGAGCTAAGAGTAAATGTTTGGACAGCGTACTCTAACCATCACTTTGGGTATGGTTCCAAGACTGTAGCACTTACCATCTTATCATGAAGTATTCAACGCTCTGCTGACTGAGCTGAAGATTAGATGGCACAGTGTCTCCCCGGCAGGCGGCCCATTATCTAATAACACCTTCAGCAAGACAATGGAGCAGAGGGGAAAAGGAGGAATTTGCCCACAGCTCAGGTTACATCATTCTGTGGAAACTGAATCCCTGAGCAGCGGGCCAGACTGCCGATCGGGCTGAATGGACCATGGCCTGGATGGATTTTTCTATTCTGGTAGTCAATCTTTTAATGCCTCTGGAAACGGTGTTCACTGATACATATTTTACTGACCTTCACAGAAGGAGCATTTTGTCCAAAGACCATTTTTCTGTATGGGACCTCACAGTCCCCTCTAAAGGAGGCCCTGGTCCATGAGCCCTTCTTTTAAGAAAGTCAGACATGGGTGGTGGTGAGTCTATGGAACACTGTGTAGATCAAACAAGCAAATTATTTTTGATTAGTTCTCAAAGCTCAATAAGTTGTACTTCTGTAAGAAGTTACAGACATGATATAATGTTGGTTTTCTACTGAATACCTTTAATGATTTGTTATAGAGTGATTCTGTGATTTTGCATGTATTCACACCTGTCAGTGACCAATATGTTATGCAGTATTCAATGTGTGATAACATCATGGAATGTAGAAACATTCTAGCAGCACCAAGTGTTATGAAAGGTCTAATTTTTCGGTTGAATTTCATTGCATTAGATATTCTTTTAATATGACTCTTGAAACACAGCATGGAATCCAGAGTCACACCAAGATGTTTGAAGTCAGAGACAATTTCTAGTTCCCATCCTCCCTAAAAGACTCATGAATGTTTGGTGTCTGATGGTTGCTTTGTGATTGTCATACAAACAGTTTCAGTTAAATTAAGAAGCAGGCATCATTTAAAAAGCCACTCATGTAGAGGAACCAGAGATGAAATAAGAAGAGAGGATGCTTCTTGAGTAGTTTTGGTACTGGTGAAGAAGACAGCATCATCAGCGTGCTTTTGAAATTTAACCTTAACACAGGAACTTTTCAAGTCATTAATATACATGGAGAATAACAGTGGGTCAAGTGCTGAGCCCTGAGGTAATCCAACAGGGACATCTAGGAAAGCTGATTCGACACTGCTAACGCAGACACACTGTTTCCTGAGTTCTAAATCAGGTTTTATCCACTGAATAGCATCCAAAGAAAAGTTAAAAATCAGTTAATTCAGGATACTGATTGGCCAGTTGACTATGTCTGAACTGTCACCAGATTTGTACACTGGAGTGACTGTAGCTATTTTCCCAGATGATGGCAGAACCTTTTGTTAAAATGATAAATTAACCATATATGTCACTGGTGAAAGTAGGGATTCTTTTCATAATTTGAGAACATTTGTATCCAGCCCACATACATCCTTGGTTTTTGAATTCTTTAGTGAGCCAGTGATGTTAGCAATGTCCAACGCTGTTATTTCCCATGTTTCTCTGAAGTTCGTGGAGACCAAAACGAAGGACAAAAAGGGAAAATGTTGGATTTAATGTCATCCATTAGAAACCAAGGGCAACCCAAAGTGCTGTTCAGCACCTGCCGGCTGTAAAAGTGGTTGATCCCATGTTACACTCATCTTCCTAATAACATCATGTCAGTGCAGTATTTAGATCTTCTTCTATGGCTCCATGCGGAAAAACCTGCCTTTGCCACTGATAAACATGGATGTTGCAGTTTTAGTCCCAATTAGATGGAAAAATCTGTACAGTTAGATGAAAATTATGCGTATATCAAAAATTATAAAGTTCTTTACTTCTTTTAAGTTGTCTAAATGAAGAGGAAGGGGAGAACTTTGTTTGCAAACACAATAAATGACCTTTGACTCCTGTGTCGCGGAGGCTTTGGATACGGTTTTGTCGTCATTGACAGCGTCCACAGAGTGTTGTCTCCATCAGGAGTAGGTTTCCCAGGCAGGAGGATTGGGTTATAGCAGCAGGAAACCAGATCCAACACGGCGATTATCCGAGGTGTTTGCCCGACAGCTCACCTGCACGACTGTGCTGGTCTGCCAAATGAGATGCTTGATGTTTCCATGGTTGTGTTGTTTACAGCGTGAAGTGTGAAAGGCTGCAGACTCACAAACAGAACTGAACTCAGATGTTAACACACAACAACACTGTGACACGTCTCTTTATTTCACTTAAACCCCATGTGTAAAAGCTGGCATATACACACGTGGACAAAATTGTTGGTACCCCTCAGTTAAAGAAGGAAAAACCCACAATTCTCACTGAAATCACTTGAAACTCACAAAAGTAACAATAAATAAAAATGTATTGAAAATTAAATAATCAAAAACAGCCATTACTTTTGAATTGTTGATTAACATAATTATTTACAAAAACAAACTAATGAAACAGGCCTGGACAAAAATGATGGTACCTCTATAAAAGATTGAAAACTATTTGACCAGAGTGACATGATTAACTCAGGTGTGTCATTTAATTGACATCACAGGTGTTTCCAAACTCATAATCAGTCAGTCTGCCTATTTAAAGGGAGACAAGTAGTCACCCTGCTGTTTGGTGAAAAGGTGTGTACCACACTGAACATGGACAACAGAAAGCGAAGGAGAGAATTGTCCCAGGACATCCGAAAAAAATTATAGACAAACATCTTAAAGGTAAAGGCTATAAGACCATCTCTAAACAGCTTGAAGTTCCTGTGACAACAGTGGCTCATATTATTCAGAAGTTCAAGACCCACGGGACAGTAGCCAACCTCCCTGGACGTGGCCGCAAGAGGAAAATTGATGACAAATTGAAGAGACGGATCGTTGGAATTGTATCCAAAGAGCCCAGAGCAACCTCCAAAGAAATTAAAGGTGAACTCCAAGGCCAAGGTACATCAGTGTCAGATCGCACCATTCGTCGTTGTTTGAGCCAAAGTGGACTTCATGGGAGACGACCAAGGAGGACACCCCTGCTGAAAAAAAAACTCATAAAAAAGCCAGACTGGAATTTGCAAAAATGCATGTTGACAAGCCACAAAGCTTCTGGGAGAATGTCCTTTGGACAGATGAGACCAAACTGGAGCTTTTTGGTAAGGCACATCAACTCTATGTTCATAGACTCAAAAACCAAGCATACGAAGAAAAGAACACTGTCCCTACGGTGAAACATGGAGGAGGCTCAGTAATGTTTTGGGGCTGCTTTGCTGCATCTGGCACAGGGTGTCTTGAAAGTGTGCAAGGTACGATGAAATCTGAAGACTATCAAGGCATTCTGGAGAGAAATGTGCTGCCTAGTGTCAGAAAGCTTGGTCTCAGTCGCAGGTCATGGGTCTTCCAACAGGACAACGATCCAAAACACACAGCCAAAAACACCCAAGAATGGCTGAGAGAAAAGCGTTGGACTATTCTAAAGTGGCCTTCTATGAGCCCAGATCTGAATCCCATTGAACATATGTGGAAGGAGCTGAAACATGCCATTTGGAGAAGACACCCATCAAACCTGAGACAACTGGAGCTGTTTGCTCATGAGGAGTGGGCCAAAATACCTGTTGACAGCTGCAGAACGCTCATTGACAAATACAGAAATCGTTTAATTGCAGTGATTGCCTCAAAAGGTTGTGCAACAAAATATTAAGTTATGGGTACCATCATTTTTGTCCAGCCCTATTTCATTAGTTTGTTTTTTTAAATAATTATGTTAATCAACAATTCAAAAGTGATGGCTGATTTTGATTATTTAATTTTCAATAAATTTTTATTTATTGTTACTTTTGTGAGTTTCAAGTGATTTCAGTGAGAATTGTGGGTTTTTCCTTCTTTAACTGAGGGGTACCAACAATTTTGTCCACGTGTGTACTAGGAATGAAGACTGTTATAAGTTGGAGTGACAAGCTAGTCATCATAGAGAGAGAGAGGTGGGAGATAATATATAATCTCTAATTAAAAGGGATAATGGTGGAAATTTCCAGACAACCTCTCCAGGAAGACAAACTCTTGAGCTCAGTTGAACACATGCGAAGTGACAAGTAGTTGTGTCCAAGTGATGAGTGTGGAGGTGAATAATCAGCCACATTCTGATATTTTTAGCCCAAGAATCAGTTACAGTCCTTTTGATTTAGCTTAAATACTGGAAATCAGAAGAAACAGTTCATCAGCTAGCACCCAAGCTCACTGGAACAACTTGGTTTCTGTCGCAACTGTTTGTGTCCATGTCTGCACTGGACTAAATCATGGCTTAATGCTGGTCTTTTGCTGACTTCTACTACATCACAGTCTTACATTTCAATAAAGAAACATAAATGAGAAAGAAGATTAGCTGTCTGGTTGCATCATTTTTGGGAGACTGGGTTGGTTCATCTTGTGTTTTGCGCATTCTGTAGCATGTGTTTAGTTGACAGCAGCCAATCAGCCAAAAATCCCATCATCACCAAATGTTCACACATGGATAAATTAAGTGGCAGGGTCTCATTAATCTGAGGTTTTGGTGGTGTAATGTGTTGAGCACATAGTCTGCTCCACTTGGACAGTAGTTTTCTGTCCGATCTATCTAGTGTTTGGTTTTCACACATTGTTCTTCTTTTCTATCTCTTGGTAATTTGGCAAAATTATCTTTAAAACTGTGTCCATCAGGTTTTCCTCTGTCTAATTTATTGCTTCTGTGTGTAGTTAACTGCTGCTAAAATTGCATAAATGGCTTATTTCTACATTTTTTTATTGTACACTTGTTGAAGAAACACTGAACTCTAACAGACTTGCTGGAGCTGCTGGAAGGTGGATTCCCCCACTTTAGATAGAACAAGGCTAACAGGTTCCCCATACTTTAAATCTTTGTGCTAAGCTGGGCTAAACACACCCAGAAATTATTCCAGGATGCTCAGAAAGGGCACTTTGTCCCGGGATGCTAAGATGATGTACAGTCATCCATTAATTGCAGTCATTTTCTAAGTTCTAATTAATGAGGAAGTCATCTTGACGTTGAGAGAATTCCTGTCTTGGCAGTTCACAAGAACTGTTTTCTTGAACTCATGCACTATGAAAATACGGTGTGCACAATTAATTCTCCTCTTCCAAATTTTTCAAAATAATTGAAGAAACAGCTGTCAAAAACTGGGTGGCTCCACTTTTAAAGCCTGAATAATGACCTGGAGAGCCACATCCTGACTCAAGAAGCAATAAAAGGTGAAATGATTGCAGCCACCTATATCCACATATTATAAAATTATAAAAATGAAATTGTTAAACAATTTAAATCATCCACACATGTCAAGTGTAAGAAATAAAGTTATCTTACACGACTGTAAACATTTAACTCCTCTTAATCAATGTCAATTACTCTTATTTTACCATGAAAAACGTGTTTAAATAGTGTATATTTAATATTCAGACAGGGACACTATGTCAGTATTCTTCCTGTTGTTGACGTTGCTGCTGCAGGTTGTCATGGTGATAATGAGTCCCTGGTCCAACATTGATAAGCGTTTCTCTCACTGACCGTCAGTCACACCGAGTCCCAAAAACCGGCGGAGCTCACCCGGCTAACGACCAGTCCGAGCATCTCCGGTGGGTGCGGGCCGCCGGGCGTGTCTGCGTTCTGCTGATGGGGATTCCGGTTCTTCCAGTCTCTCGTTCTGGTTTAAACCGCAGCTGGTCTGAGTCCGAGTCAGTCTGAGCAGCAGCAGCAGCAGGATGGCCTCCAACACTGCCACCATGGGGAACCTCCCCAGCGGGGTCGGAATATGCACGACCATCCCCGACATCCTCTACCTACCAGAACTGGTAAGAAGCAGCAGCTGTAGATGTTTTAATAGGAGGGAACTTTATTCTGTTTGGGGCTTTCTGCTTCGCTGCGCGCACGGTGAGGTCACTTTTACGCACGGATAGAAACATTCCACCGAGCCTCATTTCAGTCAGAAAACTATTGAAAGAGTAAATTAAAGTGAAATGAATTGGATGTTTTCAGGTTGTTTTCTGCAGTGGGCATTGTGACTCCATGCTGTGTGTTCTGGTGAACCTGTTGCAGATTGAGTCTAACAGCCAAACATCAGTGCATCAAACCAACATATTTCATACCATGAAGCTGAACCTGCAGCTGTTTTCTGATTTGGACATTTTCTACCATATTTCACCTTCACCCCCTAACCTGACTGTCACACTGTTTTAAATGAGAGAAAAATGTTCAGATGTTTGTACTTTTTTCTCACCAAAATAGAGGTTGTGCTAAGATTGATGGTAATTCTGAGCTTGTTTACTAAAAGAAAGATCGCATGTGGACTGCTGTGCGGCTAAGTTACAACTAGAACGCAGCTAAATGGATTCTGATGTCTTTAAAGCAAGATCTGATTTCATCTGTAGTGTTTCCAAACAAAGTCGAACAAGGTAGGTTGATGCTTTCATGTAGAATCCACCGACGAATAAAACAAAAGTAATATGTTTTATTTTTAAATCTTGATTTAGAAGTGTATATTTTTATTATTCACATCCAATATAGCTAAGAAACTGAAACCTTTAAACCCAAATTACTGCGTTTAAGTAAGCGAGCATAGCCGAAGTAGTTTTTTTCAAACAAATATTGACCCAAGTCCTGTTCACTGGTCTCAGAGCTCATTTGGTGAGCCGACTGAATAGTTAGAATCTCACAGAAACTGGAGATCCAGAGTTAATGTTCATGTGAATGTGTTCAATGAATAATCTTCATGCATCAGAATTACAACAAAACATGCAGACTGAGCATGTCAGGGGCCAGCGGTCACAGCAGCCAGCGATAGACAGGAGAGATATGATTCCTAGAGAAAAAACGAACCGATAGGAGAACCATGACAGCAGGTCTTACGTTCACGCTGCTCATCACCAGGAGACGTCAGCAAAGTGGAGGAATGCTGCAGGTGTTTTCACATTAACTCATGCATTAAGTCAAACTCACGCCGGTGTGTGAGCAGGTAGAGTCCATTGCAGCAGGTGGAGGAGGGTCTGCCCATGAATAATGCAGCCTGTCAATCATTAGAGGTGTAGAGTGAACGAAGGCAGCGACGCCAGAGACTGAACAAAATGATGGAAACACAAGCTGAGGTCACATGTGCATTCATTTAACGGGGTTTTATAACAGTTTAAGGACTAAATGCAACTGAATGATCCGTCAGTTAGCTGCATCTTCTTGTTCTCTGTCCTCTGAGTCAGACGGATATCAGTTTCATGTGTGATCAGTACAAAGAGAGGTCCAGGTTGTGTTTGACCCGGTTTACCACAAACACTGCATATAGTCAGCATAAAGGAGGATAAAATACAGTTTAGGCTCATGAAGATCTGCAGTATTTCAGAATCAGTTTAACCCTCACGTTGTCCTGAGGGTCAAAATTAACCCAAGTTTGAAAATGTGCCAAAAAACTTTTTTTTTTTACAGTGAAGCTTGTGATGTCCGCATTTTTAACATTTTTTGGAAATATTTGAACATTTTTTGGTAAGAACATTCACAAAAATATCAACCAAGACCCAGATTTTTATGTGAATGTTCTTAAAGAAAATATTAAAAGTTTTACTGATATATGGAATCATTTTATATATTTTTATGAATTTTTTTGAAGATTTTTATGGTTTTTTGAAAATATTTACAAGAATTTTCTTGCCAAATTTGGGGGATTTTTTTTAAAAATAAAACTTTTAAGGGAAACTTTTAAGGAATCATTGGAATTTTCTTCCTGAATGTTTTGTGAATTTTCAGAAATTTGGGGAATTTTTTTGCAAAATTGTTGGGGTTTTTTTCAGACAAGGAAATAATATTTTTGGTGCCCATGAGGACAACAAGAGGGTTAAAAGAGCTAATAGAAGATTTAAAAAATAAATAAATAAATAATCAAACTACGACAATGTGAACAAAACAGACTGAGCTGGCGTGTTTAGATCAAGCAGGTGATGAATAATGAAAGAAGAAGCTCAGAGCTGAAACAATTACTGTCAGCAGGAAAGTTATTGCAACAATTTTGAAAATCTAACAATCCTGGCTGGGATTTTTTTTTTCAACCAAAAACAGCAAAAAATAAAAATAAAAAAATAAAAAAATCCACATATAACTTTATTATATCTTAGCTGTTTCCTAAACAAAACAAGATATGAAAAGACGCCACCTTTCATATTACGATCAGTAGATTAGCGGTAATAAGAAAACATCACAAGTTGCAGTAAAATAAGTGAAGTAAGTGAGATTGTTTGTTTTGTGCAGATCTTCGGCGGACTGGTGTGGATCCTGGTGGCGTGCACGCTCGTGGTGCCGCAGAACCCTCAGGGCTGGGTCATGTTTGTCTCCGTCTTCTGCTTCGTCATGACTTTCATCTGGCTGCTGATCTTCGCCTGCGGGGGGCATCACAACAAGGGCAGCTGGGCCGCAGCAGTAAGTCCGCCACACATTTTACCAAACAAAAGTACCACGAAGTTTGCAGTCTGATTTCCACTGGTGGTAATCTGAAAAGTTCCACTAAAACTTAGTTAACTCAGTTAAAGCAGAGTCTGATCAACAAAATGGAGGTATAAAGAGTAAAAGTGCAGCAGTGTTCCATTATGACATACTGTTGGATGTTTTTATAGTGCTGCATGTCGTGAAGCTGCTGTTATCTACCTGATGTTCTATGGGTGACTTTAATATTCCTTCATGACTGGTTTCCTTCCTTCCAGACACATTTCTGTAATGACTCAGCAACCTTTGACTCCAAAGCACAACTCAAAGGCAGAACAGCTGAATTACAAGCAAATTAAGAATCGGTTGAATAAGCGTTTGATAGCATCAGACAGTTCTGAAAACTCTTCCTTTTGATACGTTCAGTAACACTTTGATGTTGGAGGTTTGAGATTTTGATGCTGCAAAAGCAAACTTTTCAAAGTCAAAGAAAAAAGTAAACTTCCAGCTCAGATGAATCTCCAGAGCCTCTTTAACACACAGTCAGGGAACACAGTGTCATCACCACATTAACACAAACAGAATGAGCCTCCACTGTAATTCATACATATTTCAAGCCAGTGTTTTTTCTTTTTTGTCATCAGACTGAGGAGAAATGTGTGTTCACTCTGTCATACCAGATTTCATTCAGTGTCTCCAAACTAATCTGTGAATGAAACACAGCATGATGCAGCGATTCTAACAGGACTGTGTAGCAGCGTGTTTGACTGTGTTTTCACTCAGCACCAGCACAGACAGTGAACGTTGCATTCTCCACGTAACCGAACGAACACAGAAGGTTCTTCATGTTCTGTTTTCTTCTCCTCTGTCAGGACTTTGCGTATCACGGCATCGCTGCCTTCTTCTACCTCAGTGCTTCGGTGGCTTTGGCCAAAGTGACCCTGGACATGAAAGACGGGACCAGCTTCCAAAACTACCAGCTGGACATCTCTGCAGTGGTGAGTCAGGCGGTTTCATGTTGAAGCAGAAAATTAGAAAAGTAATTTTAAAAACAAGAAAAGCACTCAGAGAGCGTAGTATTCCTCCAAGGCTGCTCAGCCGTTGTATCATGTCCAAGGGTTGAATTCTTGAAAAAAAAATGTGGCAGAAATCATGGCAGCATAGAATGTGTCCATTTGATATAGATGTACCCACGAACAAAATTACCTGAACAGAGGCGTGTGTTCTACATGTGTACGTTATGTGCGGATACTGAATCATGTGGCCTAAATATGTAGCAGGAATTGATGGGACTCAGAAACACCCGCACAGGTTAATCAATTGTTCCTTGGATCATTTCTGATGGATAAGTCCTGATAAGTCCTCAGAGGTGGATTTGTAGGAGGATTACAATCAGCTGATGTAGTGTTGACTTGTTGTCATGGTTACAGTGACACCATATCTGGCAATGATACAGAAATCTTTAACTAATCCATGGATCCAGACTATAAGCTGCATCACTGCTAAAATCTGATCACTTGGTCCTTGAGTCATTTCTGACCTTCCCTGAAAATTTCATTCAAATCTGTTAGTCTGCTATTGGGTAATGTTGCGCACAGACAGACAGACAGACAAACCAAGGCTGAGGCTTTTAAAGATTGAATCATTTGAGATTCTCTTAACAGGTTCATCCAGTGGTAGAAGGAATGCTAGATGTAGAAATATCATTGTTCAAAAAATTTAAAAAAGAACGCATCAACTCTTGTAGATTTTTTTTAATTGTTATTTTGTTTACTTGTGTGGTTGTTTCACATCTTTTGTAGACGTTTTGTTTCTGCATAGCTTTACATCTTTTTATTGTAGCTTTGTATCTTTCTGTAGTTTTGCTTTTCTTTGTTGTCGTTTTGTATTCTTCTTTAATAGTTTTATTATAATACTATATTTAGTATAATGATTTGCTTTTATTGGCTTTTTCAGGTATGGTGCCGTGTTCCTACCTTCATGAATCAGATATTTATTGTTTCTTAGAGAATGGATTTGACGTTCCACTGATGTTCTCTTTCTCCTTTCAGGTTTTCTCATACGTGGCGACTCTCCTCTACTTCATTCACACCATCTTGTCTGCCATCCGATGGAAATCCTTCTAGAAGTTTCTGCCCTGTAGAGTCCCATGGGCGACACCGGGGGCACAAAACTGATTTTTATCCTCATACATTACGATGTGACATGAAGGGAGGGCTGACAGTGATGGAGGCTCTCAGGGTGCAGTTTGGGCTTTTATCTCTACTGGAGCAGGAAGCTGTGGAGCAACATCTGGTCCAGCACAACATCTCAGAGTGTCCAGCGCTCTGAAGCAGGACGTGAGCTGAGACTTTACTGCCAGCCGACCCCCACGGTTCATGTCACAGACCTGCTTCATCTCTTCTGCTAATGGATCCACAGAAAACCTCCAGACATTCACACAGTAACTGTCTCCAGAAGTGACGGAGAGCGCAATAAAATGCAGAATGCACATGTGGACAGAAAAATAATCCTGTCTTTGAACCGTTTGTCGGGTAAAAGCAAGAGATTTACAGAATGACGTAGACAGCTGTGTAAGACGATAAATCTTCACAATTAATGTGGAAGAAATATTTTATATCCTTCAAATAAGTAAATGTACGAACACCATGATCTGCAAACACTCCATTGCAATTTCTAATTAATTAAAAGTTTTATCAGGAGAATTGACTCACAGTATTGAACATAAATTTCGTCAGTTTGCAGAGAACTTAGATGTAATATCTTGAATTACTTTGCATACAGTTGGATTTTCCCCAAACAGACCTCTGCAAAAGTCCACCAGATAGATGGGGGGGTCATCATCAGAGGGAATAACAGAGAACAGTTCGATTTGGTGTGAAAACCTGAACCTGTTATTGGAAAGAAATCACGGAAAAGAGTTGAGGAGAAACTGCTGACACCTCATCAAACATCTGCAATCAAAGAAACACAACGCTATGGTTTGATGTTCTGATTGTGGTTGTTTTTATATTTTTTTTATAAATTTATCAACATTATCAAATAGAAGAAAGTAGAATTTTTAAATCGTGGATCAGAATTCAACCAGGATGTAAATGATGCTTTATTTTTTCTTTTGTAATGTAAGCCTAACTGTCAGCTGCATTTTTGTAATTTTTTTGAAATGAGTGAATTCATTGAATATGAATAAATGCGTCTGTTTTGACACATGTAAAATGATCATTTTTTGAGGTTTCAGCATTGTGTTCATTGACAGTAACAGTGCTCCCAGGTTTTATGTCACTTCATTCATTCACAAAACCGAAAAAATAACCAAATGCAAATACAAAAAAGACTGAAGAAAAAAAAACAGAGAGACAAGTGAGTCAAGTCCACAGCACTGTTTCATATTCACAGGGCTGTGAGGACTTACAGCCGCTAACAGCGTAAAAATGATGACTTGTTCAGAAGGTCTGCTGGATATTTTGGTCTAGATACTCTGAAGGGCTTTACTGCACTGTAAGTCAGGGATACAAAACTAGATGCAGCACAACAACAAAGTCTTGATTCTGTGGCATTTATTAGGGAGTGTGGGGGGAATAAAAGAGAAAACGTGGGTTAGATGAGGAAAGACATGCAGCAAAAGTCCAGCTAGCCTTGAGGTCAACTGTGATCAAATGTTGGGATCGAAGGACCAAAAATGTCAGGAAAAGTCCTCAGTGCAGTCCTGATTTCTCCACATTAACACTCAGAGTCATCTCTCAAGTCAAAGCAAACTTTTACCAGAATACAGTCCAGACAAGAGACTGACAAAAGCAAGAAACAGCGTAGCTTTTACACAGGCACGTAAACATGAGTTACACATCTTGGTATTTTTGCTGCTAGTTAGGCCTTGGTTCCTATTTACAGCGCTTCATGAAAATTGACTGAGTTACACACCACACAGTTGTATAGGATTACAATGAATAAGAACACTTAATGATCAAATACAATCATTTTCACAACACTTTTGTTGTACATGCCTGATGTTACCCACAAAACAACCTCAAAGACGCACAAAAGCATCACAAACAGATGCAAGGTGACTATAAAGACATGCAAAACAGTCTGGAGTGTTTGGTGAAACCTAGGTGGAGATAGGCATCACCTTTATCACATGGATGTCATCTTTCACACCCACATCCTGCTGGTTAGGGCCTGTTCTGCCTGCTGCTGCTTCCTGGGTGGTTTTCTCATTCTAAATTACTCACAGTTTATACCGTTGTGACATTAAACCCAGGTTACCAGGAGAGGTGTGGAAGCATTAACAAAAAGGTGTGAAAAAACGAGCATGAGGAGCAGCCAACTCTACAAGAAAAAACATGTTTACATCTACAGTCGTGAACAGAAGTCTTCATGCCCTTGGTAAGAGTAACCTCTAATGTTCTATGATGGAGTCTTTGTCACACCAAAATAATCACATATTTTGGTTCTTATCACAAAGAACTGACAAGCTTTGACCAGTTCGATTGACAGAACTGGTGCAGTACAACTGAATTTGCTGCTTTCTGACACAGGTTTGCTTCTTCATCACTGTCCACAGGTTCTTCAAGTACATCTTTAATCATACTGAAGCATCTTCGATCATAAATACATGATTCACTAGTGATTCAAAGCCAAAACTGCTCTTTGTCTTGTTATGAATTCTAAATATGCCTCCCTTTAAATGCTTTGAATAAGAGTCACGTGGTAAATGACTTGTACTTAGACACGCACCAGATGACATCAGTTAAGTCCATAAGAGTTTAGAGATCATAGATTGGGATTGGGCCAAAATATTTGTCAGAGAATCTCTGAGCACGCGATGACAGTTGGACAGTATAAGCCTTCATGGACTCAACAAGAACACGCCCTGATGTGGATGAGGGTAGATACTAAGTCTATCACCAGCTACACCTCACTTCAGTAATCAAGCTTTCTGCAGGTTGTTCCTGTTGGTCTGGAGGTTTGGATTCAGCGCTCTCACTGCCACAGCCTGGGTTTGATTCCTGGTCAGGGAATATTGTTTTCATGCAGCAGGGACTCAACGGTTTAATCTATGGGCAACTGATCAGAAGGTCACAGGATCAAACCACGATGCTGCCATTGTTGGGCCCTGAACCCTTCCTGCTCCAGGGCACTGTGGCATGAAAACAACATCTTGTAGCTATCATCTTCCAAACTGCTTCTCAGTATTCTGCCTGTTATCTGCATGTGGAACTTACCCTCCATCTCCCCATTGTGAGTGTAGCTACAGTACGTCTGCTGTGTGTAACGCATGTGTGTGTCTGTTTGACATATCTCCTGACTGAATATTCTCCTCTACGTGCTGCTCCGTCACCGTTCTCCGGCCTTTTCCAGTTACACCCACAGGACTCCACAAGCCGTGATGGCGTCTCCATGGAAACCTGAGGTGGAGCAGGGGTGCTGGCGGGTGACACCTGTGAATATTTCATGAGCAGCGACATCAGGTGAAGCTGGAAGGGCAGAGATGCCAGAGTTCACACGCTGCTGAACACGCTACAGAGGGCGTCGTCAGGTGGGCGGGGCCTGTTCAGAGTCATTTCCAGGTGACAGTCTGGGTTTGTTTGCTAAACGTTGTTCACGGACTCAGCAGCTACTGATACGTTATGAGTTCAACACTTTAAAAGCTGGTCCTTAATTTAACCCTAAAAACTCATCATGAAAGTAATCTCTCCATGCCCTGAAATGACTCAGATGAAACTCTACGGTGTTGCTTTATTTAAAATATGCAGATCTGTGAAGTCGCCGCCTCTTCGTCCACCCCTCCCCACTCGCTGCAACTCGAGCACACCAGCTCACTCACTAAATTGGGACATTATTTAGTTGACATTTTAATGATATCCAGTCATTTTCTATTAATCAGTGATTGTTTCCATAATGAATAATTATGGAATTTGTGGAGACGTGATCATAATGACCATAAAAAACATTTGTTTTTTACTTTTCATAAAAATGTATGCTAGATATATCCCATGGACTTTAAAAGTCCCTCAGTTATATATTTACCCCACATGCTAATGTGTTACTTAAAGTGGTGTCATGCACTGAAGCAGAACAAATGCACCTTTTAATAGACATTGGAAAGTGATGTGTAAAGCCACAGCTCCCCATCTGCAGACAGATCACTTCACCTTTCCCTTCCTCTGATCCAGTGATAAACAGACTGCATGTCGTGCAAATTCAGGAATGAAGGCGACGCCTGAAGTCACATATAATCAGACTCACGTATCTGAGGGCGGCACAAACTCCATGACCTGTCTGTTGTCATGGGTGGCAGAGTCATGTCCAGGTATTTAGGTTCTGTGTTCTCCCAACCAGCTGCTAAGAGTTCAGAGCAGCAGAACATGAAACGAGGTCTAATGGACTACAGCAGGGAGTAACTACAGGCCACGCTGCCACACTCAGTCATCATCCCAGTATTTTCACTACACCGAGCAGCTTTCATTACCTGGAGGCTCACATTAACCCTAACCAGTACCAGTGCTTGTCTAATCTTTACCCTAACTTACTGATGATTTAAACTGCTGCTTTTAAGTCCTCACACTGTGCCCATGCAGACAAACACACAATGAAAGGCTGATGTCGGTGCAGCAGGTCACTGAACTGTAGCTGTGATGTATAATTGATGAGGGGGGTGATAATAGCAGAGCATCTCCATGAAACTAAAGAAGAAGGAAACCTTAAGAGGCTGCAGTCTGAGCGACAACATTCACCTCAATCACAGAACAGCCGATGACTTCAGGGACAGCATCACTCCTGTGTCTGTTTCCTGTTTTTAGACGGCATTCAGTGATGTTTCAGACGACACAGTTTGGTGTTTGTCCTGCTCTTGTTTGTTTTCTTTGCTTTTATAGGCAAGAAGTGAGTCACAACGGATCAATATGATTTAAAACAACTTCAGTCATACTGGGGGACCATGTAGTTTGAGTTATTTGTAGAGAAAAGATTTCAGAAACAGTTGTAGTTTAACATTTGGCATTTTTCTACATCATAATAACCTAACTGACATTACACTGTGACCTTGTGTAAAATCACAGCTTTATTCACTTATCATGACTTCCTCCATTTCTTTATTTGCATGTTTCTGGTTTACTGTGTGTCAGTAACAATAATCATGTTTGTATTAATATTACATTGATAATAAATTGTCCTGTTTCTGTCTCATGTGTGTCAGCAGCTGCACCTCTGGAGCCATCTAGTGGTCAGACAGGAGTGATGTTCAAAACAAGTCCATCCATCCATCCTCTATACACCGCTTTATCCTCATTAGGGTCGTGGGGGGGTGCTGGAGTCTATCCCAGCTGACTTGAGCGAAGGCAGGGGACACCCTGGACAGGTCACCAGTCTGTCACAGGGCTACATATACAGACACACAATCACACTCACATTCACACCTACGGGCAATTTAGAGTAACCAATTAACCTCAGCATGTTTTTGGACTGTGGGAGGAAGCCGGAGTTCAAAACAAGTCGTATTTTCTAAATTATATCATTAAGCTAATGTTCTAAATAAAACATAAAAGCATTATTAAAACATTTGTCTTTTTAAATGACCCAAAAATAAAGTAAGATTTGTTAACATTTGAAAAAAAAAAATAGATGTAAAACACCCAGAGAATAAAATAAAAATAAAATAAAATAGCTAAATAATTACAAAAAACACAACATCCCAAGTAAATCATTAAATATCAGAAAAAATGTTTGTCAAGTATTAAGAAAAATCTGACAAAAAATACATCTGCAAACTATTTTTAATTTTACTATTATCTAGAAAATATTTGCAAAATAATCCAGGTGGAAAAGAAAGTATCAGAAAAAGTAAATAATCCTCCCCAGAATCTGAAATTATTAACTAAATTGTATTTTTTAAAATGGAAATATCTGAAAACCATTTAGAAAACATGGCAAAAAATGGCAAAATATACTATTTATAATATACCATTTATTATTATTATTATTGGTATTATTAATAATATTACTATTATTAATAATAATAATCAAAATAATAGTAATAATATTTTAGTTGCTGTTTTTCCTTTTCAGAAATAGAAGATGTCAAAAAAGAAAGGACACTATCACATTTAAAATCTAACAGAGCAGTGAATAATATGGCATTATTGTGAATAATAATCTTAGCATACCCATAGCCCCTACTTCAAACGAAATTAAATTTTCATTAGAGAGATTTGACCATTTTGAAAGGTGATGAAAATAAACTGTTAAATTGCTTTGAGATGAAAAATATACAAACAAGTCACAATAGTACTGATCCAGTGACAAAATGTGACATAAATAATGTTGGTAAAGACACAAAAGAGGCAGAAAAAGGCCTAAACAGGAAAGATAGAATCATTTTTCATAAACAAATGGACTGCAGCTACATGAACTGAGGTAGTCGTCACATATTTAGCATCATATCTGCTCATATCTCATATAAATATTTTTTTTAAATTTGTAAAAATCTTCCAAAAAATCCTAAAAATATCTAAAGTGATTCCATATAAATCAGTAAAACTTCTAATATTTTCTTTAAGAACATTCAGAAAAATCAACCAAAATCCAGAAAAATTCGCTGGATTTTGATTTTTAAAAAAGAAACATTTTTCCACCAAAAAATGTTAAAAAAAAATCTCCCAAAAATGTTGAAAATGTGGACATCAGAAGTTGCACTGTGAATTTTTTTTTCTCCACATTTTCCAACTTTGAAACGGGTCAGTTTTGACCTGCAGGACGACACGAGGGTTAAGTCATCACAGCTTTGCTAACTTGTGTGTCAGTGATCCCACTTTGGTCACATTTAGTTTCTCCTTTAGGCTCTGCGCTTTTAATTCTGTTCACTAACTTAGACAGGTGCTACGGTTTGGAAGTATTAGGTGATATTGCAAAGGGGTGTACTCACTTCTGTCATAAATTATACATTTGTGAATCCTGTTTCCAGCTTTAGATCATGATTATAGTATAACAGAAGGTTGAACACGGGCGGTGTTCAGACATCGTGAGTTCTGGCAGCTCTTGTGCCATGAAGCTGAGATCCTCATTCAGCGGTCAGCTCCTCTGTTCAGGCCAGCTTAGTGAGGCTGATGCTGCCTTTGATCCACAGCGTGTCGATGTCGCTGAGTGACGTCAGTCTGTGGTAAAAGTCAAACAGCTGCTGTCCGTCCACAAACACACGAAACCTGCTTTGTTCACAGTGGATCTCAATCTGTGAGGAGACAGCAGACGTTTGGTCAAAAGCCGTGCACTTACTGACGGTTCTTCTACTCCGTTATGTCGTCATGTCACAGCGTTCTGATCTGGAACTGCTGTACCGCTGTTTAAAAGCACCACCTGATGCATTATGAATTAAAATATGACATTATGACAGAAAATATAACTTAAATCTTGAAATGATGGTGTGAACTAAAAATGTCTGACATGAAAAGCTACCGGGACAGATGAAATACTGTTTTAAGTTTAAAGGTCTGAAATAAAATAAAAATGATATTCAGTAAAATTCAGTAATTCTGAAAATGCATGACATTTTGTAATATATTTTATAATAAGATTAATTTCAATATTTTATTTAGTTAATTCTTAAATGGTTGGGCCATTGACATATTTTATGCAATGTATTTATATGATTATTTATTCATGTTTTCATTTACATGTTTAACCCTCATGTTGTCTTGTGGGTCAAACTGACCCGTTTTAAAGTTTGAAAATGTGAGAAAAAAATACATATTTTCACAGAAAACTTCTGATGTCCACATTTTCAACATTTTTGGGAAATTTTTTGGCATATTTTGGTGGTAAAAAAAAGAAATGTTAAAAATGTTTCTTAAGAACATTCACAAGAACATTCTTAAAGAAAATATTAGAGGTTTTACTGATATAAATATTTTTTAGGATTTTTTTGGAAGACTTTTACTCATTTTTTGAAAATATTTATAAGAATTTTCTTGCCACATTTGGGGGATATTTTTTAAATAAAACTTTTAAGGAATTATTGGAATTTTCTTCCTGAAGATTTTGCAAATTTTCAGAAATTTGGGAAATTTTTTTGCTGAATTTTTGGATTTTTTTCCAGACAAGGACATAATATTTTTGGTGCCCGTAAATGAAGGCAACAGGAGGGTTAATAATGAACATTTTGGGATAAACAGTAGATGAGGATGGGTAAACGCCCTCCTTGTCCTACCTTCACTGCTGGAACTGAAACACAACCTGACCTTTGTTTTCAGTAAATGAATTTGTCATTTTAGTCGTGTTTACACTCCACAGCGGTAAAACACTGACAGGTTTGTGACGGATGCTGGTACCTTGAATGGCTGGTCTCTGATGAAGGGGAAGAAAGGAACGGTTCTGTCGGCGTCTCCCCATGATCCAGACACACAGGCTCTCCTCAGGATCTGCCGGTCCCTGAACCGAACACACAGCTCCAGAGCCACGTCAGGCGGAGGCTCCCTGGACGTCCCACAGCCACATGTCAGGGCCACGTAGAACCTGGAAGTGAACAGGAACCTTCACATTACGCCTTAATCCCAGATAAACTCTGCTGACTGCTTCTGTGGGGGAGGTGGAGTGATTTCAACCTAACCTACTCTGCTCTGATTTTAATCCCATCTGGATCATGGTGCTGGTAATTTTACACCATTCCAATTAGGAGTTATTGCAGCCACAAAAACCAGCAGTTTTTCTGTGAACTGTCATTTAAGCCCACTCTGGAGCTGATCTCCAAATCCATCCATCCACTATCTAAACACCGCTTAGTCCTCATGGGGGTCATGGGGGGCCGGAGTCTATCCCAGCTGACTTAAGGTGAAGGTTCACCTGGACAGGTAACAGTCTATCACAGAGAGAGACAGAGAGAGACAAACAATTACATTCACACCTGCAGACAGTTTAGAACCACCAGTTAACCTCAGCATGTCAGAAGGATCCCAGAACCGGAGCGGGGATCTTCAGGAAAGCAAAATGCTTTTTCTCATTTCTAATATGGAAACTCACAGGTTTGTTTGGGGATCAATCTGGCAAGAGAACAACATGAAAGCATGAGTCAAATGAGCTACTGTGACGTCTGTGGTGATGCAGGATGAGCTGTTTTAGGCTACGATGCACCTTTGGATGTAAAAATTACCACTGGATTACTCTGATGCTCAAGAAAACTAAAAATATTGTTGTTCTCAAGCACGTTTAAGCATCAAGAGAGTCTCAGAATATAAATATCTGGGCATCTGTTGGGACCAAAAACTCACATTTAAATATTACATCCAAACGTTAGTCTGCAAGCTACAGCAGAAAAATGGATATTTTTACAGACACAGAAGCGCTGTTTCTATATTTTTCAGACAGAAATGAATCAAAGCAGTCTTCTTGTCAGTCCTAGATTATGGAGATATCATCTGTCTATCCACTCTGAAAGCTTTAGATCCTCTTTAGCGGTGGCAGTTATTCCACTCATCACTGCTTGTTGTATTAAAAAATTGTCTGACATTGGTTTGTGTTTATCTATAAAACACTGAATGTCACAATACTTCCTTCATCCCACAATAACTATTCAACTCAGTCAAGCACTTGGCTAACACCTGAAGTCCCACGAACCAACACTGTAGACGGTAAAAATGCCTTTAGCTTTTCAATAAGACGTGGTGCAGCCGTATCTGTTGGCCAGTTTAAATCCATGATCATCGACTACACTGCCCTGACAACCCAGTCTCACATCAAATTGTGACATAGTCACGTTTGTCCACGATGCAAAACGTTACAATCTCACAATTTGGCCCTGAAAATTGTGAGATGCTCACGTTTTTTCCCCCAATTCTTTTGTATTGGTCTGACGAAGGGTCACGTGACTGCTTGCTGCAGGCTTCTCAAAATGAAAACATGGCGGCTATTCCTTTTATTTTCAGTGGAAAATGCATTATTTTAAGATAGTTTGGACAGAAAAAACATTTTGATGACATTTTTAGTGAGAAATATATATAACACTTTCACATTATCCATTCAGTTATTGGAAATGATCTGTGGTTTGGTTTGTTTTTACGCTGAATTTCACTTCACGGCATTAAATTGTGACAGTGTCACATTTTGTACGTTATGCTGGTTGATTAGGACGCTGCCAAAAACGAAAACAAGCGGTGTGTTTATTTTTGTATTGTTGCATTGTGTAATTTTTTGAGTTGTTAAATCATTTATGTAACTCTTAGTGATTACTGCGAGTTACTGAGATGTCTTCCCCGGCCTTTCATCAGTTGACGCGCTTCGCTCCCTTGTTAACAAGTTGCATTTCAATGATCCACAAGTCTCTCGTTGTCAATGCAAACAACCGTATTTATTTCCATGAACGTGCTTTTACCGCAATCATTTGTTGAGCTCATCCATGCACCAGTCAGCGCACAGCGATCTAAAAACTTTATTCCTGCCCACAAGATCCCCCCGTCTTTCTTTAGCCCGTGGAAGCGTCCATAGCAACCACCATAGCAACGGTGGGAAACGTAACAGTTCCACTCCGAGACGTGAAAGATTCATCGTAATAACAAACCAGAGATCATACACAAGAACTGAACGAATATTGTGAAATTAAAATGTATATTTTTTTGGTGTCGCTGTAATGCCTGAGGCTTTGCTGCTGTCCGCTTCCTGACCGTGGTCGGCAAAACACAGGGGAGAACGACGTGCAGAACCTGTTGCACCTTTCTTCTTCGGTGGTGTCTGTGTAAAACAATGTCCAACCTGCAAACAGCACACCTAGCGCCATGAAGCACAAAATGCAGGTGTAAATCAATGACATCTTACAATTACAATGTCCTGTCTTTAACTAATAAAGACACATATATAAAGAACTTTACATCAGTTTGTTTGTTTGTTTGTTTTATTAAGGTCCCCTATCAGCTTTTGCAAAGCAGCAGCTATTCTTCCTGGGGTCTTCATAATTTCATTTGTGACAACACCAAAAAGCAACATGTACACAAAATACATACAAATCAAATTACAAAATACATAAACAATGCATACAAAAATACACATATACAATACAAATAACATACATATACAAAACCTGTACTAACCAAAAGCATACAACAAATAATACTCCCACCTTGAATTATAAAAATAAACTTTTCTTCTTCAAAGATACCATGACCTAACAGTAATAATTAAAGAATAATCTACCTCAGAAACCAACCATAACATAAATCACATAAACAGTGACATTACAGTCACTACATTTAAGTTTAAGATTTAATTTAATGAATGATTGTATTTTACAAATTTCTATTCCCAAGCAACCCACTAAATTAATAACTAAAATGTTGTGCTACGTAATGCTCTTTTAGTTTTATTTTAAAGTTTTCAATATTCCCCGTTTTTGAGAAAATCCGGATGTTATCACTCGCTCCCGACAAAAGCATCAGTTTTTTAAAATATTTTGGATTTCGATTAATTAGACAATGAACAAATTGACGTAATTTCCTGGTGGGTGTGTTTATGCAGCCTATTAAACACTTTTTCCCCATGAAATAAAGTACAATCCATACATCATGGTCCGGTGTTCATTGTTTGTTTTGTTCACTGACATAGTGCAATAAAGTTTTGTTTTTTAAACCATCCAGTACCGTGATGAATATTGAATGAATATGGCATCTCGTTTACATCTCTAATTAAGGAGCAAGAAATTTACTGACATTGATTTATGATTCAAGACAAGCAGAGGACACACTGTGTGTCCCTTTAATGTCCAAAAGGCCAGTTAAGGTCAAAATCTCACAGATTCTTTGACCAATTTGGACCAACCTGCACACGTTTGATATTGGGTCCTAAAGCAATACTGGTGTACGTTTTCAGACCACCAGGACCTACAACGGCAAAATAGGAGCAAAAAAGACACTGGAACAGGGGCCTTTGTTAAAATGAATGAGAAACAGTGTGAGAACATCAATCAAAGTGCACCAAAGTGCATAAAGTCATAGAACAGGGTGTGCTGAATGCTCTGGGAGCAAGTCTGCAGTGAAAACACCTTTTATGGGGTCAAGGGTCACTAAATCTGAAGACTTCAAATGAAGGAGACATTTTGTGCAACATATCAAGTATCATAAAAGTCATTCCCAGTGGAATTCAAGTCTGATATTGTGTGGGACTATTCAGAGCAGTCACATGAAGCACTGTATCTGTTTTCAAGGGTCTAGCTCCATGGGAATCTGCTTTTTTCAGCAGTGAGGCCTGCTAGTAGTGATGAAGCCTGAGGCCTTCAAACATGTAAAATACATTCCTGCTCGGTCATTTTTGGGTCTAGTAACACCAAATCGGACACACTCCTACTAGACCACCTCCTGACCTTGCATATTTTTTTTTCAGAGAGTTAGCTCAAAAGGGGCCCGAGCATGGGCCTGTTTCTGACTCTACGGTTAACCCTTTAATGTCCAAATGCTTCAAAACGGGCTAAAAAGGTCCAAATCTCACACATTCCTTAACCAATTTGGACCAAACTGCACAGGTTCTAGATATAGAGGCTAATGTGAACGCTCATGCACGTTTCAGACCTCCAGGGGCCCTGAAGAAGGAATGAGGGCCAAAAAAAAACAAAGTGCATTTTTTCGGTTCTCTATACTTCTATCCATGGTTGTGCTGTTTTCATAGAGGCACACAACTTTATATTGCAGTAAACACAATGAGCCCAGGGGGATTTAAAATACGACTGGAGCAACTAGAAACTACTTCAGGGAGTTAATGACACACCAGCATAGCAACACAACTACAGCAACAACAAATACCACAACATCTACAGAGAAAAATATCATTATTCCTCTCCTCATTATTACAAAATATACAGACTCTTTATATATAAGGAACCATAAACACGCTAAAGACACAATAAAGTAGCCAAAAAAAGGTAATGAATAAAGTTTCACACAAACAGACCTAAGTTTTGTGTGTGTGGGCAAAGTGTTCTTTTCAGAGTCAGTCAGCGCAGCACAGTGAGGTGCACCAAAGAAAATGAATGATAAAATGATGACTAAATGCTGAGATGTTATGATGAATAAAACAAAGATTTTTCAGTGATGGAATATTCTTTTCCACTTGTACAATGACTGCAAGGAAATTGTGCTGCAACCAAACAGCAAACTCTTTGAATGAACAATAAAGGCAACATGGAAATGCAGAAAATTACAGTTTGTCAAACGTCTGCTTGAAGCTGCTTCAAAAACGAGTTAATCTCTATGGATCCCTGCGTTAAAATGTCCAAGTTTACAGCAGTCTTTTTTGCTCCTATTTTGCCGTTATAGGTCCTGGTGGTCTGAAACCGTACACCAGTATTTCTTTAGGACCCAATATCAAGCATGTGCAGGTTGGTCCAAATCAGTCAAAGAATCTGTGAGATTTTGACCTTAATTGGCTTTTTGGACATTAAAGGGGCACATTTCCAAACTTCAACATGGTACCATCTGGCCCCCTGTTGACCTAGGAGGCTGATATTGTATATACCGACTCACAAGGGGCCCTAGTACTTGTGGTTAAGATTTCGTCCCATTTGGGTAAAAAATGAGGGTGAGGGTCTAATTCCACTGGCAGAAGGCTCTCAGGGTCAATGAATCTAACAAGACCTGATTTTCCTAACATGAACATTTGGTCACATTTTTCTACTGGGACCCTGGGGCTGATCTTTTAGTATGTTATACTAGGCTATATTTGGAGCTGAACTGTGCTGGTTTGGTGTCTCTATGACCTTCCTGTGACCCCTGGTGCAGGGTCAAAATGTCACATTTTTGGACATTGAAGCCCCATAAATTAGTAATTTTTGCATCAAATGAGCTGAAACTTTTAGGGGTGATTTAGGTGACCTTGGTGAACAATTGATCTGAAGCACAAGTCTCTATGTCGTTCCTGGAGCTACTTCCGGTTTGGGAGGGGCTAGTAAAACAGTTCCAGTGGATTTAGATTTTAGATGTTTCAGAGGTACCAGATCCCAGGTTTCAGCTCTCTGAGTGTAACAGAAGTGAAATGAGAGCAAAAGAGGGACAACTATTGAAAAACGTGTTTTTTTGGCCCTCGTTCCTTCTTCGTGGCCCCTGGAGGTCTGAAAAGGTGCATGAGCGTTCACATTAGCCTCTATATCTAGAACCTGTGCAGTTTGGTCCAAATTGGTGAAGGAATGTGTGAGATTTGGACCTTTTTAGCCCATTTTGAAGCATTTGGACATTAAAGGGTTAACCATAGAGTCAGAAACAGGCCCATGCTCGGGCCCCTTTTGAGCTAACTCTCTGAAAAAAATATGCAAGGTCAGGAGGTGGTCTAGTAGGAATGTGTCCGATTTGGTGTCACTAGACCCAAAAATGACCGAGCAGGAATGTTTTTTACATGTTTGAAGGCCTCAGGCTTCATCACTACTACTAGGCCTCACTGCTGAAAAAAGCAGGTTCCCATGGAGCTAGACCCTTGAAAACAGATACAGCGCTTCATGTGACTGCTCTGAATAGTCCCACACAATATCAGACTTGAATTCCACTGGGAATGACTTTTATGATACTTGATATGTTGCACAAAATGTCTCCTTCATTTGAAGTCTTCAGATTTAGTGACCCTTGACCCCATAAAAGGTGTTTTCACTGCAGACTTGCTCCCAGAGCATTCAGCACACCCTGTTCTATGACTTTATGCACTTTGGTGCACTTTGATTGATGTTCTCACACTGTTTCTCATTCATTTTAACAAAGGCCCCTGTTCCAGTGTCTTTTTTGCTCCTATTTTGCCGTTGTAGGTCCTGGTGGTCTGAAAACGTACACCAGTATTGCTTTAGGACCCAATATCAAGCATGTGCAGGTTGGTCCAAATTGGTCAAAGAATCTGTGAGATTTTGACCTTAACTGGCCTTTTGGACATTAAAGGGGCACACAGTGTGTCCTCTGCTTGTCTTGAATCATAAATCAACGTCAGTAAATTTCTTGCTCCTTAATTAGAGATGTAAACGAGATGCCATATTCATTCAATATTCATTACGGTACTGGATGGTTTAAAAACAAAACTTTATTGCACTATGTCAGTGAACAAAACAAACAATGAACACCGGACCATGATGTATGGATTGTACTTTATTTCATGGGGAAAAAGTGTTTAATAGGCTGCATAAACACACCCACCAGGAAATTACGTCAATTTGTTCATTGTCTAATTAATCGAAATCCAAAATATTTTAAAAAACTGATGCTTTTGTCGGGAGCGAGCGATAACATCCGGATTTTCTCAAAAACGGGGAATATTGAAAACTTTAAAATAAAACTAAAAGAGCATTACGTAGCACAAAATTTTAGTTATTAGTTTAGTGGGTTGCTTGGGAATAGAAATTTGTAAAATACAATCATTCATTAAATTAAATCTTAAACTTAAATGTAGTGACTGTAATGTCACTGTTTATGTGATTCATGTTATGGTTGGTTTCTGAGGTAGATTATTCTTTAATTATTACTGTTAGGTCATGGTATCTTTGAAGAAGAAAAGTTTATTTTTATAATTCAAGGTGGGAGTATTATTTGTTGTATGCTTTTGGTTAGTACAGGTTTTGTATATGTATGTTATTTGTATTGTATACGTGTATTTTTGTATGCATTGTTTATGTATTTTGTAATTTGATTTGTATGTATTTTGTGTACATGTTGCTTTTTGGTGTTGTCACAAATGAAATTATGAAGACCCCAGGAAGAATAGCTGCTGCTTTGCAAAAGCTAATAGGGGATCTTAATAAAACAAACAAACAAACAAACTGATGTAAAGTTCTTTATATATGTGTCTTTATTAGTTAAAGACAGGACATTGTAATTGTAAGATGTCATTGATTTACACCTGCATTTTGTGCTTCATGGCGCTAGGTGTGCTGTTTGCAGGTTGGACATTGTTTTACACAGACACCACCGAAGAAGAAAGGTGCAACAGGTTCTGCACGTCGTTCTCCCCTGTGTTTTGCCGACCACGGTCAGGAAGCGGACAGCAGCAAAGCCTCAGGCATTACAGCGACACCAAAAAAATATACATTTTAATTTCACAATATTCGTTCAGTTCTTGTGTATGATCTCTGGTTTGTTATTACGATGAATCTTTCACGTCTTGGAGTGGAACTGTTACGTTTCCCACCGTTGCTATGGTGGTTGCTATGGACGCTTCCACGGGCTAAAGAAAGACAGGGGGATCGTGTTGTGGGCAGGAATAAAGTTTTAGATCGCTGTGCGCTGACTGGTGCATGGATGAGCTCAACAAATGATTGCGGTAAAAGCACGTTCATGGAAATAAATACGGTTGTTTGCATTGACAACGAGAGACTTGTGGATCATTGAAATGCAACTTGTTAACAAGGGAGCGAAGCGCGTCAACTGATGAAAGGCCGGGGAAGACATCTCAGTAACTCGCAGTAATCACTAAGAGTTACATAAATGATTTAACAACTCAAAAAATTACACAATGCAACAATACAAAAATAAACACACCACTTGGTTTCGTCTGTGGCAGCGTCCTAATCAACCAGCATAACGTACAAAATGTGACGCTGTCACAATTTAATGCCGTGAAGTGAAATTCAGCGTAAAAACAAACCAAACCAAAGATCATTTCCAATAACTGTGTAATGGGTTGAGCCAGTGAGGTGGAGAGGCTGGCGGCTAACACAGAAGACCCGGGATAGCAGGTTAGCTCAGGCAGGAGATGAAACGTGATAGGGGATTCCACACGGTAGTTTATTCTGCAGTTATTAACAAAGACCATATGAAGCCAGGTCTCCACGGCGCTACATTCACTAGTCACACATTAACAGTGACACATAGGCGAAACCAACAACAACCCGTTACTTTTGAGTCCTTTTCTCTGCCTTGGAGCACACATGCATCTCAGATGGCGATGAGAGAAGAAGAGAAGAGACGTGCATTTACTGCATACAACTCAGTTAAAGTGAGAGTGCCAACTACCGGCAAAGCCGTGTACAGCAACCATAGTATTCTGGCCGTTACATATTCCCCCCTGGTGAAAATAAGGCTGTCCTCAGCCGCACACAGCTACAGCATCAGCCTACCATCAACTTATCACACTACAATACATAAACATCATGAAAAGCCAATGGTGTCACTCAGGGCAAGGTCACATGTTTGGCAAATCACATACATATCAGGAAGCAAAATATTTAGCTGCATTCAGACAAAATGTATTCAAAATTAAACAAATCTGGAAACAAAAACAATGCAAAATCCCATTATTTAACTTTTTTTCTCTTTTTTTTTTTTTTTTTTTTTACTAAGTTCATTTAAGTTTGAAACCTTCACTAAGTTGGAAACACGTTTAACTGCAGCAGTCACTTTTTTCTTTTAAATTCTAACCTAAATCAGGAACTAATGGTGGCACAGTAACCTGCTGCAAAACCTAAACTATGTTAGCAGAGCAAACATGCATACATTTCAACCTTGTATCCCATTTTCTCACAATTCCAAAACGCATTATCCATCGCGCACGACACATGGCAGTTGTTTATCCCAGGTCAAGCCTGTTAGTATGGTAAGAATTCGTCCATCTGTTTCCTGACCAGCCAGATGTGATCCTAGGGTAACGTCTAGGTCTCAAAGCATACCCGTCAGCACAGTCAGAGAAAGTGTCAGGTAGTGGGTGAGTGTCAACAGCATCATCAAAGTTTGCGTCACTGACAGGGAGGGTTGTGGTGATTTCAGGTTGGGAGATAGGAGTCTCAACATCCTGGGCCAGACGACTGTTCCTTTCCTCAGCAACCGGTAGACTCTGTCTTTTATGGGGAGAGTTCCAAGTGGTGAAGGGTTGCATGTTCACAACATGATATACTCCAGCGTCCGTACCAGTGTCCAGTCTGGTCAGTCTGTAGTTAACGTCACCTAACTTTTGACTAACACGTAGGGGACCTGAGTACAGAGGTGCAAGTTTAGCTGTAAAGTTAGACTGAGCATCAGACCTGGGGCGGGACTTAACTCTTACAAGGTCACCTACCGAAAAACTAGCCGGACGACGTCTCAAGTCATAGTAGTGTTTCTGTCTGTCATGGCTGCGGTCAAGCGCTGCTCTCGCATGTTCATGAGCTTCTTGGAGGGAAGCTCTCAGAGTCTCTGGATAGGGAACACCTGGCTCATCCACATTGTCACATGTGGGCAGGGTGATCAAGTCCAGCGGGGTTTCAAGCTCCCTACCATAGAGCATCATGCAAGGGCTTTGTCCGGTGCTCTCGTGCGGGGCTGTGCGAAGAGCAAAGCAGATTTGAGGGAGAAACTTATCCCATGATGTGTGCTTATCACCGACATAAGCACGTATGGCCGTTTTCAAAGTTCTGTTCACTCGTTCTGTTGCATTTGTCTGAGGATGGTACGCTGTGGTGAGTCTGTGTACAGTTCCAAGGGTTGAAATAACGTGTTCGAAGAACTCACTCACAAAAGGTGTGCCTCTGTCAGAGATCAGGTAGGTAGGGGCCCCATGTCTGGCGAACACTTCACTGATAAACTTTGAGGCTGCTACCTGTGCTGTTGCTTCCCTAACAGCACAGACTTCAACCCACTTGGAAAAGTAGTCCACGAAGACAAGCAGGTAGGCGTTTCCTGATGCAGAGCGAGGCAAAGGACCAACAAAGTCAACTCCAGCATATTCCCAGGGTTTTTGGGGCAGGATTGGGACCATAAGACCCGCTGGTTTTCTCTGGCAAGGTTTGATGAGCTGGCAAACTGCACAAGAGGTGACGTAACGTTTAACATCAGCTGACAGCTTGGGCCAGAAAAATCTCAAACGCAGTCTTGCAAGAGTCTTTGAAACACCAAGATGACCTGCAGTGGGATGGTCATGGTAGTAGTCGAGCAAGACGCCTCTGATCGATGAAGGGGCATAAAGCTTGAGATTTTTCAGCGGATGCAAACCACACTTGCTGTTTGGGTCTTTGTAGTACAGCAGGTCATCATAAACAACAAATTGTTGAGGTGCATTATCATCCCCTTTAACCTGACTATCATCTTTGAGTTCGTGAATAAGATTACCTGTGACTGGGTCATCAAGCTGTAATCGCCTGACATCAGAACGTTCAGCTAGCAACACAGGAGGGAGAGTGCGAAGGTCCAAACTGCCTATCAATGCATACTCGGGTAGGATGTCCGTTGCGGTATCCTCTGGCAGGGGATTGCGTGACAAAGCATCTGGCACATTGTTATGTGCGCCAGGCTTATGCACAATGGTGAAGTCGAAGTCCTGAAGCCTTAGTGACCAGCGTGCAAGACGACCGGTGGGATTGGGGCGAGACATTAACCACTTGAGGCTGCTGTGGTCTGTGAAAATAGTCACATGGAGGCCCTCGACGTAGGGTCTGAAATGTTCAAGAGCCCAAATCACCGCTAGGCACTCCTTTTCAGGGGTTGAGTAGGGCTTCTCTGCTTTGTGCAGGGAGCGGCTTGCATAAGCAACCACAACCTCCTGTCCATCTCCATCATTTTGCATGAGCGCTGCACCAAGTCCAAGGTCACAAGCATCAGCATGAATGAAGAATGGGCGTGTGAAATCCGGGAACGTCAGGACAGGAGCTGACGTGATGGCTTTTTTTAAAATGTCCATAGAAACCTGACAATTGTCATCCCAACAGAAAACTGCATCTTTTCTTGTGAGTGCATGAAGAGGCTCAGCATGCCGTGCGTAGTCTTGCACAAAACGACGGTAGTAACCCGTCAGCCCGAGAAACTGTCTGACTTGTTTCACTGAAGTTGGGGTCTCGAACTCCATCACAGCTTTGATTTTATCCATATCAGGTTTTATGCCTGAATTTGTGATGCGGTAGCCAAGGAACAAGAGTTGACTCAGACAAAACTGACACTTCTTGAGCTTCAAGGACAAACCTGCAGCTTTCAGTCTTTCAAGCACCTCTTTAAGATCAGCAAGGTGTTGCTCAAAGGTGGGGGAAGCAACGACGATGTCGTCCAGATACACCGCACATGATTTGTAGATGAGGCCAGCAAGGATGCTGTTCATTAGTCGTTGAAAAGTCCCTGGGGCATTACAGAGGCCGAATGGGAGGACTCGAAACTGAAAGAGGCCACAGTGTGACACAAAGGCTGTCTTTGGTCGAGATTCCTCCGCGACAGAGACCTGCCAGTATCCGCGAGCTAAGTCTAGTGTTGAGATGAACTTTCCCCTTGCCAAAAAGTCAAGTGACTCGTCAACACGAGGTAGAGGGTAAGAGTCTTTCTGTGTCACTTGGTTCAAACCTCTAAAGTCCACACAAAACCTCGGGTCACATTCTGCTCTGTTAACTATTACAACAGGGGCAGCCCATGGGCTTGTGGAGGGTTCGATGATCCCGTCTTGCAACATCTGTTGTACTTGTTCTTCGATGATACGCTTTTTCGCAGGAGAGGTGCGATACGGAGGGAGATTGATAGGCTTTGCCAGACCTGTGTCAATGGTGTGCTTAGCCAGGGAGGTGTGACCAAGACGACCATCAAACATGTCCTTAAACTGTTCTAGGAGGCCGTACATGTCCTCTTTCTGTTCAACATCAAGGTTCGCATCATCCAGCTTCGTCATTAAAGCAGACTGCAGGGTGCCGAGGGACATACATTTTTCTCTTTTAACAAGTGGTTCAACAACATAGTCCTCAACTTCATCAATAGGGCAAGGAAAGTCATCCATATACACTGTTCTGGAGGGGACGTGGATGGTCAGTGATGCTCTGATCATAAAATCCATTCCAAGAATGAAAGGGGTTGAGAGATTGTGGATTATGACAAAGCGGTGATAAAAACGTTTGTCCATGAAACCAATAGAAAGCCAGGTGACACCCTCCGGGGTGCAGGGAGCATTGTCTGCCAGGCTCACAGGTGGACCTGTCCACTTACGGGTTTTGTTCAGAACAGTGTTATTCGCTTTGACGAGCTCTGCTCTTACAGCTGAAATTGAAGCCCCGGTGTCCAGAGTTGCTTCCGTAGACACAGAGTTAAAGTTCAATCTTGTTCTCAGAGGAATGTTCCAGGGAGATTGAGAACAGTTGTCCTCTACATGGCCTAGAACAAGCTTTTCCTGAGAGGGAGCAGTAGGTGGGTGAGGCTCAGTCAGCGTCTGGAGGAAGGATTGCCTCGATGAAATGTCCTCCCTCCCCTGAAGTTTCCCGTTTGTCTGCGTTGTAGAGGGGAATTTGAAGACATGTTGGCATGAAGTTCTTGCTCACCTCTTTCTCGATCAGCCGTCCCTGAAGGATCGTGTAGCTGGTCAGGCTGAGATTTGGTGAGTGGGGGCTGGCTACCGATGATAGAGTTGCAGTTGGGGCAAGTGCGTGTAGTGAACCCAGGGCGAGAGCATTTGAAGCAGTAGGGTTCAGTCGGTTGGTTTCTCTTGGAGCTGGCAGAAGGAGGGTGGTTCTTGGAGCTGGCAGAAGGAGGGTGGTTACCCCTTGGTCCTAGAACCGAATGTAGTTCGTGTGCTCTGAGCAGTAAGTCCATAACCGAAGAGACAGGCATGCCATACAGTGCGACTCTATATTTTTCAAGAGAATGTTTGCATATCAGTTCAACCTGATCCTTTTCTGGAGGTGGAGATTTCAGTTTGTTAAACTCACTTAGCATATGAGTCACAAAAGTCGGCAGGGGCTCATCAGGAGCTTGAACACGGTCGAGGATGTACCTTAAGATTTGTTCTTGGCTGTCAGATGGCAGAAAAACAGTTCTGAAGAGTTGACAGAATTCTTTCCAGGTAACAATATGTGAACTGAGTGCTTTGAACCATTTGGTGGGTTCCTTGGCTAGAAAGTGTGGCAGTTCACTCAAGATCTGTATATCAGTTAGGTTTAGAGAAGATCTGTAGGTGTTTACTTCCTGCAGCCAATCTTCAGGGTGTAAATTATTGTCATTGGTGAAGACAGGGGGCTCAAGTTTAGCATGATGAAGCGCAGCTGCAATCATTCTGGATGTGCTGGAGAGTTCAAGAGAATGCGGTTGCATAGTAGAGTCTGGGTGCTGGTCTTTAATTGCGGAGCAAGACTCAGTTTTGGTGAAAGCAGGTCCATAGGGAGTTGAGGTGGCCTTGGGTCGAGCTGCCAAGCGCTGGGCTGCAGGACTGCTGTAGTCTTTCTGGTTGGAGTGCTCCCATTGCTTAAGCACATTACGCTGTAAGTCCAAGGAGTCTCTAAGACATTCTTTTAGACGTTCAACTTCATCCTGCAGGTCTTGGACCTGTTCCTCAAGGACTGAGGTTGTACGATGGGGGACAAGGTATTTGTCCAGACAGTCAAAGTCTACGTCAATGTCATGGTCAGATTCTTCACTTTGTATATCCGGATGGGATGCCATCGTAATTTACTTTCTGAGCTAAATTTACACCTCAAAATGAGGGTGGAGAAAAAAAAATGTCCAAAACAAACAGTAGCAAAGTTTGTCACACTAGTTGTGAGTAATTGTCTTCCTAAAAAATATATACTGACCTTAAATCCATCAACAAAAAGGCAATGAGAAGCAAGGAATCACTTATATAATTGTAATGAGCAGTTTTGAAGTTCAAACCAACATATGATAATGTCTCTTTGTTCACTTATGCTCAAATATGTTCTTTTCCACTCAGAATCTCTTGAGTATTTATCCTTTAACTCACTCTTAATTCTAAGCATGTATGGGAACAAAAGAAGTCACACAGTCCTCTACTTACATAGTTAAGTCAGTCCAGAGGAGTGAAAAATAGTCCGTAATTCCAAAAAGAGAGGCTTTAGGCTGCTTAGTTCACGTTTTGCATCTACCTTAAATCCAGTTTTAATGTCTGCTTCTCCCATCAGGTATGCATAATCCTCCTCCACTCTACACTTGAAGAAGGCATTGTGAACAGAGGTATCCAAAGCCGAAGACACAAGACGCGGTCCTTGTTTATCCAAACGTGTAGAAACACAAGATAGCCGATCGGCGAAGTTAGCTTAGCTCAGACGCACTTAGCTCCTTTAGCATGGCACAGATCCAGTGGAAAACTTTTCCAAGCATCAACTCACGGGAGCTTTGAGGTAGAGCAGTGCAGAGCGAAGTTCGTTCCAATCCACATGAAGTCCAGAGAACGATGTTCGGGCGCCAGTTGTAATGGGTTGAGCCAGTGAGGTGGAGAGGCTGGCGGCTAACACAGAAGACCCGGGATAGCAGGTTAGCTCAGGCAGGAGATGAAACGTGATAGGGGATTCCACACGGTAGTTTATTCTGCAGTTATTAACAAAGACCATATGAAGTCAGGTCTCCACGGCGCTACATTCACTAGTCACACATTAACAGTGACACATAGGCGAAACCAACAACAACCCGTTACTTTTGAGTCCTTTTCTCTGCCTTGGAGCACACATGCATCTCAGATGGCGATGAGAGAAGAAGAGAAGAGACGTGCATTTACTGCATACAACTCAGTTAAAGTGAGAGTGCCAACTACCGGCAAAGCCGTGTACAGCAACCATAGTATTCTGGCCGTTACAACTGAATGGATAATGTGAAAGTGTTATATATATTTCTCACTAAAAATGTCATCAAAATGTTTTTTTCTGTCCAAACTGTCTTAAAATAATGCATTTTCCACGGAAAATAAAAGGAATAGCCGCCATGTTTTCATTTTGAGAAGCCTGCAGCAAGCAGTCACGTGACCCTTCGTCAGACCAATACAAAAGAATTGGGGGGAAAAAACGTGAGCATCTCACAATTTTCAGGGCCAAATTGTGAGATTGTAACGTTTTGCATCGTGGACAAACGTGACTATGTCACAATTTGATGTGAGACTGGGTTGGCCCTGAATGTGACTGGTTTTAACTCTCTTTTCTTTGTTGTCTCGTTGATCGTTGCCTTTTAACTGGACTCCTGACATCACTGTAAATGAGGATTCCTCATAAGACAGGTTGAATGAAGTTCTGAAGAGAGTTTTTTTGAAGGATTTGTAAAGAGAATAGTGGATATTTATCTTCATCAGAGATCAGACATCTACACAGGAGTCTCATCTCCAACAACCTGGGTCCATAAAGCCATAAACCAACATGAAGCTCGTTGCCAGAAACCTCAGCCTTTTATTTGACCCAGACCTCAGTGTTTCTCCCCATATCCAAAAAATTATCCAGTCTTGCTTCCTCCAAGTCAAAATAATCTCCAAGATTAAGTCGTTCTCACACCCAGACCTGGGAAAACTTGCCCAAACACTCGTCTTCTCCTGTCTCCATCATTGTAACTCCCTCCTTCCTGGCGTTCTTGTAGACCTCCTCTGTCGTCTCCAACTTGTGCAGCAGCTCGGCTCCTTACTGCTTTCAACAGACCGCGTCACTCCATCCTGGCTTCCCTCCTCTGGATACCTGTTGCTTTTAGAACTGATTTTAAGATTTTACTGATCACTTTTAAAGCTCGCCCCTACATTTCTGATCTGTTGACCCCTCATGATCCCACTGGCAGCCTCAGATCTTCAAGTGGATCCTTCTGGTCGTTCCAAAGTCGAGGCTCATGTCTGAAGGTGACCAAGAGTTCTCCATCAGGACTTTGACTTTGGAACGACCTGCCTGAGGAGATGCAGTCAGTAACTTCTTTTAAATCACTTCTGGAAACCCATCTGTATAGATTTGATTTTAGCTTTATTTAATTTCACTGTTCTATTCTGTATTATGTCCTGTTTTTTTAGATGTTCTCTCTTGTTTTATTTTACTTTTAGCTGCCTGGTTCTTTGGTGTGATGTCATCTCTCTAATTCTTTAATTCTCTAATGTTTTTACTCTTATTTCAACCCTCAGTCTTATCATTTAATTTTTAAACTGCCTAGTTCCTTTGTTTGAGTTGCATGCTAATGTAGCTATATATTCATTTAACTTATTGTCCTTTTTACCTTTTATTTTAATTGACTGCTCTGACTTGTCTCCTATATCTTGTTTGATTGTGTTTCCTTTTTACTGTCAAAGCACCATGTGAACGCTGTTCTTAAGGGTGCTATATAAATAAAGCCATTATTATTATAATAGATATAACTATTCCTTGAAAAAATGTTTCATGTCTGTGCATTTTCTAACTCCAGCTGACTTCAGCTCTCCAGCAGTTTGTTGGCTTGACCTCATGAAGGAAACTGTTGAGTTCATTTGTTTAAGCTTCCTGTGGCTCTGGTCGTACTGATGTAATGCAAATCTGAGGGGGGAAGTTTTAATCCAGGGAAAGTTCCTGGAAGTAATTTCCTTCATAATAAAAGCGCCTGTAACTCTTGGTTTTGAGATAATTTACTAAAAACATGCCTGTTTCTTTAAGAAATATGTTCTGGATCTGTGGAGCTTGAATACGACAGAATTTAAAGTAAATTTAGTCGCTGCATGTTGGAAAGTCTTTGACAGATGGACAAACATTACTGCCTTTACACAGCATGTAAATCTGTGAGGCTTCACCCTCCTGTTGTCCTCATTTACAGGCACCAAAAATAGTGTTTCCTTGTCTGAAAAAATCCAAAAATTCAACAAAAAAATTTCCCAAATTTCTGACAATTTGCAAAACCTTCAGGACAAAAATTCTAATAATTCCTTGAAAGTTTTATTTAAAAAAAAATCCCCCAAACGTGCCAAGAACATTCTTGTAAATAATGTCAAAAAATGAGCAACAATCTTCCAAAAAAAAACCCCAAAAATACCTCAAATGATTCCATATATATCCGTAAAACTTCTAATATTTTTTTAGAACATTCACAAAAAAAAAAATCCAGTGAAATTCGCTGGATTTTGGTGGATTTTTTGTGGATGTTCCTAAGAAACATTTTAACTTTTTTTTTTCCACCAAAAAATGTTCAAAGATTTCCCAAAAATGCTGAAAATGTGGACATCACAAGTTTCACTGTGAAAGTTCTTTTTTTTCTCCACATTTTCAAACTTTAAAAACGGGTCAATTTTGACCCGCAGGACGACATGAGAGTTAAAGGAAGACACAGTGAAAAGAAAAGGAGCTGTGTGGATACTGAGCAGAGGAGGACGAATTTTTAAAGTCACCTGTCAGGACGAGGGTCCACGATGCCCACCACCACAACCTTTTTGCCCGGACGCATCCCATCTGTGATGTGACCTCTGAAGGGAACAGCCTGAGACCAACACCATCAGCAAGTTAACCGGTTAACTGATAAAAGCAGAAGGCAGCAATGTTTAAAGCAATGATTTAATGAGGATTAAGATCTGGAACAATCTTACACTCTCCATAAAGGAGTGTCCCACATTACGAACCTTCAAAACTCACCTTACAGTGTCTTATGTTTCACTGTTGTTGTTTTTACCTGCCTAGGGCCTGCGGATGTAAATGAGCTTTGTTGCTCTATTTTGTGTTATTTTTGTCTAATGCTGTCTAAATAGACGTTTATAAATGTACACTGTCTTATCAGCTCAATAAATCAAATGAACATAGAAAGCCATTTACGTAAAATTTAAAACAATAGCTGCAGTATTTGGGCCAGTGTAAGATAAAACCTTCTGAGATTATTGAATAAGACTGAATCATTTTGAGAAATAATTAGAATGTAGTTCTAATTTTCACAACAAGTCATGCCATTAAAATGTAATGCTGTGAGATACAGTATTTTACTAAAAATGAGGCATTTGAGAGCAACGTCGTGTTTTTTCTGTTGGGAAAACTGCAAATGTATTTTTAGAATTGTGGCTTTTATTGTGAAAACACAACATCAGCAGGACATATAATGTACCTGTATCATCGCATATTATGCTGTGTTTTCCAAAACAGACACAAAATTACAACACAGAGAAGTGTACATATATTTCTATAAATGTTTTGTCTTTTGCGTTCAGTGCAGTTACCAGTTTTCTCTCAGCAGCTCGGTCGGTAGAGCAGGAACTCGGTTTGTTTTGGTCAGAGCCAGTCCTCTGTGGAAAACTCCACCTCTGGAAAGAAAAGAATGAAAATGATTGAAAACCTTCAAGACGTTATTGTGACTTCATGTTAAATTAGCTGTATTTTTACATTTATTTGTGAAAACAGACGTTTTTCCAGGTGTGGGTGGATTCAGTAAATCAACAGCAATAATTCTGTCGCAGGTTTTTTGTTTTTTTTAATAAAACAATTAAATCTGCTTCATCAGTTTCTTGCTTAATTCACACAATTGATATTTATGGATTAGAAACAGCCCAATTAAATGTATTTAGGTTTTGTTTTTACTTTATATTTTGTTTGTCTGTTCAAACAATAAAAGTTAAAGTGTCTCATTTGACATTAATGTGACACAGTAACAAACGCTTCATGACACAAACGAAGACAAACGCTTTTATTGTTTTATTTTTATCACTCTTCCTGGAGCCAAAGCACAAAGGTCACAGAGTGACGTCACACGCCCCGTGACCAGCACGTGCTGCGTCAAAGCGTGAATGAAGCTGGGGAAGCCGGAGTTAACCTTCAAAATAAAAGCTTTTGATATTGACATGATACTGAAGTGTTTCACAGATCCTGTCAGTGTGAGAAGAAAAGCAAGAAGCTGATTTATTTACAGGCGATGGAGTTCATGGAGTTTTGGTTGCTAAAAAATATAAAAATAAAGAAAAATGTTTTCACTTAAAGCCTGAAAGTTCAGAGAAAATGAGGAAAGTTGCGGAACTCCACTGTGCTCTAAGGCAGTGGTTCTCAACCCTGTTCCTCAGGACCCCATGTCCTGCATGTTTTAGATGCTTCCCTGCTCCAACACACCTGATTCAAATGATCAGCTGGTCATCAAGCATCTGCAGAAGCCTGATAACGAGCTGATCATTTGAGTCAGGTGTGTTGGAGCAGGAAAGCATCTAAAACATGCAGGACATGGGGTCCTGAGGAACAGGGTTGAGAACCACTGCTCTAAAGGAACAATTTTAGCCAGCTGTCTGGAGTGGAGATGCCAGAACTAAATAATACACGTCTGAACTGGATGATACTTTGAGTTTAATTAAGGTTGTACTTGTTTTTTCTCTGCCTTTTCTGCTCTACGTAATGTTCATTTATTAATAATCTCACATGGAGGGATTTCAGTGACAACATCGTATTTAAAATTATAAAATATACCAAAGAAAAACAAAAGAATGATGCCAATTAAACATGAATGTCCTCAACTCCAGCTGTTTACTGTCCTTGTCTCATTGTGCTTAACCCTCCTGTTGTCTTTGTTGTCTGAAAAATATCCACAAATTAAGCAAAAAAATTTCACCAAATTTCTGAAAATCTGCAAAACCTTCAGGAAGAAAATTGCAACAATTCCTTAAAAGTTTTCCTTAAAAGTTTTATTTTAAAAATTGGCAAGAAAATTATTTTAAATATTTGCAGAAAATGAGTAAAAATCTTTTTTAAAAATCCTAAAAATATTTAAAATGATTCCATATTTATCAGTAAAACTTCTAATATTTTCTTTAAGAACATTCACATAAAAATCAACCAAAATCCAGCATAATTCACTGGATTTTAGTTGATTTTTATGTGAATGTTCTTAAAGAAACATTTTTAACATTTCTTTTTTTTCCCAACAAAATTGTTTAGAAAATTTCTAAAAAATGTTCAAAATGTGGGCATCAGAAGTTTTATTGTGAAAACATTTTTTTTCCACATTTACAAACTTTAAAACGGGTCAGTTAGACCCACATGATGACACGAGGGTTAAAATTAAATAAAAGCCGCTTGTCTAAGATTCAGACACACAGGTGATGGTTTTATTATTTATAACAGGGACCATGTCACAGCTGTAGTTTAGAACCTGCCACACAGGTCACTGAGGTTTTATATTGGTAGTTTAAAGTGGAATCACTGCTTATTTTAGCCCACTTCACATTAGTTAGTAGAATGACAGGTTTACTTTTTCTTTCAAAAACCACTTAAACTCAATTTGTGTCTAAACTGTCACCTGCAAAATTAAACTGTTGAATATGAAACAGAGGTGTTCTGTGAAGCTGCTTCCGTGTTCTGGTTCAGCTGATTAAACTCACCTTCCTGCCCTCCGCTGCCACTCTGTGGGTTTCAGCCATGTTGGTCTGAAGGAAACAAGCAGCAGAGAAATGAGCTGCAGATCCAGTTTGCCCGCCTCCGACGTCTCCTGTGGACTGAATCAGCACTGACGTAGAGCTTCAACCTGCCACACACCCACACACACACACACACACACACACACACACACACACACACACAGCCCTGTAATCAGCTGCCCCTGCATGCCTTTCCCTCTCAGGTCAATAACAAGTAGGCTCATTGTGAGGCTCTGACTGCAGGCCAACTCCAAAAACCAAACTCTCTAAGCGGCTAAATGAAGCTCAAGCATCTCTTAATCATTACAAATAAGTGCAGCCTCCTGTTTTTAATAATGCCAGCAATACGGATATCTGCATACGACAGACAGTTTATAGATTCACCTGTAGATTAGATTAGATTAGACTTTACTGTCACTACACAAGGACAAGAGATGTGATATACTACAGCCATGAAATGGTTTGTTAAAGATATAAGGAGTGGATATTGAGATGCTATGTACATATAGCCTAGCTTAGCTAGACTGTATTCCCGTTATAAGGGATATACGGGAATACGGTCTAGCCCTCCTCCATTGACACATTTTGACAGGTTTTCAAGCTCCGAGCAGATCAGACCGAACCAATCAGAGCACCAGAGGCGGGAGTTAACGATGCGACCGCAACAGAGCGAGGTTTCTCTCGTGCGCTTTCCTCTGTTTTGCACGGGCTGAATTTGTCCTTAAAACCTCAACAAGAAGCAGCTCTTAAAGCTTTTCTTTTTAAAAAGGATGTATTTTTAATTCCGGCAGGCTGTACGATAGAATGCGTAATGCTGTCCTCCACTGTTGAAAGGGAGAGCTTAGATTTTCCTCAGGACCCCTGTACGGCGAAGGAAGCTGTTAAAACTACAAAACATCATGGCGGAAAGGCAGTTGTTAGGTCGCTTAGCGATTGCGTCACACATGTGTTACGCTGATTGGCTCTCTCCAATTCAAGCTGTGATCGGTAGTCCCGCCTCTGGGCTAGATTTGGTTCAATGGAGCAGTTCCAGACTGACTTTATGTGTATTTGTAATACACAATATAAAGGCTGTCTGGTCCCCAGGCAAATGTACATATGCTGGTAGACATAGTACAGGGATTTATATGAATGGATCTACAAATACACTGCATAAATACTGTACATCTGACAGTAAAGTGCAGAGACTCACAGATGTGTTTGGTGTCGTGCTCTAACAGCTCGTAAAGTGGTTCTGAAATGCCTCTTGTAATCCATTTATCACACTTGAATTATGGGATGTTATTTAAAAGTTTAGTGCTATTTAAAACTCACATTTAGTAAAACAACCGTGTTCACAAGAAATAAAAATAGAAAGTGAAATAATAAAACCAGCGGGACAGGACAAAATAGTTCAGCAGCAAATGTAATATCAGCAGTAGTTAAAGTTTAAGTTGTGGTCATAAAACATTCAGATGTGAGAAAAAGGTTAGTTTTATATTGATGGTTATCAGTGGAAGGGTCTTTAACCCTCCTGTCGTCCTGCAGGTCAAACTGATCTGGTTTAAAACTTGAAAATGTGAAAAAAAACAAAACAAAACATGTTTTCACAGTGATATTTCTGATGTACACATTTTCAACATTTTAGGAAAATCTTTGAACATTTTTTGGTGGAAAAAAAAATGTTAAAAATATTTGTTAAGAACATTCACAAAAAATCTCCCAAAATCCAGCTAATTTCGCTGGATTTTGGGAGATTTTTTGTGAATGTTCTTAAAGAAAATATTAGAAGTTTTACTGATACATATGTAATCACTTTAAATTTTTTAGAAGATTTTTACGAATTTTTTGAAAATATTTACAAGAATTTTCTTGCCAAATTTGGGATTTTTTTTATCCCCCAAGTATTTCCCTTAAAATAATAATAAAAAAAAACTTTTAAGGGAAACTTTTAAGGAATTATTGGAATTTTCTTCCTGAATGTTTTGCAAATTTTCAGAAATTTGGGGATTTTTTTTGCTGAATGTTTGGATTTTTTTTCAGACAAGGAAACACTATTTTTTGGTGCCTGTAAATGAGGACAACAGGAGGGTTTAGAAAGTGATTGAGCTGAATAATCTGATTGAGGTTAAACTAGTGCATCAGCATTTTCAAAAGATGAAATATGTCTGCTGGAAGAAAACAAGCAGCTGACAATAAAAGAACTGCACAAATTTCTTAATTTCGAATGGAGAAATCCAGAGTTTACTGTGACACAAATACAAACATCAGAGAATTATAGAATGACTGCAGCTTTTCAGTTAATCAGTATTTTCCTCTCAACAAAACTCAGTACAAGAAAGATCCAAACCACCGAGTCGTCCTTTTCTATCTTTTTACCCTGATTGTTGCTCTTGGTCCAGACTTATGTGCTTCAGATGAGCTTTATTTTAAAAACAGAGACAATAACGCATTCAGTCTGGGTTATTTTCAGCAGCAGATGGATCCACCACCGGGCTCCAGTGAGTATTTGTGGTAAAAGAACTGAATCAAATCAAACTACAATGTGACTCAGTCTTTAATTTTAATCAGCTTTAGATTGGTTTGGATCTGAGCTTGAGATTCACCGACAACGAAGAAAACATTGACATATTTACTACCGAGGTTAGTGGATTAGTGAAGTGTTTTGGTATATCTGTCCAGATGTACTCACCAGGTCTGAGCTATGAAGCTTCTCCTGGAAACGTTCTGATCTATCTGTGACGATGACTGTGACGTTCCACATTTACTGCGACTGAGAGAACACCGAATAAACTCAGTGTTCTGTTGAAACTTTCCATTTTCATTCTCCACACAGAGTAAAGAATGGGAGGAAGCAGAAGGACGTGTGGTGAAAGGAAAGGCCAATCAGGAGGAGGAAACAGGCAGCAGGACGCCAGCAGAGGCTCCAGTGTTTGGTGTTTCTACATGTTACACGCATCATTAAAGTGTCCGTAGTACAGCCTTCATTATGACGTCTGTGAGGCTGACAGGAGTTTGTTCTGCTCTGAGTGAAGGGATGAACGTATGGGTAAGAAAGAGTCAGAATAGCAGTGGTAATGTCAGTAACAACAGAGCATCAGTGCACTGTTTTCCTCCCACTGCTGTATGAAAAGGCCCTCAGCCTCAAAAAACACAAAGGGACAAACAAGATGACCACAAAATAAACAAGATGACCACAAAAAGAGACTCAAACTGTCTACAAAGAGACTAAATTACCACAAAAAAACACTTAATGATTACAAACAAGGTATAAAGAAAAGCATAAATGGCTTCAAATATGCAGAAAAAGACTACAAAAATGTCAGTCCCACTGCTCCAGGCTCTGCTCCTGCCTCAGCTGAGGAAACTCTGACCCACTTCAGTCAGTCTGTCGCCCACCGCCCTGCTCCACTCCTCCTCCCTCCAGCTCAGCCTGTCCTGCCTTCAGACTCCAGAGCGTTACTCAGACCTGCCCCCAGTGGAGTGTAGAAGCCTCACAGGTTCTTATCTTCCTCCTGTACCGGCCTGTTAGTCCCCATCTTTAGTCCGACCTGCACTCAGTCTGTGTTCACTTCAGGGCTTTGATTTTAACTCTGTCATTTTGAGTAGGAGTGCTGTAATGTGAGGGACTTCTGATTGAGTTTATGAAGTAGTGTCTGTTCATGTACAATACTGTTAATGTACTTTCTGATCACACACAAACTGACTACAAAAGTGTGGGGCAAAGAAAACAAAAAATGCACAATGACAAAGACACAGAAAGAGAACTGCAGAAATGACAAGGAGACAGAAAATGATTGAATGATTACATAAAGGGACACGAAATGTGCACAAAGATACAAAAAATGACAACAGACACTCAAAATAATGACAAAAACCAGACTGACATAAAAAACAAACAAACAACGTACCTGCAAAGTTACACGAAAGGTCGACTTAGGAGAAGAAAACAAACACAAAACTCCACTAAGTGGCCGATGTGATGGTTCTGTGTGTCCTTTGAGCCTTCATTGTCTCATAATCTGCATGGACTGAGTACGAACTCTGGATGTTTGGAGCAACAAAAAGCAGCTATCATATTGAACAAACAACCTGACTGTAAATGTGATCATCCGCTCTGATGCATCCAGCTGATGGTAACGTTTATCCTGTCTTAATCCAACGTGTACATTTGTGATCAAACGGAGCTGGTTTTCTCTCATCCTCCTCACAAACGGATGCTGCTGTCAGCTCACATAAATGAACCCAAACAAAGCTGGAAGACATTTTGAACGTTTTAATATGAAGTTACTATACAAAAATATATAAATAAGCAACAAAAAAGCAGTAAAAAAGATGTGGTATAAAACAATCTCAGCAGTAGGAGACACGTTGTTATAATAAAGCCCTCATAAAACACAAGAATCAAATAAATACAGAACGCAAAATATAAAAATCAGCAGTGTGTGACTTCTGTGCATTAATTACTGACTTATATAATGAAATAATAATTATCATTAACATTATTATGAATCATTTCATGTTTAGTCAGAGAAAACTTCAAATTAAACATCTGTTAACCCTTAAAGCTCACAGTGGTCAACACAGACGGTGTTTGTGGAGCACATATACATATATATTTACGTTAGCAGTAAAATTCTTTGATAATTGAATAAGAATGACTGCACAAAACAAACCAGTGCTAGCAGGGACCTCACACCGTAATATTCTCCACCCCTACGACTTCTAAAGCCTGAAAGCAGAAATTTGACACTTTAAACACACAAACAGATTCCCTTAAAGCTGGAGGAGGCACGGTTTTTCTTTTTCTTTAAAAATCTACACTAACGTTCCAAGATGTAGTAATCCACGTGGTCTGACTGGAAACCTTGACTTCAGGCTTTAGAAGAGCCTTCAGCCAATCACAGGTTCACACTCAGATGAGGTGAGCTTCAGGTTTACAGTTTATACAGCTTCATTTATCAGACGCTTTTATCCATAGCGACGTACGTCTGAGAGTAGATACGATACAAACAAGGATCTAGTCAGGAGAAAACAACTGGATAAGAGCCATAAAACTAATTCAGGAGATAATAAGAACGTGGTGTCTGCAGGCAGTGCAGATGGAAAAGGATTTGGGGTTTTTTTGTTTGTTTTTTGGAGTTTTTTTTTAGTGAAGAGCTGGTTTTTAGTTTTTTTCTTAAAGACTGAGAGAGACTCTGCAGACGGAACAGTCTGGTAACTCATTCATTATTATCTGAAGGTTTTCAGATACTACTGTTGACATAAAAGCAGAATTTGCATGTTCTTACATTTACCAAAACAAACCAAAGCTCTCCAATATCGTCCAAACAAGCAGCTGAGAAATGAATCTGCCAAAGTGACGCAACTTCAAATGACAAAATGTGATTTAAATCAGGAACTAACTTGTCAAAGAGCAGCTAATTTATTCATCTAAACACACATCTGATGCCAACTTTCAATATTTTGGACCAAAAATGTTGCATTTGATCCTCTCATCAGGATGGATTTGTGGACTGGCTCTTCGTGGAACCGTTTCTTCAGTCTTTATAATTTTAGAACAACAGAGCTTGGGAACTGGTTCCACCATCGGAGAACCACAGAGGAGCGTCCAGCTCTGGACCGCTCCTGTTTGGTTGAGTTACCAAACTCTGCAGAGCCTCTGTGAGTCTTTAACCCTCGTGTCATTCTCCAGGTCAAATTAAACCGTTTTAAAGTTTGAAAATGTGGAAAAAATATATTTTAAAAAATATATTTTCACAGTGAAACTTCTAATGTAGACATTTTTAAATTTTTTGGGAAAATTTTGAACATTTTTTGGTGGGAAAAAAAAGAAATGTTAAAAAAAAATTCTTTAAGAATGTTCACCTAAAAATGAACCAAAATTGGTTGATTTTTATGTGAATGTTCTTAAAGAAAATATTAGACGTTTTACTGATATGTAGGTAATCACTCTAGATATTTTTAGGATTTTTTGGAAGATTTTTACTCATCTTTTGAAAACATTTACAAGAATTTTCTTGCCAAATTTGGGGGATTTTTTTTAAATAAAATTTTTAAGAGAATTTTTAAGGAATTATTGGAATTTTCTTCCTGAAGGTTTTTCAGAAATTTGGGGAAGAGGCAGTGCAGTGATGTAAGGTCTGAATCCAGTGTGGTGTTCACTGCGAGGACGACTTTTTTTGGCCTCTACTAATGAGCAGAAGAGACAGGAGGTCGGTACGTTCAGACTTCAGCATTTTACCGTCTCCTTTAATAAAAGTGCGGCTCACTGACTTGTGATCTATCTAATGCAGGTGTGTTGATCAAGATAAGACATAATTCTGTTCTGAATGTGCCAATAGAATAACAGTGCAAACTCAAAGTGCTTTTACTTGCTTTGGGGTTATTTTTTAAGCCGTTTCATCGACTGAGACGCTCCACCTTGTTTCATCCTGATCATATTTTTCCACCAGTCATGAACAAAGTTCCATGAGGTGATCTAGACCAGTTTTCCCAGCAGGAATGAGAACGACGCTCCCACAGCCAGACCCAGAACGAGGAAGAAGGTCATCAGAGATCCGGCTGTCTCACAGTCCTTAGAGCGCACCAACCTGATGGACAAACACAGCGACAGCACGTCCTACTTTAATAACATCAGTATCAACCTAAACCTGATCGTGTGATGTTTTCATAATTCATCTTAAAAGAAAACTCATCGGAATTCCTTCTATTTTGCAGGCATTTTGTCATTTCATCCTTCAGAGCCACTGAAAGAAAACAGGCTTCCAGCAGCGTACTCACTGTGGGGCGTAGGCCATGCAGAGGCTGGCCAGGTATCCGTTAGAGAAGGAGAACAGAGCCATGATGATGACGAAGCAGATGTCGTGACTGAAGACGGTGACGTTGGAGTTCTGGATGTTGCACAGCATGAGCAGAGGGATGAAGACCAGACGAAGCAGCACGGCGGCTGGAAACAAGCGGCTCTGCTTCGACGGCTGCACAAACATTCACAAATCATCAGGATTCATCAGCTTCAAAACATTTTCAGCTTGACAACCTATCAGTCCGAATCAGTGGAAGTGATTAGTGCTGCAGGGATTTGGTTCATTTACTGCTTCAGCAAATTCTGTCTGTTGGAATGCTAAAAAAATTAAGCTCAAGAACAGTAAATCAGAACAACTGACTCAAGAAGCCACATTTTAGACATTTTAAAGAAGATAGATAATATATTGGCAATCGTATCTTTACAGGAACACCAATTTATCAGAAAATCAAGGTGGGTCTTTGGGTCCATTCTGGGTTAAAAGTGTGTCTACAAGGCCGTCTGCAGACTCACCCACTGGAGGAGAGACGGAGCGCTGCGACCCACCAGGTCCATGACGTTAAAAACGATGAAGCAGCAAACACAGGTGAACACTTTGTCTGTTCCAAACAGAGAACACCACTGACTTACTGCACATGAAAGATAAAACTAAAAGTTCAAAAGTCTGGGGTCACTTAGAAACAAAGATAACATTAAATGAGTGATAAATCCAGTGCAGACATTGTTAACATGGTAAATGACTATTGTAGCTGCAAACATCTGATTTCTAATGGAATATCTCCATAGGGGTACAGAGGAACATTTCCAGCAACCATCACTCCTGTGTTCTAATGCTACATTGTGTTAGCTAATGCTGTTGAAAGACTAAGTGATGATCAGAAAACCCTTGTGCAGTTATGTTAGGATAAAAGTGGGAGTTTTATGGAAAACATGGAATTATCTGGATGAACGATACTGTAGCCTGAGGTCACGGTAACAACAGAAGAAAAACTACAGTGTAAATCAAGCTGGTTGGAAAACTAAGGTAAAGTACTGAATTGGAGAAAAAGAATTTAATAAATTTGAGTTAGATTGAATTTAAAACTGTTAACTGAGTCACTGTTATTCATACAGGACAGTTTAACCTAACAAGGTCAGACCCTACATTGTTGTTGATATCAACTGACAGTAGTAATTTAAATATTAGGGATTAAAATGCTACAAAAACGATATAAAAAAACACTTCACCTAACTATAAAAAAACATTAACTCCAACAGCTACAGCATGGAGATGAACCAGACTAAGAACTAAACGTACAACTCCATAAAAATGTAATCCTATGAGCAAACAAATCACACCAACAGACAGCAGACCTTCAACTGCTGAAAACGTTTGTTTCTGAAAGAACACAAAGATCTTCCTAACAGCACTGGATGCCACAAACAGCAAGTTTCTATCATGAATGTTTTCCATACATTCAACTCTTTTTGACCCTTTGACTGATTTATTTTGAGTCAACGTAAGTGAAAACAAAAGACTAGAATTGTTAAGTTGAATGAGTATGAAATAAATGAACTGCAGGATAAAGCGGTGGATGGATGGATGGATGGATGGATGGATGGATGGATGGATGGATGGATGGATATATGCTGCAGCGGCATCTCACCCCAGGCGCTGTTGTCCCTGAAAACTGTCCGGACTCGAACTGTGATGACGGGAAACACCGACAGGGTGACGGCGAACACACACGTCACACACAGAGCCATCAGCCAGATCTGAAACACAGCAAGGTGCTCGTCAGGATGTGAAGATTAGACGCCTCACACCTGAAAACAAACTCTCACCAAGAGTTACAGCAACGGCAGGGAGGAGCAGACTGACAAAATAAACTAAATATAAATAAAAATAAATAACCACCTGGACGTGTCTCTGCCAAATAAAACAGAGGGGGCAACTTTTAAAATTCAGATTGTCCTCATTTACATTGTTTGTTTGTTTGAAAAAATCCAAAAAAATCAGCAAAAAAATTCCCCAAATTTTTGAAAATTTACAAAACCTTCAGGAAGGAAATTCCAATAATTCCTTAAAAGTTTTATTTAAAAAAAAGAATGCCCCAAATTTGGCAAGAAAATCCTGTAAATATTTTTTTAAAAATGAGTAAAAATCTTCCAAAAAAATCCTAAAAATATTTAAAATGATCACATATATATCAGTAAAATTTCTAACATTTTAAGAACATTCACAAAATAAAACAAATTTTACTGGATTTTTGTTTATTTTTATGTGAATGTTATTAAAGACATTAACATTTTTAATATTTCTTTTTCCACAAAAAAAATGTTCAAAAATGTTGAAAATGTGGACATCAGAAGTTTCACTGTGAAAATATGGTTTGCTTGTCTAAAAAAATCTAAAAATTCACCAAATAAATTCCCCAAATTTCTGAAAATTTACAAAACCTTCAGGAAGGAAATTCCAATAATTCCTTAAAAGTTTTATTTAAAAAAAAAATCCCCCAAGTTTGGCAAGAAAATTCTTGTAAATGTTTTCCAAAAAAAAAGAGTAAAAATCTTCCAAAAAATCCCCAAAATAATAAGTGATTACATATACATCAGTAAAACTTCTGATATTTTCTTTAAGAACATTTTTATCATTTCCTTTTTCCACCAAAAAATGTTTAAAAATTTCTCAAAAATATTAAAAATGTGGACATCAGAAGTTTCACTGTGAAAATAGATTTTTCCCACATTTTCAAACTTTAAAACGGGTCAGTTTGACCCACAGGACGACAGGAGGGTTAAAAAAAGCAGGTCAAGGACAAACTCCTGCTCATCTCAGCTCCGTCCTCTCATCATCAGAAATGTGGGCACAGGCTGCTAGACACTGGACAGCTGAACATACAACACAACTTCATTAATCCCTGAAGGGAAATTCAGTTGTCTGGGAAGATGGAAAAATCAAGCCTGATCTGATGAGTTCAGATTCAACGGCATGAATCCACGGAGCCAGCGTCACCAGCCCTGAACAATAAGTCCCCTGAACACTACGGATCACATTAAACTGCACATTTTGAACCACCAGGAAAAATATAATTCAAATTCTTTAAAAAGAAACAACATTCAGCAGATGATGACCTTCTTGAAGACGGCCAGGACGGAGGAACGCTCCTCTGGTTCGCTGACGTACGTTCTTTCAGCCTCCAGCTCTTTTTCATTGATGTTCACGACGCTTTTGTCTTTAAAACAAAAATAAAACAGCAGATTTAACTAACAATGCGCTCACCCAAACCCAAATAAATCCCCGACAGAGCTGGATGAGGGCTTGTTAGAACCCACCTGTGCTGCTGAGGAGCTCCTGCGACGTCTCCTGACTTCTGTTCAAATAAAAACGGGCAAATTCCTGCAGGGGAGAGTCGACACTGGAATCACTGTGGAGAACGTTTTACTAACTGAAATGCTCTCTGCTCATAAAGGAGTAGTAGCAGCAGATTCAACTTGCTGAATAAATTAATACATAAATGAAATAAGCTCTTCAAACAGCTGTGTCATTCTGGTTGGTGTGTTTTTGTACGACACCGACATCGTTTAGACTCTGTCAAGACAATTTTGCAATTTAGTTTGATCGTTTTAGCAAGCAGGTATTAGACAGGTTCTTCTAAGTGCTTTAAAGAAAAAGGTAAAAAAATAAATAAATAAAACTTGTAAAAGATAAAATACAGCGGAATAGAACTAAATGACCAAAGCTAAATAAATTAGAAGTACTGACAATAGAAAAATACAAAAAGTACAGAAAATAAAAGCATGCTAATGACAGATTGTAGACAGAGCTGTGAGGAATCAGACACTAAAACCACTCATGTGTATGCTAATGCTAATGCTAATGCTAATGCAGTGACAACAGACATTCTGCTTTAAGAGTTTCCAGTCACCACAGTGAAGTTTTGATGCTGCTAAAGCTGTTAAATTAAAATCAAGCAGACTGCTGAGTGGGACAGGTGGACTCTGCTCCCTCTGAGGAGCTCGTTTAAAGCGGCTTCATGTGTGACGGTGTGCAGATGCTGACCAGGTGAGGCAGCAGCAGGTAACACATCAGAGTCCCCAGAGTGGCCACGCACGGAGTGATGAAGTATCCCAACGCAGCCGAGCTTTGATCCGGCTTAGCTGCAGAAAATAAAACCACACTTTGGTTTCATTTACGTCCACAAACTACACTGCAGAACGGCCATTTTACCTAAACACACTGATCAGATCAATACTACTGATTGGTTAATAGATTCTAGGAAATGTGACTTCAGAAACCTAAAAGCAGTGTTTCCATCACATACTGTCCACTAGAGAGCACTGGCGTCCCATTCACTGTCAGTTTTAATCACTAAACTAATGAATTCCTGTTAAAATCAGTGTTTGAAGAACACAAACACTGGGCACTGTCTGCTTATTATCTGCTCTAAACTAAAGCATTATTCTCTACTGTAAGGTTTTAGAACTAAAGAGTTAATTAGCTGATTTGTTGAGTCACTGTAAGAAAAAAAAATCACAAAAATTCACTGGTTGCTCAAAAGTTTCGTCCACGAATCAAATACATTCAGTTTACCGTCATACAGAAGAACAGCGTTCAGGAAATAATCAGGTTTAAAAAGCGATGATTTCTAGAAAAAGAATCCCTCAAATTGTGCTTTGATTATCAAAATACTTTGTGATTAATTTAGTAGCTGACAACTACTCAGTGAATTGATTATTCCTAAATATTCCGGGCAGACATCAGTGGTGTTATCCACATAATATAGTTTATTACATATATATAGTTTATTACAGAAATATAGTTTGTTACATATATATAGTTATTACATATATAGTTTATTACATATATATAGTTATTACATATATAGTTTATTACCTATATATAGTATATTACATATATATAGTATATTACATATATAGTTTATTACATATATATAGTTATTACATATATAGTTTATTACCTATATATAGTATATTACATATATAGTTTATTACATATATATAGTTATTACATATATATAGTTTATTACATATATAGTTTATTACATATATATAGTTTATTACATATATAGTTTATTACATATATATAGTTATTACATATATATAGTTTATTACCTATATATAGTATATTACATATATAGCACAGTACAGGGTTATTCTACTAAAACTAAATCCAGCATTCATTTATTGGTAAAGCAGAAATCCTATAAATCTGTTTTTATGTTTTTGTTCAAACTGCTGCTACTGCAGCTGATAAAACACCAATAAGAAACTGATCAGTTTATCAGTATTACAGAGAACATTCAATCTGTAACTTTAGTTTCAATTTTATTTGTTTCAAATTAAAGTGATTTCCTTCATTGTGAGTCAGTGTCAGACCTTCATCCACTTCAACACAATATCATATTTGAATATATGAAATTTAATAGTTTTATTGTCGGTAATCAATAATCAGCTGGATTGATCAGTAAAATAAATACATGAACACACATTAAAAAGTTTTCTATCCTCGTTCCTGTCTTACATCACTTCCAGTCACAGCTTTTTATCATCATAAATGTTTCTGTTCCTCATTGTTCTCCATAAAAAGAACCTGTTGGCTGAAGCAGCTGAACACCATCGGTTCATTTAGTGCAGAAAACGAGTCAAATGTTCGTTAAACTCTCCTGTTTGTGAGACGAGTTTGAAGCAGAAAGTCTGACGGTTTTATTTTTTGTTGAGTCGACTTAAACAAACAAAATCTGACTCTTTTAAAGTGTCTTCATAGCTCAGCCTCTGACCTGATAAACGCTGTAAACACTAGAGAAGCTGCACTGGTTAAAACAGAAACGTCATGTTAAATTTAAAACTTCCTTATAATGTTCTGATTATCGGTCTGGCTGTGGACTAGTTAGTGACCTGGGCTCTAGTATGTAGTGGATTAAACGAAGCCTCCACTCAGAGAATTTTGCCTCGAAGAATTGTGGTGATCACATTACTGGAATAACTCAAAAAATCGTATAAAGCATCAGCATCATAAAATATGTGAACGTCTATCAGGCAGGAAGTTTGTTTAGCATCGAACACTTGATTTTACTCACAGACTTCCGCTGCAGAAACATTTGTACAAGAACTGACTTGTAATGCGGTATTTTTTACAGCGTGTTATTATCACTTTGATCTCAGTAAAGCTTCTGAATGCCATCGTTGCGTTTCAGGCCAGCTGCTGTCAGGAGGTCTGGTACTTACTCAGGATGGAGCACAGCATGGCGACGGCAGCAAAGATCCCGGCCAGACCCTGACCGCTCATGAACAGAGTGGAGTAGCGAGGAGGAAACAGACCGACCACCCCGAACAGACTGCCCTGCAGCACTGCACCGAACACTGAACACAGAAATACATTTACGACACTACGATTAAACATCACTTTACTGGAGGTAGTGGAGTCACAGAAGGCAGCAGAAAGCTCAGAGCATCACTGAATACCAACCAGCACTGAAAAGAAAGCAGACGACAGTGTTAGTACCTTCCTCAGCAGCTGTTCAAGTCATTTTTAAGAAAAACAAATGCTGAAAAAATGTTAAAATTTGAGAAAACAGCTGTCAGGTGTTCTAACAATGTAATTCTCCTGTAATAAAATAATTTACACTACTGTTCATAAGTTTGGGTTCCCCTAGAAATGTCCTTATTGTTGAAAGAAAAGCAGTTTTTTTTACATGAAGATCACATTAAATGAATGATAAATCCAGTGTAGACATAGTTAATGTGGTAAATGACTATTGTAGCTGGAAACGTCTGATTTTTAATGGAATATCTCCATAGGGGTACAGAGGAACATTTCCAGCAACCATCACTCCTGTGTTCTAATGCTACATTGTGTTAGCTAATGGTGCTGAAAGGCTCACTGATGATTAGAAAACCCTTGTGCAGTTATGTTAGCACATGAATAAGAGTTTACATGGAAAACATGGAATTGTGTGGATGACCCCAAACTGTTGAATAGTAGTGGACACTTTTACCATATTTTTATCATGTTTTCCAAGATTGCTACTGTATTTTTACAATATTGTCACTATATTTTACTGTATATTTTTACTAAATGTATTACATTTTTTCAATATTTTTATCAGATTTTTTTTATATATTTTTACTGTATTTGATTGTATTTTATTATGCTGCCGTCCAAAAGTTCAGGGTCACTTAGAAATGTCCATGTTCTTGAAAGAAAACCTGTTTTTTAAGATGAAGATAACATCACATGACGTTTTCATGGAAAACATGAAGTTGTGTGGATGACCCTAAACTTCTGAACGGTGGTGGAGCCTTGCCTGGGGTATTCTGAATGATAAAAAAGATCAAAATTCATCCATCCATTGTCTATGCACCACTTAATCTTCATTGGGCTCATGGGGGGGTGGAGTCTATCCCAACTGACTGAGGATGAAGGCGGGGGACACCTGGACAGGTCACCAGTCTGTCACAGGGCTACATATACAGACACACAATCACACTCACATTCACACCTACAGACAGTCTAGAATCACTGGTTAACCTCAGCATATTTTTGGACTGTGGGAGGAAGCCGGAGAACCCGGAGAAAACCCACACATGTACAGGGAGAACATGCAAACTCCATGCAGAAAGATCCCAGGAAGACAAACTGGGATCTTCTAGCAGCCAATGTGCAGCCCGATCAAAACACAATACCAATAAAATCAAGTAAAATAAATAAAACATATAAAACTGAGCTGGTGGTGGAGTGCAACACAGAACAGATTATTAATGTGACAGCGGTCCAAATACTGGAGCAGCTTGTTGAGATGTACGGTAGCACAAATGGTTCAGGAAGTGAAGACAGACTGCAGATTATGATATGATTTACAGCCGTCCACTTCGCTTGACATCTCTGCTGGTTTCCAGCAAAGCAGTGAAGAAACGAGACAAGAAAACCTCCTAGCTGCTGCATCTGGACAACGTGCAGTAGTATCAGAGAGCATAAAACACAGTTCATCTGTTCTAATGGGAAAGATCGTCAGATTAAAGCCGAATGTCAGCGGGATCACGTGAGAAAACCTACTGTTAATGAACCAGATGGTTGCCATGGTGACGGAGAAGAAGGCGTCAGGCTCCATGGGGACCTGGACCAGAGCAGCAGTGAGGGAGAAGAGGAGGAGGATGCTGACCAGACTGAAGGCCACACGGAAACGCTCCCTCACCCTGAACACAGAACATCTGCATTAGCAGCGTCAGTGTAGAACAGCTGGACGTTTTCTATCATAGTTGACATTTCTGCTGTTTTCAGGCCTAAAATCAACATGGCCGCCTATAAACGAACATTACATGGTATTTTACAGAAAGATTCTTCTAAATATTATATATACAATTGAGTAAAATGGAAAATTATTTCTAAAGATATTGCAGTAAACCTGCTGACTACTTTACATTAAATAAGTCAGAAAGCCTTGGAGTCTTCCAGTCTTTTCTTCAGGAGGAAATGACATCATGTGGAGCAGGTCATGTGATCTGGAATTAACACACTTCCTGGAGAGGAGTTTTTGGAACGGGGAACTTAGAGGAAAGTGATTTCTCTGACACAGTTTGTTATTTTCCATATAAAATGTGATATATTGCCAAAAAGAAATATCCATCATGATTATCTGAACTTAATAAAAAGAACACAATCCAAACTATTTCTGAATCAGCTCATTTTATTATTGTTTAGCTCATTAGAAGGTGGTTGGTATTAAACTCAGACGGTTATTTAGTTGACATTTTAGTGATATCCAGTCATTTTTTTATTAATAAGTGATTGTTTCCATCATATGTAATTATGGAATTTGTAAAGACATGATCATAATGAACAAAAAAACACGAGTTTATTACAAAATTTTAATAAAATGGATGCAAGATGTACCCTATGGTCTTCAAAAGTCGCTCTATTATATATTGACCCGGAAACAATCATTATTCTCATCTTGTGAGTATAAAACTGTTATTTTGGATCGTGTGTTCCTCTGAAAACAGCAGTGTTTCTGTCTTTAGTTCAACTTAAAGCCTGTTTATTTGCACATAGAATGAAAGAATTACTTGTACATTTAAAACACATTTTTTTTGCTGCATTTAGCTATAAACTGATCATTAAGCATGACCTGATCCTCTAAAGGCAGCAGAAAACGAAGCTAGAGTGTGTATTTGAGGTCAGCACAGAATCAGAACGTCTTCCTGTTTGTTTCTGCTAAAATCACACGTTCTGCACTCACCACTGATACAGGAAGGAGTTGAGCAGGGTGAAGAGCAGCAGGGGCAGCTGGGAGAGCAAAGCCATCCAGCTGTCATAGTTGTAGTCTTTGAACGTGCTGTCTGAGCTGCCGTTAGCGGTGGTGTTTGGTGCTGCGAGGCGCTCGTTGAAATACTGAAGAGAGGAGAAGAATAAACAGCTTTAAAAACATCTGCAAACTCCTGGTGCTGTTTCTGGTCACTGCAGATTCTCAGCCATCCAGATGATGCTACTTTTAGGATTTATTTTCTCCCGTTTTTGCACAACATCCTGTTTTGAGCGTCTCAGCAGAAACAGAATAGTGACGTGAAACCTGTGAGGCCGTGATGAAGAAGTTCCAGGGCAGCAGAGTTCCCAGACCGAGCACAAAGATGATGAGTCCGACAGCATGGCCGCTGTGGGAACAAAACGCCTCAGTGAGCTGAACGAGGTGGAAGCATGAAGAAAGTTCAGACGAAAAACAAAGAAAACATCCAACTCACTGGTCAGCAGGTTTCTTCTCATTTGACATCCTTCTTCTCTGTCAGGTTTCCTACACAAAAGTCAGACAAAAAATGATCAAAAACAACAAAAACAAGACAAATTTTTACAAAAACGAGACACAAAATGACAAAACAACAATGATTTATACCCAAAATGATGAAAAAAACAACCAAAAGGAAGACAAAACAAGACACAAAATGACAAAAAGCGACAAAAAAATGAGACATGAAAACAGCAAAAACAAGACAAAAAATCCAGTATTTTACTTTCTGATCCAAACAACTTGTCATGGTCTAGAAATGATTTTAAATTTATAGTTTTACTAATTTACAATCTGCAGTTAACGTCTTCTCTGTAATTTTTACACTTTGAGGACCGGATTGGACCCTCTGGAGGACTACTTTTGGACCACGGGCCTCATGGTGGACAGCCCTGATGTATAACGTTCATTTTACCCAGAGAAAGACTCCAAGTGATTGGAGAAGAGATTTTCCAGTGTGCAAAAAAATGATGCTTTGCTCATAATACTTTGACTTTACAGTGTGAATGTGGACTTTTACTTCTAATAGCTTTACTTGTAACAATAATAATAATAATAATAATAATAATAAGGGTACATGTATTCTGGTCTTGATTCTTCTTCTTCTGCCTTATTAAATAAATGCCTTAATAACTTAAAAATGTTACACAGCTTTAGTGAATAAATAAAAGCATTCAGAAAGATATTGAGCCTAAAATTAAAGTAAATTTCATTACAGAATATGCGGTTCACATAAAAGACATTGTTTACCTTAATTTTTGCTTTCCATTCTGAAAATGTTCACATTTAATGAACTATTTATTTTAACAACATGAAATTTCTCAAGAAAAATAAGTTACATTCCATCAACATTCATCCTCAGTTTATCATTTCCACATCACAACTTCCAGATCACAGAGTGTCTACAAAGGAACACAACATTTAGTCACCTGGAACTGAACCAGAGAATATTTAACTTTATGACCAAAACAACTTGTCCGTTAATTATATATTGACTTGGACAATTTTCTTGTCATTTTGGACAATTTCCGAGTCACTTTCAACAAGTTTTACGTCAGCATGGATCATTTCTTGTCATTTTGGATCATTTTCATGTCTTTGGGATCATTTTCAAGTCATTTAAGGAAAAATTTCATGTCATTCTGGACTAATTTTTAGTATTTATTGATGATTTTCAAGTCATTCTGGATGGGTCAATATATACACACGTGGACAAAATTGTTGGTACCCCTCAGTTAAAGAAGGAAAAACCCACAATTCTCACTGAAATCACTTGAAACTCACAAAAGTAACAATAAATAAAAATTTATTGAAAATTAAATAATCAAAAACAGCCATTACTTTTGAATTGTTGATTAACATAATTATTTAAAAAAACAAACTAATGAAACAGGCCTGGACAAAAATGATGGTACCTCTATAAAAGATTGAAAACTATTTGACCAGAGTGACATGATTAACTCAGGTGTGTCATTTAATTGACATCACAGGTGTTTCCAAACTCATAATCAGTCAGTCTGCCTATTTAAAGGGAGACAAGTAGTCACCCTGCTGTTTGGTGAAAAGGTGTGTACCACACTGAACATGGACAACAGAAAGCGAAGGAGAGAATTGTCCCAGGACATCCGAAAAAACATGATAGACAAACATCTTAAAGGTAAAGGCTATAAGACCATCTCTAAACAGCTTGAAGTTCCTGTGACAACAGTGGCTCATATTATTCAGAAGTTCAAGACCCACGGGACAGTAGCCAACCTCCCTGGACGTGGCCGCAAGAGGAAAATTGATGACAAATTGAAGAGACGGATCGTTGGAATTTTATCCAAAGAGCCCAGAGCAACCTCCAAAGAAATTAAAAGTGAACTCCAAGGCCAAGGTACATCAGTGTCAGATCGCACCATTCGTCGTTGTTTGAGCCAAAGTGGACTTCATGGGAGACGACCAAGGAGGACACCACTGCTGAAAAAAACTCATAAAAAAGCCAGACTGGAATTTGCAAAAATGCATGTTGACAAGCCACAAAGCTTCTGGGAGAATGTCCTTTGGACAGATGAGACCAAACTGGAGCTTTTTGGTAAGGCACATCAACTCTATGTTCATAGACTCAAAAACCAAGCATACGAAGAAAAGAACACTGTCCCTACGGTGAAACATGGAGGAGGCTCAGTAATGTTTTGGGGCTGCTTTGCTGCATCTGGCACAGGGTGTCTTGAAAGTGTGCAAGGTACGATGAAATCTGAAGACTATCAAGGCATTCTGGAGAGAAATGTGCTGCCTAGTGTCAGAAAGCTTGGTCTCAGTCGCAGGTCATGGGTCTTCCAACAGGACAACCATCCAAAACACACAGCCAAAAACACCCAAGAATGGCTGAGAGAAAAGCGTTGGACTATTCTAAAGTGGCCTTCTATGAGCCCAGATCTGAATCCCATTGAACATATGTGGAAGGAGCTGAAACATGCCATTTGGAGAAGACACCCATCAAACCTGAGACAACTGGAGCTGTTTGCTCATGAGGAGTGGGCCAAAATACCTGTTGACAGCTGCAGAACGCTCATTGACAAATACAGAAATTGTTTAATTGCAGTGATTGCCTCAAAAGGTTGTGCAACAAAATATTAAGTTATGGGTACCATCATTTTTGTCCAGCCCTATTTCATTAGTTTGTTTTTTTTAAATAATTATGTTACTCAACAATTCAAAAGTGATGGCTGATTTTGATTATTTAATTTTCAATAAATTTTTATTTATTGTTACTTTTGTGAGTTTCAAGTGATTTCAGTGAGAATTGTGGGTTTTTCCTTCTTTAACTGAGGGGTACCAACAATTTTGTCCACGTGTGTAATTGCAGGACTTTTTGTAACATAGTTGACATTTTAGTGGCATCCAGTCATTTTCCAATAATAAGTGATTGCTTCCATAATGAATGTGCAATTTGTAAAGACATGATCATAATAAACATAAAAAACATTACTTTTTTTTACTTGTAATAAAAATGTACCGTAAAACGGGGCTATAAGGGACAGCGGGGTAATAAGGGACATTTTTCCGGAAAATGTTTTAAATGTAATTCTGTGGTTTTTATGTTGAGCAGGATGCGGTTTTGTGTTGTTTTTATCAATTATCCATGAATTCTTAAAGAAATCTAGGTAAAAACCGCAGAATTACATTTAAAATATTTTCCGGAAAAATGTCCCTTATTACTCCGCTGTCCCTTATAGCCCTGTTTTACGGTATGCAGATATATCCCATGGACTTCAAAAGTCCCTCAGTTACTGTATAAACTGACAGCTCTGGTCTAAGCAGAAAATGTAATTTCCACTCATGACTCCTTTAACAGTTGGACTTTCTCTGGAGTCAGTGCAGCTCTGATGAAAGGCTCCTTCTGACCTGATTACTGACTTTTAGATGATCTTTCTGTATCCTGACTCACAATAAAGATCCTCTGTTGATTATTTTCTATATGCAGACATGCAGACAGACTCCACCCACAACTGAGAAGGCTCTGGTGTCATTTTAGAACCGTGTACATGCAGGTGTACTGTAACATAAACCTGCTGTACGGTATATTCAAAGATGAATTCCTTTTTGTAACTCGTGTAAAGCCACATCAGGAATAAAAAACTCCCCACTGTAACAGGCTGTGACTCATCTGGTTGCGACATCATCTCAAATCAGTTCATTCATGTATTTCCTGCCTGCAGCAGTGAACTTAACACATTATTTAACTCACTATGGTCTCTTTTTATTAACATCAGTCAGTGGTAGTAGTTTCTGACTGAAGCTGGATCCTCCAATCAGCTGATCCGTTTGAAAACGAAACTAAAAATCGCCAAAAAAAAAAACTTCAGCAAAAGTCACATTAATGTCAAGCACACGTGTAGCTTTGGTTAGGAAACCCAGGCTGATGTGTTTGGCTTGTAGTAGCTTCACGGGTTATCATTTTAAACTAATTCTCAAGTTAAACTGAGTTGATGATTAAATTCTGATGGATTCTGATGAATGAACCAACACGTGGTCAGTTAGCAGTTAGACCAAAAGCAGGAGCCATTCAGAAGTCCCTTAGAAAACCATTAAATTCAGATGAGAAAGACGAAAACAGAGCAGACGGAGCTCACCTGAGGGTCGGAGCAGGTGTCCCGGTCAGACTGACGGACGGACGGCGTGTCGGCGGGAATCAACTGAGCGCGCGCGGACTGAGCGGTTCTTTTTTTAATTTTTTTTTTTTACCGGAAATGTCAGATGACGCAAACGAGAGAGCACAGAGGACCGCCCCCTACACACTGGCTGAATCCCAAACCGCCCCCCTACACACTATCCCTACACACTACCCCTCCGTTTGCGCGTTCCCGCGGAGGGTCCCAAACCGCGTTGTGCGGAGGGGCAGTGGATTGTTCAGCCCTTAAATAGCGAGTCTGCATCGATGCTCACTCTGGACAACTTTTTCAGGAAGTGCAACGTTGAAATGGAGGAGGAAACGGCATATTGATGTGAGCTCTACATGCGTCCTTTATTTCTCCCACGCCTTTTTCACACTGACAGAACATCACAAAAAGAGTGGTGAAAAAAGATAAAACAAAAGAAACAAATCTTCTTCTCTGCTGATGTTTGATTTAATTGTGCACCCCCTGACACCTTAAAATTTGAACACAACTGACAGAATTCATTTATTCATTCATTCATTTGTTGGATTTGAAATGCCAGATAATAGGATTGGAAAACATGTGAGTGAAAAAAAAGTGGGACGCTTTCGTCTTCTGGAAGCAGCAGCGATCCTTGATAGTTGCAACCTGTGCCACAGCGCTACCTCCATGACAGTAGGCGTCTTTGTGTTACCATCATAGACATAATAAAGAGTAGACCCCGCATCGGCCACTACCACGAATGGGCGCTGACGAGAAATGCGGCCGCCATCTTGGTCCAGTCGCCAGCCTCCCTCTGCACCGCTGTTTAACCGGCGCAATGAAGTCTCAGCGCATTAAATGAATCATAGTTCGCTCAATAATATGCAATTTTTTTTAATCTGCAAACGTCATTCAAAGAGGCATGATAGAGGCCACAATTTTTGGCGTTTTCCAATACTTACAATGAATAAAATAATATTTTAGAAGATGCCGGCAGCAGCTGTAGATGCCATAGTATAATAATTAATCAAGGATATATTTAGGTTTAGAGGTAGGTTCCTGCTATGTCTCAGTAATTATTAATAACTGGCGGTTTTAATAGGCTAATTTAATATATATATATATTGATTATATTTTATTTAGTTTAATTTTATATATCTATTTATATACACATGTCATAATATAATATAATGTCATATAGAAGCAGACTGTCTATTTTAATAATTGGAAAAATGAAGAAATACACACAAATATATTGCCTACATATCAAAAAATTGCACACTTTCAAGTTAAACACAAGAACAGATGAGATGATATTCAATTTGTTGTCATATATACACTGTGAACAAACAAGTACTGTAACGCCAAAAGTATTATTTTTGTACATGACACAACCCTACCTTAACAGGACAGCACCTAAACTACATATTTACATCAATTTGCTCAGGCCCTAAAAGCCTTGAAAGAGGACTGCTTTGGTGGGTTTTTTTCCTCGTGCGCCCTTTCTGCAGCTCCAGAGAGGTGAGTTTTGCCATGTGGTGCAGCCTTATCTTCAGAAGCACAGACACAGCTAATGACAACAGTGTAAAATGGTGGTTGTCGATGCCAAACTGTGTCTCCTCAATGTGTTCCCCAAGATGAAAAACGTCCTCTGTTCCAACCTCCTCCCGGACGATGTAGGTGACTGTTGACAACTTTGGTGCCTGCCTTGTTGATGCTTGCCGGATGACCCTCTCTGCAGCTCTCAACACCTTCACAGTACCTTGTGATGGAATCACAAGGCCACCACGGTTTTTCAGTGTCAGCAGGTGGTAGTTTTCATCAAATGATGACGGTGTGGTGGATCCACTCGGTAAAGGAGAAGAGACATTCACCAAAGAGGACTTGTGCCTTTAAGAATCTAGTTTTCCGGTTCCGGGATTTCTGGCGGGTGATGTTTTAGGTTTTTGCCGGTTAATGGACACACATGTAGTGGTGTTGAAGGTGTTGTGAAGTGGAGAGAAACCAGTAAAGTTTTCGACTCACCTACATCCCCCGTCTCGTTGTTTCAACTCCACATTGGTGACCCCGACGTGCACGAACAATGTCCGACCACGAAGCCGTCCCTGTAGCTCCAGTCCAGGTAGCTGCCGCCGACGCGGTTAGCGGGAATGCTAACAACGTTTACGCTGCGGCAGTCAAGCTGCCCGACTTTTGGCAACATAACCCACGGCCGTGGTTCCAGCACATCGAAGCCCAATTCCAGCTGCGGGGGATTACGCAGGATGCAACGAAGTACTTCCATGTGGTGGCGGCGTTGGATGCTTCCACCACGGCGCGCGCCATGATGCTGCTGGAAGCTCCACCAGCAGCCGGCAAGTACGAGGCATTAAAGACATTCCTTCTGGGGCTGTACGAACTATCGGAGTTGGAGAAGGCTGACCGCCTGCTTTCCCTCAACGGCCTCGGTGACGGCAAGCCGTCGGAGTTAATGGAGAAGATGTTGGCTGTGCTAGGATCGGCTGATCCTTCGTTCCTTTTCACGCATATTTTTCTGCGTCAACTCCCGGCGCCTGTTCGTACGGCGTTGGCCAGTTCCCCTCTGTCCTCCGGCAAGAACCACCGTGCTCTGGCGGCAGTAGCGGACAGGGTTTTCCTAGCCAACCGCCAACAGTTCGTCCATGCCGTGCTGCCCCAGCAGGACACCCCTATGCCGCTCCCGGAGGGTGGTGCAGACACCGCGGCTGCAGTAACAGCTCGCCGCCACCCCGACGACGGTTTCTGTTATTACCATGCCAGGTTTGGAGCTAAGGCCAAACAATGCCGCAAGCCCTGCAGTTTCAAGGTTCGGGGAAACGCCGGAGCCGGCGCTCGTTAGCGGTTCTGGGCGTCGGCGGTGGTTGCAAGCTGCTGTTTATCACTGATTCGTTGTCCGGCCGGCGGTTGCTGGTCGACTCCGGCGCGCAGCGCAGCATCTTGCCGGCTCAGACCGTGGACACCATGGCCGGTGGACACGGACCGCGGATGGACGCCGCAAACGGGACGCCCATCCGTACGTACAACACCAGGTCGGTGGATGTGTGTTTTGGCGGACGCCGTTTCAGCTGGGACTTTGTTATGGCTGGTGTGTCCACACCGCTCCTGGGCGCGGACTTCCTCTGCGCTTTCAACCTGCTCGTGGACGTTAAGAACTGTCGCCTGATAGACGCCGTCTCTTTTGCCTCTTACCCATGCACGCTTGGGGGAGCGGGAGCACTCTGCCTGTCTAACACTCTCGCCGCCGGTAACCAGTATGAACGTCTGCTCGCCCAGTTCCCCGACCTGACCACGCCCACCTTCTCGTCTGCTGTGGCTAAACATGGCGTGGAGCACCACATTACTACCGTGGGCTCCCCAGTCTACGCCAGAGCCAGGCGTCTCGACTCGGCCAAGCTTGCCATTGCCAGGGAGGAGTTTTCCACCATGGAGCGCCTTGGCATTGTGCGCCGCTCGAACAGCCCGTGGGCTTCCCCCCTGCACATGGTTACCAAGGCTGATGGTGGGTGGCGGCCGTGCGGCGATTTTCGTCGCCTGAACAATGCCACTACCACTGACCGATACCCCGTCCCACACATACAGGACTTTTCTGCCCACCTGGCGGGGGCCGTCATTTTTTCCAAAGTGGACCTGGTTCGGGGTTACCACCAGGTGCCGGTCCACCCAGCAGATGTTCCAAAAACGGCTGTCATCACGCCCTTTGGACTTTTCGAGTTCTTACGTATGCCGTTTGGCCTCAAAGGCGCGGCACAGACGTTTCAGCGCCTTATGGACTCTGTGTTACGAGACATGCCGTTTTTGTTCGTGTACTTGGACGACATCCTCGTGGCCAGCGTTTCCCCTGAGGAGCATATGACACACCTTCAGCAGCTGTTCCAGCGGCTCACCGACCATGGCCTCATCATCAACCCAGCTAAGTGCCAGTTTGGTCTGTCCTCTATCACCTTTCTCGGACACCACGTCACGCCGCAGGGAGCCGTTCCCCTTCCTGCCAGGGTGGAGGCGGTCACCCCTTTCCCCCGCCCCCGCACTGTGAGGTCCCTGATGGAATTTAACGGCATGGTGAACTTCTATAACCGCTTCATTCCCCGTGCCGCCCACCTCATGCGTCCGCTGTATGCGGCTCTGCGGGGCAAAGCGCCTAAGGACGTGTTGGACTGGTCCGCGGACATGGACGAAGCTTTCGTCGCCGCCAAGGCCACCCTGGCCGACGCTGCTCTGCTGGCGCACCCCTCTTCCGCTGCTCCAGTGGCGCTCACAACGGACGCCTCTGATTACGCGGTGGGGGCGGTGTGTGAGCAGTGGGTGGGCGGGGCCTGGCAGCCGCTGGCTTTCTTCTCCAGGCAGCTCCGGGAGAACGAACGCAAGTACAGCACCTTCGACAGAGAACTGCTGGCCCTTTTCCTTGCCACTAGACACTTTCGGTTCCTGTTGGAGGGTCGGCGGTTCACTGCTTTCGTGGACCACAAGCCGCTGACTTTCTCCATGGCCAAGGCCTCGGAGCCGTGGTCTGGCCGTCAGCAGCGGCAGCTCTCCGCGATCTCGGAGTTCACCACTGACATCAGGCACTTGTCCGGCAAGGACAACTTTGTCGCCGACTGCCTCTCTCGGGCAGTTGTGGGGTCTGTCCACCTGGGGTTGGATTATGCCGCAATGGCGGCGGACCAAGCCGCGGATTCCGTGGTCCAAGCCTACCGTTCGGCCCCTACTGCACTGCAGCTGACCGATGTGGCGTTCGGTCTGGCCAACGCAACCCTCCTCTGCGACACCTCCACCGGTTGTCCGCGCCCTCTGGTACCTGCTGCTTGGCGCCGTCGGGTTTTCGACGCCATCCATGGTCTTTCCCACCCGGGTGTGAAGGCCTCGGCTAAGCTGGTGGGTGGCAAGTTTGTTTGGCCCGGCCTCCGGAAGGACGTTAGAGCTTGGGCTGGCTCGTGTGTGCCGTGCCAGCGGGCCAAAGTGCACCGTCATACCAAAGCCCCTTTGGCACCTTTCGTGGTGCCTGAGAGGCGATTCGACCATGTGAATGTGGACCTGGTGGGCCCTCTGCCCCCCCTCCCACGGATACACTCACCTGCTCACAATGGTGGATAGGACGACCAGGTGGCCTGAAGCTGTCCCTCTCTCTTCCACCACAGCAGCGGACGTCGCCCAGGCGTTCATCGGGTGCTGGGTGGCCCGGTTTGGGACGCCTGGTGACATCACGAGTGACCGGGGCCCCCAGTTCACGTCAGAGCTCTGGACTGCGGTCGCTGACCACCTGGGGGTGAAGATTCACCGCACTACGGCGTACAATCCGCAGGGCAATGGACTGTGTGAGCGTTTTCATCGCGACATGAAAGCCGCTCTTCGGGCCGGTCTTACAGACGGTAACTGGGTTGACCGCCTTCCGTGGGTCATGCTTGGCCTTCGCTCTGCCCCCAAGGAGGACCTCAAGGCCTCGTCCGCTGAGCTGGTGTACGGTCAGCCCCTACGGGTCCCCGGGGAGTTCCTTCCCGACACCACGGCTCCCTGGTCGGCCGCCTCTCATCGTACTGTGTCCCGGGCCGCTGCCGACGCCTTCGTTCCTGTTCCGACAGCTAGCCACTGTCTTCTACAGTCCTACGTGCCCAAGGACCTGCCGTCCGCGAAGTACGTTTTCATCAGGCACGATGGCCATCGGACTCCGCTGCGGCCCCCCTACGACGGGCCCTTCCGCGTCCTGGAGGCGGGTGCTAAGAACTTTGTCGTGGACATGGGCGGTAGGCCAGAGCGGGTCACTGTAGACCGTCTCAAACCTGCCCACATGGACGTGGAGGAGCCGGTTCAGTTGGCCCTTCCTCCGCGGAGGGGGCGCCCTCCGGTTTCGGACCGGGCCCAGCCGCCAGTCGGGCCTCCGGTCTCCGGTGGCCACGTTCCGACGCAGCGTAGCCGTTTCGGGCGGCTGGTTCGCCCCCCACGTCGTTGACTGTTTCTTTTGTTTCGGTCCCTGTGGTTAGTAGTTGCACCGTTTTTGATTGTCGGTTTTGGTGAATTCTGGGGGGGCCTGTGTGGTGGATCCACTCGGTAAAGGAGAAGAGACATTCACCAAAGAGGACTTTTGCCTTTAAGAATCTAGTTTTCCGGTTCCGGGATTTCTGGCGGGTGATGTTTTAGGTTTTTGCCAGTTAATGGACACACATGTAGTGGTGTTGAAGGTGTTGTGAAGTGGAGAGAAACCAGTAAAGTTTTCGACTCACCTACATCCCCCGTCTCGTTGTTTCAACTCCACAACGGTACAGCATCTCTCACCAAGCTTGCACGGCATATATCACAGGACAGCTTTTGCAGAATTTGCCGGACCACAAATCCTGCGATGTAGACTATGGCATTTTCCACCAGTCCCCCAAACCGAGTGGGCAGGTAACTGTGATCTGTCACAACGGCCGAAATGTTTGCAAATGGAGATGGATGTTCTTCAGCTGTTTCTGGAGAGGACATCTCTACTGCAGCTAGGGACACAGTCTGATCTTGGGCTGCAACATTGCCAGTCTCACTGGGTGACACACCACATCGAACCATCAAGCGGCAGAAAATGGCCTGGAACTGGCTCGCAGAGGGGTTTTTATTCCAGCCACCTTGCATGTAAAACAGGCAGACAATACATGCATTGCTCACATGACATAAAATATAAACATTCGTTAAGTATATTTTCTGAATTCATTTCATTAAAAGAGCCTACCTGACACTCTGATGGAATTAAACAGGAGTTCCAAGTGATCCTGGCTAAATCTGTATGTTAGAACATACCGCTGAACTTGGAGGAGCTCTGGAATCATTACCATCAGTGTGTCGATGTTAATGACAAATCCAATGACAGACAAATACCTGCAAAAGAAAAAAGTTGCATTTCTTGGGTGCAAACTCGGAGAAGGAAAAGCAGCTACCAGAGCAGATAAAAACTTGAGAACAAGAACATATGCAATACTTACCATTTTGCGTTACATGTACATGATGTTGTATAATACATACCCATTTAGAAGCATCTAGGACCTGCAACACACTTAATATAAGACAATTCAAATGAAAACAAAACTGCAGATTTAAATTTTAACCAGAACAGAATTTTTTTTTCTTTAACCGGAGTCAGCTGAGGTGGCTCGGGCATCTGGTCAGGATGCCTTCTGGACGCCTCCCGAGAGGAGGCCTCGTGGCTGATCCAGGACCAGGTGGAGGGATTATATCTCTTGCCTGGCTTGGGAATGCGAGATCTGGGCCTTCCTCCTGAAGCTGCTGGCCCTGCGACCCGGACCAGGATAAGCGGCAGAAAACGACAACATCCCTCCTACATGCAAACTCTCTTTTTGACACAGACAAATCTTAATGTTGGGGGAAAAAAACTGATTTATATGCATCTGGGACCTGAAAAACACTGAATACACGTTAATTTTGACTAATACAGCTGGACACAGAAAAACATTGTAATTAAAGAGCATCATGTTGGCAGACAAAACAAAAAGAAAATGCACTGTATCATATGAACCTGATAGAGAATGAGGCATCTTATGAACTCGATGCATGGAACAAAAACTGGAACTGTTTCAATGAACTCATGCAGTAATTTTCTTGAACTTTCAACTTTAATGCTCTTTTTTTTAATAGACCTCTTGGAGCGGTGGAGGGGTGTTCCATCTTTTGTCGCCAAAGTGAGCAAGTGCTCTCTGGCCCTTGACAAAAATGCTTTCCTCTCTATCAAATTCAAAGCACTGAAAGGAGCTTTGAATCCTTTGGCACGAGGATTGCGTCCCTTCATAATATCAAAGAGACTGTCAATCATCTATAAAAAAAAAAAATAGTGGCATATAAATGTCATGTCAGTTAAATATCAAAAAAACCTTATGTTTATGAAAAAAACCTATGATACAGTCAGAATTATTAGGGAATTACCTCGATGAAATCTGCTGTTGCCTCACAGTCTCTGAACTGAGAGTACCCAAGATCTTGCATTGTGCGGAGAGCCACTGACACTGAGCGACTCAGTGTTTGTGCAGCGAGGGAAACCTTCATTTTCTGGTTCTCAAAGTGGACATGCTGGTCTGTAATTTTATTTGCAGCATGCAGTCCATCTTTTTTTTGCACATCATTGAGCTGATCGATGTACCTCCAATTTATCTGTCCACTGGTAGATGCAATCGGACTGTACGACTGCAGAGAAAGAATTGGTTACTGCTCAAACAAGTACAAACAGCACAATTTTGATCTTCACATCCAGTAATAAATGTGCAACTGAACACACAAAAATATTAAGTTATTTTTTAGTAGCAGAGACATAACTTGTACAAATAGGTATACAATAATAATAATAATTTACCTGCAACATATTACGTGCCAACTTCAGCATGTGGCATGCGTCCATCATTATAAATACTTGGTCACCAGTCCACGGATGTGGGAAACTGGTTTTAAGTGGTTCTTGTGGGTTACCCCTCAGCTCACAACCAAGTTGATTGCACATGCTGATGTTTGTAGCATGGCCATCCATTGTGACACATACCGCCTGAATACCCCATGCATGCAGCTCCTCCAAAGCATGAGTGAGAAGGACCCTTTGTGTGTCTGGAGACAGAGTCTTCTTCAGGTAATATGCAATGGGAGCCTTCCAATGTCCTTGAGGGCCAACCACCAGGAACACAAGCGCCTCAGTAGCAACATCAGTCTCATTGTTTCCATCACCCATGTCTACAAAGCCAGACATTGACTGCTTGTGCGGATTATATTGCACATGTTTTCTTATGGCCATGGAATCTAACATGACTGCAACACGCCCATATTTAGCTTGGTCGTCCGTCCGTCTTTTCTCCAGCATATCCAGCATAATTTTGTTCAGGCCAGGCTTGTCATCCACAGAACAAAGCCACCTGTACAAAAAATATTGAAAAAGAGCAGTTTAACATATAGAATATGCTACTGTATTTAACTTCCCGAAACTGAATTTGATAACATTTTGACTACCTTTGTAATGTACACACGTGGACAAAATTGTTGGTACCCCTCAGTTAAAGAAGGAAAAACCCACAATTCTCACTGAAATCACTTGAAACTCACAAAAGTAACAATAAATAAAAATTTATTGAAAATTAAATAATCAAAATCAGCCATCACTTTTGAATTGTTGATTAACATAATTATTTAAAAAAACAAACTAATGAAATAGGGCTGGACAAAAATGATGGTACCCATAACTTAATATTTTGTTGCACAACCTTTTGAGGCAATCACTGCAATTAAACGATTTCTGTATTTGTCAATGAGCGTTCTGCAGCTGTCAACAGGTATTTTGGCCCACTCCTCATGAGCAAACAGCTCCAGTTGTCTCAGGTTTGATGGGTGTCTTCTCCAAATGGCATGTTTCAGCTCCTTCCACATATGTTCAATGGGATTCAGATCTGGGCTCATAGAAGGCCACTTTAGAATAGTCCAACGCTTTTCTCTCAGCCATTCTTGGGTGTTTTTGGCTGTGTGTTTTGGATGGTTGTCCTGTTGGAAGACCCATGACCTGCGACTGAGACCAAGCTTTCTGACACTAGGCAGCACATTTCTCTCCAGAATGCCTTGATAGTCTTCAGATTTCATCGTACCTTGCACACTTTCAAGACACCCTGTGCCAGATGCAGCAAAGCAGCCCCAAAACATTACTGAGCCTCCTCCATGTTTCACCGTAGGGACAGTGTTCTTTTCTTCGTATGCTTGCTTTTTGAGTCTATGAACATAGAGTTGATGTGCCTTACCAAAAAGCTCCAGTTTGGTCTCATCTGTCCAAAGGACATTCTCCCAGAAGCTTTGTGGCTTGTCAACTTGCATTTTTGCAAATTCCAGTCTGGCTTTTTTATGAGTTTTTTTCAGCAGTGGTGTCCTCCTTGGTCGTCTCCCATGAAGTCCACTTTGGCTCAAACAACGACGAATGGTGCGATCTGACACTGATGTACCTTGGCCTTGGAGTTCACCTTTAATTTCTTTGGAGGTTGCTCTGGGCTCTTTGGATACAATTCCAACGATCCGTCTCTTCAATTTGTCATCAATTTTCCTCTTGCGGCCACGTCCAGGGAGGTTGGCTACTGTCCCGTGGGTCTTGAACTTCTGAATAATATGAGCCACTGTTGTCACAGGAACTTCAAGCTGTTTAGAGATGGTCTTATAGCCTTTACCTTTAAGATGTTTGTCTATCATTTTTTTTCGGATGTCCTGGGACAATTCTCTCCTTCGCTTTCTGTTGTCCATGTTCAGTGTGGTACACACCTTTTCACCAAACAGCAGGGTGACTACTTGTCTCCCTTTAAATAGGCAGACTGACTGATTATGAGTTTGGAAACACCTGTGATGTCAATTAAATGACACACCTGAGTTAATCATGTCACTCTGGTCAAATAGTTTTCAATCTTTTATAGAGGTACCATCATTTTTGTCCAGGCCTGTTTCATTAGTTTGTTTTTTTAAAATAATTATGTTAATCAACAATTCAAAAGTAATGGCTGTTTTTGATTATTTAATTTTCAATAAATTTTTATTTATTGTTACTTTTGTGAGTTTCAAGTGATTTCAGTGAGAATTGTGGGTTTTTCCTTCTTTAACTGAGGGGTACCAACAATTTTGTCCACGTGTGTATGTGGATGGGGGAGGGAAAAATTCATAGTGTCTCTGAGGTATTTGTATGCCTTAGGACTATGAAGATGTAGTGTCAGGGCGAATTCTCTGTTCTCCTTTGCGTACTCATGACCACGCCTGGCCATGAAGTCTAGTTTAAGATCTGAAATAGTATGAGGCAAAATTCACAAGTCACCTTCAATTATGACTAAAAGTTTTAGCTAATAAATACATTTCACAGTGGTAATTTCATCTTACCTGAGTAGAACTCAAGTCTGTCTTTGAGCTCTTCAGTAATGAGGTTCTTTTCACTTAATTGTGCTAGAAGACTCTTCACGTTGGTCTTCTTTTCACGCGCCTTGGCATTCTTTTTTCTCGCTCCAATATATTAACTCTTTCCAAAGCTCCGGAGAATCTGGCCTTTAAAGCAGTTGGGGAGGAAGGCATTACATAGCTGTGATCCCAGGATAAGGAGAGATGAACATTGTTTGAGTTATGTTTTACTAGCTGTATCACACATGACACAGGGCTCACATTATTTCTAAAAGTCATCAGCTGTCAAATCCGCTACCAGTCTCTAAAACCATTATGACATGCTTATATGTAAAATTGAAATACTTACATCTTTAGGCTGAGGTTCTGAATGTGAGGTTGAGGCCACCGGGTCATCCTGAGGAATCTCAGACAGGCTCTCCTCAGATCTTCTGGAGGCAGATGTGTTCCTGCTTTTTTCTGGCTAAAATGAAGACAAGACAGAAATAGATAGATAGATAGATAGATAGATAATCACAATTATAAGTAATTTATGCCCTGTAATCAATAGAATATTTCCCTTCAACAATGCTAACAGCCTTATTGTGATGCACCTACTCTTTGGAGGTGATCTGGAAACTTAAAGATGGATGGAATAACGCCATCTCTAAGGCGGACAACCTGTCCTGTCCTGTCGAAATCCTGCTCTCTGAAGTGTTCACTACACAGCACAGATGAGTCACTTGCTGTGAATTTCTCCCTCCTTAGAGCGATCTCCCACTTCTTCCTCACATTTCTGTCTTTAGGAAATCTTCAAAATGAAACAGGAGATCATCACAAAACAATCTTTAGAAAAAAATCTCACTTTCTTCCTTCTTCTTTCTATTTTATTCCTTAAAGTTTCTTAGAACCTCTCCCAAACAAAAGTTTTTCAAGCTAATGCAAATCTGTTGCTAATACACCTAAGTTGCTGTAATTCTGAATAAGCGAGCTGTTTGCAAATGACTACAGTCAGGTGTAATGTTGAAAAAACGTTTAATCCTACCTGTGAAAAGTTATTCCTTGAGCTCTGCTCGCTACCGTCCGCCTATTGGCACAGGAATACGCCGCACAGTGCTCCGGCATCGCTGAATCCACTGATCTATAAATATTTATTTATAGATCAGTGGCTGAATCACCATAGTAATGACTGGAGCGTACGGGAAGCTTGACCAGACTAAGATGGCGGCCGTATTTCTCGCTGCGCAGCGCCCCGAGCGGCATCTACTCTTTATTATGTCTATGGTGAGGAGGACAACCCAAACCAGCCAGGCAGCGGTGGCATTCGACCAGCACATCGACTTAGAGTCCTTTACTAAAACAGTTCTATTTAGAAATCAGTGACTTCCCAATATCCTTAGTATTTCCAGCAATGCCTATAAATTCCTGTATTTTGTGCAAAAACTCCTGTATATTTTGAAGCCTTTTGACGCACTGAAAATTAGTAATTTGTTCACTTTGTGAAAATTATGTGGAAAAGTACACTTTTGGTGAGATTTTTAAAAAGCCATGCATTTCATATCGTCGAATTGCTTTTCTCGAAACAATTTTGCCACGCTATTTCTGGGAAAATAGGCTACTTCATAAGTTTCAAACTGAAACATTTTGTTTTTGTCCTAAAGCTGGCGTTTTATAGCAAAATGTTCATGGAATTTTATTGTGAAATATATATTTCCTACAATACTCCTATATTTTCTCATAGAAGACTTTTATTTTGTCATATTTCTATCTGTCAAGTGCACTTGATACCCTGTAAATATTTTACTGGAACATGGATATTTGCAACTGAACCTACAAGTGGTGTAGCTATTGTAATGCAATTTAGCAACACAAACTTTTTTCTGGGTGGTGTATTTTATATTTTTTGGTAACACATTGGAGCAGTATTCCATTGTAAAAATAAATAAATACTTTCAATGGTTTCCTTCGTTATATAGTGCCTGTTTGTAACACTGTTTTGCTGTATCTCTGGAAGTATTTGGTCTAGAAAGTCATGGCTGGGCTAAAACTACTCAAAAATCTCCAGATTGACTGCAACTTCAACCTCTATTTGCAGTACTCAAGGCTGTCAGGCCTGTGAATTTTCCATCCCTCTTTACACTAAAACATAATTTAGATTTTTTTGACCACTGCATGTGCTGCTTTTCAATCCAACTGAATAATTTGAATTGGAGAAAAATTGTTTAAAACACTGATTTTCTTATTTGGCATTGGTTTGAATATTTTCTGGAGCCCATGCAAGTGAAACACTAATGCTGCAGAAAGTATGAAATTTTTTTAATGACACAATCACTGCATCAGCATTCAGCAATCATTATCACTGTGTGGGCTGTGATTGCCGTGAAAACATGCCTATATGTATATATATAAAATTTATTTTGATTTACTGCACATTTTAGCTTATTTTTGTTTATCTGTATTTAAGGTGGGAACTGTACTCTTTCTGCTATAGCAACCAACTTTCCCACTGGAGATTAATAAAGCATTTCTATTCTATAAACAGCGTTGTACAACATTAAAATGGACAAGTGTTTTTGTTAAAGACATCCAGTCACAACTGTTGCTCATCAGCTGGGCTCACTGTGATAATTCTGCCGGCACATCCACGGTACTACTAGTAAAACTACCTTTTAACACAGTGAAATCTTACCCGTGATCTTCTTTCTGCATTGTAATGTTTATTTACATACAGGAGAAGTTTGTGAACTTGATCTATGTACTTCTGCTCTGACTGTCACAGTCCACAACACATCGCTGACGACCTCTGCATCGTCTTCGGAGGGTTCCTCGATTTGTCTTCCTGTTTCTCTACAGCCAGCGTTTTTACCACAGTCTCATCTGCATTGATGCCAACACCTGAAGACTTCCTCCTCTCCAGAAGAGAGGCGCTGCAGACTGATGTGGTGTCCTGAAGTGTAACGGGGGACATCTTCAGTGGTCCAGACGGAACAATGACTCATGATACAAAGATACACGTTAAACTAAACAAATGTGTTTCAAAAAAGTTATCAAATAACACATATACCTCAGAAACTTCTTTAAATAGATCTCAAATCTGTTAACACTAATTCTGCAAATCAAGAAAGGACAGTTTTGTCAGCTTGACAAAAACCTCAGTGTTAAAGAGTATCACAAAGGCAGTAATCAACGTTCTTTGTTCACTGAGGATTCCTGCTCGGGACTCTGTGAGCTCATGTAAAAGGAGACGATCATGTGACTCATGTTCAGCTGCTTCAGTCAACAGGTTGTTTTAACGGAGAACAAAGAGGTATATAAGAAGTGATTTCTGCGGCTACTGCAAGAAAGCAATGCTTGTAGAAAACTCGTAAACGTATGCAATGTTTATTTTATTGATCAGTGCAGCTGCACTTTAGAGCTGTTAACTTTAAACTTCATATTGTGCATTTGGGACTGACACTGTCCCATAATGCAAGATATTACTTTAATGTGTGGCCAAGACAAAGTGAAATTAATGTTGTTCATTCATTATTCTGTTACAAATACCAGTAGAGTAATCTGTGTTCAATCTGCTGAAGCATCAACAGAGTAAAACAGCTTTGTCAGCAAATCAGGGCAAAACATATCTATGCATTTTCTGCATCACCAGCTGAGTACATGTTCTGCAGCAGCTCGACGCATACAGTGTGCGATACTGTGACTGCTTCATTCAGTCATTTTAGTAACTTTCAGCTCAACAGGTTTACAGATGAAACACTTTCCCTCAGCTGAGAATCTGTATCGCTCACAAATAATTGTCAGTGTGGCAATGCTATGTGCTTTGGCTCACTGCCAAATGACTGACAATGCCACCTGGGGGAACTTCACCCCCCAGGAAATCTGATTAGAGGGAACCACCACTCCAATGCAGGGAAAGGTCTCACAGGTACGTATGAGAGAGACAGACGTGACTCAAATATACACAAAATAGAATTTCAAACAGCTTAATAAAGAAAAAACACAGGGAGTCCGTCTGTGCCACTATGGGACGGCCTGAAGGGTTGCTGAGTAATTTGTGTATTTTAGGCAACAGGCCGTAAATGGTGTTTACAATATAAGAAAACATCTAATTCTGAGTCTGAGTTTCAACTTTTCATTATTTTCAAGGTAAGAGATTATTTCCATTTGAAAAGTAGTGGTGGGGGTCAAGATTTAACTTTCTGTAAAATTCAACATTAGAATGTCCTGCCTGTGTTTATTAGCACACTGAACACCAATATCACCACCGTCATCAGCTGGTTTGATGACGGCGTCTTTATCATTCATCAGTTCATGCAGTGCAGCCCTTCAGCTCAAGTTAGGTGATCTGGTGTGTGATTCGGTGACTCTCTGCGTAATGTTCCGCTCCACAACTCGACAAAAAGTGTTTATGGACACATTAGGGTCCGAGCACCAAATGGTGCAAAGACCGCACTGAAACCCATGGGTTTAGTATTTTTCATTCTTTGTCTGTCTTTTGAATCACAGTTTTGAAGACCTAAAAATACTGGAAAACGTGTGAAATTTTGCCCTCAAATCAGGACCAGCAAAAAAAAAAAAAAAAAAAAAAGATATTTTTGGGGAAATTGCATAGGTGTGTGCCAAAATAGCTCAATATCGCCACCTGGACAATTTTGAACAGGAAAACCCAGCATTTATTTAGCGCTGACAAAGATTTTAAAAAAAAGGGGTGGTGGTGGTGGTGGTGGTGGGGGGGGGGGTTGGTTGGCAATTCTTCTGCAACCTTTGACCAATCGCACTTGAAGCACTTTTTGCACTTACTACAGGTTTTTCCTTATGTCTGAATTCTTGCTTGTGTTGTACGTCGCTTTGGACAAAAGCGTCTGCTAAATGAAATTGTAGAATTGTAGAATTGTAGAACTACGGCCTGCACGTGTCACCTACAGCTATGAAATTTGGTATGCACATGTAACTCGTCAAAATGAATGAAAATGGACCTGACCACCATACCTTAACCACAACAGGAAGTTGGCCATTTTGTACAAATTTTGGACCAAGTTTTGTACATTTCCGAAAGATATAAAATCAGAGTAAACCTCAACAGATCTCAAATTTGGCCAGGATGTAGAGCAGGCATGGGTGATGAAACGTCATCAAAATGCTCTGCGAAAGTCTGAGGCGTGGAAAGAATTTCAATGTTTCGCCATGAAACAGGAAGTGCTGTGTAACTGACCTGTACATGCTCCAATTTGCCTCAAACTTTACAAATGCGATCAGAGTCCGGCCCTCATCACATCCATAGGCCAAAATACACTGTCAGTCACAGCGCCACCTGGTGGACTTGCTTAGATTCACAGAACAGTAAGGATGTGAGGACCCAACCAACGCTGCTTGCAGCCTGAACTCATTTTTGGATTGATATTGCTTTGGGATTTAAAAGTCAGAACAGGCCTGTCTGTAGCAGGGCTTATTGCTTAATTTTAAATTACTTGAAAAACTTATGAAGATCTTCTTTTAAATGGAAAACATTCAGCCAGCTGCAGGGCACAAAGTATAGTCCTTTTGACAAGAGGGAAACTCCTTAGAAGAAACATTCAGTCGGGTATATGGATGCAACCCCCATCTGCATTTCTTCCTCCTCTTCAGTCCGGATTTGTGTTTGTGTAAAAAACAAAAGAGGAGTCACTCGAGAGAAAATCACTTTCCATGGAAATGTTGTCACACCGGCAGTGTGAGGGAATTTGTGTTTCGTAACCTTAGTTTCTGTGTGGCCTCGCATGACTGTATAGTGGGATGGTGATGGTTGTTCTTTAAACTACCAGTGGTACACCTCTTTTCTCTGGTAGTCTTCAGTGTCACATACTGTTTCAACTTGATATTGAGTTTAGTCTTTCTTTATATGTATGAGTGAAGACTGTGATGGAAAGGTAGCTCCAAGCTTTTCATCTGGGGTTCTCTTTCTCTTCATCTGGGGACATTCTTTGGAAGAATGTCATGATGGAACTTCAGGATGATGTTTTCTGTATGGAAGAAAATAGAGTGCTGAAGAGAGAAGCTCTTCGGACATGTAATTCATGAAGCTGGTACATGGAAGAAGGACGAAGGCATCCAAGAGGTTCAAACAGACTCCTGCATGCTGCCCAACTCACAAGCATTTTAGTGCTTGACCTTTGTCAGACACAGTTATAATATACTCATAGTTAGCCAGTTTATAACAAGTGATGACATATTTCTCTTCTGTTTAACTTTTCCAGTACTGATATCTGGTCCTGGCGTTAGAGTACTTGTGTACCATGCACTTGTGGTAGCATCTGCTCCTGTTTAAAGTCTATCTGCAAACGCTTCTAACTCTCATTAAAGCTGAAGTTTCAAAGTGTTCAAACTAGATTTTGCCTTCTTTACAAACTGGGTCCAAGATTGCTTAATGAGTAAGATAATAAAACCAGTTTAACTTTGCATAGTGTAGTAACAACTCCTGTTAGACGTCTTGTGATCCCTAAGATTTACCTTCTGGCCTTTTGTGGAGATCCTCATATGAAAGATCAAAACCTCTGATCTACTTATTGTAGGTGTTTTTGTTCCTAATGTGCTTTGAAAAAAGACAGAAAAGTAGAATAACAGGGAAGAAAGTCATGGTAATGGATGAAAAATGAAACAATAATGTCACAGACTATGTGAAAGTATCCTTAGAGTAGTTTTTAAATGGCACAGGTCTCTGTTAGGATCAGTGTCAGAGTCCTCTCAAAATTATTGGAAGAACATTAGCTTCTGTCATCAAACTGAAGACACAGAGCTGCTCAGGGTGGATGGTTAAATCAGAGGTTGGTTCTGTGCCGATTAAACACCGAATGTAAAAATGTACTGCTGCTATTGTTTGATGCTCTGTACTGTAGGTTTTTAGTGTTTGTTTTGGTGTTTGGTTTAATATTGCTCATCAAACAGTGCACATTATGCAACACTAGACTTCTTTTCTTCAAATCTGACAAGTAATTCACATTAAATAGATTCACAAAGTGACATCATGGATCAGTGTGAAGAGCTCGACTCATGTCCCAGAGCTCAGATTAGTTCAGAGCTGGTTAGTCCTGCTCTGCATGTTTGATGCTGTAGCTTTGGCGTGGGAATCTGTGAAGCTCAACGGGATTCTTTTAATTCTGATTATTTTTGTGGTTAGGCCTCCTGAAGCCACTACCTGCATGTTTCAATACTACGCACTTAGAGAGCATTTATTTCCCCATATTCTGCACTAAGTTCATCCTATGGCATCTAATAATGTAAAAATATTTTGCCTGTAGAGATAAACACTTATAATATCACTTTAGCATGTGGCCTGATGCTTCGTTTTAGTTGTCAATAAACAAATTTTCAAACAAATTTAGTATCAGGCACACAGTTAGTGAGTTTAAGGGCTTCTACACTCTTGATTTGTCCAGCTGGTGATGCAGATTGTCTTTGGTAACAATCAGGACCAAAAAAATTGCAACTGAAAGTCATTTGGATAAGCAGAAGGCTCAGGTGCCATTTACCAGACGGGCTAAGAAAACATATAATTAATTTGAATGTAATCTAATGAGACTCCAAACACATCTGTCCCCTGTGAATTAAAACATACCAGTAATTTACAAGACTCAGAAACAAAAAGCCACAGCTGGTTGTTAAAGTGAGAGAGAGAGAGAGAGAGAGAGAGAGAGAGAGAGAGAGAGCGAGAGAGAGAGAGAGAGAGAGCGAGAGAGAGAGAGAGAGAGAGCGAGAGAGAGAGAGAGAGAGCGAGAGCGAGAGAGGGAGAGAGAGAGAGAGAGGGAGAGCGAGAGAGCGAGAGAGAGAGAGAGAGGGAGAGAGAGCGAGAGAGAGGGAGAGAGAGCGAGAGAGAGAGAGAGCGAGAGAGGGAGCGAGAGCGAGAGCAAGAGAGGGAGCGAGAGAGAGAGAGAGAGAGCGAGAGAGAGGGAGAGAGCGAGAGCGAGAGAGGAAGTGCTGTTTGTGATCTTTCAAAATAAAAAATCTCCGTAATTTTACCTGGTTTTCTCAAACGAGGTAAAAGAACAGCACCTCCCAAATATAACAGAGTGAGGTGACATTGTTTTTCTCCGCATCATTTAGACAATTTTCGAGGCATTTTCAATTGTCAGCTTGGATCATTACTTGTCATTTTAGATCATTTTTTTGTCCTTGGAATAATTTTCAAGCGATTTAGGACAAAAGTCATGTCATTCTGGACAAATTTTCTGTAATTATAAATCATTTTAAAATCATTTTGACAAATTTTCGAGTCATTTTGGACACGTTTTCAGCCATCTTAACTTAATAAAAAGAACAGAATCAAAATGTTTTTTGAATAAGCTCATTTTAGTATTGTTTAGCTAATTTGAAGGTGGCTGTTATTAAATTCAGATGGTTACTTCGTTGACATTTTAGTGATGTCCAGTCATTTTTTTTAATTAATAAGTGATTGTTTCCACAATAAATAATTATGGAATCTGTAAAGACATGATCATAATGAACATAAAGACAGTAGTTTTTTCTTTACTTTTAATAAAAATGTATTCAAGATATATCCTATGGACTTCAGAAGTCCCTCAATTATATATTGACCAGGACAATTTTTGAGTCATTTTGGGCAATTCCCTTGTCGTTTTCAGCAAGTTTGTGTCAGTTTGGATCTTTTCTCGTCATTTTGGATCATTTTTTGCATGTTTGGGACAATTTTCGAGTCATTTAGGACAAATTTCATGTCATTCTGGACTAATTTTCCAGATTTATGGATAATTTTCAAGTCATTCTGGATCGGTCAATATATAATTGCACGACTTTTTATAACATAGTTGACATTTTAGTGATATCAAGTCATTTTTTATTAATAAATGATTGTTTCCAAAATAAATAATTATGTAATTTGTAAAGACGTGATGATAATAAACAAAAAACTACTTTTTTTTACTCTTAATGAAAATGTGTGCGAGATATATCCTGTGGACTTCAAGAGTCCCTCATTTATTTATTGAACCAGTGTTTTTGTACTTAGGATAATTAAATATTAAGTTTTTCTGATCTGATTGATTTTTAAGTGGAAAAACCAAAAGATCTTGAAATAATGTCGCTTATTGTCCTGACCGTGGTGCTTTTATTTTGAAAGGCGCCTCTCTCAGAGGATGGATTGGGTCAGTGGCACAGAAGAACTCGGGCTGAGTTTGGTTTGTTCAGTCTTCTGCTGATAAAAACTCGTTGAGCTGCTGGCACACACTCACCCAGCTACCGCATTTTTGTGGTCAGAGACGTTTAACAGCGTCACTTACGGAAACAAAGACCTTCGGACTATGGAAGTGCTTCAGGACGAGCAGAAACTGTGGTGAGTTTGTTGTTTTACTAGTTTTTCCTCCTTCGTGTTTCCGACGTTAAACTGTTCCTCACAGTTCGTACTGCATGTAAACAGCTAAACACGTTTGGTTTTCCTCTCAGAAGCGTTACAATTAATGTCATTGGGTTTAATTTCAGAGCTTGTCCGTGTTACTTGGCGATGAGTGTAAACTGGTTTTTCCTCCTTTTATCGGTTTTATGGTGAATCCTACCAGCAGCACTGTGTATTCTCAGAATGTTTTTAGGTTTAATACTTAAGGTACACTTTCCTAATTCAAAACTCTTAAAGTTCAGTATTTCCTTTAACCCCAGCTGCATTCATGTAAGTGTCCTTACTGTTCTTGTGTTCTTCTGTTTTTATTTACAGTGGTGGAAAAAGTTTTCACATTTTACGCAGTCTTAAATATTATCATGAAATATTTGTGGAAAAAAATCTTTTTTGTGTTTCAAAAGGTGTCCCTGCATTAGACAGACGCAAACAAATACAGAAAATATGTTTTTGTTTATTGCTTACAAGAAAAATTAACAAAACTAAATTCTACCAAAATGAATAAATACTCAAAACTTCTTATTTTTATGGAATCAATCAATTTTAGGTTTTTTAATGGCTTTTTAAGGATTTGTTTAGTATTTTGGCAGTGACTGGACTAAAAGAAATTACACTTGAAGACCTAAGAGTGATTCTTAATGTAATATTTGACAATATATGGGGTGTCTGAGAGCTTTTTCCACCTCTGTATATGGTTACGTAGTGTGGATGCCTCAAATTTCACCTTGTGGGGCTAATAAAAGATATTCTATTCTATTCCCCTTACAGGAATGTAAATAGTGCTCCAAACACTTAAACTGTAACATGTATATATACTTCATATTGTTTTAAACACATCTAACTTCTTGAATGTATGATACTCAGAATTCTATTTATTTGGTTTTACCCAGCATAATTGTTTATTGTACTTCCCGTGCTGTCCTGAGCAGATCTCCTCTCTGTGTTTGACTCGCTGGTCTGTCCGGTCCATGTAGCCCAGCTGGCCTCCTTTGTTCCGGCCACACAAACTGATTAGCATGCACCATCCCACCAGAGCATCTGTCCAGGCAGACGCTGCTTTTGTTCCCCGTTTAAAATGCGAAACTTTGCCCGTTTTGTCCAACTGTCCTCTCATATTAGAACCCCTATAGACGTGTCAGCCCCTCTCCACACGCAAAGGTTGACCTGAAACCCGGAGAAAGTTCAGCCTGGGTGGACAAAAGCAGAGCTGAAGTGACGGTCACAGTTACAGCTGTCAGATATCTGAGAGTCAAAGGCAGGGGAAATCAATAGGACAATATTAATGCCTGGGTTTCTGCAGTTATTTAACGTGGAAATGGTTGTTTTACCGAGAACACATTTAGAAGATGAGATACAACTGAATCTGAGTCACTTCACACCTCAGCTAAACAATTTCTAAAGAGAAACCCTGATTATGAGTGTGAAATATGTCACAGTATGACAAATGTACACACACACACACACACGCTCAAAAAAACTCATGCAGAATATTTCATTTTGGTTGCTAAAATGAAATATTCCCTGGAAGTTGCAGTTTGGTCTAACAAATCAAGATATTTTAACCCCCTCAACAAATAAGAAAAAAAACACATTCACAAAACAAACAAGCAAATATTTATAGTGTGTGTGTGTGTGTGTGTGTGTGTGTGTGTGTGTGTGTGTGTGTGTGTGTGTGTGTGTGTGTGTGTGTGTGTGTTAGTTCTTTTTTGTTTTATTTTATTTTTTGCTCATTTTTATGTATATTTTCATATATGTATATATATGAACCAAAACAAATAGCAAAATGTGTGTATATATATATAGATAGATATATATCATGGTAGAGACTGTGATTTGGTAGAATTGGAGTCTCTACCAGTAGAGACTGCAATCTCTACTGGTAGAGACTCCAATTCTACCAAATCACAGTCTCTACCATGATATACCGGGCTTTGCAAAAGTTCTGTTACACGGTTTCATGATCTTTAGAGACGTTTACATGTCGGAGTGAAAAATTCCATTAAATAAACTGAAAGTTCTACCTTATAGGCAGGTGTCCTTAATACAAATTTTTTTCTCCGGTGAAGTTGTATCAAGATGGAAGTCAAAAGAGTTGAGATATCTGCTCTCCTTCATGCTGGCCACAACAAGTCTGACAGAGCCAAGCAGCTGAACATCAGCCGGATGACCGTCCACAGAGTCGCGAAGAGGCTCAAGAATGGTGAAGATCTTTCAGTGATCTATCAAGAATGGTGAAGACCTGAAAGATCTTCACCATTCTTTCGCCTCTCCGTGACTCTCTGGATGGTCATCCGGCTGATGTTCAGCACGAAGGAGAGCAGATACACACGTGGACAAAATTGTTGGTACCCCTCAGTTAAAGAAGGAAAAACCCACAATTCTCACTGAAATCACTTGAAACTCACAAAAGTAACAATAAATAAAAATTTATTGAAAATTAAATAATCAAAAACAGTAATTACTTTTGAATTGTTGATTAACATAATTATTTAAAAAACAAACTAATGAAACAGGCCTGGACAAAAATGATGGTACCTCTATAAAAGATTGAAAACTATTTGACCAGAGTGACATGATTAACTCAGGTGTGTCATTTAATTGACATCACAGGTGTTTCCAAACTCATAATCAGTCAGTCTGCCTATTTAAAGGGAGACAAGTAGTCACCCTGCTGTTTGGTGAAAAGGTGTGTACCACACTGAACATGGACAACAGAAAGCGAAGGAGAGAATTGTCCCAGGACATCCGAAAAAAAATGATAGACAAACATCTTAAAGGTAAAGGCTATAAGACCATCTCTAAACAGCTTGAAGTTCCTGTGACAACAGTGGCTCATATTATTCAGAAGTTCAAGACCCACGGGACAGTAGCCAACCTCCCTGGACGTGGCCGCAAGAGGAAAATTGATGACAAATTGAAGAGACGGATCGTTGGAATTGTATCCAAAGAGCCCAGAGCAACCTCCAAAGAAATTAAAGGTGAACTCCAAGGCCAAGGTACATCAGTGTCAGATCGCACCATTCGTCGTTGTTTGAGCCAAAGTGGACTTCATGGGAGACGACCAAGGAGGACACCACTGCTGAAAAAAACTCATAAAAAAGCCAGACTGGAATTTGCAAAAATGCATGTTGACAAGCCACAAAGCTTCTGGGAGAATGTCCTTTGGACAGATGAGACCAAACTGGAGCTTTTTGGTAAGGCACATCAACTCTATGTTCATAGACTCAAAAAGCAAGCATACGAAGAAAAGAACACTGTCCCTACGGTGAAACATGGAGGAGGCTCAGTAATGTTTTGGGGCTGCTTTGCTGCATCTGGCACAGGGTGTCTTGAAAGTGTGCAAGGTACGATGAAATCTGAAGACTATCAAGGCATTCTGGAGAGAAATGTGCTGCCTAGTGTCAGAAAGCTTGGTCTCAGTCGCAGGTCATGGGTCTTCCAACAGGACAACCATCCAAAACACACAGCCAAAAACACCCAAGAATGGCTGAGAGAAAAGCGTTGGACTATTCTAAAGTGGCCTTCTATGAGCCCAGATCTGAATCCCATTGAACATATGTGGAAGGAGCTGAAACATGCCATTTGGAGAAGACACCCATCAAACCTGAGACAACTGGAGCTGTTTGCTCATGAGGAGTGGGCCAAAATACCTGTTGACAGCTGCAGAACGCTCATTGACAAACACAGAAATCGTTTAATTGCAGTGATTGCCTCAAAAGGTTGTGCAACAAAATATTAAGTTATGGGTACCATCATTTTTGTCCAGCCCTATTTCATTAGTTTGTTTTTTTAAATAATTATGTTAATCAACAATTCAAAAGTGATGGCTGATTTTGATTATTTAATTTTCAATAATTTTTTATTTATTGTTACTTTTGTGAGTTTCAAGTGATTTCAGTGAGAATTGTGGGTTTTTCCTTCTTTAACTGAGGGGTACCAACAATTTTGTCCACGTGTGTATATCAACTGTTTTGACTTCCATCTTGATACAACTTCACCGGAGAAAAAAAATTGTATTAAGGACACCTGCCTATAAGGTAGAACTTTCAGTTTATTTAATGGAATTTTTCACTCCGACATGTAAACGTCTCTAAAGATCACGAAACCGTGTAACAGAACTTTTACAAAGCCCGATATATATATATATATATATATATATATATATCATTTCTTCTATCATTTTATTTGGCTCTTGTCCAAATGACTGTTTACGTAAAAAAGGCAAAATGTGACATTTCTTTTTAACTTGATTATGATCCTCTTATTATGATGCTAATCTTTAGTCAGATCTTCCAGCTTTTCTTCAATACAAAGACTGATGTCTAATCCGTCTTTTTAAATCGGATTCTGTGTCCTAATTCTAATGTTGACACGTGAAATAATCCGGTTAAATTGTTTGAAAGGTGCTGTAATAGCTTAATCTGCTCTTAACTGAATTTTAAGCGTGTAGGCCTCCAGTGAAGGAGCTTCAGGACAGTTTTCATTGATGAAATTAACACTGATGTAAGCAGAACGCACACAAACACGCTCCCTCTGCCGTAGTCTTAGCTGGACGCTGCTCACTGACATTTTGCAGTGTCTTTGTCTCTTATCTGTTACCATGGAGACCTGTGTTAGTTTTGTGTCAGTGTGTGTGGTCTGGGAGGTATTTCCTCTTCAGTGCTGATGTGAGATCACCTCTGGGTGGTGGAGCCCTGTTTCCGTGAGCTGGTGTGGTCTGGTTTGGGCAGGCTGGAGGATTGTTAGCTAGTCCTGTAGAAAAATAACAAACTTCTTCAGCAGGACACCTAAAAGAACGTACTGTGGGCTTTATACACCAATAAACCATCAGCATGCTTTTTAACACCCTGATAGTCTGTTAATTGATGCAGCTCTTTTGAGAATAACTTTTCTAGAGGTTTAATGGAGTTGAATGCAGGAACAGCAGAAGATAATCATGTTCAGGTCCTGGCCTACACCAGAAAGTTGTAATTATTATGTCAGCCTCTGTGTGCCCATGGTAGACCTTCATAGGTGATTTTAATAATTTTGGCTGATTGTACATCTAGCAGACTGTGTGGGAATGTGCAAATCGTGATGATCTGTCCTCTAAGATTTCTTACTTTTGTTTTAGTGGGACACTTTACAAAGTTGGCATCATTGTGATTGACTGTCCAGCTGAGCAGCGGTTTTACCATCCAGAACATCTGGACACATCTGTGGCTAAGATACTCTACAGTGATCCACTGACAGACACCAAACGTATACTTAAACTGGCCAAGGAAGCTCAGAGACCAACAGTAGAGGACTGGGCCTGCTAACAGGATGCTGAGTAAATGCAATGCAGAGTTGATCTCAAAACAAAGAGTCTGAAAGAAGCTGATAAGAGCTAGGTGGGGCCCTGTGAGTTTCAGCTTAGGCAGCCTCTCTGTGGTTTCTTGGCTTCTCTGAGCCTAACGTTAGTCATTTTGATACCCGCTATCAAAGCATTTGTTATCAGTTTGATCAGCTAGCTTTGGGTTTTCAATCCTGTTTCAAGTGTGAGAGTATGGAGTTTTGAATTACATGTGACATAATCAGAAATCAGGAAAAAAAAGCTAAAGTTGTAGAAAGCTGGTTCCACCCACGGATCTTAAGAACTGTCCTGAAATCCAATCTAAGCTGTCCTGAAATGAATTTGGACCTCTCTGAATTTTAAAAGGGGCATGAAACAGCATGATTTAATTGATCTTTTTTACATAATTAATCCTACGTGGTTGGATTGGTGAGGTTGAAAATTGACCTGGAAAGAAAGTAGTCATGGTTTTGATTACAGGTAAACCTTTCAAGTGGACACACAAAACTTTGGTTTCAACAATCTGGGAGCATGCTTGCAACCCTGTTTAAAGTAAAATGATGCCATAATATAGCATTTCAGAATTAAGTTACAATTATATGTATTGTTTCACATAGGCATGTGAACCTCAACACCGCTTAATGAGATTCAAAAGAAAGTTTCCGAACCGCAAACCAACAGAGCATCCCCATAAGCATAGTAATGTTTTTAGAAGAGAGAGAATGATCTCATCTTGATGTACAATAAATAAAACAAACAAATGAAACCTAGAGACCATGGAGAACGACCAGGGTGAAGGTACCTGACTATGCTGAGTTCAGGCCACTACACATTGTGCGATTTTCGGCCGTCCCAGATGAACTATAACAATGGTGAGAGAATCGTGTTGATATCTTTGGTCTTGGCTCTAAATTAGTGGTTTTACGTCTCACTGTGAGACAGGTTCAAGGACGGCCGTTGTCATGATGACCAAAGACAAGCTGCCTTAAAATTCTGATTGTCAGAAATTCTGGGTGATCATCTCACAGTCTGACTGCTGCTGGACCTACACCAGCTAACTAACCAATAGAAATGCAGGATGAAATGACGTACTGATCAGTTAGACACTGGAGATAAACCCAGATAGATGATTTGTGGCGATGAAACGCATCAAAACAAGTATGCTGGATTTAAACAGAGAAGACAGCCTAGTAGAGGGTTCATGTTTGGCTAGTTTCCCTGTGATTGTAGGAGCTCAGTTTATGCTTCAGTTGTTTTCATGGATGGACGGCGCACACTTATGACATTTTATTCTTATGCATTCATGTCGACTCACATACGTCGTAGGCTGAGATTCAGCTGCGTTTCCATGGTGCAATCTGTACAGAGCAAACTTCACGTCATACCCAAAGATCATTAGATTCATATCGTACAGCGTAGTAAGCCGTGAACTTATGAGATTGTTAAAATCGCACAGTGTGAGAGTGCCTTTAAAGGTTCATAGAGGCTTTCCTGGACCAGCTAACATCTGGGCAGAGCCCTGCACCAGCCTCTGGACACACCCCGACTCAACTTCAAGTCCATCTTTCCACCTTCCCAAGTTCCCACCTTCCAAAGCATCCACCAGGGGAGATCTAATGGCTTGATGGAGGCGACTATGGTCAAGTTTTCTTACTGCTCTTGGTGAGGCATCTGTTACTAATGCATACATTGCTGCCCAAGCCAATCTGCAATGGTTAAAAGAAAGAATGATTTGTGAGATTGGAAAACCTGAATTAAGGCCAAAGAAAGCTGGCTAACCCACTTATCTCTTTGAATCAGGCCTCAGGTGATGACTTGCTGTAATGTTGACTGCCTCTGTGGCTAAATAATTCAGAAGATGGAATCCACCACCATTAGCTGTCCCTGTCCTAAACCAAACCTTTTATCGATTCTTCCATTTATTTACACCTTTTACATCATAACCTATGTTCAAGAGGATAGAATTCAATTATTGACAGAGTCTGTGCAGCCAAGTGTGCTGGTACATTTACTGTTGTAAGCTGATGTTTCCTCAGTCGCACTGCATAGTCTGAATGAAAAAGGAAACCGGACTAAAGAAGAAGAAAGTAGTTCCTTTGGTGCAGACCACAGTCAATGTCTAACTATCTTCAGTCAGATTATGCTTCTAGAGTCAACATTACTTTACTTAGATTAAAAGTACATCACTTTTCTTACTGTCTGTAATAAGAACAAAAGTGATTTTGTTTTTGTGAGTGTGTGACTAATTGTCAAGGAATGGTTCTAATAATTGTTCAATAAAAGTTAAAAAAAAAAAAGTACATCACTAACATAAGAAAGAAAAGAGTATTACAATCCAAAACCTGTAAACCAGTTATTAAGTAGATGTGCACATGCATCAATCAGCCACAACAAGTGAACAACATCGATCATATTGGTTCTATGTGGTGTTCTACTGGGAAACCTTGGATTTTGCCATCCATGTTGGTGAAACTTAGACATCCAAACAAACATTGTGCCAGAACAAACACACTCCCTCATGCAAGAGACAATCCCATACGTCACTGGCCTACCCCTGCAGCAAAATGCACCCCGCCACACTGCAAAAACATCAACCAATCAGGAGCATCTTTAGGAACATAACAGTCACCCAAGATGTTGATTTGACCTCCAAACTTCCTAGATCCCATTCTGATCAAACATCAACAGGATGCAGTGGAACAAGTTTGATTCCCAAACGTCCCACCGAAGAACCCAGAGCACCCAAAGGATCCACTGCCAATGCCCTGGTCCAGACCCCATAGTACACCCTGAGAGATCCTCTGGTCCAGGTTCAATGGTTCAGAGCATTTTTGACAACATGAGGGGGACCAGAACAATATTAGGCTGGGGGGGTCATGATGTTATGCCTGATTGATGTAAAAGACATAAATATTTTATGAGGCTTATGGAAATAAAACGTGAAAATGCAATTTGGCACTAACATCGAATAATGCCAGTGTCATGGGTGAATTGTCACCATGGTTACGTTGACCAGTTGTAGTCAAGAATAGGCTGTGTGGCAAGCTGTGACTCCATATAGTCTGATGATGTTTTATGATAAGAAAGCTTGAGGTCAGAGTCAGAAGTGTGAGGTAAAATCAGCTTTGAACAGAGCAGCATGTGATTCCCCTCTGTGCCAGACTGGGGGAGGAGGGATCCACTACGTCGCCGTCACGAGAGGAAAGCGAAGCACAAAGAGCGGTTGTTGTAGAGGAGTGAAGTCACTTTAGAAGTCGTCCTTTATGTCTGGTGTCCAGTTTCAGGCAGTGAATGGGTCTCTGTCACCCTGCAGTTCACTGGCTGTATTCATGTTCACTGAAATAAGCTCTGGTCATGATGGAGGGGTGAGGCTGGTCAAGGGGTTCATCTGTTTTCATGATACGTGTAACTATAAATGCCTTCCACCCACTCAGCCCATCAGATTTCCTGGGCAGTACCTTCAGCATGGCTGCAGGGTTTCCCCCAGGAAATTGGTTTTGGAGGTGGTCAGTGTCAGTCAACATGAGTGCTGAAGTGGAGCATTATAGAATGTGGAAAACTCAAAGGTCTTTTTTAGTTGATTCAACCTATACTTGGAGATCTGAGGTTACAGCCATAGACCATGACATCACCCACTGGTTGGTGGAGTTTTGTTTTGAAGCCTTCATCTTGACATTTGGCCATGCAGGTGTTTTCACGAGTGAATGGCAGGTCTGACTGGACAACCCAAGAACACTGTGCATGGTAATATGTCAGCAACCTGTCAATCAAAATTACCCCCACCCTTAAGCATACCCTAACCCAGGGGTGTCAAACAGGTGGCCCGTGGGCCATGACCGTCCCGTCAAAGGGTCCAATCCAGGCCGTGAGACAAGTTTGCAAATGGGACCATGAGTTACAAAAAGAATGCCATGCTGTATTCAGAAAGTCCTGAAATTAGTGTTCGGGATACTCATCAGGAAAATGTTTATTGAGGGAAAAGTAGGGTGTGATAGACCTTCAAACACTTGTTTTTGCAACCAGAGGACTTTCCCTGTTAGCTGTGGGAAAGAACGTAGCGTTAATGTTTAAGGCACTTCCAAATTGGCTTCACTTTTCAGTCCCAGCGTCTATCTCCATCTTTTGTATGCTGTCTTTAAGCATAATATGGACTCCTAAAAGACATGACACTCCAGATCTGTAGGACAATTATCTATTGGGATGTTTTTGGTTCATTTCTGCTCAGATTTTTTGCAGGATGCCTCCAGGTGGACAGCAAAAACCAGTAGTTTTGAAGTCTCATTCAAGTGATAATGATTGATCAGTTTTCAAAACCAGTTAGGAGGACGGGCCAGTAGCTATACAAGTTGTCAAAAGTTTTAGTGTATTCATAGTTAGCGAGTTTGTTTATTTTTTTCTTGATAAGTCTTGTAATTACAATAATCCAAAATGATGTATAAATGCAGGGGGACATTTCTGGATCCAGCATTTTGACTGGAGCTGACTTTAACACACAAAACACGAGAAGAAAGTTTCTGGGTGATACATGAGCTTCAGTGGAAGATTTGAAGGAACCAGCATTACTGTCGTTAGCCGCGTTGTTTCTCAGCACATCACAGCATGATCCTTATCATCATCACATCTCTTCACCATTTAGCTCCCACATGCCACATCCTACCGCTTTTGATATTTTCTCTACCGTTTTGTTTGATATAAGAAGCTCTTCATCTTTGTTTCCTGTCACACGGTTCTGTCATGATTTTATCTGTAGCCTTTAGAGAAAACCTGCATGTATAGCAGCTTCACAGTCAGTTCTGTAGTTCTGTATTAACCTTTGCTATTCATTGTGTTTGATGATGAAAGCCAAAATTTACTGCTTTACGTCTGTTCTGTTGTGTTTTGGAGCTTGTATTCACTGAAAGTAAGTATGTAACCTGAACGTTAATTGTGTAAAGCTAAATTTAAAGGTTTTAGAAGATCCCACGCTGCAGAACTTTACAGAAATGTCAAAGGGGTGTGAAAAGAACAGGTAAAAGGTCAACCAGTATTGAGTCAGCTTAGCGAGAAAATGTTAAAACAGACAATTCCAGTTGACTTCCCACTATGGTATCATGAACTTGAATTTGAAACTCTTAAAGATGTAGCTAATGAATTTCATCAGTAAGAAGAATGAAGAATGTATTTAAATTCTAATAATAATATCATTATGTCCTTTACAGTAGATGTTTCCTAGCATAGTGTTGGGGCTCCACTGCCCACTAAGGGTCTTTCAACCTGCAATACTTCATACCCAAAGCAGGAATTAAGTAAACCGAGATAAAGAGCCTATTTAAACGGGATGTTTAAATGGTATATCTACTCTGAGAATAGTAGGAATTTTAACAATAGAGAACAGAGTATGATATATGTTTCTGAACTGCCTCTACTGACTTTTACTGGCTTCCAAAAAAGGAAGATTTTGTGCAATGACACTTGAAATTCTTTCTGGCTATAACGTCACCATCATTTAAAACAACCACCATAACGACATGTTGTGTAACTGGCAGATTTATGATGGCACCGTGTCCTTTTCGGCCTTTTGACATCGGAGTCAGGCTTCTGAATGAATGCTCAGCCTGTTTGTTTGTCATTGTACAAAGGATTATAACATCAGTTGGAGTGTGCTGCTAAGTGAGTCACCCCGTCATGGATGCAAACGGCCCCTGTTTTACACCTAACAACCCCACTCGGTGTACTGGAGTGAATGCATTTATTGTCTGCCTCTGTTGCTCCCAGCACAAAGACAGTGTGGGCGTATTGTAGCGATGAATGGTGTTGTGTTGAAGCCTTTGTGTGTGTTTGTATGAATCTTTTAAGAGGAAAAATGATTTGCTTTGCGCATAGTCATCGATTTTTCAGTCATCACAATCATCAAAAAGTGCTCACGAAAAGTTGCTTAGCTTCTCCTGATGTTGTCTGCAGGTGATGCGTCGTGTACGTCCACCGATGGAGAAGCTCTGACGGTGACAAAGGAATTTCAACCGGTGGGAAAGTCCTCTCCCTTCCTCCCTTAAAGGCTGCACTGATGTTTTCGCTGGGTCAAGAAAACATCCCCACCTCCCCTGCGTCCACCAAAGGACCGGTCAAATATGGAGAGCTCATTGTGCTGGGGTAAGATCTTCACTGGTGAGCTTTTATTTTCTGTACTGCTTTTATGTCATCAGTGCTGAACTGGACCAGACCAAAGCGGTGCTTTTCCTTGGGTTAGACACTTAAACAAACACGTTTAAATAACTGCTGACCATGAAGAATACCTTTAGCTTTTTTACGTTAAACTTTTGCTTTACAGGCACTTCAGATTTGCTCAAGAAAAAACTGAAATCTGCCTATATTTACTCAGAGACACTTTGCTTTTCTAGTGAAATGTTTCAGTTGTGACCAAGGACTGCCCTCAATGTCAGAGGTGTTTCCAGTAATTGGCATTCAGCTGGTAAAAAGCACACATGTTGTCCCAATGCGAAACCCAGAAGACACACAGTAACCCAGAACTGGACAATAAACAGTGTGCTTTGCTTCCATGTAACGTTTTTTTTTTTGTGTGTTTTTCTCCTGCTGCCGTTTGCATTCCTGAAGTTGCACAAATCGGAATTGCATTGTTGTATTTCAGCTAAATAGATACAGAGGAAAAATTCTGGTTTTGCAAAAACGGTCACAGAAAAATCCAAAAATAAACTGAAATACTGACTTCCTCATTCACACATGCAACTCTGCTGCCACCACAGACGATTCTAGCACAAAAACAAGAAAAATATGTGAATTAGTTCTACGTTCTTCCTCATCTGACTGTGAATTATTGTGTGACGGGGCTGAATATTTGAGAATTTTGAATAATACACCCGTTTTTTTAGTAGTTTGAGAAACATGAAACATGTTTTTCTACAAATCAGTATTTTTCATTCTGTAAAAAATAGGTTACTTTGTGTTAAATCTCTGAATTCAAGCTACTGCAGAAGAACGTTTCCTGAATGAACATTACAAAGTGTTAATCATGTATTACAGGGTCAAACCGGTGGTTATTTTGGACGTATTGAGGTTGCTACCAAAAGCACATTGAAGCAGAGAAAGACCACACCACTGCATTGTTTTACCGTACTGTTGTTGCTGGTCTGAAAACTCCCTGACAATCTGTGTCTTTCTCTAAATAACCCTCTTTAACTAAGTTTATTTAGATAATAAGAAACAAATCCCTTCATTGAGCTTGGCGTGTCTTGCCTCATATTTATGTACAGCGTTACATTCTGTCTGTTGGCTTTTGTTCGGGTGCTGTAGAAGTCAGCATAAATCCATTTGACTGTGTTGAGAAACTCGACCACAGCCAAGAATGCAGCTGACTTCCTGACTGAAGGCCATTCACTGTGGACACAACAGCGAGCCTGTGGTTCAAGGAGGTTGAGGGACGTCAGGAAAGTTGTGGCTGCCGAGGTTTCAGACCTTTTGTTTGCTTTTGTATTATAGCCTCCACATGTGGAACTAAACAGTCTGGAAGGCCCTGGAACTGGTAATTACACCGGTCACAAGGTTTAATTTTAAAGAGCCGTATAGTTTGTGTTATGTGTCATGCAGTGGAGCCACTGTGGAGTTGGGGTGGTCTGACTTTGTCTAAGAAAGGAGCTGGGTGTTACTTTATCTGAAATGCAGGAAGTTTGTATTATCCACTGAAAGAATGGCTCAACTCTTGACTGAACTCTAACGTTTACTTGACCTGCGGCTAGCGGCAGTCTGGATCTAAAGATAACCTCCAGCTGAACTAAGCTGAATTAAAGGTCCCATAACATTTAGCTATAGGGATTGTCTTCTCAAATGTTAGACCATTTGTCTCAGTGTTTTTCAAATAAATGTACTCCGATTAAAGTTGTATTAAACTGGTGTCCTGATGCTTGAGTGGATAAACGTAAACCACATGACCACAGCATCCTGCTTTTGATTCTGGACTGAGACCGCTGTTGGTCTTTCGTTTTCTCTCTCCCACAAAGCTTCCTATGTTCAGAGAAAACTGTGAAAGAAATGTTGGGGAAACGTCATTGTTTGTCTTTTTACCTGCGCTACAGAGATAGGCTGGGGATTTGTTTTGCCAAGTTCAGCACAAAGGCTCGCACAGAGCAACAGATACAGAACGGTGCAGCTTACATGTTGTCTCATGTGTGTTGAATAAACAATGTTGGAATTATCTGAATATCAACAAATGTCTGTCACCTAAACCCAGCTGACTACTGGATGGACCAGTGTCAAAGATAAAGAAATAAATGATGAAGCTGTTGAAGGAACAGATGCCAGTGACTCTTTACTGAGACTTTAACCAGTTGTTTTTAACTTACAATTATTCAATGTCCTTCCCAAGTTTGAAAATGTCAACATGTTTTAGGGTTCAACACACCATGACTCATGCAGTCATCCTACTCTGAATGTCGTAAAGTTTTAAGAAATTCCTGTCATTCTTATAGAGTATGTACGAATGTGACGTGTACATCTTGTAGGATTCAGGTGTCTGTCGTACTTTGAATGCCATAAAGTGTATTTGAAAGAATGTATGTAAATCTTAATGAGCATGAATTATTTCTGTAAAATGATTGCTGCTCTGCACAAAGTTCTTTTAGTGGTTTTACATTCTAAGAAATGGTCTAGAAAGACTTGATTAGAACACAAAACACAACATTTAGTAGTTGGCTGTGGTCTCCACTTCTTTCTTGTGACCTGCAGAACAATAAGTGTGTGTGTTTGTTTAGGAGCAGCATAACTCAGTCAAATCCAATTAAAAAAAAAACTCAACCTAAACAGCTTCAGCTTATCCAGAATGCTGTTTTAACCAGGACTGAGACATCTGAACACATCACACCACTTCTGAAATCTCTACACTGGTCTCCAGTCAGTCACAGAATAGATTTTAAAACCCTACTGATTGTTTACAAATCCCAGAACGGTTTGGGCCCAGAGTACATCTGTGATATGTTCAGAGAATACAAACCCAGCAGGGCTCTTAGATCTAGTCCAGGCCAGAGTCCGGACTAAACATGGAGAAGCAGCATTTGGCTGTTCTGCTGGAAACAAGAGGAACAAACTGCCAATGCAGGCACTTTTAAATCCAGGTTAAAAACATTTCTTTTCTCATGCACCTATACATGAATTTTGCACAGCATTTTTTAAAAAACATTTTCTATACCTCACTGTAACACTCAATGTTTTATTGAAAGCACTTTGAATTGTCTTTGACATGAAGGGTTCTATACAAATAAACTTTCCTTTCCTTAGTAACAAAAAATAACGAATTCTGCTAACTGTAGGCCAAGACATAGCCTGAGGTTCAGGGAGTTTAGCTCTAGTTTATTTCAGTAATATCGTAATAATGAATATTTTTATGAAGGTTTTCTGCCACTAAGACAGGATTGACAACTTCCCGCTCCTTGATCAGGTGTAATGAAACTGGAAATAAGGCAGCATCATTTACTGACACAGCAGGTGTTGCAGAGAAGCAATAAGCAAGAGACATCGTCATGGTGCTGTGTATAAATAATGTAAATGTTTTCTGTGCTGGTGTTAGTCTGCAGTTCAGTAAATAATCTGTATGGAGCTCTTGTCATTTTATTTGAGCGTTTTCCATCTTCTGTGTTCAGGTGTAATGGGTCTCTGCCCAACGGGGACAAGGGGAGGCGGAAAAGTCGCTTCGCTCTGTGTCGCAGAAACAAGGCCAACGGTGTGAAACCCAGCACTGTCCACACGTCCTGCACGCCTCAGGCTGCCAAGGTGAGAGCTCTGCACACCAGTAAAAGTCACCAACTCACTGAGGCTGTAGTCTGTTTTACTGTAAACATGGCTGTGTGAAGCATCTACAATCCATATTCATCCTATGTCTGTTTGATTACATTTATGGAGTTCTGTTTCTAAAATGATACCAGGACAGATAAGAACGTGCATCTAGAATGACTAGTGTTTAACTACATGAAGTCATATCTTGATCTTACTCCAATTGTATGACATTATTAAGAAAATACTAAATTAATAACGTCTCTCTTTTGTTTCTAAAGGCTATCAGCAACAAGGAGCAACACAGTATATCATACACTCTGTCTCGGGCGCAGACGGTGGTGGTGGAGTATACTCATGACAGCACCACAGACATGTTCCAGGTTTGTACCCTCCAAAAGACTCAACAAAGATGTGGTGTTGCATCACATTCAGCCCCATCAGTAAAAGACTGAGAAGACTTGTGTTCAGCTAAGCGTCCATCACTGTTAGTGGAAACCTTGGAAGTCATCTCAGGGCACTTTACACCATCACACCTATTAAGATTGGTCAAGGCTTTACAGCATTAGAGTGAAACCCCAATATTTGCCCCAGAGGAAATGGGGATAAATCTTCTGACCGAACCAGACGAGCATGGAACAAGACCAAATAATAAACACTGGACAGGTAGAGAGAGGACAGAGAGGAAAAGCACCAACAGCAAAGAAGTGAATCAACAGTAACTGAAGATTTGAAAAAATGAGTAACACAGATGAGCAGTGGGCCTTACAATGTCACAACATGTGTTCCAAGAATAACTGAGGTGTTGCACCGACGCTTTGAAACATGAATTCTCACGTTTGTTTGTGTACAATTCCAGATTGGCCGTTCTACAGAGAATCCCATTGACTTTGTGGTGACAGACACGATGCCTGGTGGTCAGAGCCCCACCGACGGTCAGACCATTCAGAGCACCATCTCACGCTTCGCCTGCCGCATCATCTGCCAAAGAACCCCTCCTTATTCTGCACGGATCTACGCCGCGGGTTTTGACTCCTCCAAGAACATCTTCCTCGGGGTAGGAAGCGCTAACTGGTGACGATTCATCACCTGTGATTACAGATGACCTCTTCTTCAGTGTGTAGATGTTAAAAGTGGATTTCTGACCTCTTCACAGGAAAAGGCAGCCAAGTGGAGGATGCAGGACGGTCAGATGGATGCACTGACCACAAACGGTGTCCTGGTGATGCATCCTCGCCACGGCTTCAGCCAGGACTCAAAACCTGGTTTGTGGAGGGAAATCTCAGTGTGTGGAAATGTGTTCACGCTCCGAGAAACCAGATCAGCTCAGCAGAGAGGCAAGATGGTGGGTGACGTCCATTCACACACACAAACACACGCAAATTAGGAAAAGCTTCTGTGCTGCAGTGGATTATTACCTCGGATATTTGGATTTTTAACTTTCTAATCCAAACATCGGGTCAGCAGCGTGTCATTAATGCATTTTTTTGCTATTCCCTGAATGCTTTTTTTAAAGCTATTTGCTATATTTCAGCTAAATGCTTGGGCAGCAAAGATGACTTGGTGGTTAGCATTGCAGCCTCAGACCTAGAAGATCCTTAGCTGGGCTCATTCTGCGTGGAGTTTGCATGTTCTCCTTGTGGCTGTGTGGGTTCTCACCAGGTGTTCGGCTTCCTCCCACAGTCCAAAGACGTGCTGAGGTTAAACGGTGATTCTAAACTGTCCGGAGGTGTGACTTCAGCTGAAATTCAACCTCACCAGCTTGACACAATGAGGCCTGTCAGGAATAATTCCAATAAATCTTCTTACTAAGAGGCATGATGTCAGATTTAGGCTTTTTATTTTTGATTAGATTTTTATTTTGTAGCTGATCTTGGCTGATTGTCAGTGCCAGTATACAATGGGGGAAATAAGTATTGAACATATCACCAGTTTCCTGAGTAAATATATTTCTAAAGGTGCTATTGACTTGATATTTTTACAAGATGTAGGTAACAACCCGTGCAGTTGACACCTGCAAAGAAATCAAAACACAAATGGCCATGAATTAAATTATGTGCAATAATATGAAATAACACAGGAAAAAAGCATTGAACACCTGAAAGAAAGGGATTCTATAACAAGCATGGGATGTAAAAACTCCTGCTAAACTCAACCAGTAAATGGAAAGCAATCAGTGCAAATTCATGTCAGCTGGTTCAGTCCCAACTGAAGGCCTATAAGAGGCTGTCACATTATCAAGGTCTCACAAAAGAAACACCTCATGATGGGTAAAAGCAAGGAGCTTTCGCAAGACATGCACAACCTTATTATTGCAAAACGTAGTGAGGAAATGGGGTATAGAAGGATTTCTAAACTCCTGAATATCCCTCTGAGTACTGTTGGAGCCATTATCAGAAAATGGAAAGATCATCATTTCATCATAAACAAGCCACGACCAGGTGCTCCTCGCAAGATTTCTGACAGAGGAGTGAAAAGAATTGTAAGAAGAGTTGTCCAAGAGCCAAGGATCACTGGTGGAGAGCTAAAGAAAGATTTGGAATTGGCAGGTACATTTGTTTCTAAAAGAACTATTAGTAATACACTCAACCGCAATGGCCTGTATGCACGCTCACCACGCAAAACACCATTGCTTAACAAAAAACATGTTAAAGCTCGTTTAAAGTTTGCTGCAGAGAATTTGGACAAGCCGGTGAAGTACTGGGAGAATATGATCTGGTCAGATGAGTCCAAAATTGAGCTGTTTGGACACAATCATACTAACCATGTGTGGAGGAAAAATGGCACAGCTTATCACCCCCAAAACACCATACCTACTGTAAAGTTTGGGGGTGGGAACATCATGGTATGGGGCTGTTTTTCAGCAAATGGTACTGGCAAACTCAGTGTAATTGAAGGGAAGATGAATGGGCGAATGTACTGGGATATTCTTGATAAGAATCTGCTGCCATCTGTCAGAATGATGAAGATGAAACGAGGGTGGACATTTCAACAAGATAATGATCCCAAACACACAGCCAAGGAAACTTTCAATTGGTTTCAAAGAAAGAAAATAAAGCTACTGGAATGGCCCAGCCAGTCACCTGACTTGAACCCAATTGAAAATCTATGGAAAGAACTAAAGATCAGAGTTCATCGGAGAGGCCCCAGGAACCTTCAGGATCTAAAGACTTTTTGTATGGAAGAATGGGCCAAAATCCCACCTGAGCATTGCATGACACTTGTTTGTCAATACAGGAGGCGTCTTGAAGCTGTTATTACCAGCAAAGGCTTTTGTACAAAGTATTAAATAAATTTCAGTATATGCGTCCAATACTTTTTTCCTGTGTTATTTCATATTATTGCACATAATTTAATTCATGGCCATTTGTGTTTTGATTTCTTTGCATGTGTCAACTGCATGGATTGTTACCTACATCTTGTAAAAATATCAAGTCAATAGCACCTTTAGAAATATATTTACTCAGGAAACTGGTGATGTGTTCAATACTTATTTCCCCCACTGTATGTACATATTTTTCCATATAACTGCAGACGACATCAAGTCTCTCTACTGTGTAATTAACATTAGCTTTAATAATCAGTAGTTAATGTTATTTTGCCTATTATTATCATGATGACTCACTGGCAGCTGCGGACATAAAATTCTGTGTTCTCAGAATGAACACATTCACTGGGAAGAATAAGAAAACTGTTTATGTGACATTTTCATGCATTCCATTCTACATGAACAAGCGTATTTAATTCCCTCCCAGTGCTGACAGTAGCTACAACTTTTATTAGTTGGTTCTTTTCTTTCTGTTGCGTTTTGCTATTGTTAGGTCCTTTTCTCTTTGTCCTTTTGTATTAATGTAGATGGAGATATTAGTGTATATTTATAATAAATCAGGTTCACTAATATTACATCCATCCATCCTCTATACACCGCTTTACCCTCACTAGGGTCGCGGGGGTGCTGGAGTCTATCCCAGCTGACTATTATTTTTTTTATTATTGTTTATAAATGGGAGTATTTTGAAGAAGCGGGAAGAATAGATTTACAACCATTTGTGTATGGAGAAGGGGTGGGATTAGGTAAGTTTATACTTCTTCCCACTCCTTTTTCAGAAAGTTATTCCTTTTCTTTTGTTGTTGTTTTCTTTTTATTGCTGAAATGAATTTAACTAATTTGAAACTGCTACTTTGTTAAATTAATGTTAGGATATGGATATCAAACTCCAGGAATCTGTGCCACGTTTTCATTTAATGAGGTTGACTGAACGGTAGCTTGTGGAACAGAGTCTGAACAGGATGTAGCACTCAGCTTAAACAAAGACGTGTTTACACAGAACGATGTGATATGAGCATATGTGCTGTGACTGACCTGTGTTTCTTTGTTCATGTCTCTGCAGGTGGACTCTGAGTCCAACGAGCTGGTGGACGGCTCTCTCATTGACCTGTGTGGTGCCACCCTGCTGTGGCGGACGGCTGAGGGTCTGGCGCTCACCCCCACCGTCAAACACCTGGAGGCGCTGCGGCAGGAGCTGAACGCCGGTCGGCCACAGTGCCCCGTGGGCTTCAACACGCTGGCTTTTCCCAGCTTGCGCCGCAAGGACACCCTGGATGAAAAGCAGCCCTGGGCCTACATGCGCTGTGGCCACGTGCACGGCTACCACGGCTGGGGAGGGCGGCGGGAGCCAGAGGTGGAAGCGGAGTGTCAGGAGAGGGAGTGCCCCATGTGCCGGGCGAGGGGCCCCTATGTGCCGCTGTGGCTCGGCTGTGAGGCGGGCTTCTATGTGGATGCGGAGCCTCCAACCCACGCCTTCGTCCCCTGCGGTCACGTGTGCTCAGAGAAGACGACGGCGTACTGGAGCCAGATCCCGCTGCCACACGGAACACATGCCTTCCACGCCGCCTGTCCATTCTGCATCCAGCCGCTGAGCGGAGAGACCGGTGCCGTCAGACTCATCTTCCAAAGCCCACTGGACTGAAAACCACTCTGACTCTGTATCTAAAGCCTTAACCAACAGAAGAATATGCAGGTTGGGAGTTTTCATAACTCAGTTTTGGCCAATCTAAGTGCGTTTATCGGGTTGATTCCCGCCTTTATTTTGAGTATCACATATGGTTCAGGCAGTCTTGTCCTTCAAAGAGGTGAAGTTCTTCCGTGGACACAGGCTGAGCCTTACACTTTCTTATTTATTCTTTTACCTCTTCAGTAATGTTGTTTTGTAAGTGCAGAATTTAACAGCTGTAATGTTTCTCTACAGCTGACTACTGCCTCACACTGCCTTCTAAAGCGCTGTTAGAGTCTGGGAGCGAGGCTTTTACAAGTTAATGAATGCCTCTAACACTCAAGCCCTTACCTAACAAGTTCACACAATGCTGATTAAACTCATCAACACCAGGCAAATCTCTCTCTAAACTGGTTTCTGTGACAACATTTCACTGCTGTCATGCTGGTAGTGACTCCTGTAGTTTTTTTACATCACTGAGCAATAACTGGTTTGTCAGACCTGAGGAGGAAGAAACAGAATAGACCACATGTGGGAAAAGCCAGGCAGAGTCCATTAAAAATATCTGATGCCTCAAATAAAAAGAAACGTTTCCTTATTGTCTTCACCAGAAAGTGATCAACAGTAGTCTTTGTGTGATTATCCTGACTGCCTGAAGGGGAGGCTAAAGTTCTGCTCTGCAGGTCTGCCACTAACGCATGGTTTTAACTTTGGTTTATGAGTGTTTGTGTCCCTGTGTCGCCCAAATGCTACTTTGGAAGATTTTCTCTGGGAAACACTGGAATTTTATGCAGGCAAGTATAACTCAAATATTAAATTACAGCTCAAATGTCGGGGTTAATTTTTTTTTCATTTTTCTGTGAAGTGACCTTCTTCCTAATGTTGTTTGAATACAGAATAATCGTACGTTCATAATCATGATCCTAATGCAAGCTCTGCACCAGGGCCTCACAGATGAATCTGGGAAATGTTTTAAGCTGCTGTCTTGTGACTTGAAACACATCTACACTTAATATTTGTTTTTTTCCAGCAATATAAAATGTACTGCAGACATGAATGACTTCAAATCAGTGATTCTCATTTACTGTACAAGCAATAAAAACTGAATAAACACTGTCCAATATCTTAAAAATGTCATTCTATAGTGAGATACCTCAACAGCTTTGTTCTGACCTTTACAACAGCGCCACCATGAGGCCAAATGTCCCACTTTAATATTATAATGCTCTTTCCTTAAAAATGTCCTGGTCAAATGCTGCCATAAGAAAGAACTGTTTTGATTTGGATGACAGGACTTCTTGTAGCTGCAATTTGTTCCTTTTCAGCACCCTTTTTTAACAAGGTTTTTAAAAGTATCTAAGTATGCTGACCTTGACTTTGAGACAAAGTGAGCTGCAAACACTTGATGCCTTCATGAGATGAAACCTGCAGGAGGAGGAGAAATGTCACGAAAGTATCAGAACAGATGTAGACCAGCTCACTGACTCCCACTGACTCATTTACTGCGTATCAGTGTTCATTCCCCGTTATTTTGTGTCCACTCTGTTCGTCTTGTTTCTCGCTTCTATGCAGTCATGCTACGCTGACTGTTTTTCTACCAGCTGAAATAAAAACACTGCTGATTTTTGTGTGGCTGTCTTGGTTTGGTTTCCTGGGCTCTGGTTTTCATATGTAGACAGTTTTGAGCTAAAGTTTGTGGACACACTTTTAATTTGTTGTAATGGTCCTCTGGATAATGACAAAATCTGTATGGAAATCAAGAGTTATAATAGCTGTTGGAAACATGCGTGCCATTTACAGCTCTGTGTCTTTGTATTGATCCAACTAAACTGTCAGAAGTAACTTACAGACTTGTTTCAGTGTCAGTTTTAGTTCTGCCAATAACAAAGAACGAACTACGGCAGATAATATTGCATTCAAACAGCAATCTACATGATATACCCAGAATAAAAATGACGAGAACATGCACTACCATTCAAAAGTTTGGACTCATCCAGGCAATTCAATTCCATATTTCATGAAACCTCCCACTTTTATCCTTGTACTAACATAACTGCACAAGGGTTTTCTAATCATCAATGAGCCTTTCAGCACCATTAGCTAACACAATGTAGCATTAGAACACAGGAGTGGTGGTTGCTGGAAATGTTCCTCTGTACCCCTATGGAGATATTCCATTAAAAATCAGCTGTTTACAGATAGAATAGTCATTTACCACATTAACAATGTCTAGACTGGATTTATCATTCATTTTATGTTGTCTTCTTTAAAAAAAGCTGCTTTTCTTTCAAAAATGAGAACATTTCTAAGTGACCACAAACTTTTGAACACTGTCGTACATCAGTTAAAGTTGCCCTATATTAGTTAAAGTTGCTTTATATTAAAGTTGTTCTATATTAGTTAAAATTGCACTATATTAGGAAGAATTGCTTTATATTAAAGTTGCTCTACATCAGTGAACGCTGCTCTATATTAGCTAAATTTACTTTATATTAAAGTTGCTCTATAGAGCAACTTTAAACATGATCTGTAGTAGCTAAAGTTACTATGTCTTCGATAAAGTTGCCCTATTTCAGCTAAAGTTTCTCTATATTAAATTTCCTTTATATTAGTTAAAGTTGCTTCTTATTAAATTTGCTCTATATTAGGTAAAGTTGCCTTATATTAGCTAAAGTTGCTTTATATCAGAGTTGCTCTACATCAGTTAAACTTGCTCTATATAAGCTAAAGTTGCTCTATATTAGCTAAAGTTGCTTTATATTAGTTAAAGTTGCTCTATATTAAAATTTCTCTATATTAAAGTTGTTCAACATCAATTAAAGTTGCTCTATATTAGCTAAAGTTGCTTCATATTAGAGTTGCTCTACATCAGTTAAACTTGCTCTATATAAGCTAAAGTTGCTCTATGTTTGCTGAAGTTGCCCTATATTAGTTAAAGTTGCTCTACATCAGTTAAAATTGCTCTATATTAAAATAGTTCTATATCAGTGAACCCATATGTACCCTAGGGGGGTCATTTTGTTTTGTGGGGGTCGATCTGGACCCCCAACCCCACTTGGTACACAGGAGAAGGAGGAGGAGGAGGAGGAAAGGGGGGTCGGCCAGGGGTCTTTGTTTCTTACAGGGTGGTGGTGGTGGTAGGGGGGTTGTTCTGGACCCCTCCGGACCCCGCGGAAGTGAAGAAGCTGACTCTCCTCTCCCACCTGCAGGGTCCAGAACGACACGAGCCCGGCTGACCCCCTCCTTTCCTTCTTCCCTTCCTTCTTCTCCTCCTCCTCCTCCTCCTCATCATCATCCGGTGCGGTCAGAGGAGGAAGAGGATGATGAGGAGGAGAAGGAAGGGAAGAAGGAGGGGGTCAGCCGGGCTTTTTGTTTCTCAGGGGTTGTGGGGGTCTTTCTGGACCCCGCAGGTGGGAGAGGAGAGTCAGCTTCTTCGCTTTCGCTGTGACGACAACAACAACAACAACGCTACTGAAAAAAAGAGACCGTGATAGCCAGAAACAGGTATAATCGGCATATCTTTATTGAGCAGGCAAAAAAAAATACTACGAGATTGGAACAATAAAGAAAAACATAAAAGAACAACATAATCTGTAACTCACAGAAACAACATCAATTCTTACGAGTCTATGCGGTTGTATTTTGATGAATGGAGGAACATGAAGGAAGGAAGGAAGGAAGGAAGGAAAGAAAGGGGTCGGCCTGGGCCTTTGTTTCTTAGGAGGTGGTGGTGGGGGTGGTGGTGGTAGGGGGTTGTTCTGGACCCCTCCCTCCCTCTTCTCCTCCTCCACCCCGGTGGTGGTGGTGACAGTCAGAGGAGGAGGAGGAGAAGGTAGGGAAGAAGGGTGTCAGCCGGGGTCTTTGTTTCTTAGAGGGTGGTGGTGGTAGGAGGGAGTGGGGGTGGTGGTGGTGGGGGTTGTTCTGGACCCCGCAGGTGGGAAAGGAGGGTCAGCTTCTTTACTTCCACGGGGTCCGGAGGGGTCCAGAACAACCCCCTACCACCACCACCCCCACTCCCTCCTACCACCACCACCACCCACCTCCTAAGAAACAAAGACCCCAGCTGACCCCATTCCTTCCTACCTTCCTTCTCCTCCTCATCATCCTCTTCCTCCTGTGACCGCACCGCCCCCCGGTGTTGGTGGTGGTGGTGGTGGTGGTGGGGGCGGGGACGAGGAGGATGATGATGATGAGGAGGAGGTGGAGGAGTAGAAGGAAGGGAAGAAAGGGGGGTCAGCCCGGGTCGTTGTTTCTTAGGGCGGTGGGGGTCGTTCTGGACCCCGCAGGTGGGGGGGGAGAGTCAGCTTCTTCGCTTCCGCTGCCACTGATGCAGCCGATTCCACCGATTCCGCCGATGCCGCTACAGGGGACAGGAGGGACGACGATGACGCTCTGATCCGTGGTGAGAATGAGGCCTCCTCCTCCTCCTCCCCCCAGCATTCCGATGTTCCAACGTTCTAGAACACAACAACATTCCAGAACCCAACAACATTCCGGAACCCATCAACATTCCGCAAGCCATCAACATTGCTCCAATCTCCCACACTTTTCAAATCTTGGCCTCAGGCCACATTCTGCAACCAGACAGCATTCTGGAATGTTCCAACATTCTAGAACACAACAACATTCCGGAACCCAACAACATTCTGGAACCCATCAGCATTCTGGAATCCAACAGCCTTCCGGAACCCAGCAACATTCCGGAACTCATCAACATTGTTCCAATCTTCTGCACTTTTCGAATCTTGGCCTCAGGCCACATTCTGCAACCAGACGGCATTCCGGAATGTTCCAACATTCTAGAACACAACAACATTCCAGAATCCAACAATATTCCGGAGCATTCAAGAATGTTGTTGTGTTCTGGAATGTTGTTGGGTTCCAGAATTGTTGTTGGGTTCCAGAATGTTGGAACATTCCGGAATGCTGTCTCGTTGAACAATGTTGCCTGAGGCCAAGATTTCAAAAGTACAAATGTCGATGATTTCTAGAATGTTGAAATCAAAAAGTATGGGATATTGGAACAATGTTGTTGGGTTCTGGAATTGTTGTTGGGTTCCGGAATGTTGTTGAATTCTAGAATGTTAGAACATTCTGAAATGCTGTCTGGTTTCAGAATGTGGCCTGAGGCCAAGTTTCGAAAAGTGCGGGAGATTGGAACAATGTTGATAGGTTCCGGAATGTTGATGGGTCCTGGAATGTTGATGGGTTCCGGAATGTTGTTGGGTTCAAGAATGTTGCTGTGTTCTGGAATGTCGTTGGGTTCCAGAATTGTTGTTGAATGTTGGAACATTCCAGAATGCTGTCTCCTTGAACAATGTGGCCTGAGGCCAAGATTCGACAAGTGCGGGATATTGGACAAATGTTGATGGTTTTCGGATGGCGATGATTTCTGGAATGTTGATGGTTTCTGGAATGTTGTTGGGTTCTGGAATGTTGTTGGGTTCCAGAATGTTGTTGTATTCTAGAATGTTGGAACATTTCGGAATTCTGTCTGGTTGCAGAATGTGGCCTGAGGCCAAGATTCGACAAGTGCGGGAGACTGGAGCAATGTTGATGGGTTCAAGAATGTTGATGGGTTTCCGGAATGTTGTTAGGTTCTGGAATGTTGTTGTGTTCTAGAACGTTGGAACATTCTGGAATACTGTCTGGTTGCCAAATGTGCCCTGAGGCCAAGATTCGAAAAGTGCGGGAGATTGGAGCAATGTTGATGGGTTCCGGAATGTTGTTGGGTTCTGGAATGTTGTTGTGTTCCAGAACGTTGGAACATTCCAGAATGCTGTCTGGTTGCAGAATGGGGCCTGAGGCCAAGATTCGAAAAGTGCAGGAGATTGGAACAATGTTGATGAGTTCCGGAATGTTGACAGGTTCTGGATTGTTGTTGGGTTCCGGAAAGCTGTTGGATTCTAGAATCTTGGAACATTCTGGAAAGCAGTCTGGTTGCAGAATGTGGAATGAGGACAAGATTTGAAATGTGCGGGAGATTGGAACAATATTGATGGTTTCCGGACTGCTGATGGGTTCCGGAATGTTGTTGGGTTCCGGAATTGTTGTTGGGTTCCAGAATTGTTGTTGGGTTCCGAATGTTGGAAAATTCCAGGATGCTGTCTCCTTGAACAATGTTCCCTGAGGCCAAGATTCGAAAAGTGCGGGATATTGGATCAATGTTGATGGTTTTCGGAATGTCGATGATTTCTGGAATGTTGATGGGTTCTGGAATGTTGTTGGGTTCTGGAATGTTGTTTAATTCTAGAATGTTGGAACATTCCAGAATGCTGTCTGGTTGCAGAATGTGGCCTGAGGCCAAGATTCAAAAAGTGCAGGATATTGGAACAATGTTGTTGGGTTCCAGAATTGTTGTTGGGTTCTGGAATGTTGTTGAATTGTAGAATGTTGGAACATTCCGAAATGCTGTCTGATTTCAGAATGTGGCCTGAGGCCAAGATTCATCGTAGTCGCTATCTGGTCGCTCTGGCTTGGCTCTGACCATCTCGGGTCGCGTCTCAGAAGCCTGCCTATCTGCTCTCTCGAGGATGGCAAACGGCATACCTTTTTTTGTTGTTGTTGTAGTCGTCCTCCTTGTTATTTGTGTTCGTGTTTTCCTCCCCTTTGGTTAATGGCAGACTCTCTGGCCGCTTTGAGGTGATTATATTCCCTCCCTGAACAACCCCCCCCACCTCTCTCTCTCTCTCTCTCTCTCTCTCTCTCTCTCTCTCTCCAGTAAGTGCACGAGAGACATGATATTTATTTTTACATAAATAATACTTTAATAAATGAAAAAAAACACGTTCTGAAGTGTCCATGTCTGGTCTCCTAGGAACCTGGGGTCGATTACGCACCCACCGAGGCGGGGACCGCACACAAGGGTTAAAGTTGCTCTATATTGAAGTTGCTCTATATTATTTAAAGTTGCTCTACATTAGTGAAAGTTGCTTTATATTAAAATTGCTCTATATTAGCTTAATTTTCTCTATATTAGCTAAAGTTACTTTAATTAGCTAAAGTTGCTCAATATTAGTTAAAGTTGCCCTGTATTAGCTAAAATTGCTTTATTTTAAAGTTGCTCTGTATTAAAGTTGTTCGACATTATTTGAAGTTGCTCTATATTAGTTAAAGTGGCTTCATATTACAATTACTCTATATTAGTTAAGTTCCTCTATGTTAAAGTTCCTCTACATTAGTTAAAGTTGCTCTTTATTAGCTAAAGCTGAGCTACATTAGCTAAAGTTGCTCAATATTAGCTAAAGTTGCTCTGTGTTAAAGTTCCTCTACATTAGCTAAAGTTGCTCTACATTAACTAAAGTTGCTTTATATTAAAGTTGCAATGATTTAAAATTTGTAAACCTAATTATTAGCAATAGAATCGGCAGTATGGCCAGAAGTAATTGGACAGCTGTGGCCAGCAGGTGACAGCAGAGAGCTTTATTCTGAAAGTCGACATAACGCAGAAGAAAGCGCCGGCGCTGCCCCTCTTCTGGCGGTGCATGATGGTCGCTGCACCGGTGCTACCTGCTGATTTGTGTCCTGTTGTTGTCCTCCCGGCTCTTCCAGTGTCCCTGTGATGGTGAAGAAGAGAACCACCGGCCGCCGTGCTTCACACGACAGGTACGGCAGCGGTCGAAGCCTCGGCGGTCGCTCAGCCTTCCCTGAGTTTGTTTCATGTTTGAGCTCCGCTGTTCTGGAGCTGCTAACCTACTAGCATTAGCCAGTCTACGTGTAACTGTCGCTGACAATATTAGCCTTAGCATTAGCTTTTGGCTCAGGCCGTGGATAATTTGCCCCACACCAGCCCCTGACATACAACGAGCAGCTGATTTTGCGTGTCTTGTGATGCTAGTTAGTGTCGACTTCACTGCCAGCTCAGCGGTTGTAATGCTAAAAACCTCAGGCAGTGAATGTGCCGGAGCTAAGCTAAAGCTAGCTGGCTAGCCTGTGTCACAGCTGCCTGTCCTGAAGGGAGGCTGAGCAATCATTTGACACTTTAACTGAGCAAATTCGAAACATTTTTACAAAGGCAGCATTTAACTTGTAGCATTTCAATATTACTAACAGCATATTTATTTCTTGCGTTTGGAATTTGTTGTCAAACGCTGTATTGCGCTAGAAGACATCGATTTTGTTTTAGTAAGTTAATACATTTAATTGATGTATTCGTACCATTAATGACATACATAAAGGCCATGCTTATGTCTCATCACAGTTGTGATTTTTCTTAGTTGCTGATTTGCTGACGGTGTTCATGTCAGACATCAAGATTTAAATTAATCAATAATAATAATAATAATATTAAACAAATACCAGCCGAAGTCTGTCATTCAGTGTGATTAGAGGATAAAGCTGTGTTGTTAATTTACAGTAGTTAATGCTTCTTGAGCCAGCTGTGCAGGTGTACAACTTTCCTGAGTCGTAAACATGAAATGGAGTCCACCTTTAAACTGCTTGTGTGTGTAGGAGAGTATAGTATATTTATATTTCTTCATACTTTTATTCAGATCAACGATGTTGCATTTTTATTTCAACACTTTATCTCCACAATATCTGATCTGAAGGACAATCAAAAGAAAAAGTAATTAAGCATGCCAGAGTAAGACCATTTCCAACTACTTAACAGTGAATCTGTGTTTGCAACGGCCAGCTGTGCACATCTGCACTGTCACAGTCAAACTTTGACCTGCAGGAGATTGGACTGAAACAGGAAAGCTGAAGTTGTACATGTTTTAGTTGATTTAAATACCCTGAAGGTTTGATCTAGGTGTTTTCCAGGTTGCACTTTTGAAAATGAGAAATGAAAAGTCAGAATATCTGTTCCTCGGTGTGTCTGTTGTGATTAAGCCTGAGGTGTTTGTAAGGAACTGTTATTTTCTACAGTTGTGTTACTAAACCATGTGACTAACTGTAAATGGTTAGAAATGTGTTTTGCTTTGTTTTTCTACTGGTGCACAGATAGACTAAACTGTAAACCCATTTTGTCATTATAAACCTGTGACTCAAAAATAATAGTGTATTTTAGTGCAAGATGTGCATGATCAGTGGGGCAGAAATGCAGATGTAGGGCCTGGACGGGGATTTCTTGTTATACTTTTAACTGATGAAGCATTTTCAGAACTAAACAAAATCACAGAAGCCCTACAGTGACATGTGAAGAAAGAAATGTAAAAAGGTTTACGGATCACAGCTGGGTTAGCTCTGTGCTGTCATTTCTATTGTTTGTCTGTAATCCGCATGTTCTACTTCTATCGTGTTAAAATTGTTCTCTTGCGGCGAGGAAAAATGAACCAGAACAGGACACGCTTGGTTTAAAAAGCTCCTTGTTTTGCCTGGGGCTCAGATTCTCTGTTCAACACCTCACTCTCTCTCTCTCTCTCTCTCTCTGTGTGTGTGTGTGTGTGTGTGTGTGTGTGTGTGTGTGTGTGTGTGTATGCAAACAATGGGAAAAGCGTCCCTAAACCAAAAATGGCTAAACAGATGCTGTTCTTTCTCTGTCTTTGTAAGGCATAATGGATACAGTGAAGACCTGAAGTTACTGCAGGAATAAAATAGCTCAAATGATGATGATCAGTGCTAAGCCTTGAAAGAAGCACATCTGTCCTGAATAAATCGCCTATTTCTTTCTATTTTTACCTCAGAGGTCTCAGCAGGTGGTAGAAAGAGGCAGCCGAGCTTCTTTGTGAGAGCTGGATTCTGACAAGTCTGAAGTTTGACACTTTTTAAAGATGCTCATTCAGGCCTTCTTGTATGTGAAGACAGAAGGAGCTATAAACAGCAGTGAGGTTGTAGACGTTCCCAGTAATCCTCTCATCAGTGTGATGGGATTAACAGCAGAGGGTCTTACACCTCCACAGTCGGATTAGAACCGACTGTCAGCTCAACACATTACTGCTTCACGTCCTGAGCTGCTCAGACTTATTTCTTTGTAATGAGGATTTTTTCATTGTATTTGGAAATGAAAAATGATATTAATTTAGTGCTACACAGTTACCTAAAGGAAGCCACATAAAAGCCTCTAGAGCATTGTTTAATTTAACAAGTAGGACAGGCTGCAGCAATGGATGTTTTCCACTAAAAGTGGCTCAAATGAGTGTTTCTAATGGGAAAGTGTTGCTTGTAGTATTTGTCACCAGCTATACAGACCTATGCAGCATTTCTCTGCTCCTGCTTGTTTTAAGACTCATTTATTTTATGTTTAAGTCTCAGTGATCCAAGGAGCAGAAAACAAACTCTGAAAAACCGTTGGTAGACTACGAGCCCAGCTTTCTGATGAAGAAGAAGGAAATTTAGCAGCAGATTAATGGACTTCCTCATCCTTTAGACGGGCACTGGAGGCAATGAAGAAGGCACTTGTTTGCTTGCTTGTTGAACATATCAGCCTAACTAGCTAGTAAAATGTTTGTGTTTACAGCTTGATAAGCTTCCTACAAGTAGCAAACAATAGAGCTGCATGTGAATATAAGCAACTACAAAATCAATAAAATATGTGGAAAAGCAATGATTTAAGTCATAAAATGTAACGAAAGTATATGGAATCAAGACTTGAAAAATAATTCATTCACACTGGCCTCTTTTTCGGTCTGTATACGTAAGTGGCTTTGCTTTTTAAAGTTGTAAGCTTTGGGATTTTTGTTGCATTTTGTTGTTAAGTGACACTGACATCAAGCAGTTTAAAGGTGTTCAGTTTGATCTCATGGACTGAGCTGCAAAGACGTGGCACAGACTGTGAAATATGGTTGAACTTGAAACCTGCACTTTGAGTTTAGGTTAGCAGCTACATGAAAACAAACATGAACAGGTGTCACTTCCTGTCCATATACATTTTCTGTTAGTGACAAAACTCTCAGTGGAAATGTCAGCGTGAAGCAGATTAGTCGATATTTTACCGTTGATGATTTAGGCTGAAGTGATACGTCTCATTATTGCCTGTATTTTTTTTTATTATCAGCAAATCCCACATGAAGACCCACTGTTGTCTATCAGAGTCTGATCTATCCTGTTCCTCTGGGCTGTAGCGCTCTATTGTTATCCAAAAACTATTAGTGAGACACACTGTTCCCCGTCTATTTTTGTCCACCTCACAGACACCACCCTGCTGTCAAATATAGCAGAGCACCAGATGTGGATTCATTCATCACTTATAAAATAGTCCTGAACAAATACAGCCTGAATTTAAAACCACCTGTCTGATCCCACCTGAGCTGCATGGACACCTCTGGAGGTCTGCTGTGGTGTGTGGCTCTTTGGTCTGACTGTAGGTCTTGTGGATTGGACTTGTTCTGTTGCTTTGTGATTTCCCAAGATCTGGATGTGAGCCCTTTGGAAGCCACTCTTTGGGTTCTTTGTCATGTTCCTGGAGTCATTTCTGAGCAGTTTTTGCAGTATGGGGGTGTTCTGCTGTTGGTGAGTGTTAGAAAAATGTCCTCAATCTATTGTGAGCGCTAAATGTCAAAGTTACATCCACAAGAATGCCGGGACTCAGAGTTAACCTTTAGGACATTCCATTTTAATGAGGTGGTCGGTGTCATACACTTAAGCTACCAGGGGCCTCATTTATAAAACATTGCGTAGGATCCATACTAAAGTTTGCGTACGCCAAAAATACGAAAAGGGCGTATGCCCCTCGCCCCTGATTTATAAAACTGTGCGTAAGCACAGCTGTATGCAATTTCTTGATAAATCACACACCAGCTGGAAGATTGCACAGGTGGATCCACCTCACATTCCGCCCACAACACACCCACATTTTACCATGAATGGTCAATGCAAAGTAACTCATGAATGTATCTGTATATAATTAAGCTGCTGATCCACGGCATTTCACACAGCGCCCCCTGCAGTCTTTTCACTGCTGTGCGTCAGGATGAATGAATCATGTGTTGACCCAGGCCACCCTGCCACTAAATTTGTTCTGATCATGTCCGATGTACAAATAATTTGTAAACTGATTGAATGTACATTTTTTTTCGGTTCACATAGACAAATTCATTTTCACTCGGGGGTTGTGGTGTGAAGCATGTGTGCCTGTACAGGGCTGATTAATGGTTGGACGCTCATCCCATTCGGCCGCATATGGATAAATAAACAAAATTCTTTACTTTTTTTTGCCTTTTTACTGTGATAGTTGCAGTGAAGAGTGACAGGAAATGGGGAGAAGAGTAGGGGGAAGACATGCATAAAAGTGCCGCGGGCAGGAACCGAACCCAGGCTACTGCGTTAGAGACCACCCCTACAAATGGATGAGCCATACAGGCGCCGGGTGATCAGTAAACAAAATTATTTAATAAAGATCACCGCACCGGCCCCAGATGTGGACCAACCCTTCGGTCAAACGACCGAATGAAATAACGTTAAATCCGCCCCTGTTAATATATGAACATAGTTCTGCAAATACAGTCGTTGGCCGAATGGCGCACTATAGGAACATCTACAACAACGAGGGTTTATGATTATCCGGCTCTACAAGTCTAATATGTGATAACAATAAAGGTTTGAGATCAATCTGGTTTCAATTCGCCACTTCACCCTCCGGCACTGCCGTTCCCTCTGTCTCCAAAATGTGCTTAAGCAAGCATCAAAGCTGGTGCACCGGTGCGCACATTCTCACGCCAAGTTTGTGTTTAGAAATCACAACGAACACAGTGTACGCCACTTTCTACGCAAAGGTTGTGATTTATGCCCTGTTTTGTGCGTAAAGAAGCATCAAGAATCAAAGTTGGTGCGCCGGTGCGCACATTCTCACGCCAAGTTTGTTCTTATAAATCACAACCTTTGAGTAGAAAGTGGCGTACGCCACTTTCTAGCCCTGTTTTGTGCGTACGCAAGCTTTATAAATGAGGCCCCAGGGCTTTAGTGTTGTAGTTGATCAGTGTGTGTAGCTATGAGCTTACAACTGAGAGTCATAAACAAGACAGAGAAATTCATTTATTAAGAGAGTCTAGCAAATGGTTGGTTTGGTGTTTTTCATTTGATTTGTTGAATAGACAAGGAAAAAAACTATCTTGCAAGGCTGACTTTAGCTCTGAGGTTTTGTTTTTTCTTGCCTTAATCTAATTCCAGCTGGATTTGTGTTTCCAGCTAGCCTCCTGGGAGGCGAGTCCCAATGCCATGGCCTCCAGCCACAGCTCCTCCCCAGTGCCTCGTCCTGGAAGTGGAGGCCGAGATGGGATCTACCGTAAGGACCGGGATCCCTCCCCTCCTCGCTGTCGGACCATCCGCTCCCTGCCTGATGTCTGTCCCAAGGAGCCCACCGGTGGGAAAGCACTAAAAACAAAGCAAAAATGTTTTTTCTTTCTTTTAAACCTTTGGTCTCTGATAGATCAGAATGTAGTGAAAAAGTGGCGTGGTCAATTTGTCTCTTATTTTGTCCAACAGTCCTGAAATTGTCAGTTCATAGCAAAACTAAATTGAGGGAAACTATCACATTTTAGAAGCTCAAGACATTAAATACTTATTCTAGCTGTTGTACAGACAAGGAGCTAGTCTACATCTTCTTTTATATTTAAATGCTGTAGCTTTGAATGTGCTGACCTGCTCCATACACTCAAAAAAAGATCATGCTGCTCCATTTTCTCTTTATTTAGAAAAGAAGGAAGTGAGACAAGAGGAAAAATGCTTCAGAGCTTCTAAAAATACAGCAATTCAGCATTTTGTTGTGTTTCCAAGCTGCAGAGGTTAAAACTTGGCTAACTACTGGAAATGTGGCTTGATATTGAAAAATACCAACGATACTCAAAAGTTACTGATAAACGAATGTTTTTGCATATTTGCCAAGGCTCACAGCACACGAGTAGCAAGATGTACCACTGCTGCAAAACTCACATTTAATACTAAAACATGTTATTATCAAACATGCCCTGCATTGTTAATGAATGTGCTTTTAATTCTACATATCAGTTGTTGCTTTCCCCATAGAGATGAGAACTTTGAATCAAAAACATATTCCATGAATAAATCTTAAGCTACAGGTTTTTCAACCACTGCTAGGGGAAAATAATACAAAAGCTCTGCTCAGGTTTTCCCTGAAATTGTGAGAAAGGCTGACTCAGCTTCCCTTTGATCGTGCAGGTGAGGTGCGAGGCCTGTGCAACGGACCGTCCGTTGTGGCGGAGCATGACCGGTGGACGGTGTTCAGCTCAAAAGTCAACCTCCCAGCTGCTCTGAACGACCCACGGCTCGCCAAACGAGAGTCTGACTTTTTCACCAAAACATGGGGGCTGGACTTTGCAGAAACCGAGGTGATGCCCTCCTTCTACCTCCCCAACATCACCAGGGAAGACTTCGGGCCCTACCTCCAGGAGATGTCTCAGGTAGCACCTGCTCTACATTATTCAGAGCCTTTCTGATTGGTGGAGGACTGATTAGCTCAGCATCACTGCAGCTCACTCCTCAGGAGACTGAGATGATGCTGGTCAGACCTTTCTGCTACTGAAGGCAAAGTTTATGCTGAGATTTCCTGTAGTTCCTGTTGTGGGTGTGTCAGGAATCCTGTTGAGGCAGTGTCAGCTCCAGCAGGTTCCTTTTTCGTTGGTTCAGTGCTGGAACTTTTCCAACTTTTTAAAAATATTTATAAAATATTGTGTTTCTGGAAATATTTTGATCTTCACATTCAGCGTGTCCTCGCTGTTCTCTCTCAGTTCATGGGTGCTGACCTGCTCTACATGTTACACATTTGTTAAAACTGGAAGCTGCTAGCTAGGAGGGAGCGTGCCGACTGGTGCATGTGTGAAGATAAACATGGCAAGCACATGCTAGCTGACAGTGCTTTTTTATATGTTGGAGATGTTACCGGCAGGTGAAGCAGCTCCAGAGCCTTATGGACAGACTGACTGCCCTCTGTGAAAGAATTGTTCAACATATTTGACTAGAACCATAGACTGTATATATAGTGGACGTAGCATCTGGCTCCAACATTGAAGCAAACACGGAAGTGTCAAAAACTTGCAATATCACACCGTCCGCTAGGGTTGGCTCCAAGAAGCTTTTTCTCCATAGACCCCAATTCATTTTTGGAAAAAATAAAATTTGATAGACTGATGTTCTACAGCTCAGGATTTTTTTCCCGTTAGTTTTCATGGTCAAAATGAGAGATCAGGTGGCCGATCTTAAAATAAATCAATACTGAATTTTAAATAAATCGTTAAAGTTGGCGGAGCCAGGGGGCGTGGCTATACTTGATAGACGGCAACAGAAGCCTCTGCGGTAAAATGTGGGCGGGATAAGAGAGTCCTCAGCCAATCCTGCCCCTAGTTGCTCTCCGGTCCAGTCTGTTTGATGACGCTTTTTACGTCACTGGCTCCAAAAAATCCAAAACAGCGACCAGGAAGTAGCAAAATCCGGGCTTCATTTTCTCGTCGTTGAAACCAACGGGTGACGTCACGCTTAGTTCACGCTTGACTAGAACTGGTTTCTCTACAGTGCCGTAATGTTCGCCCAGCTCTAATAGTCCTACTTAAACAATAGCTTCCAGTTTTGTCTTGTCTGTCTTATTGCAGTACTCACACACCCGTATTGGTCACTGTAAGTACTACACCTTTCTGTACTGGCAGTAAATGAACGCTCTCCCAACATGTTTACAACTGAAGATGTAGAGAACTCACCTGATAGTTCTCAGTCTGTCTGCCCCCACTGGAAAAAATGCCCCTCTCAAAACAAGAAAAAACTTATTTCTATAAACGTTTACCTTGAAATAAGTGGAAAAATCTGCCAATAGAACAAGTGAAAAAATGGCTTGGTAAGATTTCTTGAAATAAGATATGATATTTAAAATACTGAGATCTTAAAATTAGCTGGGAAAACTTATTTTAAACTGTATTTTACCAGGATTATCAAGCTTAGGTGTCTTAAAACAAGCCAGGTATGCTTTAAAAAAAAAAGCAATTTTTCCACTTAAAAATAGATTTTTGCTTTCATGTAACCCCCTAATTTGAGATGTATTAACCCTCCTGCTGTCCTCATTTACAGGCACCAAAAAATATTGTTTCCTTGTCTGAAAAAAAATCCAAAAATTAGCAAAATCTTCAGGAAGAAAATTCCTTGAAAGTTTCCCTTGAAAGTTTTATTATAAAAAATCCCCAAATTTGGCAAGAAATAAAAATATTTTTAAAAAAAATCTAAAACCTGGAAATATTTTCAAAAAATGAATAAAAATCTTACCAAAAAAATCCTAAAAATATCTAAAGTGATTACATATATATCAGTAGAAGTTCAAATATTTTCTTTAAGAACATTCGGGAAAAAATCAGAATTTTTGCTGGATTTTGGTTGACACCCCCCCCCCCCCCCCCCGCCAAATGTTCTTAAAGAAACATTTTTTTTAACATTTCTTTTTTTCCCACCAAAAAATTTTCAAAAACTTCCCCCCAAAATTGTGAACATGTGGAAGTTTTCAATGTGAAAAAAAAATATATGTATATGTATATATATATATATATATATTTTTTTTTTTTTCCCACATTTTCAAACTTTAAAACAGTTCAATTTGACCCGCAGGACAACATGGGGGTTAAAACACTATATTTTCAAGATTGTTTGACTTAACCACATATTTAAGATGCATTGTCTTGAAGCTAGTCCCTCCATCTGCTGAAATGTTACTTGTTAAGTGAATTTATCTTAAATCAAGAGGGAAGAGACGGTTTGACTAAAAATAAGACAAACAGACTTGGTTAGAGTTTTTGCAGTGCATGGATGTACAAGACAACCTTCAGTGGATTGCTGTGATATTGAAGAAAATTCTTCTTTCTTCTGGAGGTTTCTTTCAATAGTTTTTAAGCTGATTTATGAACATTTAATCTTATATATGACACCCAAACGGTGAGTTTGAAAATACGTGTATGTCTGAATCCAGATAAGGTCTTTACAATTAATTGATTTCAAATGAATGAATGCTATTAGATACAGTGCAGTTATCAAAATCACAAGCGCTGCTATATGTGGAATATAAAGCATGTCTGACCCATGCTTTAAACTGTTGTTTTATAAATTCATTCCATCCTCCTTCCACTTTTGATGGTGGTAATGTTCCATCACATGGTTTACATCTGTTAGACAGTAAATATTGAACTGAAGCTCCATTTTTAAAACGAGATCTGCAACCTGTCAGAAAACTGCAGTTAGATGGTTTCAACAAATTGTTCATCCTTCCATCAGATTTGGCTGCAGTATGACTCAGCACAAAGAAAATGGTAGTTCAGTAGAGATTAACTGATTTTTTTCAGGCTCTAATACCAATTAATAGTGCAGTACTCCACCAAGGCTGCCCAGTTGTATGATTTCCAATGCTAAGGTCGCGATAAGCCCACAGCGGTCGATTTGTAGTCGGATCACGATCATGTGATCACGTAGTGTTCACTTGTTGTCATGGTTACAGTGCTGCTATCTCACAATGATACAGAAACCTTTAACAAATCCGTGGATCCAGACTATAAGCTGCATCACTGCCAAAATCTAATCACTTGGTCCTTGTGTCATTTCTGATCTTTCCTGAAAATTTCATCCAAATCCGTCGGTCTGTTTTTGAGTGATGTTACAAACAGACAGACCGACAAATGTATGTCACATAGCTGGTAATAATTAACTGGTATTTGGAATTGATTAAGATTTCCAGTTAAAACACAAGTGTGAGCACAACCTCCAGTAACATATGATGACCAGACGTCATTAAAACACCTCGGCCTGTTTCTGTTTTATGTGTTTGTTTAAAACGGAACTTTCCAGCGTTGGTCCTTCAGTGTTTTACTTCTAATACATCATCAGTCAGATAGCACAGTGGACGGGACGTTGCTTTGACACCACAGAGTGACGACGGATAAAGAGACATAGCTGCATCAGAGTAGCACATTAAGATGTTATTTATTTTATCTGAAACTGGTTCCAAAAACATATCAATACCAGTAATAGGAAGAATGCTGAATATCTGATTGGACTGGTCAGGCGATCGGTCGATCTGTGCGATCAGCTGTTAGCGGTTTTAAAGTACTGCTCGAGCCTCTTTATGCTGTGAATCTCCATCACCTCAGTACACCGCAGCCTGTGGACTGTGTGAAAAACTGGGGAAATAACTGAATAAAACTATGATTACTGACCTCCTGTTTTGTTCAAAAACATGGCACACACTCAGCGTCCGTTCCCAGTGTAATGGAATAGAACTTCACTTCGTTTATGTCCGTCAGAATCATGCCAGTGTGCAGAATAAACTGCTCTCTGCTCGTGTCTGTCACAGCAGTGTTAGTTTCTACATGTGTGCTGTGTAGTTCAGTTTTTTAGGTTGATTATTTATGATTTTATTGCAGATATTTTGTAGTTGTGCGCCACAGATGGACATATGAATGGAAAGCGGTAAAACGTAGCAGAGGAGCCACAAACGACTGAGGGTTCTGTTTTATTGTTTGTTTTTTCTGCTCAAATGTGTATATATGCAGTTTCCTGTCATTTTACTAATAAATCTGATAAAACTGACTCTACTCAGAAATACATCAGCATCTACGGGAGAGGGAGTAAATGAAATATATTTTGTTCTTACAACTTCTGACTGTAGGATTTACTTGTTAAATCTTAAATGTATTCAAATGTGCATCACCTGTGTGTTACAGTTTATGACCTTTATGGTTAGGCTTTTTATTGCTTGTTTTCAGTTTCATGTAGCTGTAAAATGAAACAGAGGTTTAGTCTTCAGATGTCAGAGTGTGATTGCACATCCAGACTTAAGCGGAACGTCTCTTTATTTTCTTTAGACTCTGAACGGCTTCTTTTTGATCCTGTTGGACTCGTGTCATTTACAGAAATGTCGTCTGCTTGTCATTGCCGTGTTTTCATTTCCTCCTCAAGTCTCAGAATGACGACTAAAACGGTGACTAAGACATAAGATCAGCTGTCAAACATTCCTGTGATGCTTCCCTTTTCCGCTGCTTCATTGTTCTCGTTTGGCTGACAGTTGTGATCTTTGGAAGCTTTCAGTTTTCTTCCGCTTCATGCCACCTTCTGGCCAAACATTCCTTAATCTTTAAAGATCCGTGGACCCTCATGAGGATACTGCTGCGGCTGAGGACTTGAGGTTTTCAGTAAACTCGCTGATCTTTTTGTCTTTTCATGATTTTATTTTTAGAGGGAACGAATCCACGAACGCTGCAAGACGATCTGTCCTAACAAAGACGACGTGGACGCCGTCTCAAGTATCACCACCAACCACGGTATGAATTATTAACCAGCTCCTGCTGCAGGACTCGCCGTGCCTCATCCTCTGCTGTCTGTAAAATGACCAATCAAAACGCACACTGCTGACAAACACATAAACAGAGCTGGAGTGCAACCAAACATTTCTATTGGCTGCACCTTTATTCCTGTTTACAGGATGTGTTAAGAAAATACCCATGTATGTAAACTGCCAAAAACATTACATTTAGAATGTGTTTTTGGCACCAAAAGGCACATTTTGTGCAGCAGTGGTTAAAATGGTTAATATTTCATGTTTTCTTCTTCTCTACATTCAGATATTGGAAACCCCTGATATCTGCAGGAAACTGTTCATGATTATGTTTTTGTTCTGAGGTTTTGAGTTTGTTTCCAACCATGGGCATGTTCATCCATTTCAGAAGGATGTCTTTCTATTCCTTTACATCATTTCCTAAAACATCCGTGCTAATTGTACTGGACACATTCCTGATAATAAACTGAGCAGTACAGGTGGATGTATCGTGACTCTTAGCTGTAAAAACTAGTGTCATAAAAACATTTGTGTTGTTTTTATTCACACTCAAAGCGTCTTGTAGACGTCATGCAGCCACGAAAGCCATAAAATACACTGAAATTCAACTAACTAACAATGACGGGTGACTGATCGGAAGGTTTTGTTGCTTCTTTCAGACAAATCCAGAGCTGAGCTGGAACAAGTCCCAAAGGTACAAACACTTCTTTTCTCTCACTGGATGTGGACTTGTTGTAAAAATGTATCTGCTTTTTGATTTCACCCTGAATGTACCCATGTTAGAAGCCCGCTCACAGAACCTCACCTCTGCTTCTGTCCCTCACATGGAGGTTTTCAGCTTCTCTCAAATCCAAGATCGGCACAAGCATCAGCCAAAAGTACACATAAAAAGTTTAATTTACCCGTGAATTAAAGCCTGGCTGCGTTGAAAGCATGGCTCAGTGACTTTTAAATGTTCAGAGGTAGAAACTGACTTACCGGTCCATTTCTGTTGTAGTTTGACTTTGGGTGGAGTGACTTGAAATGTGAGAGTACATCTCCGTTTTCTCTTATTTTCCCTGTCTGTGGTGTTTTGTTCTGTACATGCACATTTGCAAAAAACTGATTGAAAACTCAGTTATACAGGGAAATCTGCAATGCCCAGGAAAAATCTGCTCGAAGAAATGAGGTTCCTGTAGTTCCACTAGCTGACACAGTAGTGAAACTGACTGCATCACTGAGTCATTACTGACTTATTTATTTACATGCATGCTTCTGTTTCTACCAGAAAGCATTGACAAGTTTATTTCTCAAGTGTGAAGCTCTTTGAATAAATAAAAAACTGACATGGACGTTTTATTTCCCTCTCCAGTGTCCGTACTGGTCTTTAGATGGGTTGGTTGTGGCCTGAATTTTAATCCGGGTGTGTGATAGGTGCAGTTTTGAGTCACAGAATTTCCATATCTTTGCTCAATGAAAATTCACGCGTTGTCCCCATTTCTAGCTTCTCTGACTGGAATCCTGTTAATAACAACCTCAGAATGAACATGTCTGATATATTTAGATTAACGAGGTCAGTGAAGCCGGCCTCGTTCTCTGGGTTACAGCAGGTACAGCGCTCTCCACTCTGACCTTTGTGTCTGTGTCTTGTATTTCCAGATTTTTATGAAGCCAGACTTTGCCCTGGAGGACCCGGCCACCTTCAACAACGTCCTGCCCTGGTCCCACTTTAACAGCGCCGGTGGAAAGAGCAGCAGAGACGTGGCTTCCTCCAAACTGCTGCAGGAGAAGGTGAGCTCAGATCACTCAGAGGAGGCTTTCATCTGAATGTGAAGCTTTTTTAGACACTAATCCCTCTGGTGCAGGACAGTCATACTCCACATAAACGTTCTCTAATGTCATCCAGTGTCAGGAGACTTTTGCTCGTTTAAAATGTCTCGTACGTAACCAGGAGCAGATGAACAACTTGTGACACTGATTTTCTGAAATGACATTTAAAAGAACAGTTTGCCCCTGTCATCCATGCCCTATTCAGATGTTTGTTTATTTGTCTTTTTGATCATTGTGAGTTGAGTTTCACTAATTCTGTCAAAATCAAACTGTTTGCTTGAAGAAGAATTGCAGTCATTTGATTTTAAAATGGTGATTAAAGCATTTTACTATCAAGCATCAGATCAGGGAATGTGGTAAATAATGGGATCATTACGTTATGATCATTTAGCGCTGAGTCACAGAGAATAAATCTACAACAGTGTTGGTAATTAGTTGTTCCCTTAAACAAGCCAAAACTCCAAACATGAAGACAATAGAAGGGTTTTCTGCCTTTCTATCGTTGAACATTGTGTGTTGGTTGGGATTTGAACAGTTCGTTGGTCAAAGCAGGGATTTTACAGTCACCTAAATGGAGTGGAGCAAGTCAAAGGATTATCCAAATGAATTCCACATTTTATAATAGCAGCCATCCACAATCTAAAGTTATTCACTTTACTGTCAAACAAGATATGAAATTTAACAGTTAAAGAGTTGAAACTGATCTGAGTTTTTGTGGTTTCCTTAAAGATTATTCCCAAAGCAGGCGATCATTTCAGCTCTACCTTATAGCAGTTCTGAACAAAAGACCCTTGGGAAAAGTTTCTGTGAGGTCTGACATTAAAAACAAGCTGTTCGTTAGCAGCACTGTTGAGTTAGCAACGGAAAGCAGCTAAAAGTGAATTTTTCTGAGCAGATGTTTATCACGTTCTGCCTCTGTTCTGTCCTCCAGCTGAGCCACTACCTGGACGTGGTTGAGGTGAGCATTGCTCGACAGATCTCGCTGCGCTCAGAGGCCTTTTTCCACGCCATGTCCTCACAGCACGAGCTGCAGGACCGGCTGCAGGAGACGCAGCGGGCTGTGGCTGTGCTGCGGGGCCGGACGGCGGCCATGGACCGGGTCATGTGCCAGGGGCCTCTCCAGGCCCTCCGCAAAGCAATGACTTGCAACAACTGCGTGAAGCTGCACAACAAGCTGAAGCTGATGGCGGCGGTGCATCAGACGCAGCCCACCGTGCAGCTGCTGCTCTCTACCTCCGAGTTCGTTGGAGCACTGGAGCTCATCGCCACCACCAAGGAGGTGCTGCAGCAGGAGCTGCAGGGAATACACAGCTTCAGGTGAGGAGGGTCTGTGGGTCTGTCACACTCTCTCGTTGACACAGATTTGGCCACTGAGTTCACTTGTTTATGGTTTCTGACAGAAAACAAGAAGTGTCGCAGCTGTACATCATGTGTGTGTGTGTTGGACATAACTCAGCAGCAATGTAGAACTTCAGCTAAAGTTCAAGTCTCTTCACTCAAGATGCCTATTTGGCTGTTTAACTCAACAAAACCCTTAGAGCCGACATCCTGTGTCCAAATTCACGTCCCTTCTTCTTCTAAAGGGTCTAGTTATTCTCAAAGTCTTTATTGCAAAGAGTTGTAGCAGAAATGAACCTGCAGCATGTGTCCTTTCTAACAAGGCTAGCTGAAAAAAAACTCCTCCTCACTGTGTTAAAGGTACCATGAAATACTTGCATTTCCTGGAAAATAAGAGCTTCATCTTACGTGTAAAGCAACAGGATCAGTTGTGGAGAAGTTTTGATAATGCCCCTAATGCAGCATAAAGTCTCTGCTGAAAGTACACAATTTTCTTTATAAAGTTCATAGATATGAGGTTGTTATTGAGCAGAAATTAGGAGAACCACTGGAGCTTCTGGTGTTTTTGAAAGTCTTAAAGTCTTTACTGACTGTTTTTAACTGTATCTCTTTTTGATATTGTGTTATTCATCATGTTTGAGCCATCGGTAGACATGCTACCGGTACATTAATATCCGTAGGAAGAACAGACATTTACACCAGAAAAAACTGAAACTGAAGCTCTGCAGCAAAATAAATAGAAAAATAAGGAGAAAAAAAGATTTCAGCGATCAGTCAAGATTAGTCATTTTTTAATCATTTTGAGCTCATTGTTTTTACCTCTTCATCTGTTCAGGATCAGAGTTTAAATTTGCTGTTCGTTTAGTCAATTCCACATGAAATCTTCGTAAAACAGATCAAACCACAGATGAGGTTTCTTTCCACAGTTTCGTTCGACCTTTTAAGCCTCCAGATAGAAAGTACAACTGAAAATGTCTGCGTGTCAGAGCGAACACCACCGAAACTTCAGCTGCTGCACCACATCACAAATGAAACACTGCTGACGCCGCCTGTCTTTCTGTGCTCGTGTCTCTCAGACATCTGGGCTCCCAGCTGTGTGAGCTGGAGAAGCTGATCGATAAGATGATGGTGGAGGACTTCAGCATGTATTCGCGCAGCGAGCTGAGCCGGAGTCTGAAGGACGAGCCACAGGTCCTAGAGAAGGTCTGAGCAAACTGCTGTACACAATTTACTGAACACCTGACTGTTTCCAAAGCATTTATTCATCCTGTGTGTTTACTTTATGAAAGCAAAAACCTCCTCCAACAGTCATTACATCAGCCCAAACTGCCTCAGGTCAAAGAAGTGAGCTGAGTCATTTATGTAACACAAAGGTAGTGATGTGTTTAACATTCAGTTCAGCGTTCCTGCAGCTGTTAATCTTGGATTAATTTGACGTTGGCATCCTCTAACCTGTCGACTACAGGCCTAAGAAAATTAGATTCTGTGTCTTCAGGCCTCTCAGAGTATTTTTACTGCCACTATTTTTCCTTCTTTACTTCCTTTAGTAGTTGGCTGCTTTCAGAAATGTGGATAAATAAATATCCGTTCATCAGCATCGGGTTCCACTGCTTCAGGGGAATTATGATTGTATGTATTTTTTCTGCAGCACATAAGTTAAGTATGTTATTATGTTACCAAAGTATTTTATTTTGAAGGCATCTGTGTGAGAGACGGGGAGGCAAAAATGACGTTTTGAATTTTTAAATTGTCCATTTTAACTTCATGAAAGTCAAATGAGACTATTTCAGCGGAATTTAGGGGAAAGAAATTCAGTTAAAGAAAGAAATGTGTCTGTATCAGAGCACATTAATGGGAAACGTGTTCTGGGTTGAGATGCAGCAGGCTTCTCTTTTTAAGGATTTGTTTTTGATTTTCACACAGCCTGTTTTTTCTTTTTCACTGACTTCCATTGTAGCTGAAAACAGTTTGTTGTGGACGCTCACGTGTTTTAATGTGTGTGTAACAGACGGTTTGCCCATCACAGGTCCACAACCCAAATGCACAGTCACAAAAGGTGGGCTTGACTCACTCACACACACACACGATGCTGATTTACATGAAATCACATGAAATCCATGAAACCAGCAGAAATCACGCTCAGACTGTGGATCAGTGTTTGTTTTAATGAGCTTGGAGTAGCAGACGGGTGGAGCTTAGGGCTTTAGGAACATTCAGGTAAGTCGTGTAGAGTATGAGAGCACTACTGTTTTTGGTTTCTTTTTCTACATTTTATATCAGAGACATTACACTGGTGTAAACACTGGTGTGTAAACACTCCAATTTGAAAAGGTTGTGAATCCCCTTTGTATCCAAGCAGGTTAAAAAAAACACTCCAAATACAGTGAAAATGTGCTTTCTGTGATTGCTGCTGAATAATCTGTGTCGCTAGATTTTATGTTGAGAAATGTTATTAGTAAATGATTCATAATTTATAATAATGCACTACGTTATTTAATAATCTCATGAATGCAGTATTCTGTTTATTAGTTTAAGTAATATCAGTCCAAAACTGAATGTGATCTAACGTGATGGTGAACTGATTCTGAAGTCATTACATGTTTAGTTATGGATGTGTAACTGTTTCTGCTTCACAAACTGAACATTGCTTTCATTGTTTGCATGTGCAGCCCTCACTAATGATCGGTTTAATTATCCTCGGTTGATTTCTGGTGCCGACGTGCTTCTCCAGCCTCAGCATGTGGACCAAAACTCATTTTTATTCTAAATTGAATCTGCTTTTTCCTGTTGAGTTTGACTTTCACAGATGTGACTCCAGCTCAGTGTGTGACGAATCGGTACGTTGTCGTTTTTCTGTGTGTGTTTCAGGAGCGTCTGGAGTCGCTGGTGTTTGGTCTGTTGAGACAAAGGAAGCTGGACTTTCTGGATATTTACAGCGATGAGATGATCCTGGCTGCTAAGGCCATCGTCACACAGGTAGGACAGAATTAATGTGAGATGTCTGAAACAGAAGACTATCAATCCATTTGGTTCTTATGTAATCTTATGAAGCCTGTTTGTGCTGCAGTGTGTGGCAGACAGTGTCGTGCACATTGAAGAAATTGACACCGAAGTCGTCATTAAGTGAGTTGAAGTTCTGTGGTTCTTTCCTGGGATTGTACTGTTCATGCTGCTGTAGCTGTCCTTTGGTGTCTCTGGGTGTATGAGCTCATTGTAGACAACGCTGTACAGAAATCAATAGGCAGATTGATTGGAACTGATTTGGATTGTTAGATAAATGTGATCTGATTTAGATCACCTGAAAACAGACCATTTGTTTCTTCCATCCATTCAGTAGACTTCTTTCTAAAGCTCTCAGTTGACGGTAGAGACACTTCATAATCACTCACTGACAGTGTTTGTGTGATTACGTTCACCTCCAGAAGGGCTGCACTGGAAATTCAGCTTCATAGAGATTAAAAGTTTGTGTGTCAGGGATGTTTCACAGTTTGAGCCCTCCATAGTTTTAGGTTCAGTTCATGCTTCAGTGGCTTTAAAAACCTTCAGTTGTTGTCTTACCGGACTTGTAACAGAAAACAGCCAGTGATGTCAGAACCTTAGATTTTGCTATGTACTATTTAACTAACCTACACATCAAAATGCTGCAGCAGTCTGGAAAGATTAAATGTGTTTTATATGAAGAAAATGATCCACTAGACATGTGGAGTAATTTATCTGAGCAGTGCAATGACTGTAGACTTTATAAAATGACACAATATAACATGAATCCTTTATCAGGAGCATTCAAATGCAGACTTACACTGTGGTTTAAACGTATGAAAAATGGCTGTTTCTGCAGACAAGCTGACCAGATGCGTCTGATGACGTTCCCTCAGTGGTTTGAGCTGCTGAAAAACATCTTTGAGAGCTTCCTTCTCTTCCTACAGAGAATCAAGGTGAGTCAAACGTGTCGATTTCAGCAGTCGATCCAACGGCAGCTATTTTTAATCCGTTACATTTCAGAAGGAATCATAAAATGTTCAAAACAGCGTCCTGACTGTCAGGAAACTTGGAGTCTCAGCAGCTGTCCAGATTAACACTTGCAAACCCACAAGTACACTGTGGAGAAGTTCTGTAAAATAGATCAGAGTGCAGACTTTTTTCCCGTTCTGTCTTTTTTTCAGGCCACGCTGAACATCATCAGAAATGTGGTTCTGGAGGTTCTGAACGCAAACCAGAGGAACCGGCTCCTGGAGCAGGCCAGTTCAGGGGCATCAGGCCAAGAGGCTTCCCAGAGCCCGTCGGTCCTGCAGGGGGAGGCTGAGCTGGCCTACCTCACCCACGAGGGTCTGTTCATCAGCGACGCCCTGAACGAGGCCCAGCAGCAGGCGGCGCTGGCGGCCCAGGATCAGAGCTCCACGGTGGGCTCCAGGATCCAGCAGGGCCGCCTGGAGACTGCAGGCAGCGACTCGACATCTGGAGCCTCAGAGATGTCGGCCAGCAGAGAGCAGAGCATCATGTACGTCACTCCAGATGCTTCCTTCATTTCCCCCCCGTAAAACTACATTTAATTCTCATAACATCATCTCCAGGAACCGAGTCAGTACTTGGTCTGTTGGTTGGTTGAACAGCTGATTGTAGCATTTCCAAAGTTAGCTCTGAAGCCCAAGCAGCTTCTGGGTGTTTTAGTCTCTGTAGAAAAGAGCAATTATAGATACTTAATCATTTGGGCAAACAGAGACTGTTGATGACAGGGGACGCTTGTTTTCTCTCTCATCTGTTGACGGTGAGTGTTTGTTTTCAGGTCAGGGGAAAACATGATGCCCACTGAGCTGGAGCTGAACCGTGTGGTCAACAACGTCCAGGAGCTGCTGTACACCGCCTCCGACGTCAGCCACGACCGCTGTGTCAAAGTTCTCACAGCCAGAGCCAAGGTATGACGGCCTAAACCCGCTTTCTGCTGCAGAGGGGGATTTTATCCGTTGGTAAAATGTGTGGGTGTTTCCAACAGGACGGCTCTCTGGAGCGCCTGAGCTCGGCCGAGTTTGTGTGTCTGTCGCAGGCGGTGGAGGGTTTTGTCCGAGACACAGAGGAGCTGTGCGGCAGGAGAAGCGTCTCCCTGAGGGGGGCGCTGCAGAGCCAGGCCAACCGCTTCGTCCACCGCTTCCACGAAGAACGCAAGACCAAACTGAGGTACGCTGCAGCACAGTGCTGTCCACACTGCTGTTTTCATTTAGACTCATGCTCAGATGGTGGTTAGAGGTAATGATGTGAATAAACAAGCTTGGTGCTCAAAGGTTAGCCTGCTGTTTTTCTCTGCTTTCATTTTTATGAGCTGCTCTGCTGGAGTATTGTGAGTGATATCATGTGACTCGTCAGCGTTTGTGTTTGTTTTACAACTTGAGGAATATAGTTTCCATCCTGGTTTCATAGTGTTGGGTTTGATTGTGTATCTGTGGGGGTTTGTGTTTTCTAATGTGTGTTTTGTGTCCCTACAGCCTCCTCCTGGACAATGAGCGCTGGAAGCAGGCAGAGGTTCCTGCAGAGTTTCAGGATCTGGTGAACTCCATCGCTGATGGAAAAATAACACTACCAGAGCGCAAAGCCACAGGTATCAGTTAACTCCAAGTGTTAGCTATCACCTTCTCATAAATCTCTGCTCTTTGTTCCAGGGAGTTCTGTTTATTGACCAATACTAGTTTATGATCCACATGTTTTTGTTTTTACTGTTGAAACATACATGTTATTCCACAGGCATACTGCACATACGAGTGCACTCACATGATTAGAATATGGTGGAAAAGGTTTAATATTTTTCACCAAACAAGTGAAATCTATATGTAGAGGAGGTCCTCAGCTTATGTTGGAGTTCTGTTCCTACGGCCCAACAGAGTCGATTTTCGTGGAAGTCTGAACTCCCACGAAAATGAAAACAAATCCGTTATGTGCATCACAGTATCGATCAGCTCTCTGAAAAATGAAGAATACCAACAACTTTGATGCATCAGTGAGAAGATAACAGAACATAATGAGTACAACAACAGCAGAATAACAGTAACACAATCCAAGGTGGCGTACAACCAGCGCATGTAAACAAATCCGCCTCATCTCTGCGTGTTCATCCACTCTGCTCTACGACCAGCTTCACATTGCCAGTTCAGACATAGCGACAAAACGCCGTAGGTTGAGGACCTCCTGTATTCTAGACTCTGAAAATAAACTGAAATATTTGAAGCTTTTATTAGTTTTTATTTTAACAGCTTAGAGCTCATGAACGTCCCCACCCAAATCTGTCTCACAATATTAGAACATTTCAAAGGATCTATTGTACAGAAACATCCAATCTCTGAAAAGTACGTTCAGCCATTAACTGGTCAGGGCTCAGATGTTTATTTTAAATCCATATTTGGAGGAAAATATAAGAATAAAATTTGTTGATTTAAGATTAGAATCTGGATTCGTTCAGTCGGGTTGCCAGTCAACATTTCCTTTGTTACTTTGTTACAACTTCTGCATATTTTAAAGTCAACAAATACATTTAATCACAAACATTCACAATGTTATAGAAGGAGCTCTAACACCCTAATATGTGATGAGTTTCTAAAGACTTAAGCTCTCATTGATGTGGTTTCCTTCTGCAGGTCCAGATGAGAAGAAACCTGCTGAGTTTCTGCTCGTTAACGGGCAGAAATACGCAGTCGTTGGGTAGGTTTCCTTTTCCTGCTGCACTGAAGTAACACTTCAGCTAGTCACACGCTCACTTTGTTCCTGTTTCCAGCAAATTAAAGAAATCTCCCGTGTGCCATGTTTCAGGACGGTTCTGCTGCTGATCCGGATCTTTCTGGAATACTGTCAGTGCGTCAACGACATCCCATCCATCGCCACCGACATGCTCACACGTCTGTCGGACCTCCTCAAGGTCAGAAACAACAAACTCCATCAAATTTACCTTCAATAAAAACCCCCTCTGTCCTCCGTTTGGATCCTTCACATTGTGCTGGTTGATTACAAATACACACAACACATTAATTCAACTAATGGTTACTGGAAACCGTGAGCTGAAAACCAGAAGTGCACGAGACTGTTTCCTGATGTGAGTGTCCGTCAGGTCTGACTCGGTAACTTTGCCAGCAAGTTGATTTCTCGCGATATTTGTGAGTTCACAAATCTCTCAAGAAACCATCTTGCTCCGTTCCCGCATTCACTGTTCGTACAGAGCCAAGTTGGCACAGGCCAATCAGCAGTATTCGTGTGTGGGGCGGGATATCCGGGTGTGAAGACGACACCAAGCGCCAGTAGATCAAAACAAACATGGCAACGGAGGACAACGATCGTGTAGATGCTGCTATTAAGTCAGTTTTAGCTGAATCTCCTATCGCTTCTTTGAAGGAAGAACAACGAGCGGCGCTTTGCGCATTTCTGGATGGTAAAGATGTTTGTGCTTTTTTACCTACGGGTTTTGGTCAGAGTTTATTCTACCAATTGGCTCCGCTCATTGTGAAGATCCCGTGATTGTCTAAAAACAAACCTGTCAGAGGCGGGACATACTGTTGCATTGTCCAATCCGTGCCTCTTTCCTCCGAACGGATTTACATGGAGCGGTCCCAGATTGATATTGTGGAGTACTGTCAAGTACTACACAATTATTAATCTGGATATTGCCAGCTTACTGACTCAGTGTTTCTTTGTGTTTCTGCAGCACTTCAACTCTCGGAGCTGCCAGTTGGTTCTGGGAGCCGGAGCTCTGCAGGTGGTCGGCCTGAAGACCATCACCACCAAAAACCTTGGTAGGTACCAGCAGCTACACGCTGATTCCAGGTCCATGTGAGGACAGGAGAACCACAGAGGAGCTTTTAAAGCATGTGTTCCTCTGATGCTGAAGATCCTTATTTTGTCTCCTAACCTTAAACAAGAAAGCTGTGGTGTAATACTCACACTCTTTGTTTTAATTGTTTGTAGCGTTGGCGTCCCGCTGTCTGCAGCTGGTGGTTCACTACATTCCCATCATCAGAGCTCATTTTGAGACCAAACTGCAGCCCAAACAGTTCAGTGTCCTCAGACACTTTGATCACATCACCAAGGTAACGCACAGTCCAGACCAGAGTCTGAATGTACGCTAGCGGTCAAAGGTTTGGGGTCACACAGAGATCATTTCATGTTTCCATGAAAACTCACACTTTCATCCATGTGCTAACATAACAGAACAAGGGTTTTCTAACCATCAATGAGTCTTTCAGCAGCATTAGCTAACACAATGTAGCATTAGAACACAGGAGTGATGGTTGCTGGAAATGTTCCTCTGTACCCCTATGGAGATATTCCATTAAAAATCAGCTGTTTACAGCTAGAATAGTCATTTACCACATTAACTATGTCTACACTGGATTTATCATTCATTTAACGTTCACTGATAAAAAGTTTTTCTTTTAAAAATGAGAACATTTCCAAGTGACCCCAAACGTGTCGACTCATGTTTGAAGTCCAGCATCCAGTAATAAAAATCTGAATATGTGTGTGACTGTAAGTTTAGTCTGAGTGTTTCCTGTTTGTTTTTCAGGACTATAATGATCACATAGCAGAGATCTCTGCTAAACTGGTGGCCATCATGGACAGTCTGTTTGAGAAGGTTTTATCAAAGGTAAAATCAGTGCTGGTGTTTTTCGAAGGCACAGGAAATGATAACAGCAGCTTTTATTTAGAACTTCTGTTTCTTACCAGAACTGGTGGTGTGAGATCAAAGTTTAACCGAAGTTAAAGGGGCATAACGACAAATACAATAATAAACTAAACACTCAGTGCTTCCCATTGGTTGTACCCAACGTTGTCTATACTTGAATTTATTAAAACATGCAAGATGGAAGCTCTTATAGGAAACTTCCTCTGTTTGACATATTATTCATAGAAATCATTTTACAGAAGTGCTTTTCTTCTGGAGCTCCAAGGCCCCGTTCTGTAGCTTCCATCTCCACCGTGTCTGAGCGTTTCTCCTTCATTCTGTTTGGGTTTCTGGAGAGCTTCCTGTATCGTCCTTTAGCAGAATTAGCCCAGCATTAAACACGTTGATGAGCGGCTCTGTCACCAGATAACCAACACTCTGCTGTGGATGTTTTCCTGCTGCATCCTGCTGTGTTCCACGTGTTTTTCTGCTGTTTCCTCAGTATGAAGTGAAAGCTCCGATGCCCTCAGCCTGCTTCAGAAACGTCTGTAAGCAGATGGCAAAGATGCACGAAGCCATTTCTGAACTCTTACCTGAAGAACAGACACAGGTGAGTTCATCGTGTTTTCATCCTGAGGCGTTCTTTACTGGACGATCTGAACAGTTCAGACACAGATGTGTTGTTTTTCTGCACAGATGTTGTTTCTAAGGATCAACGCCAGCTTTAAAATGCACCTGAAGAGGCAGCTGGCTCGACTCGGGGTCATTAACGACGGAGGACCACAGCACGGGTAGCAGCACCACGCAACAAGAGCAACATGTTCACACACTAGAAAAGCTTTCTGTGCTTCCACGAAGTCACATTTAAACTGTAAGCTCCTGTCTGCCACCACACAGCGCTGTTTGATAGCTGGAGACAAGCAGACTGTTACTTTTTGCTTAGTTTTGGTCTTTTTAAATTATTTAAAAGGCTGATTTTGCTCACATCACTACTGTGAAATTCAGGTACCAAGGGGTTAATAAAACAGTAATAGAGGAAAGTTTTTGGGCAAATAAACGCTCTGACACTGAATGCTAAGAAAGGACGAGTTTTGGACGTTACAGTTTTACTAAAAATGCAAAAAATCAAACATTTAACTGAATTAAATGGTTAAATTCCATCCATAACACATCGTTCTGTATTTCATTCCTATAAATCTGTTGGTCAAACATAAACTCACTGTAAAGCAGAACTTGGTCATGAATAGTTTGAGGTAGAACGTGTATTTAGTAAGTCTGTTTGGTGAGATGGAGCTCTTTTAGAAACGGTTAAACCTCAGAGTGTTTCTGACTGTAGGACGTGATGTTAGTGCACATTGGTCACATTTGAACAGGTTCATGTAAGGCATCATTCACTAAAAGGTTTGTGTAAAAAGTCACAAGTGTTAGCATGTTTCCTGCACAGACTTAGAAAGCCTTTATTTTCACGGCTGTGCTCTTACTCTGCTGTGGTCGGACTGTTTTTCTGGCTGTTTTTCTGACTGTTTTTCTGACCTGTGGCTGTGTGCAGGCTGGTGGTGGTGGACGTGGCCTTCTACACGGAGAACGTCCAGGCGCTGAAGAGCCTCGAGAGACTCGACCTGAACATGGCTGAGATCTGGGAGCAGAAGAGGTGATGCAGGACGGAGTCTGGACGTCCAGGACTGACCGACCCGGCGACGGGGGCCGACCTCAGGGGCCGACCTCAGGGGCCGACGGCGGCCGGCCGACAGTGGAGGAGGCCCAGAGGGACCAAAAACACAAAACTGGGAGAAGAACAGCAGCAGCAGCATGACGGAGCTCCAACAGCTTCACAGACTTGATAAAGTTCCACTCCTAAAATCTGCTGTCACCTCATGTCACTGTGTGCAATCAGACAGAAATATAGTAAATTATTAGACGGTTTTAGAGCAGCGCTGCAGGGGGTGGAGGTGTGGAGGGATAATTTATTTTTCTGACTTCTGGAGAAACATTCTATACTGTGGCTGACTTTTCTTTTTTCTTGGGGCTGGGATGTTGAAGCTGAAGGGATTTTTATGGCCTACACTGAAAACGAGCTTTTATGTCGCTGATTTCATGAACTTTAGGGAAACTTCACAGATGAAGATAGAAAGTTCAAGGGATAAAATGATTCAGTCTGAAAAGATGATTTTCCTTTTTACTGCTCCAAAAGAATCTACAAGGTTCCTGTTTTCCAAATCACTCCGATCAGAACACGGACTTTTTTATACTCGGAACAAAGATGTTTTTCAGACTCGTGTTGAACCCTGGAGGAGCAGCTGAGAGAAACGTCTCACTGAAGAGTTGATTTCCTTTAATATTTGAAACAAACCGATCACAGCTGTCAGCTACATCCTGACGTTTCCAAAGTGAAGCGGTTTCTAATCTAGGACTTCAACTCCTCAGTTCCGTTTCCCTCCTAAACAGTCGGTCTTGCTCCAGATCTCCTTCAGGTTCAGTCTTGGTGACGATCAGACGATCATTTCAGTATCGGAGAGAGTTTGCAGAACGTGAAGCATGAATATCGGCTGCTCTCCTCGTTCCTTCTGCTGTGGTTTGATTTCATCTGCATGAGCTTCTAGTTTCATCTAAAGCTGAAACAACAGAACGGAACAGAAAATCTGATTTATTTCATTGGTGTCTCAATAGAATAATCCCAACACATGAAGACAAAGCTGCAAGAATCAAACATCCAAACTGGTTTTAAAACACTTTTCATAGACGGACACGGAGCTTTAGGGGTTTGGAGAGGAGGTTAAACCGTTCAGTTGTCTTCAGATTTGACGGTATTCTAACGCTTCAGAGCTTGTGATTGGCATTCCAACTTTATAAATTTGCACAAAATCCATTTTTAAAATTAATTTTCCTTCAAACTGTTGTGCAGGACTTTACATTGACGCCGGTAAACTGTGTGGAGTTCAGAGTTGACCTGCAGCCTGTCCTGTTCCTCTGCTGATTGGGACACCTTCACAGCTCTCCTCACTGCAGATTTTTCTACAAACGTTAGATTTTCTGTTCCGACCTGAAGTTCAGCCGCTCTGCCAAACAAAATGAAAAAAACAGATGCGTTCACGTCCGTCTCTGCTCCAGTGTGAACACTACAGTCCTGTTCCAGCATCCGACTCCCAGCAGACAGCTGCTCTCCTGGTTTGTGCTTTTATTTCACAGGTTTTAACCAGAGAACAGCTGCTCGTTTTTTCATGATGCTTTTCTGGAAAAATGCTAAATCACCCCTCATTAGTGTCCCCACGTAACGGATGAATCTAATGACCGCAGGTTGAAGCGAGTGAGGTGGAGGTGTGACGTGATGCAGCTGAACAAAGTATGAACGATCATCACCGTCTGCTTCAGAAGTGCCTCCTGTTGACGGACGGTCAGACGACACATCTACAGTGTGCCTACTACCGGTGTGTGTGTGTGTGTGTGTGTGTGTGTGTGTGTGTGTGTGTGTGTGTGTGTGTGTGTGTGTGTGTGTGTGTGTGTGTGTGTGTGTGTGTGTGTGTGTGTGTCCAAAGTATGTTGAATCCTTCAAACCTGCTGTGAATAAAACAGGATGACGGAGCGACTCGTTTGTCGACTGTTTCTTCTTTTATTCCATTTTTACTGTCAAACATCACACATTTATTCCTCCTCTTCCTCGGTAATCAGCGGTGATGCCTTAATTTACAGCTGTCAGTCGGTTCTTGTAACAAACTGCACGTCTCCACTGGGATTTTGGACCATTTCTACAAACTATCGGACCTGAATCTCTTCCAGGATCTGTGGGGGAACTGAAGATTGATGATGAGGAAGAGGAGTGGAACAAAATGAGGAAAGACTCTCAGCAGTTTTTAGAACCGTTTGACTGATGTGGAGCAAAATAAAGGCTTAGAAATAGGGATGTCATAATCAGCCTGATATTGTCACCATTTTTTTTTTGCTTATCATGAAAAGCGATAAATTAAGGCCTGGACTTCACCGGCATTTACCGACTCATGGAGGGAGGGAGAGTGTGATCTGCTGTTTGAGACAATTAATATAAAGTAGCGCGTGAATCAGGTGTGGGTTTATCACGTCAACAGGTTTACTACAATATCTTTATAAATAAATTTCATTTTACTCAGTTGTATAATATTTAGAAGAATCTTTCTGCAAAATGCCATGTGGTGTTTAGTTATAGTAGTTATGTTGATTTTAGGTCTGAAAGCAGCAAAAATGTCAACTATGATAGAAAAAGTCTCACAATTATAAACTGACACATGAACAAAAATTCAGCATAAATCTGAATATTTTGGGGCTTGACGTATTTAATCTTTGGGATTATTTCATAGCTCAGGACACTGGTAACCAGGTATTTTGTAGATTAAATCGTTTATTAAGATCATGTTGCTTGTAACCTTTTCAGAGTGTAGTTTTAATAACAAATACACAAAAAAAGACAAACTGACTTCTGTGGTGGTTCTAACTGGACATGTTTTCATCATACTGTCAGACTGTCATCGTCATGTTCTGGTTCTGCTTTTAAAGGCCCTCTGCAGTGTTTAGATAGATCTACACATTCTGGATCTATGCAGCTACATTTAGGACATGGATGGATTATTTCCAGGGAACAGAAACCTTTGAATCTGTAATTTGATGCACAGAGAGGAGTTTAGTTTTTAGGGGTTTATCAGTGTGTAGAGAGGGTCGTTTAAAAGGCGGCAGCCTCTGGTACATGTTCATCAAAGCCCTCCTGTTTGGTTGCTGTTACCAAACACACTCCTCTGTATGAGCGTATCTGGGTTTAGGTAGTGAAGGAGTGAGACAACACTGCCACCATCAGGTCAGCCTGGAAGTTACAGCACTGCTCTGTCATTTAAATTAGACCCTCCAATTTCCGCTATTTTATGCGGGGAAATTGCGGAAAGTTGCAAAGTATGCGAATAGTTGTGAAATATGCAAAAAGATGCGAAATATGTAAGAACTGGGGGAAAAAGGTCTCCTACATCCTGTTACTAGGCCACCAGTGAATGAAAAAGAGCAAAATAAAGATAAACAGACATACTGTATGTAAGACACATCACTGTAAGTGTTGCCAATGTTTCATTTATTATCAGCTTAAGCATGACTTAAACATTCCTCAATCACAAATTTCTCAGAAATAAAACATTCTTTCTGCTTAGTTATTCTGTGAGGCAGAGCAAACTACCTCCAACATGGTTGATTTTCTTCGGTGCTCCAGAACGATGCTGCACGGGGTGCAAAAAAGTTTCCCCCCACTTTCGTGCAGTAAATCTGGGTACTGTTTTGCCCGGTCTCTGGCTGAAATATTCATAGGTAAATGTGATCTTTGAGCATTTGCCGTTCTTGTTTTTCGTCTCTGAGCGCCGCGCTCCACATCAGCTCATGCTTCTAGTGTGTGTGTGTGAATGCGCGAACTGATGACGTCAGGCCGGGCGTCACATAAAAACTCATTCACAACTCCATTTATATTTATATCGGTTATAGTTTTCTCGTTTTATGCGGAAATTGTGAAATCAAGCGGGACCCGCATATTTCTCTTTTTTTTTCTTGGAAATGTGAGATTCTTGCGGGAATTATGAGCTATTTTGCAGGGATTATGCGGCCTTTTGGGAAATAACTGACCCCCGCATAATCAGCGGCATTTTGGTGATTAATGCGGGAATTCATGCGATCGCATAACCGCGTTTTTCTGGAGGGTCTATTAAATGTGATCTATTTAACAACAACCAGTACAGAACGCCCAGGTCTGTAGATTAAAATGATACAATGCCTGCAGTCTGTTCACCAGCCTATAGAGCCCTACCGTAAACTGAATAACCCAGTTTACATCACAGCTCTACTGTGTGGCTCATACCTGCTGCTAATTATCAGAATCATGAATGGTTTGGGGGGTTATTGATGTTGAATCCATGTGACATTTTCAAAATTGCTGAGTAAACTATAAACTGACCTCGTGCCCATTTTTAATGACATTTTGGTCGGTTTTGAAGGTTTTTATATGCAACATACATACCTGCATTTCAGAATGTCTTTGGGATAAATGTTAAGACAGCATTTCTTCTGCCCACATTTTTTAGTTTTCCAACATTCTCTCCTCGACCAAACCAGCATTTTATTACACGGTGAAGTGTTGACATAATATATTCATCATCAAGTTTTATAAAAGACAAATAGTTGGAGGAACACAAGAAGGTGGATGGAAAACTAAAACGGTGACCATTTCTTCCTGAACTGATGGGAAACTATCTGCTGCAGTTTGTTTGTTTTTTTCTGTCAACAAAGAACCCAACAGTGCTTGTTTGTAAATTAGTGAGACAAAGATCGATATGTGTAGGACTCAGACATGGGATGTGTTTGGGGCTGAAGATGACAGTCTAAATGTCCTCCTCTGACTCAGATCATTAGAAAGATCTACAAAATAGCACAACTTAAAGAATTAGCTGTTAGTGAAGAACCTTCATAACTTCAGTTAGCTGTAGAAGATCTGCAGCATCAGACCATGGTGGATCATTTCCTCAGTGTAGATCTCACAGCATCACTGTGAAGACTGGATAAAATCATCCATGTACAAAATACAGAGTAGATTATTGGAAAATGATGGTTTATGCACAGCCAGATAGATGTTACTGCAGGCACCCTCCATTTCTAACCTTCAGACGGAACATCCTGACCTCTCCTGCATCATGTTGGTCTCCTCTCTGCTGCTAGAACTCCTCTGGCCCAGTGGATCATGGAGCCAGGACCTCTGAGGATGCTCAATAAGATCTGGATGTGGGGGGTGAACAGCTCTGAGCTCTGTCGTGTTCCTCGGGTCACTCAGGAACAGTTTTGGTGGTGTGTGGGGGTGTATTCTCCTGCTGAGGGTGGAAACTGGCATCAAGGACATCTGTTGCCATGGGGACGGGGGTCGGGTTTGCCTGACCTGTGGTTCATGTTAAACATCCACATGACTGTCAGGATTCAAGGTTTCCCAGCAGAACGTTGCATTAGAACATGATGGATGTCAGAATGTTGGAGCTGATCAGTGAACATGAAACTATTTCACCAGTTGTTCGTCCCATCTGCTCTTTGCTGTGAATCCACCGCTGTGAGTTCAAAAACCAGAAACTAAGTCACACTGTGGAATTTGCCTCGTTTAAAAAGTGAAATGTTTGGTGAATGCATCAGTGTTTTAGTTAAGGACCACAGGACGCTCAGATGAGCCACAGTGCACTTTTATGTTGACAGAAACAGACGAACACGGTGCTCTGACTATCTGCAGTAACAGTGGCTTTGTTCATGATGAGCTGCACGTCTGCACAGTGCAGGAGGACGGCGTTACATTGACGTTACAGTTTGACACAAACTGGTTTTGGTAACAGCAGAAGGAAGATCTCCTTCAGTCTCTTAAGGTGCAAACGGCTTTGATCTGAGTATGTTGGGCTTCTTTTGTCCCCAGAAGGCCTCAGTGGTCGAGGATCCGCAGGTTTCCAGAAACAATCTTGTTCTCCAGCATCGCTCCAGCAGGAATATCGATCCGGTCGCCGTGATTGGCGATGATGATGACGGTTCCCTGAAGAAAGAAACAGAGTGAAGAGAAGCTGACAGTGAAAGAGGAATCTAATCTGTTGTTTCTACTTCTGTTTTATCTGATGTGTTTGTTGATGAGATATTACGTCACACAGCGACGACACACGAGACAACATGTGAGTGGACATGTGGACTTGTTCTAGTGTCCCTGTTGGGAAGCTAATGGAAGCTAGCAGCTGTTTGCAGACATCAGGCTGATGTCGACACAAACGGAGCAGATTTGTTCTGTCTGTGCTCATTGTAGCGTCTGGACTCTAACATGTGCTACCTGCTGTCCACGTATGTCTGTAAGAAACAACATTTAGTTCTTTTAAATGTGCATAGTGGTGACAGCTGTAAAAGTGGAGCAGGTTTTTTATTACTATTTGTAAGAACTCCCAAACTAAACATCATGTGAGCATCACTAAGAAAGTCTGCTGTGGTTCAGCTCACATGATGTGGAATGAAACCAGCAGCCAACGACGACGTTTACCTTCAGAGAAACGTTCTTTCCGAAGGTCACGTCTCCGGACACGGTGAGGTGATCGAGCTCCAACATGTCTGGGATGTTTTCAAACCGAGCCAGAAACTCCTGAACCTGCAGAACAAAAACAGCATCAAGTTGTAGAGAGTGGGGGAGTTTTCCTCTCAGCTCTGCCCTACATGTCCATCGACCGCTCTAATGTGAGAGGAAGCAAAGTACGTCCAACATGTCGCAGCTTTTTACTGGACGGGACCACAAAGTTTAAAACAGGTTGACTGTAAACATAAAATACAAACACTGATAGTTCCTTGGTTTAATTGTTCCTGTGGTCTCACGTTGTAATTAGGGATTAAACCATAAACGTTCAGTCATTAAACCTTTTAGAACTTCATCACAAACGCACATTTCACAATAGTAAGTCCTTTTTACTTTTCATCAACATGACATTAACACAGGATAAACTAACTGTTCACAGCAATAATAAGATCAGAAAACAGCATATTTGTCTCCAGTTATTCTGTGATGAGCAGACAATAACCTTCCTGAAGATGTGTAGCAGAGAAAGAGGTGAACCGGTAGGAGGCTGTCAGGAGGTTTGCTGTTTGCTGACCTTGGTGAAGGAGCTGCCCAGTTTGACGTGTGGTGTTGTGGGGAACTCCCTCTTCTTGCTCATGGTGAGGGAGCCGGCGTCCAGGCTGTACAGGTTGGACATGACCAGCAGCAGGTCTGACGACGTCTTCACCGGCAGGAAGCGACTGCGGGGGACGTTCACCCCCAAGGCGTTGTCGAAGCTCTTGATGGCGGCGCCGACGGCCGTCTCCAGCTGGATGACGTTCAGACCGCCGTCCAGCGTCTGCAGGCAGATCGGAGGGTTTGGATCAGAGGAGGAAGGCTTCAAACTGGATCATGAACAAACATCAGCAGCTGAATCAAGTTTAAAATCACTTTCATATAAAGGGTTTCATAAAAGGCCACAGATGCTCAACTTTAAGATAAACTCAAGTACTACATTTAAATACAGCACTGAAGTACTTCATGACACTTCATTTGATGCAGCTTTATATTTCTACTAATTATTAGATGATTAAGATTTTATATTAAAACGAGAAAAGCACTCAGAGAGCAGCACTCTGTTCAGTCGTATCATTTCTGACAGAGAAGTCCCAGAATTTGTTTATTAGTTACTGATGATCAGAAATCACTTTAACATAGAACGTGTTCATTTAATACAGATGAACCCACAAACCAAATGACTTTGCTCTGAGCACAGGCATGTGTTTCACATGTGTACGTTATGTACGGATACTGAATCATGTGACCTAAATATGTAGCGGGCAGTGGGACTTGATGGGACTCAGAAACACCCCCACATTTAATCAACTGTTCCTTTCATCATTTCTGATGGATAAGTCCTGATAAGTCCTCAGAGGTGGATTTGTAGTAGGATCACAATCATGTGATCATCAGCAGGTCACTTGTTGTCATGGTTACGTGCTGCTATCTCACAGTGACACAGAATCTTTAACAAATCTGTGGATCCAGACTTTAAGCTGCATCACTGCCAAATCTAATCACTTGGTCCTTGTGTCCTTCTAATCTTCCCTGAAAATATAATCTAAATCGATCAGTCTGTTTTTTAATAATGTTGCAGACGGACAGACAGACGCCGATCATCACATAACTCTGCCTCGTTTCTTGGTGGAGTAAAAAAAATATAAGCTCATAAAAACATTGTCAAAGCTTAAATCAATTCACACAGTTTCTACAAGTAACAACTTTTCAGAGCAAAGTTTAACTAAAGTGAAATATTAAAATTCAGTGATTACAAAAAAGTCCCATAAAACCAAAACTTTAAGGAAATGTCCGTCTTTTTTTCCCCCCTTCTCTCCTATTTATCATCTCATGCCCGCTCACATTTATTGCATGATCTTGTGTGAAATATTTACAACTAGTTTCATCTCCAATCAATCAATCAATCAATCAATCAATCAATCATCAATCAATCTTTATTCATAAAGCACTTTTCATACATTAGAAATGCAGCACAAAGTGCTTTACATAGAATAATACACACACACACGCATGCACGCACAGACAACCACACACCACACACACCACACCACACACACACACACACACACACACACACACACGCGTGCTTTCCCGAAAGACCCACCCCATTCCACCCCCCATCCACCCCGCCCAGATGAAATACAAACATAACAACATGGGCTGGCTGAGCACAGAGGAACCAGGTCAAGGAAACACCATCTTTGAGAGCCGTCTGCACCTCCAGCAGTAAAAAGCTGAATCCACACTGAAGCCACAATGATAATTAAACACCAGATATTTACTGGAAAATGACTTCTGTGGCCTTTTATATTTGAAGCACATGGAACTTCAGCAGGACTTTACTGTCATTTATAAAAACACACTTCAGCAGAGAGTTAATTAAACACTGTGTCTGAAATTCTTTAGCTGATGATTAGAAAACCCTGAAAATGAAGCATGAGCCACTTTAAATCTGTGTTAGCCAGCTTTAAGGAGTCCAGCGTGAAAAAAAACAAACATTTAAGGAGAAAGTGTTTCCCACCTTTGGGTTGACGATGATCTCCAGATCCATGGTGTTCTTCTCGTGCAGCCTCTTGATGGCGGGAGAGAGATCCACAGATTGTTGGTGTTGAAGATCTTGAACTTGGTGACAGACTTGAACTCGTCTACGTGGGCCTTCGGGACCTGAGCGATCTCCAGCAGCCTCAGATGATCCTCGTACTGGATCAGAGTACCACCCTGCAGACAGGAAACAGGAAGCACTGAGAGGCTACAGAGGCCCAGCAGAACCTCCTTCCAGCTGGATGTGAAACCACACCGTGAAATGAACCCACCTTGACGTCGGCTCTGGTCTTGTCGGTGACCTCCATGATGAACCACAGCGTCTGTCGGCCGGCTGACTCATCAGGTGCTGGAGGATGAACAGGTCGACGGTGGCTCCCAGGTTGTCGATGTTGGACACAAGATGTACTCTTTTCCTTCAGCTAGGAGTTTGTCGAGCAGCCCAGAGTTGTAGAACTGGCGTAGATGTCTCCATGACCTGGTGGGTACCAGGCCTCTGCATTCTCACCGCTCATCCCCATGTTACTGGCGATCGGCAGCAGAGACTCTTTGTTTATCCTCGGATATCTGCAGCGAAATGAAAGAGATGAGGAGTAATTTACTCAGTATGGTTTTCAAAGTCAAATCAGCTTTACTATCAGTTCTTCAATATGTAGATGAGATAGCAAGGATCAAAATGACCTCACTCTAAATAACACTTAGAAGGTTCTGAACACATACATTTATTTAGAAATTTAATATGTAAAAGATAAGCAGATTTTAAAAGGCTAAACTAAGTGAATTAAGAACTAGAAGCAAAATTAGAAGTAAGGAAAGCAGAGCAGAGTGAATGTAAACCTGACCATGAGATACAGTGGCAGACAGACAGACAGATAAAGAGGAACAACAGTCCAAATAGTGTAAATATGCTTGATAGTTTTGGGCGTCTATCAACCCCTACTATACATGTCTGTGCTTCAAATTCAACTTCCTGGAGCTCCCAGTGACTCACACCAAGTCTGAAATGTGTCGGATGAACGGTTGAGATCACTGAAGAACACACACTAACACTAACTTTTTTTCTCAAGTTTGAAAGAAAACCAGGGATGCAGCAGTCTGTTAAAAGCAGCTCTTTAGTCCTGTGTTTTTCAGTTTAGCGTGTTTTTTTCTTGATGCCATACTTTATTTTATTTTTACAATCATTGGCGATTGAAGTGACTTTCTTTCTAATTCTTTGTTGTCTTGGAGGAGTGAGAAGTGGAGCTGGAGTAGAAAACAGCGTAGCTGCCGGCTGGCTCTGTTGCTTCACAGGTAGAAGTCCACTGAGAAACGGAGCTTTGTTTACTCTCAACAGGAGGCTCTGATCTCACTGATATTCTGGAGGAATTTCAACGGAAGAGACGTAGAGGGAGATGAGCTGGAGTAAAACGGAACAGGAAGAAGGGAAAGATGGTTTGAAGACAGGCTTACAGACCAGCTCTTCTGTCTGTTATCATGGAAATGTTCGCTCCATAAGTAATAACATGGAGGAGTTTGAGAAAACAGCCTCATGTTTACACAGAAACATGGTTGAACGACTGCATGACCGAGAATAACTCCACAGTCCAGGCTTCTGGACTGTATGAACGAACGGAGAGGTGGAGGACAGATGGTGTAACTCTGCACACGTCACCATCAGAGAACAGATCAGCAGCAGGACACTGAACTGTTAGCAGTGAGTGTGGGATCAGTCATCATTGTTGTTTACATTCCTCCTACTGCACACACTCAGACCTCAGAAACCAGGTCCACCATCTCCTCCACCCCAAACTTCTACTTCATCCTCTCCAGCTCGTCCCTCTTCCCCCCCCCCCGACCAGCTCTGGACCTCCATCAGCTCAGACCCTCCTCTCCTCACTCCTCCTCCTCTGCTTTCTGTTGTCTATGTTAACCTGCCGCTCTTACAAATTTATTTCCTACCAAGAATCAATAAAGTACAGATTCTATTCTATTCTATAGCCCTATTCACACGCATCACTCTGATTGGGGGTATTTTAGATGTTGTTTTTTTATTTTTATTGGGCATCGTTCTCGGTTGAATGCTGGAGGCTGCGGTGGAATTACTGACAGCATTTTAGGTGCAAATGCAGGAGAGGAGGCCTGTGGACCACGTGTGCTACCTGCTCTGGTTGAAGGTGTGGATGTTGACTCGGTGGTGTTTGTATTTCTGCAGAATCTTCTTCGTCTCTTCGTCGGTGTTGAGGAGTTTCATGAGAACGAGCGGCACGTCGGCGCTGAATGTTTTGTTCAGATGCTGAGAAGAAAAAGAAACAAAGCGAAACACAGCGGATAAAATGTGAACCTCGATTCATCCTGTCCTCCGAGCTGCTCGTTGGGGGGTTTATGTACCTCGATCTGCTGCACGGTCAGGTCCAGGAAGGTGTTCTCGTTGGCGGACGCTGATCAGACTCCTTGGGGCCCTTGCAGCCCATGCTGGTTCCCAGACCGCCGTTCAGTTTGACCACGGCCAGCTTGTTGAGGCAGGCAGCGATGTTGTCAGGGAGTCCCTTCGCCTTGATCTTCTCATAGGGCTGGATCTGATGGGAGCACAGAGCAAGTCACAAGGTTGAGAGGAAATGAGCTGCATTCACATCATCTTAACCACCGTAATGCTTCATTCAGATCTTTTAGTCAGATCAGATCTGCCTCAGTCAATGTAGAACACCTCCAAGAACAAACCACTAAAAAAGCTCTGTCCTCAAAGACTCCCATTCAAAAGTATCAACTTCTCTAATAAAATAAGTTTATGATGTGATGACCTCAGGGCTCCAGACTAACTTTCTTTCCTAGGAGCACAGTGGCCCCCAACTTAAATTTTAGGAGCACAACCAGAAAATTTAGGGGTGCACACCAAAATCGACTTGCAAAGTAAATATTCAATTTCCTCTCATTTTAACTGTATTACTGATAAATACTTGCACAATAAATGCAGAAACTATGTTTTCAATTCACATTTATAGTGCAGCAGTTGACACAACATAAGAAAGCACTCAGAGTGCAGTACTCCAAGGCTGCTCAGTTGATGTATAATTTCCAATGGATGAAACTTTTACAAAAAGACCTTGTTCTGAGTACAGGCATGTGTTATGCATGTGCACGTTATGTATTTAAACTGCATCACGTGTAAATTACTCTTATAAAGGTCTGTTGATCAGTTCATCAATTTTGGCAAGCCTTTGTTCTTCTAGTGTCAAAATAACTGTTTCCTAAAGGTTTTTATTTTGAAGGTGTATTTTAATGCTACGGGCTTTTATTTTGTGACCATTTCAGCGGCACAGGAAGTGTTTCTCTAAGAAGAGGTTTCTTGACATGATTAAGACGCTGCTGAAAAGTCCGCAAATTCCCGTAAAGATGAAAGAAAACAGTTCCACACTGTTGCTGTCTGGCAAAGGATGTGTCTAAACTTAGAAGCAGCTGGGAATGGAGATAAGAAAGGAGTGAAGGACAGAAAGGTGAATTTGTGTTCAAAATAAGGCTGAACGTAAATGAAGGCTTTGTGAAACATCGGGAGCTTCACCGTTATTCGCCCCCCGCTCTCACACACATTGGCCCGCCTTCTTCTTCTTTAGAGTTGCTGTCGGTTAAACCAGCTCATTTGCGCATTTCTGTCAACTGGGCTGAAGTTGGAGCAGAAGTTTGTAAGCAGCAAAAAAATATTCAATAGTAATTTTTTAAAAATCGGCAAATTTATTGGCCGCACATGCGCGAGTAGATGAAAAATATACTCATATTCGCTCAAATTTAGTCAAATTTAGTTGCAGTCTGGAGCCCTGGACCTACATTCACTTTTCCTGCGTGCTGGTGGTCATTTTGAAAACAATTCCATCGTTTAGTAAATATTAGGTCCTAAGGAGAGGTTTGCTTGGAGAATGGACTGATTTGTTTGGTATGTCTGGTTTGTGACTGACAGACTGTTTAGATGAGGTTCATCACCAGGAAACTCAGGTCACATGAACGTTGTTTGATTCAGCTGTCAGTGGGGTAGACAGTTTTCCTCTTGGTTTGCTTGTTTAATCAGTATTCAGTCCTCTGTCATTGCGGTTGGTTCTTCGGTAATAGAACCAAACTTAGCTTAGTGCTCCAGTCAGGATGACTGTTTCTCACTGTGCTTCAAATGTTTGGGTGGTCTGAGCTGCAACCGGAAGAGATGGCATCAACCAGATGAAGCCATTCTCAAAGCCTTACTCGAAAAATACTCGAAAAACTAAAATTAATTCTCAAAATGTTAACATAAAAAATATCATGAGAGGAACCAAGAGAGTAGTGCTGAAGTGACCGATGCTAGTAAAAAAAACACACGGTTAAAATGATGTGAATAAAGCAGCGTGTTTAGGTGAGATGTCAGAGCAGGACAGACATTAAAGCTGCAGGTGAACAGAATGAGGTCAGACTGAGCAAACAGCTGAGTTTGTTTACAGAAGAGACAGCAGACTGTTGAGCAACAAAACCACCAGATCTGACTCTGATCAGACAGTCAGCCAGGGTTACCATTGCCAAGAGCACAGAGAGGTAACATCAACTCACATCAGGGTCATCAGTCAGCAGTTCTAACATGCAAACATGGATCTGAGGTGTCTTGACTTAAAAACCCTGTTTCTTTCAACAACAAAAACAGCCTCTACTTAAATTAAAGTTTCTCCCCACACTTGAAAGCTGCTGGGAATCCTGCACTGAGCAAATCTTTAATTCAATTTAGTTTCATTTATATAACTTAAATACCCAACATAAGGCATCTAAGGTCAGTTCACACAGCAAAGTAACAATAATAATATATTATACAGAGAAAGACTAGAAGTCAAACAATTCAGAGAAGCAACTGTTTAAACAGTTTTAAACAAAACTGGCAGGAACTTCCAGCAGAAGTTCTGCCTCCACCTTTTGGCGTCTCCATTTTGATCCAATTCTAAGTAAACTAGCAGATTTCAATAAAATAATGAGATTAATAAGAGCTTCAGATGTGCAGATTCACATGCTGTTAACCTCCATGACCTATGACAAAAACAAGCGTTATCTTCCTTCATTTCATTTAAATGATATTTTCTTTGTCTATACAACTAAACAAAACATGATGACACAATGGTTTAGCTGCTTCAGATGTACAGTATTAACATTGTTCAAATAAAACGTAAATGACATGCTGTAACTCTTCATGTATCATAACAGAACATTAAATAACTTCATACAGTTATTACTGGTGACGGATTATAAAGCGTGTCAAAGTGGATTCACTGTTTAACTTCAGTTTAAGAGAAACAAGAACAATTAAAGCTGCAAGCAGCGATGGACGGGTCCTCGCATCCACGCTGGTCGTGAATCCACGCACGTCCACCAGGTGGCGCTGTGACTGAGAGTGTATGTCGGCCTCTGAATCGCATCTGGACCAGAGTCCAATCATACATTTAAAATTTCAGCCAGACTGTAGCATGTTCAGAGCAGTTATAGAGCATTTCCTGTCTATCCACCAGGTGGCGCTGTAACTCAGAGTGTATTTCACACAGTGGATGTGATGAGGGTTGGACTCTGATCACTCATGAAAAGTTTCAGGCTGATTTGATCATGTAGAGGCCAGTTATACAGCATTTACTGTCCCTCCATCAGGTGGCGCTGCGACTGAGAGTGTCTGTTGGCCTGTAGATGTGATCAGGATTGGATTGTGATCACACATGGAAAGTTTGAGGCAGATTGGAGCATGCAGAGGAGAGTTATACAGCAGTTGATGTTTCATGGCGAAGCATCAAAACGCTGATGGTCGCCATGGCCACGCCATTTGGCTTCTGGTTAAACTTTTGATAACTTTTCATCACCAAGTCCTGCTGTGTGGACTGACAAAATTTCAGGTCTCCTGGAATTATCCCCTAGGAGGTATTAACTCTCAAAAATGAGAAAAATCATCAAAAATCTCACAATTAATCCAAGATGGCCGACTTCCTGTTGGGTTTAGGACATGGCTCCAAGAGGCTTTTTTGTGCGTCCTGATGTGCTCTATAAGCCTCCCAAATTTCATGGATGTAGGTGAAACGTGCTGGGGGGGCTGTTTGTTAAAAATACTGTAGGGGGCGCTATAGCATGTGCAGTGCCGAGATGCATACAGTGTTGTTCCTTGGGTCAATGGTGATGTGTGTGGTAATTTTTGTGAGCATTGGAGTATTCCTAACCTGTCAGAAAGGGCTTTGTTTTTCATGGCGATATTTGGTTGCTACGGCAACAGCGTTACATGAAATGTCACACCCTTCACAGTGTGTGATTGTCAAGAGGTGAAGACTCGACTGACCAATTTCCAGCATGATATCACCAAGTTTGGGGCCATTGTACCTGAAAATATAAGGCCTTAAACTTACTATTACCAACAGGTGGCGCTATGACTTTTTCAAAATTTATGAGTGTGGATGTGTTCAGACTGGACCTGGTATCCAGCATGTGAAGTCTGAGGCAGATAGGATGTTGTTCAGCTGAGATATGAATCGTTAAATTTTCATGGCGAAACATCGAAATTGGTTTGGCCGCCACAGACACGCCCTTTGATGACAAGTCACCATTTTCACTGGGATGCATCATCAATGTGTTTAGGCTGTTGTCACTGCATTTGAAGTGAATATGATCAACTGGGTAACAATAGGGCATGAAAGTGTAAAAGATGTCTATTTCCTGAAACCACAAGGTGGCGCTATGACTGTCAATGAATATCCCTATGTGGATGACATCAGGACAGGACTGTCATCATACATGTAAAGTTTCAGGCAGATTGGAGCATGTTGAGAAGAATTAGACACCACTTCCTGTTTCATGGCGAAGGATCAGTTGTTTGAGGCTCCGCCATGGCCACACCTTTTGGCTTCTGGTTGAGTTTTTGATAACTTTTCATCAGAAAGGTCTGGTGCATGTACTGGCCAAATTTCAGTTCTCTCAGACTTATCCACTAGGAGCTATAAATTTTGACAAATGTACAGCAAATTCAAGATGGCCGACTTCCTGTTGGGTTTAGGGTGTGGCTGTGATTGACTTTTTGGTGTGTCCTGATGTGGTGCATATGCCCACCAAATATTGTAGCTGTAAATAAAACATTGTGGAAGTTGGCCTAATGACCACTGTTTCAATTTTGCAGGTGGCGCTATAGAGCCATTTTTTCACACATATGCGCAACTCCCATAAAATATCAAATTTTTCGCCAGTCCTGATGTGCACGCCAAATTTCACGCGTTTTGGTTCATGATAAGGCCGCCAAAAAGGCAAGTCATTTCCCGAGGAGCGATTAAGTTTGAAAAATTTACAGCAAATTGAAGGTGGCCGACTTCCTGTTGGGTTTAGGGCGTGGCTGTAATTGACTTTTTGGTGTGTCCAGATGTTCTGCATATGCCCACCAAATATTGTAGCTGTACATGAAACATTGTGGCAGTTGGCCTAATGACTACTTTTTCAAGTTTGCAGGTGGCGCTATAGAGCCATTTTGCCACGCACATGCGCAACTCCCATAAATATCAAATTTTTCGCCAGTCCTGATGTGCATGCCAAATTTCACGCGTTTTGGAGTATGATAAGGCCGCCAAAAAGCCAATTTACTTTACGGGAGAAAAAAAAAAAAAAAAAAAAAAAAATAATAATAATAATAATAATAATAATAATAATAATAAACCCTAGGGTTTCAATAGGGTCCTTGGCACCGCTGGTGCCTTGGACAGTCGGTGCCCTGGCACCGCCTGTCCTTCGCACCCTCGGTGCTCGGACCCTAATAATTAAAGCTGCAAGCAGCGATGGACGGGTCCTCGCATCCACGCTGGTCGGCGAATCCATGCACGTTCACCAGGTGGCACTGTGACTGAGAGTGTGTGTCGGCCTCTGAATCACATCTGGACCAGAGTTTAATCACACGTAAAATTTCAGCCAGATTGGAGCATGTTCAGACTAGTTATACAGCATTTCCTGCCCATCCACCACCAGGTGGCGCTGTAACTCAGAGTGTATTTCAAACAGTGGATGTGATGAGGGCTGGACTCTGATCACTCATGAAAAGTTTCAGGCTGATTTGATCATGTAGAGGCCAGTTATACAGCATTTATTGTCCCTCCAACAGGTGGCGCTGCAACTGAGAGTGTCTGTTGGCCTGTAGATGTGATCAGGATTGGATTGTGATCACACATGGAAAGTTTGAGGCAGATTGGATCATGCAGAGGAGAGTTATACAGCAGTTGTTGTTTCATGGCGAAGCATCAAAACTCTAATGGTCGCCATGGCCACGCCATTTGGCTTCTGGTTAAACTTTTGATAACTTTTCATCACCAAGTCCTGCTGTGTGGACTGACAAAATTTCAGGTCTCCTGGAATTATCCCCAAGGAGGTATTAACTCTCAAAAATGAGAAAAATCATCAAAAATCTCACAATTAATCCAAGATGGCCGACTTCCTGTTGGGTTTAGGACATGGCTCCAAGAGGCTTTTTTGTGCGTCCTGATGTGCTCTATAAGCCTCCCAAATTTCATGGATGTAGGTGAAACGTGCTGGGGGGGCTGTTTGTTAAAAATACTGTAGGGGGCGCTATAGCATGTGCAGTGCCGAGATGCATACAGTGTTGTTCCTTGGGTCAATGGTGATGTGTGTGGTAATTTTTGTGAGCATTGGAGTATTCCTAACCTGTCAGAAAGGGCTTTGTTTTTCATGGCGATATTTGGTTGCTGCGGCAACAGCGTTGCATGAAATGTCACACCCTTCACAGTGTGTGATTGTCAAGAGGTGAAGACTCGACTGACCAATTTCCAGCATGATATCACCAAGTTTGGGGCCATTGTACCTGAAAATATAAGGCCTTAAACTTACTATTACCAACAGGTGGCGCTATGACTTTTTCAAAATTTATGAGTGTGGATGTGTTCAGACTGGACCTGGTATCCAGCATGTGAAGTCTGAGGCAGATAGGATGTTGTTCAGCTGAGATATGAATCGTTAAATTTTCATGGCGAAACATGGAAATTGGTTTGGCCGCCACAGACACGCCCTTTGATGACAAGTCACCATTTTCACTGGGATGCATCATCAATGTGTTTAGGCTGTTGTCACTGCATTTGAAGTGAATATGATCAACCGGGTAACAATAGGGCATGAAAGTGTAAAAGATGTCTATTTCCTGAAACCACAAGGTGGCGCTATGACTGTCAATGAATATCCCTATGTGGATGACATCAGGACAGGACTGTCATCATACATGTAAAGTTTCAGGCAGATTGGAGCATGTTGAGAAGAATTAGACACCAATTCCTGTTTCATGGCGAAGGATCAGTTGTTTGAGGCTCCGCCATGGCCACACCTTTTGGCTTCTGGTTGAGTTTTTGATAACTTTTCATCAGAAAGGTCTGGTGCATGTACTGGCCAAATTTCAGTTCTCTCAGACTTATCCACTAGGAGCTATAAATTTTGGCAAATGTACAGCAAATTCAAGATGGCCGACTTCCTGTTGGGTTTAGGGTGTGGCTGTGATTGACTTTTTGGTGTGTCCTGATGTGGTGCATATGCCCACCAAATATTGTAGCTGTAAATAAAACATTGTGGAAGTTGGCCTAATGACCACTTTTTCAATTTTGCAGGTGGCGCTATAGAGCCATTTTTCCACACATATGCGCAACTCCCATAAAATATCAAATTTTTCGCCAGTCCTGATGTGCACGCCAAATTTCACGCGTTTTGGTTCATGATAAGGCCGCCAAAAAGGCAAGTCATTTCCCGAGGAGCGATTAAGTTTGAAAAATTTACAGCAAATTGAAGATGGCCGACTTCCTGTTGGGTTTAGGGCGTGGCTGTAATTGACTTTTTGGTGTGTCCAGATGTTCTGCATATGCCCACCAAATATTGTAGCTGTACATGAAACATTGTGGCAGTTGGCCTAATGACTACTTTTTCAAGTTTGCAGGTGGCGCTATAGAGCCATTTTGCCACGCACATGCGCAACTCCCATAAAATATCAAATTTTTCGCCAGTCCTGATGTGCATGCCAAATTTCACGCGTTTTGGAGTATGATAAGGCCGCCAAAAAGCCAATTTACTTTACGGGAGAAAAAAATAAATAAATAAATAAAAAAAAAAAAAAAAAAATAATAATAATAATAATAATAATAATAATAAACCCTAGGGTTTCAATAGGGTCCTTGGCACCGCTGGTGCCTTGGACAGTCGGTGCCCTGGCACCGCCTGTCCTTCGCACCCTCGGTGCTCGGACCCTAATAATAATAATAATAATAATAATAATAATAAACCCTAGGGTTTCAATAGGGTCCTTGGCACCGCTGGTGCCTTGGACAGTCGGTGCCCTGGCACCGCCTGTCCTTCGCACCCTCGGTGCTCGGACCCTAAAAACAAGGTGTGAGAATACAAAGAAGACAAACAGCTAGAGTTGTGAAATCAGTCCAGAAAAAGGTCAAAGGGCCTAAACTTCAACACTAGAACAAACTGTGGCTGTAAACTGGAGTTTTGCTGTTTCCATTATGAAATAAATAGAACATTCGTTTTAAGCTACACCATATGAGTGGAGTGAGACTTAGGACATGAACAGCCCAATGCCCCGCGTGTGTGTGTGTGTGTGTGTGTGTGTGTGTGTGTGTGTGTGTGTGTGTGTGTGTGTAAGATTATCTAATCCACACTGTGTTACAGCAGCATTTTGACTCTGACGGTGAAACAACCATCCAACAACATTTTTTAAGTGTTCTATTGTTTTGTACAGTGCATATGTGTGGCACTGTTGTGGGGATTGTTAAATAAACTCACTAATAAAACTGGTGGTTTACCAGTGTCCCGTGTTTCTTGATCTCATTCAAGCCTCTGATCTTAGTGTCGACCTGAACTTCACTGACATGCATGAACTCGTAGGTTAATGTTACCTAAGACAGCGAACAGCAGGTTTACCAGCTCACACCGTCAATAATCATTCTGTCAGTTGAGGCTGGAGGACAACAGGGCAGCAACAAAATGGAGAAGAGCCCAAACATGATTTGAAGATGGAATACATGTTTGTTAAAGAAATATCTGCACGTCACATGGGTGTTTATTATGGAACTGATTGGTGATGTCTGTACAATAAATTATATGTCATGCATGAGATAGATGTGAAAATTAACCTGACAAACAAGAGCTTGCAAACACAAACCTGTGGAATGGCTAACAAATTGTTTTTAATAGCTTATACCTTCAATGAATTCTGACTTCAAGTGAACCTCCAGGTCAGAATATAACCCAAACCTGGACAGTTTATTTACTGACGCATTCAAGACTAAAGACAAACATGGAATATCGTGAACTTACAACAGAATACAGAATGCTAAAATTAAGCCTGGAGGAACTTGAGGATGAAGTCAAATACATGTTCTGTTGGAAAAACACAAGACATCTTGTGACTATTCAAAGAGAATATCACAAAAAGGATGAATGTGATTTAAAAAAATGGCTGACCTTATCTACATTTGTCTTTTAATTCTACCCGAATGGCAAGAGGCTGCTAAAGAAACAACGAATATTTTTGGAGTTGAGGTTGATTGCTGCTTTGCCTGGAAAAATCCCCGACAAGCTAACGCTCAGATCAGACCCCTGTTTGAAATACTTGCCTATGAACATGTCATTTGAAATACTCTTTGAACGGTCATTTGTTCGTGTCTTGCTGAAGTAACTCAAGATAAAATGTTTCATATTCCTTAAACAGACTTCATGACTACAGTGATGTTTTGTGGCATCAAACTCGGTGGATGTGAAAACGAGCAGCTGTCCATCAACGTCCAGAGACCCGCAGGAGACAAATGTCAGCGTTGGCCCGGCCTCTGGAATCACTGTCCTAAAGCCAGACGTTGAAATGCTGCGGCGGTCAGACTATTCTTAGTCCTAACCTTTAGTCAGCCGGGTATTTTAGGAACACCGTACAAAAAGCTACGTGTGTGTGTGTGGAATGTCAGCATGCTGATAAATAGCTGGCTTTAGCCTGAATGTTCTGTCCCCAGATTTGGTTACGTTATGAAGCACGACACACATCTCCACATTGTAGTCGTTGAATCATTTAAAGGAGCTGATCCACGTTCTGGGAAATCCACTGCAGACGCACCAGAAGCTCCGTAGAGGGTCAGGTTGTGTTGAGGCCAGCACACAGACTGAACCCTCCAGCCTAAACTGCTGGCCTCGCTCCTTTAAATGTGAAGAAGTAAACTCTGCTAAACTGTTACATTTCCATATTGGATCTGTTTAGCTAACACTCCAGCTAGCTGCCCCTCCTCTAGTTCAGTGGTTCTCAACCCTGTTCCTCAGGACCCCATGTCCTGCATGTTTTAGATGCTTCCCTGCTCCAACACACCTGACTCAAATGATCAGCTCGTCATCAGGCTTCTGCAGAGGCTTGATGACCAGCTGATCATTTGAATCAGGTGTGTTGGAGCAGGGAAGCATCTAAAACATGCAGGACATGGGGTCCTGAGGAACAGGGCTGAGAACCACTGCTCTCGTTGACTGGGTTTGGATGACAGAACAGTTAGGATCAAGCTAAAACCAACAACCACACCATGATATGAGAACTGTAGAGATGCTGCCTGCAGTCAACAAACACCTCCAATGCTAACGGCTGCTTAAAACCACAAGGTCTTACTGTTACTCCGACAGATAGTAAATAAATATCTGTTTACCTGTTCAAAAACAAGCAACATCTGACCGGGCAGAAATCTTGGGGAGTTTGTTTTTTTCTGGATATCAGACAGTAAAGATACATAAACATAAACATTAACGTGTACATGAAACAGCTATTTAACCAGCTTTAAACCTGTACCTTTCAGGTTTGTTCATATTTTCTCCTGGTCAAACATGGGGCAGAGCAACATGAGTGTGTTTCTATTTACCACTTTTATTATGTATGCATATTGCCAATTCCATTGTACAATTTGGTGTACAATGGCAATAAAGGCTGTTTTATTCTATTCTATTCTGCAGATCATCTTTGGATCCAAACAGATTATTTCTTAATGGGGTTTAAAATGTGATTACAATTTGAGCCCACAACACAAAGGCAGCCATAAAATGTCCCTGTGTGTCTGCTGATGGGACTGTGGCTCAGGAATGAAAGCAAGTTATCTTCTAATCACGCGGCTGCAGTTTAGTCTTTCTGTCTAAATGTGGAAGCGTCCTTGGGCAAGACCCCAAACACAGAGTAGCTCCCCTCGGCTAGATTACCTGCTAGGATGCCATTAACAGGAAATCTATTGTGTTGTAGTACAACTAAGGTAATATTTACGCATGTGTACCTTTATCTGTGATAGAAGAGCTTCTTTTGGAGTAATGCAGACACAGAACAGGAGCGCTGACAGTCTGCCTGGATGAACTCAAACACCTGACACAGTGACACAGAAACCTGCAGAGACCTGCAGTAATATGTCAGTCTACGGCTGTTTTCACGCATACACAGCAGGTCTTACCTGGACTTTACCCCGTGGAGCTGCATGTGAGAATGAAAATGTTCAAGTACGTTGGATCGGACATGAGACAAACTTTATCCTGCCGTGTTTAATTGAGGCCATTTGTAAAAAGATTTCTGTCCAAAGAATCCAAGTCCAAATATCTGTACCATTATTTTTTGGAAATCATTTATGATCAGATATTTAAAAGCCACTTTGGCTCCCATGCCCCTCTAACTGCATTCACCACTCTGTGAAGGCCTATCAACACAGTTTAGTTTTTTGGTATTCTAATTTCTACATCAAGATTTTCATTTTTACTGCAAACATGCATCAGTTCTAAATGCTGGTTTTGGTGCACTTAACTGCTAATAATCAGTATGGACTCTTACAAATACATATCAGTTGGTCCTAATCCACAGCGAGTGGATGAGTAGATGTAATTCTATGATGCGACTGGAAAAAAGCCAAAATAAATAAACATCCAGGAGTGAAGAAGGAGGATTATTTACATGAAGACACCAATGAAAAAGCTTCACTTCAAGGACAACGTGGTTGTTTATTACCAGATTACGTGACCGCAGCATAGTGGTCTACTTTCTGCATGCTCTACCCAGGTCCACCCCTCACCTACACCGAACAGAGTGTTTACAGCAGTAAAACCACATCTGAGCTCCTGCTGTGTGACGCACATGTAAAGAATTAGAGAAAAGAAACTGAGTGGACCTCAGAAGACCTGTAATATGACCTCATGAGCCGCAACTGAGTCTTAGCATGAATATTGATTTTAGGTTGCAGCAGAAATCAGGTGCTTACCGACTCCTCTGGTGGCCGGTTGATCTTTGGCCAGTCAACTGAAGGACCTTTGACCTGCAGAAATCTGTGGAAGATCTTCTTAAAGCCATCAAAATCTTTTCTGGAGATCTGAAACAGAACAAACCAAACATCACCGTTATTTAATATCAGAAACACTAAACATTCACACCAAACTGCTGTGATAAAGATTGAAAACAGATCCATTCCATCCATGCTCTATACACCGCTTTATCCTCACCAGGGTCATGGGGGGTGCTGGAGTCTATCCCAGCTGACTCGGGCGAAGGCAGGGGACACCCTGGACAGGTCACCAGTCTGTCACAGGGCTACATATACAGACACACAATCACACTCACATTCACACCTACGGGCAATTTAGAGTAACCAATTAACCTCAGCATGTTTTTGGACTGTGGGAGGAAGCCGGAGTACCCGGAGAAAACCCACGCATGCACAGGGAGAACATGCAAACTCCATGCAGAAAGATCCCAGGCCAGGCCGGGATTTGAACCGGGGATCTTCTTGCTGCAAGGCGAACATGCTAACCACTACAACACTGTGCAGCCCTGAAAACAAATCTGAACACTATAAATGTTTGTGACAAATGTCTGCAGAATGTACATTTAACTACACCTGCTTTGACTTTTTTGTCTGTTTTGCTTACAGTGAATAAAACATTAGCACATTCCATCTAGAATAATGTCTCTCTGTATGCTGCCTTTACTATAATAAACAAAAAATAAATATCCCCTGTCTCTACCAGCAGCAGAGGTCAAAAAGAAATAATGAAGGACTGTCTTATGTACCAGCGGACATTTAGAAATGAAAGGACAAGGCTGGTGAGGTTTTCTGTATTTTACATTTGGTCTCAAAAGCCCCAAACCATCAGTACATTACTCCGTCTCTCGATACTTTCTGCCTTCCCTATAATGTGTATGTCTCTTAGAACTGAGCCCATTGGTTCTAATGAAGACATGATCTTTTCATTTTTAAGTACAGGAGGTCCTCAGTTTACAAAGCCCTCCAGTTACATCATTTCGCCTTTATGTTGGAACTGATTACGGGCCGGTCCTCTGTTTAACGTACGGCGTTTCGTCGTTACATCAGAACTGGTTCAGTGGAACTAGCTGGCGAGTGGAGTGGATGAATACTTCATGTACAGTAGTCACGCAGCGCTATAAGATGGCTTTGTTTACATTTGCCACCACATTGGATTATGCTACATTTGCTAACTTCATTATGGTTCCCAAGCGTAAGCAGACTCTTCTGATGCTTCAAAGAAAAGGAAAGCCATCTCCATGGAAGTAAATAGCTCACGTTTTTGCCGTTCTTTTCTTACCAAGTTGTGTTTCGGTGTGAGCTAATGACTGTTTGTCGTTACTGCAGTTGTACAAATATGTGAACTGATTGATATCGTGATGCACGTAACGGCTTGGTTAACATTTTCCCCAGAGTTCTGTCTTACGGCAAAAGTCGACATTTGTCACACTGTGGCAACGGAGCTCTGACGTAAGTCGAGGACCTCCTGTTTTTAATTTCCAGCGGGTCATGATCATTTTTAACAAGTCTTATTCATCCCTCCATACATTATCTACACACCACTTAATCCTCATTATGATCGCAGGAGGGCTGGAGTCTATCCCAGCTGACTTAGAGTGAGGATAGAGGACACCTGGACAGGTAACGGTCTGTCACAGGGCTACATATACAGACAAACAATCACACTCACATTCACACCTACAGACAGTCTAGAATCACCAGTTAACCTCAGCATGTTTCTGGACTGTGGGAGGAAGCCGGAGAACCTGGAGAAAACCCACACATGTACAGGAGAACATGCAAACTCCAAGCAGAAGGCACACTGGGATCTTCTAGCTGCAAGGCAAAGGTACTAACCACCGAGCCACTGTGCAGCCCCGGTCTTATTCATACAGAAGGAAATACTGAATGTACTGTAGACCGCATTCAGCAGCAGATTAACACACATTTGGTGCTGTAGTGCAGGACTTATAATGGGATTTATTGACAGTAATAAATGACTGAATATTACCAGATTTACTGTTGCATCAGTAGGTCCTTGTCGTTGCCAAACAAATTACTGAATGACTGCTTTCTAAGGGGGATGTGACATCAATGAAGGGACAAAAATGAGGTAAATGTTTCAGGTCTGTTATGAAGTACTTTCTTTCTTGCTGTACTTTGATCAGCGGCTGTAGCTGAACTGTACTAGAGTCTAGTTTGTCGTCAGATTTGATATCTGTACTCACACTCACTGCAGTAGTATTTAGCTTGTAGAAGTATTTATTCATGTGTGTCCGTGATGATTTGCAGGACCTCTGGGTTGTTCACCTCAAGCTCCCCAACCGGCCAAAGCTTTCCTAACAGAGTCCGTGTACCGTGTGCTAACATGACCTACTGGACACCGAGTATGCAACAGGGTACAAATATTTGTACTATGTATGCAACAGATGAATGAAGCCACCAGCAATCAAACAGAAGTGGACCAAGTAAATAAATAAAATCAATTGGATTCTGATCCTCCAGTTGAGAAGATAGAAACTCAGAGATACGGACGTCCTTATTGATCTCAGGGGCCCATCCTTAAAAGAACAGATTATGTTTGTAACATAAAAAACACGAGATAAGGGATGTTTGCAGAAGGAGTTATTTCTGGTATTATCAGTTTCAACTCAGTGAATGCAATCCTTAACAAAAGACTAATATATGTAATGAAAGATATGAGGTCAAAGTACAGCATTACCCACAACACAAAGCTGAATAAAGCTGAGAAAAAAAGCACTAATTTTATTCTCTGAATTTACTGCTGTACTGTGCTAAACGTCCGTCGTTTTTTGGGACGTCGGATGTTTTCCCACCTCGGCTTCGGCCTTGTTGGCTGTAGACAGCAGCGCCTCCAGCTCGCGGTGCATCGACTCCTCATGCTGCTGACGGAGCTTCTCCTGGAACTCTGTCATCGCTCCTCTGGTCAGATCTGCAAACAGATGTCCTTTTAATTTCCCCTTTCATTAGAGAACAAATCCAGAGAAGTTTAAAGTCACATCCTGTTGCTAAAACACATTCAAAAGACCTCAAAGACGAGCATGATGGATACTAAGAACCCTGAAACTTCTTGTTGTTGTCTGGATTCTTCTTACAATTACTTTGTCAGATTTAAAATGACTAAAATATAAAGACAAATAAAAACAATTTTGAGTGTAGCCTGAACAGTGGGCCAGTTCTTTATGCTTTGAACTAACTCCTGACACTACTAGGTCAGTATCTGCATTCATATTATCCAATGACTGACAGAAAACTAACATCACTGAAGGCCACAGACATGAGCTTGAGAAATTTCTATTACTTGTGTCACTATTGTGTAAAAACAAGAACAGTTTCGATACATTTCAGAATAGTTATAGCATTGAAAACTATTTTTGCTTTAAATTTTCTGCATATCCTTAAAACAGGAAGTTGGAAATGCATCCATTCACCTTGTCGAGCATAAAAACATTGACACTGTAAGATTGTTTCACCCAAAATATGTCTCTAAGATTTTCTAAAACCTTCAAAGATCTAGAAATCAAAAGGGCTTTAAACGGGACCTGTGTTGGACCCATCTAGAGAGTTCACCGTCCGGTGAATAACGTACCTGGGCGATACATACGATTTAACAAAGTAATCAGAATATTTGTCCTAATCTGATAGAAAATGTGAAGTTAAAACTACTGCAGTCTAAATACACTAAAGTCGACCTTGAACAACCTCTGAGTCAAAGCAAACTGTCTAGTTTTTAAAATGCACGACTTCTAAATAACACATCCCCAGTTCTTTGGAGATATTTTTATCTTTACCTTCATTTAAACGTCATTAATCGAGACTTTCAATGAGATTCAGTGGGTGGCAAACAATATTTCTAACACATCACTTTAAAAAGAAGCCAGAAACATGAAAACAAAAATGCCATAACTGCAAAACAGCGACACAGAGTGTGCTTATAGAGTTTTCTCACATCAGTGTGAAAGTCTTTGTGTCAGTGTTAAAGTTGAGGTTGAGCCACTTGAAGACCACTGAACATTAAATACCTCACAAAGAGTCTTTTTTCACTAAACTTTATCAAACATTATGTCTGAATGGCTGCCAGATCACAGGCACAAATCAAAAACTCAACCAGCGACACGGATAACAAATATCAGAGAGAACAGAATCACACTCAGAGATGTCCTTTAACCAACCAAACTTCAACCAAGATGTGAACTTACCAGCTACAGTCAGAGACATTTTAGCACAGTCTGCTTAAAGAACAAGAAACAGTGATGGTAAGATTTGCAGAAAGGGGGCAGCTGGCAGCGTTTGGTTGGCAGATGTGTCGCTTCACAGTGAGTCCATGTGTTTGTTAAAAGGTGAAAAATGGTCCCAAAGAAAAAGCCAGAGTCAGCAGCTGTCAGAGAGCAGCACAAGTCCTCCTCATCCTCAGCTCAGAGGAAGCTCAGCGATCTGCAGCGCCGACCCTGAGCTCAACACAAGGCCTGCCCACAAACGCACACACCAATCACACACAGCCGCGGTGTGAGTGTGTTTAACAATATGTGCAGGGTGGCAGTGTCGCTGTCCTCACACCACAAACCCTGACCTGCAGCTCACACACTCCACAGCACTTTGAGGCCAGCTTGTTGTTTTAAATGTCACAAGACACAATGCAAAGCTTGAGTTAATCACTTACTTCAACAACAGATGAATAACTTAATTCAGGAAATCATTTACAGGGTTTTAACGGAATCCCCAAATATGACTTTTTAAGAAACCACAGAATGTACACTACCGTTCAAAAGGTTGGGGTCACTTAGAAATGTCCTGATTTTTGAAAGAACAGCAATTTTTTTTTCAATAAACATAGCATTAAATGAATCAGAAATCCAGTCTAGACTTTGTTTATGTGATACATGACTACTTTTGAATGGTAGTTTAGGTAAACTTTAACTAATATAGAGCAACTTTAACTTACGTACACCACCGTTCAAAAGTTTGCAGTCACGTAGAAATGTCCTCATTTTTAAAAGAAAAATATTTTTTCAATGAAGATAACGAATGACAAATCCAGTGTAGACAGAGTTAAAGTGGTAAATGAGTATTCTATCTGGAAACGGCTGATCTTTAATGGAATATCTCCATAGGGGTACAGAGGAACATTTCCAGCAACCATCACTCCTGTGTTCTAATGCTACATTGTGTTAGCTAATGGTGTTGAAAGGCTCATTGAAACCCTTGAGCAGTTTTGTGGAATAAAATGTGAGTTTTCAAGGAAAACATGAAAGTGCCTGGCAGCCTGGGTGAGCCCAAACTTTTGAACGCTAGTGTACTTTATTAAGTTTATTTTATGATCATTCTGTCCACAGCATGAAAGATAGGGACCTTTTGGGACTTCATCTAGGATTTACAAATGACAAGAAACTACCGTAATTTATATCATTTATAAGATGTGTTCACCAGTACTGTCCAGCAGACGCAACAATCTATGCTGAAATGATTAGCAATATCATTTCTTAGTTGATGTCACAAATATTTGATGATTTAAACTCATCACACTCATTTTCTTCCAAATTTTGCGTTTATATATAATCAGTAGAATTATTATTTATATTTATAGTTTTATTTTATTTTTTGACATTTTGCTCTATATTTAGGTTTATAACAGGTTATTTTTTGTTTTTTGTTTTTTTTGCTTTTTTATCTTTAATGAACTTAATTTAACAAATTTCCCCTAGTTCACAGTACAGAATGTTATCGGTGTGGTCAAACGTGCAAATGCTGCTGCAAAAAAATATCATCAAGCGCTAGTTTTGACCCTAAAATGGCAAATTTACATCTACAACAGATACAAAAAAGACGGTCTACAACAATGACTGAAAAGTTCTCAAATAAAAACTTAATCTGGAACAGTTTTAACAACAGATCATTCAGCAACTACTAGTCTGATGATCCTAATTTTAAGCATTTAAGGATTTGTAGTTTGTTTGTTTTTTACATCCTACACAACAGTAAATATTAAAGATGAGAGGACAATTATCTGTGGCAAATTTTCACAGTGAAGCTGTGGAGTCTTTTTCTCATAAATGACTTAAAGTTCTTGAATCATCTAACTTAGTAACTATTTTAGAAATTGTACATAATTTTTCTTCCGTTTCTTTGTTACACCTCAAATTTGCAGTCTGTTTTGGTGTTTCATTCAGATGCAATTTATCAGAAATGTCAGCGTCCTGTTGCTTGAATGGCTTCCATGTAAAATAACTTCCTCTGGGAGGCCTTAATGCTGCCCTTTCACTTGACCTTGTTTCTCGTGTGTGAAGATCAAAGGTGAAGATTCCACTGAGAAAAGGTTAAGCACGACTCTTTTAAATGCATTTTGTCAAGATGTGGTTGAAGGACTCATGAGGGTTTGTTCACTGTTTTTTTTAAGTAACCCAAACCTCATCACAGTACAACAAATAGTCATTATTTAACACTCAAAATTCACACAAAATATAACTTCTTCTATTTTTTAGAACTTCTACTGCTTTTAATTTTGATTTTACTAGTTTGGAATGTTAAGATTACCATTTTATTATCATATTTTAGTTTGTTGTTGGTGTTGCATGCTCACATTTATGTTTTGACATCCTGGCACTTGTTTTATATCTTGTCTTAAGGTGTTTTCAATATCATGTAAAGCAAAATTAAATCCATAACAAACTTACTTCAGTTTTAGTTGTGCACGTATTCTGTGCTGTAAAGCAATATGTAACCCTATTAAAAATTAAGTGGCCTTTTTTGTTTATATTATACACATGTTATAATTCATCTATTTACTGCACGTACATAATCACTATATTTCAGTATGGTTTTGTGGAGGTAAGTATTAGTGGGCAGTTTGTATTTTTCTGTGTGGGAAGTCTCTCTCTCTCTCTCTCTCTCTCACACACACACACACACACACACACACACACACACACACACACACACACACACACACACACACACACACACACACACACACACACACACACACGGGGGAGAAGCAGCTTCACGCCAGCAGACAGACATGTTTCAGTGCTTTTCTTGAATTTTCCACTTACATTCCCCCAACAAATTTTGCTTCTGACCAACTTTTTTCATGCACGAACAGCCACAGCTCTGTCTGACGAAGCTCTTTACCCACCTGAGCACCCTGTCAAAGTAACGGGGGAGCCTCAATAACGCACTGGAGGGCAACACGGACAGCCTCGGACCGGGACAAAGCAGTGCTCGGAGCCGGAGGACTCGGTTTTGGGACAAAGTAAGCGGAGTTAAACGGAGTAAGTTCGCTGTGAGTTCATCCACCTGCTGTTAGCCGTTAGCTGGCAGACAGCTAGCCTGCTGCTGCAGCGCGAGCCCACCCCCTCTCTCAAGGCAAGTGACGTAGCGGCACGGGCGGCAAAGGAAAGCAGTTATTGGCTGAAGACGCCCGTCAATCAGAATGAGCTACTAACACGACCCGCCCACTCCGCCTGGTTTCACCTGTAGCTTCCTTAAAGACGTCTTCGCTCACTTTCTATTTTTATCACAACAACCACAGTTTTCTCTACATGTCGTCAGATTTCACCATAATTTTCAAGAATGCAGCACAACTCAGAGCTTTTATTTAAGTCTTTCCAGGGGAAAATGCAATAACTACACTTTTTTTTTTTTTTTTTTTTTTTTTTTATTGACAAATGAAGCTTATAAGCTAACAGCAATTTACATTCAGACAAAGTACTGATCGGTGTTAATAAACATTCGCATATCAAAACGAAACAAAACAATAATAATAAACAAAACAATGAAAGCCAACAACATCATGGTGCAACGGGGTTAAAGGACAGAGCAGACATGTCATTGTAGAGCCACATAGCTTTTTTTGAGTTACATAGTTTCAGAGAATCCTTCAGAATTAAAAGATCTTTTAAGAAAACAATAAAAGCTGGTTTGGCATTTCCAAATTTACATTTGTGTATAAAGAATTTTGCCATTACAATTAAATTATTAATTGTAAATTGTTTTTTCTTATTCTTCAATATAAGACCAAATTTAACATTAGAATAAGTCAAGGATGATATTCCCAGACCATTATAGTCTGCCCATATGCAAAAACTGTCCCAAAAAATTTTTGTAAAGATACAAGCAAAGAACAAATGTTCTTCTGTTTCGATATTACTGGTGCAAAAGGCACATTCGTTGTCCTCAATATTAAATATGGAATGTAAGTATTCTTTACAAGGGTAGATACTGTTTATATGTTTAAGATGCACTTCTTTAGCTTTAGGTGGGATAGGAAACTTAGTATAGTGACATCTAATGACCCTAATATTTTGACTTGTGAAACCATCCATTAACTTTCGTCTCCTGAGAGGTAATGGAAAGCATTCATTGGTTATAGTCATTCTTAAAAATTTGTTATTACATTTTTGTCTACAAAGGGGCATTGTTGAATGGAAAGAGAGTGTAAACAGGGAACAATGGGACTATAAGATAGAGTACCTTTTAAAGTACATACAAGTGCTTGTGGTATTGCATTAATAACATCTGAAAATTGTTGGATTGAACAAGCAATGTTGTATTTACTTTGAAAGTCTGTATAATCAAGTAAATTCCCTCTTCCATCCATGAGGTGCAGTACCGACCATATCCCCTGATCAGCCCAATCTTTCCAGTAAAATGATTTTTTCTTAATGAGGATGTATCTATTGTTCCATATTGGAGTATCATGGGGTGTGAAATTATGTTTATAAACCAGTTTCCAGTAATTTAGGACTTGTTCATGAAATTTGGACAGTTTTATGGGTAATTTGGATAATTCAAAATCACATTTTAGGAGAAATTGAATACCACCAAGATTACAGAATAATTTAGACGGGAGATTAAACCAGATTGAATCCATATGAGATATAAAGTTTTGTAACCACCTTAATTTTAAAGCGCCATTCATTGGATCAAAATCAATAGCGTTAAAACCACCTTCTTCCAACGATTTAACCACGTCATTTCTCCTTATAAAGTGATGTTTGTTCTTCCAGATGAAGCTAAAGTTGTTTTGATTGATTTGTTTGATGAGGTTTTGAGGGACATCAAGTGAGTAGGCAGGGTAAATAATCCTTGAGAGACCCTCCATTTTAGAGAGGAATAATCTGCCAAACATGGAAAGGTCTCTCTGTAACCATATATTTAGAATATCTTTACTCTTCTTAATCGTATTATCAAAGTTGTTTTTTACTCTGTCAACTGGGTTCTTTGAGATCATAATTCCTAAATATTTGACTTGGTCTTTCACGGGAATGTTATACAATGATATTTGGGGATGGTCATGAATGGCCATTAACTCACATTTATCAATATTTAAGTAGAGCCCAGAGGCTTTAGAAAAACGGTCAATTACTTGTAGAGCAATGGGTATTTGTGCCTCATTTTTAAGAAAAAGGGTGGTATCATCTGCGAGTTGACTAATAGCAAGTGGCGTTCCTAAAACAGTTAACTTTTCAATTTCTTCACAATTTTTTATCATAATACTTAGAATTTCGGAAACCATAATAAACAATAAGGGCGATGCCGGACACCCTTGGCGAATACCTCTTTTAACACTGAAGCGCTTACAAGAACCAAAAGGGAGCAACACCGAGCTACTGATGTCACTATACAGCATTTGGATAAGGTCACAGAAGGGGTTTCCAAAACCATAATGATGTAATGTATCTAGCATAAAAGAGTGTTCAACTCTGTCAAATGCTTTACAGAAGTCCAAAAACAGAATGAAACCATCTTCTTCAATTCTGTCACGATAATCTAACAAATCGAGTACAAGTCTAATATTATTGTGAATAGAGCGACCTCTAAGAAAACCAGATTGAGATTCGCTTATAATGTGTGAGAGACCCTTTTTAAGCCTGTTGGCAATGACATGAGCAAGTAATTTATAATCTACATTGAGTAAAGTTATTGGTCGTAGGTTATGGAGATATCTTTTGTCTTTGCCACTTTTTGGGATCAATGAAATCAGGCCTTGTTTCATGGTGGTCATCAGAGATTTGTTTCTGATACATTCCTGTACTGCGAGGAAGAAAAGATCTTTTATGTCCTCCCAAAAGTGTTTATAAAAGTCTGATGAGATGCCGTCCTGTCCGGGAGACTTCCTTAGGGAGAGTTGTTTAACCGCAGCATCAAACTCAGACAATTCAATGGTCAAGTCACACATTTTCTTAAAGTCCACACTTATAGATGGAATGTTGTGGTTTATGCTGTCCAAAAGTGTGTCTCCATCACAGGGCGCAGGTGTATAAAGATCTTTATAAAATTTGTAGACCTCATCAGAAATTGTTTTTGGATCTGTGCATTCAACATCATTAATCATAAGTGTGCTAATCTGATTTCTTTCCTGTCGTCTTTTTTCAAGGCCACAGAAGTACGCTGTGTTACGTTCGCCATCTTCGATCCATTTCGCTCTTGACCTAATAAAGGCTCCTCTGGCCCTCCTGGAGCTTAATTCATCCAACTTACACTTGAGGTTTATGAAAGCAGCTTTGTCAGAGTCTAACATTGGGGTCTTTTTACAGTAATCATCCAAGTCTTGTATTAATTTCAATTCCTGTTCCCTTAGAGCCTTGCTTCTTTCTTTGCCAAATTGTATTGAAATCTGCCTAATTTTAAATTTAAGAAACTCCCATCTGCAACAGTAATTACCAATAGATACATCATATTTAATATCCGCAATCAGGCCTTTAATTGTTTCACAGTAGTTTTGGTCTTTTAGTAGGTCTGTATTAAATTTCCAATATACATTTCTTTTATTAGCTGTGACATCTGGTTTTAGGTTGAGAGACAACAGACAGTGGTCAGTTAAAGGTGCCGTGGAGATTAGTACCTCTGAAACATAGCTAGCTAATCCTGGGGCACCTAACCACAAGTCAATCCTTGATTTGGTAGATCCATTAGGTTTGATCCAAGAGTATTGTTTAAGACTTGGATTTTTGTTCCTCCAGATGTCAATCAAGGAGAAAGTATTACAAAATTCTAGTAAAGTGGTATTATAATGATTAACACTAAATTTTGATGGATATCTATCTAGATAATCATCCGGAGCCAAATTAAAATCTCCCCCCAGTAATATTAAGTCTGTATGGTATAAGATTTTATATTGAGAGATAATTTCAGTGATTTCTTGCAACAGATTCCTATTTTGGGTGGTATTATTATAACCATAAATGTTTGTCAGAATTATATGTGCATCATCAACTTTTATAACAACTGTCAGCCAATGGCCTTTATCATCTGCCTTATGGGAAAGTACATTACCCGGACACTTGTTAAGGCAGATGGCGACTCCTGCGGACTTGTTGCTGCCATGGCTGAAGAAAATTTTGTCTCCCCATTGTGTTGTCCAGAATGCGGCATCAGTGGCACACGAGTGAGTTTCTTGAAGGAGGACACAGTGTGATTTAAAACCCTTACAATGCAAAAAAATGGCTTTCCTTTTGAGATTGTCTTTAAGACCCCTTGAGTTCAACGAAACAAAACTTAAGTTGGCTTTCAAAACATTCATCTGCTGGCAAACTTCGCCGCAATACAAATAAACAAATAAAATGTAACACGAGAAATCAAATGAAAGTGTTTAGTGACTTAAGGTTACTTGAAAAGTTCTCATTTCCTCCTATTAATGTTCTCCCACGTGAAGCACTTGTAAGTAGCATTACTTAAGTTGTAATACGACGACCTTCAATGTATCCGTAGGGGCCTCGAAAGTACGCCTTCCGTCCCTCTTGGCGCGCTTGTTTGATGTGTGGCCATATCAGTTCTCTCGCCTCCTTGACCTCCTTGGTGAGATCTTCCCCGAACCGGATTCTAGCGTTTCGACAGACCTCTGAATCTTTTGTCATATCCCACATAGCATCTCTGTGTTGCCGTTTGGTGAACTGAACAATGATGTTTCTTACTCTTCCCTCCTCTTTGCGGCCAAGCCGATGCACAGTATCCACAATGTCATCCATTTTCTGAGCCCACTGAGGAGCTATTTTTGCGAACAGTTCAATGACTTCGCGTCTGGTGTTTTCATTCATGGCCTCTTTCATTCCTTTAATTTTGAGATTCCATCTTCTCTTATAAGTATCATGTTCTTTGCTTCTTTCTTTTAACACAATCATTTCAGCTTTTACAACCTCCAGTTCGTGTTCCAATGCAGTAATTTTCGCCTTTGAGTCTTTGATTTCTGCTGCATTGAATTCTGTTGTCTTGGCAAGGCTCGCTAGCATATCACAGTTTTGCGTTAGCTTAGCAGCAAACTCTCTCATGCGATCTTCTTGTGAATCAAATTTTATGTTTAGGTTGTTGATGGCAGCCAGGATAACAGAGCCAGTTACCTCTTCTTCATTTTGCTTGGATACTTTTCGTGGATGATCTTTAGACGGTGTTGGGGGGAGAGAAGAGTCCTCTCGATCTCTCTTGTCGCTGTTGCGGTCTATTTCAATCGGCGTGGCGTTGACCATAGCATACCCGTGGTCAAACAGTTTCTGCGAAGACACAGTTGCGTTTTGTTTTGACATTTTGGTCTCAGTATAATTGCCAGTTGCTTTGCTAAGGCGAAATGTGGGGTTTCGTGGGAATTCCTCGTCAATATTAAGACTTTGGAGGGAATATACTTAGAGAAGACGAAAGACCGAACCGCTCAGAGCGCCGCCATCTTGCCTTCCACCTGGGACATAACTACACATTTGGTCCCAAGCGTAAACTAACCGTGACGTCACCCGTTGGTTTCAACGCCGAGAAAATGAAGCCCGGATTTTGCTACTTCCTGGTCGCCGTTTTGGATTTTTTTGGAGCCAGTGACGTAAAAAGCGTCATCAAACAGGCTGGACCGGAGAGCAACTAGGGGCAGGATTGACTGAGGACTCTCTTATCCCGCCCACATTTTACCGCAGAGGCTTCTGTTGCTGTCTATCAAGTATAGCCACGCCCCCTGGCTCCGCCAACTTTAACGATTTATTTAAAATTCAGTATTGATTTATTTTAAGATCGGCCACCTGATCTCTCATTTTGACCATGAAAACTAACGGGGAAAAAGTCATGAGCTGTAGAAAATCAGTCTATCAAATTTTATTTTTTCCAAAAATGAATTGGGGTCTATGGAGAAAAAGCTTTTTGGAGCCAACCCTAGCGGACTGCGTGATATTGCAAGTTTTTGACACTTCCGGGTTGGCTTCAATTCTGGAGCCAGATGCTACGTCCACTATATATACATCCATGGCCATAAGTTTGGACACAAGTACCATGACGCTTGTGAATCTTAGAAAATACCACAAAATTGTCACTTACAATACAGTACACAACTCCTGAGAACTATATTAAGTTTCATATTTTAAAAAAACGACAAAAGAGTTTGGTGTCATTTTGTTATTCTTACCAAATTCGGTTGTGAAAATACTGCATTTTTTTGTTATTTTCTTCTAATATTATGTTTTGGGAACAAAGTTGTTCCAATTGTTGGAATTTATTGATAATATTATATCCCTTGTTGATTTGTTGACTAATTAAACTGGTACTGTCAAAAATATTAGTTATGTTCTGTAATAGACATCAAAACAGACATAGGAAGTCATGCTGTGTCCAAACTTATGGCCATGGCTGTACAGTCTATGTTTGGTCCCAATTGAATTAGGACTAAAATCAGAATATTAGTTAATTTTTTAGACTTCAAATTCATTTCTGTTACTTGTTGCAAAAAGAAACAACAAACATTGCTGTCACAAACTGGATTAAATTGAACTGTACTGAATTGAATTGAAAAATAAGTAAAAACCAAACAGCAGGGACAGCACTATAGCTATATATATCTATAGCTAAACACAAGTTACTTCTCACCTTTTCAGTTTAAATGCTCCAGTGAGTGAGTTTGGTTTTTTTCTAAACATTTTGCTCCACACATTTATAAGAATGAATCATTCTGAAGTTTGTAGCCTATATATAACAAGGTGCCGCTTCCAGCTGTGGGTAACTGACAGGGTATTTTTTCAGATGTTTTACAGTCATTCAGTCACTCAGAAAATTAATTAACTGAGAAATATCCCAATTAATGAGACAATGATAACAAAAGTAAACAACTTCAGCACCAAAGTTTTGCTGTGTTGTATTGATGTAATATAAAATATAACAGCTGCATATTTTCCCAGAGCCAATGGGTGCAGTTAACCCCTTAAGCTTCAGTGTACTGCCGGCGGTACACCTACTAATTTGCATAGGAATTTCAAGAATGTCCGACGGCTGCAAACACGATTATACAAACACTATACGCCGATGGAAAGCTTAGATTCTCATGAATCCGCCGGTATAAACCACTTTCAGATGCGATTACCACAGCGGGTGAGAAAAACACATTTGTCCGACAAAAACGAATATTCATCCATCCGTTCTCTATACACGGCTTCAACGCACACAGCGCGACTCACATTTCCGGGTTCATTATTACACACACAAAAAAAGATTCCATAAAAAACGGCCATAATCCAACCTTTTACATCCAGATGACACAAGTCAGTAAACTATTTTGTCCAAAACATGTCCTGAAGTCGGTATAAAATCCACGAATCGGTCATTTTCAAGGAAATGCACCTCGCGATGCCCGTCCAATATTCCCTGTATTTTTCGTAATTTTTTTTATTTAAAAATAGAATATTAGCGATTTTTTGTACTGAAAACGGCTGGAATTGACTGAAGCTTAAAGGGTTAAATTATTAATTCATTCACCGATTGCTATAAAGTATGAATAATTACAATTATGTATCCTCTACTGAAATTAATGTAACTTTCAGTAAATGCACCTCATGTTCCCTCGTACTGTAGCCTAATTATATTTGTATTATTATTATTATTATTTTTTACATTTGACATCCATTTTTTAGCTTCTCTGGACTCATTCCCTTGTTGAGTTCCTATCCTTACTTTACTGATGCTGCTATTTTTACAAACGGGAAGAGGAAACTGTCTCTAACCATTTTCTGTTAGACTTGGATTGATGCTGCCCCCATGAGGTTAAAGTCATTTACTGCAGGACACTGGAGAGCCTAACAGAGATCATAAAAAGTACATGCAGATGAAACAGAGCCTGGTGTAAATCATTTAAACATCCTGAGATTTGAACCGCTGCTATTTCAGCTGGTGGAAAACATCATTCTGTGCCGTCTACTTTATCAGGACCAACAATGTTCAGCCTCACAGGTCCAAATGTAAGCCCGTCATGTTTCAAGGTGGGAGTAAAGGTGGGTATTAAACGCTGAAAACTGTCTAAACACTGTTTAAATTGTTTGTGTAAAACTTTCACCCCAGGATGAAAATGCAGTTTTCAGCTCTTGTGCATCAAATATCAGAAAAGTCTCACATTACCTGACTGCTGCTTTACAGTTCAGATTAAAATGGCTTTTCATTGAGTTAGATTTGCGGCTTTTATCATTTCTAAACGACATGTTATTCTACACTATGCAGTATTCGTTTTATTAAAATGTTCTCTGTCTAATCATTAAATCTCGTTTCTTTTGTCTTTATGGGTCTTATAAAGCCTTGCGGTTGGAAGGTGCTACAATAAAAACCTGCTAGAGGAGCTAAATATCTTTTCCATACTGCATTTACAAAACTGTACAAGGACCTCTGACTGTACGCTGGCAGTGGATTAGGTGGTCCACTCTATGATGAAAGCTCATATTATGAACTTATTTGTGGTATTCATGTTGAAAACTACCATCAAAAACCAAGTTTATGACTCTGATTATCTTAATGCACTTCAATAAATGAGCATCTGTGACAACGGCCTCTAGCCAGCGGTTACACGTGTGATATTTAGATATGTGGACATCAAAGAAGCATTAAGGAGGCTTGAGTTGGTCTGTCAGGTTCCTTGTTTTATTGGAGATAACATGTTCCGTTACAGTTTCTGGACAGCTTGTGTGCGTTATCATCTACCAACAGAGACATTCTCTCTGTGTCGTACAGACGGAGGAGGCCAGGTTGTGGTCATTAAACAGGTTGATTTGAAAACCTGAAGAAGTGGCCTAGTGACACACACACTCACACACTGACTGATGCGCGCACACAGACACTCACACACACACACACACAGAGGCGACACACCAACACCGGCTCGAATGTTTATAATAGTGGAGGGCTTCGTCTTCAGAGGCGAGAGCAGCGAGCCTTTAGGGGAGCTAAGTGCTGCTGCTGGCCAGTAGGGGGCGATAGTCACTGGGACAGGAAGTCCAGGGCAGTGTCTCTCTCCTCCACCAGCTCTGCTGCTGTGGCGTCCATCTTGGCTCTGGAGAAGTCATTGATGGGGAGTCCATCGACCATCTTCCAGGTCTTGTTCTGTAGATAACAACAGAGGGTTTGAGGTCAGGCTTTCTTCTCATGGCTCTGATCAACCTCCATCTCTCTTCTTCATTTTAGATGCAACAATCAGCTCCTAAATAATTCATGACAGGCAGACTGATTTGTTTAGCAGCTTCAAGGGGAATACAAAGTGCTTCAGCCATGATGTAGAAAGGTATTAGGACAACATGTACAGGAACATGGAGCAATGCAGAGAGACAACATAAATGTAAACACACAGAGTCTGAAGAAAGAAAACTGGTTGATAAATATTATCTCTGATGGGGCTGAGTCTGTCTATGCTGAACTCGTTTCACGCTGCACCCCCTCCTCACTGTACTCTGTGGCCAACAAGCTGGTTTTCAGTGAAGCACTCACCTTGATCTGGATGGGGAAGGAGTAGATGAGGTCCTCTGGGATGCCGTAGGAGTTTCCAGCAGCGTACACACCCATGGAGATAAACTCACCCTGTTGGCAGCAAAACAACACTTTCTGTCAGTTTGCATCGATAACAGCAACACTTTCTCCAACAGTTTCACAATACAGTGAAAGCTGCCCTGCAACGCCTGACTGTAAGCACAGGAAAACTGCTGGGAAATCTGACACACTTACAGTTTAATTACTTGCAATTTAATCACTATAAAATAATATCAATACCTCTATTTAAAATCCCCAAAGAACTATCTATCCTACCTGTGGCTGTTACTGCTGTCAAACTAAAAAGTTCAGAGCTAGCGTTTCTGTCCGTCCGTCCACACTGACCTCCTTGGTGCCGAACCAGATGTCCCTCATGTGATCGCAGATGGCCTTGGCGGCAGACATGGCGCTGGACAGCTTCCTGGCCTTGATGACGGCGGCACCACGCTGCTGCACTGTCTGCAGGACGAAGAGGAAAAGGCTTTAACGAACGGCTTATACTGGAGGAAAACAAGATTAAGGTTGTAATTACGGCAAAAATGACCCTCAAAATCCCAGAAATGACAGCAGTATAGCTCAACTTTTCTATTTCTTATCACTTTTTAATCCAAACCAAGGAGCTAGCGGAGCACTCACAGAGATGAAGTCTCCTCTGAGCCAGGCCTCGTCCTTCACGGCATCGTAGGCGGCCATCTCAGAGCCCCTGACGTTGACCTTGGCGTGATGGACGTCGGGGTACTGGGTGGAGGAGTGGTTTCCCCAGATGATGACGTTCTTCACGTTGTCAGAAGACACGCCGCAACGCATCGCCACCTGCAGGTGAAGGGCAATTACAGAAGTATTAGCATTAAGCAGCAATTCTGACAATATGAAAAGTGCACACGCTTCAGCAAATCTCCAGTTTGTGATCATTCAGTGGAAAACCTTTTATGAATACAAACAGAACAGAAGTAGATTGTTTTTTAAAGGCAATACCAAGAATCTCTCCTCTTGTATCTGACACTTCAACAAAGACGAGTCAATAAATTTACACCCTACAGAATAAAATATGCTTGATCTAAATGTGTCGGTTTGGTTCAGTGAACACACCATCAGACATCTTTACAGATCGTAAATGATCTGATGGTGGAAACGGATATATTTACGTTACTCTGGAGTAAAACTTTGACACAGTTCCATCCTGACATCTGATCAGACATTCATTCCTTCAGATATTAGACTGGATCAGCATTGCGTTTTTACCGTCAACTCTTGTTTAAACTCAACTGAAAAACTGGAGTTTTAGACTTTGACATTGAAAACATTTTGTCTGGCTCACACTGCTTCCAAAGTGCTGTGAGAGATAGAATAAGTTTTCTGGTGGTGGAAATAAAGAAATTACAAGTGAAATATATCGTAGCATCTCCAGACAATCTTACTGCAGAAATGAACCAGAAAAAAATGTGCCAAGAACTAGAACTGTCACAAATTATGACCTCAAAAACAGAATAAAAAATGCAAAGTGTCAGAGCCTGACAGGAGAGAAACTAGAGAGACAAGTTACTGTATTTCATGATTCAACTCAATGACGACAGCTTTCCCCTCCTAGTATTAACAGAACCTCAGAGAAACACCTCCTACTGGACGAGTGCTACAGTGTTTCCTGTCTTCTGGAAGTCTTTTGCTCAAAAACAGCCACTGTAGATAGGGGAAGTCTGTCCTTAAACCAGGGTTGTTCTATATTCAAACCAGTATAAAAGTATAAATGTGCACCTGGGAGCAGGCTCTGTTGTGGTCCAGTCGGGTCAGACAAGAGAAGTTCTCTTTGGGGATGGATGGAGCGGACTTGGAGGCGATCAGACAGTTGGTGTTTGCTGGGTTTCCAACAACCAGAACCTGACAGGATGAAAATCAAAGCCTCCGTCAGACAGACCACATCTGTGTTTCATCAGCCATCAGCAGCCAAGTGAGAGACTGCTTAAACCAAACGGTCTCATTGTAAGATCATCTTATCCTTTAAGACGCTTTAGGGTCCCAGAATCTGTGGACATGTTAGGAATAAAGTGTGATAACTTGCAGAGAGATGTACAGGTGAGTTCAGATAGATCCTTCCATTCTGGATCTCGTTCTCAGGTGGTGAAAACCCCACATTTGTTAGTAGTAAAGTTCTAACTAGGGCTGAACAACAGTAGACTTCAAATAATTGCAATTAAAAACAGTGTGGTTACATAATATGCTTTACGCAGCACGTCTGATCCAGGGTTTAAAATGACAGGTCAATGGGTTTTCAAATTCATGCTGTCATTCTTGTGACTGTCCGGCTTTTCATGGTATCTCATGTGGTAATGCTCCACCATGGTTTACTTTTATTGCACAGTGAACACTGAACTGAAGCCTGACCTACAAATAAATACGTCAAATCAATATCTAATACCTAAGTGTGATTGTTTTGTCAGATAAATTAGGTATTTTTGCAAAAAGTTCATCTTTACTTTCAATGGAAGCAGATTTTTCACTCTTATGACCACTGGTGAACTATGTGTTTGTAGCTTAACAAAGTGGACAGAAATAATCTGCAGCGCTTTCAATGCATCGGTTTCACCACAGCTGTTTATGAGGGCTTTGACTTTAGCGCTTTAATTTGGATTAAATAATTACAGTACAAAGAGCATGTTAAAAAAATCATGCATTTAATCACACTTTTCTCTCGTTTCTGGCACAGCAGCAATACAGATGAACACTCCAGCCCAGTAGGTGGAGCTAATGAGCCTAAAGTCTGTTTGCAGCCGTGAAGAAGATCCACAGGACGCCCTGAGTGACGAGCGTTTGGTGAACAATGAAGGAAGACCAGACTGTGTTGAGCTTGTTGGGAGGAAAGTTTTCTTTTTTAAAAAACTTGTGGTTGTGTTCAAATAGTGCAACAAAGAGTTTTCTGATCACCTCAATGTAAAACACGCTGCTGCAGAGCTAACGTTAGCTACAACGGTCGTGGTACCGGCTAACGGTGTAGCCATCAATGAATGGGCTGGAGTTTACAAAAAGTCTTAAAATGCTGAACATAATCTCTATAATTGCACTTTGAGTTTGTAGTAATCTGTGAATGTAGCAGACAGATGAAAAATGCAGATTAATATGAATGAAACACATTTTAGTTATTTAAGTTCACGTATATGTCTGTTCATCTGTTCAGTCCCAATCAAATATTGCTATTTAACAAAAATTTGATTAATTGCGATAATTACAAAGCCTCTAATTAATTAGGTACATTTTTAAGTGCATCCCACCACTACTTTTTATGAATCCAATTACAATTTTGAGCTCATTAAGCTCAGAGTTGTGAATCAGGACGCCTAGAATCTGCAGTCTGTGAAATTTCGAGTCAGTATGTTCCAAAGTGTCAGCAATCATTGATTACCTTTTCAAACCTTTAGCTGCTCTGTTGTCAGATTAGAGCTACAGGTTCAGGATTATTAATTACACTTAAATGTCACTACTAATAAATTTGGCGGCTACCAATAAAAGCTGTAGTATTTCTGACTTTCTACTCAACAACAGTGGACCACAGATCTAAGAGACAACACAAGGACCTTGTAGTTATTTAGAACCTGAGCTACTTCCACATGATGCCAGCTAAACTTAATGGATTCCATCAGGGATTCATGAGCATTCACATGTGAGAGGATGAGTTGATAATGGCTCTGGGTCTGTAACACCAATAATAATGAATTTAAGAACCATCATCATTAGATTCAGATCAGTCACAAACCATGTCTACTATTTTACAGTCAACTTTACAGGAGAATCATTCATATTACTGCCGTAATCTTTATTTTTAGATTGATTTCATTTCATAGACACCAGTCCTGAACTACTGGAAATGCCCCACAGTGCTGACTTTGGGCTGTTTACTTTTCCCCATAGAGTCTCTGTGTGTGAAACTTTAACCTCAGCTCAGACTCGGCTTCTTTCGTCACACTTGTTCGGGGCCTCAGAGGACTTTGAGCGATCGGTGCCTCCTGCTGATGTTATGGACTTTACAGAACATACTACAAACCACTCAAAGCACACGAAGAGACTTTAATCCCTGAGCTCTGGAGACCTGCGGTTTTTTCCAGATTTGAGCCTTTGCAACGTGTAGCTGCTGTAAGAGGCTCAGCAGAGGGAACGTGACTGCACAGAAACAAGGGTTAAAGGAAAAGCCTTGTTGTTGGGAGAAGGAGACGCCTTGTAAGCACTTTCATTTCCTGTGTTCATCCGCTGCAGCTGGTTTCTTTTAAAGATCACTGACTGTGTAGCAAATATCCAGAACTGATTGATACGAGTCACCATTTAGAGTGAACCCCTGAACCTGTGGGCCAACAACCAAACAACAACAAATAAACGTATGAATCACTGGCCGAAGACTCACCTTGACAGTCTTCTTGGCGTACTTGTCCAGGGCGGCTCCCTGCGTCTTAAAGATGGCCACGTTGGCCTTCAGGAGGTCCTTCCTCTCCATGCCCTCCTTCCTGGGCATGGAGCCCACTAAGATGGCGGCATCGATGTCCTTGAAGCCCACCTCCACCTTGTCAGTGGGGATGACCTCTGTGGGTGGAGGAGAGGTGTTGAGCACGGATTCAGTTTGCTCTGGAACCGACTAAATTACAACTTAACGGTTCCAAAATCTTTAAGCGACAACAGATTCATGGTAGAACTTTGTTTAGTTGCCAACCTTTTCACTGTCTTTGGCGATAATAAAGAGCTTCTTTACTGAGTCAACTTGACCTCAATAATCTTCCTCTAGTCTAGCAGTTATCGTTAACCTGCTGAATGAGCCATCTGCTCTGAACAAAGACGCCCCATCAGAAGCATATTGATAAGGTGATCTACTGGCACTGATAAGCCACACTGATTTTTTTTAAACCATTAACAAAATCCATGCACCCCCACCCTCACGGTTCACAGTCTGCATGACCCCCGTGCACTTAAACATGTTCATATATGCTTCTACTGTCTGATATTCAAAATATTGGTCCTCTCATCTCTTTTGGAGAGTATTGTTCATCATTTCACATCTCTTTTGTTTATTCGCCAGGCTTCATTCACTCTCCTCCATTTAAGGCTTTAAACTGTCAGATCTCTGATTATTTCACAGCAGAGTGAGTCTGTTTCCAGATAATATCCTGCTTCCTCTGCTGATCTCCACGATAAGATGTGTTTTCTATGCGTTTGTTAGATCTTAGCTACAAGTCTGCTATCAGACTGGACTTCAGTCTGGGTTCAGGTCTCCTCTGTTCGCTGTTGTTCCACCGATGCTCTGATTGGTTACTGTGGTGAGTGAACCAGCAGCCAACCAGAAGCCTTATTTTAGTCACTCCTTCCTCCTCCTTACAGCAGCAGAGAGAGGAGGCTTCTCCACAGAGGTCACCAGGGACAAAAACACTCATAAACAGCACATGTCATGTACCGCATTCCAGATGGACGTTCTTCATATCATTATGGCTGACAGCACAAAGAGCCGCTGGAGCAGCTTCCAAAAGGCTGCACATGTTACTTTATTCATTTCATCAGGGCCCATGCAATTATCATGGGACACACAGAACCGATGCATTACATATAGAGTGTGTAGCACAGAGCTAATTTACAACTCCCGTCCCTGGTTGGGCTTCTAAGTAAAAGTGGTCAAAGGACCCACAACACAAATAAAAACAGCACAGACCACATTTAAATTAAATCTGGGTGGTGACAAACATGTGGATAAAATATTAGATGCTAAAATGGAACAACAAAACCAGATTTGTACCAAAAATAATATATCAGTTTTGTTCACAGGTACCTCGGCTGTAGTCACCATTTTAAAAATGCTGCTGAAGAAGAAATCGTTATTTTTTGTTTACTCATCATTTTTCCTCCTTTAATATTTCAAACTTTCCTCACATAAATACTGACCTACAAACAGTAGCCAAAGACCTGTCAGCATTTGGATCACGTACGTTGTGAGAAATAAGATGTGCTACTGTGTCCATTTTATAATTGAGGAGAATTTTGGTAAACGTTAATAACAGATCAGTTTCCGTTTCAGCAGATACTGATCAGGGACAAAACACATGATAGGAAAGTTGCAGCAGTTTTGTTTCAGAGAGCAGTTTTAACATCAGCACAGGTTTCTAGTGTCCAAACATCCACTATTGCGCTCAGTGTAACATCATCTTGGTGTGTTGAGCTACAAGCAACTGTCCTCTAGTAAATGTGTGAAGTGCAGAAACACTGCCACATGCACCAGTTAAAATTCTGTCCACAATCGCTGGTCATTGTGTCTGCACACACATCTGTGGTCCTTTAAGGACACCAAGACCAAAACAGTCTACAGTCTTGGAGGTAGAAGTCTTGCAGTGCAGGGCTCCAGACTAACTTTTTTCCTAGGAGCACAGTGGCCCCTAACTTAAAATTTTAGGAGCGCAAGCAGAAAATTTAGGGGTGCACACCAAAATGGACTTGCAATGTAAATATTCACATTTCCTCTCATTTTCACTGTATTACTGATAAATACTTGCACAATAAATGCAGAAACTATGTTTTCAATTCACATTTTATAGTGCAGCAGTTGACACAACATAAGAAAAGCACTCAGAGGTCAAAGGTGAATTCGTGTTCAAAATTAGGCCGAACGTAAATCAGGAGCTTCACCGTCATTCACCCCCCGCTCTCACACACATTGGCCCGTCTTCTTCTTTGGTGTTCGTCTCCTTTCTTCTTCTTTTGGAGTTAATGTCGGTTAAACCAGCTCATTTGTACATTACTGTACTGGGATAAAGTGTGGAACAGATGTTTGTAAAAAAAAATATTCAATAATAATTTAAAAAGAAAATCGGCAAATTTACTGGTCGCACATGCACGAGTAGATGAAAAATTTACTCTCATTCGCTCAAATTTTGGTCACAAAATGCGACCATTTAGTCGCAGTCTGGAGCCCTGTAGTGACAGTAAAAACAAACACAAACACGTCACACCAGCTGCTTTGGCTTCAAACAAAAAAACAAGAAGATTCTTTTTGAATTGAATGTTACTGAATGCATCTTTCTGTATTTTTAACAAATGAATCCATCAGCTTTAAACAGTGCAGGTTTAGAACAAAGGTTAGCCGCTTCATCTGGTCCAGATTTGGAAAGAAGATGGGGCTGTAAACACTCACAGGGTCTAAGAGTCAGACTAATTCCTGGGTAGGTTTTCTGTGGGTCAGACGAGGATCTGGGGTGCCAAAGAATTCACAATATGAGGGATAACCTCATTAAACAGTTTTTGATAGTTTGGCCAATGTTTGTGCAAACCTTCTGTCACTGAAATAGGAAATGTTCTTTTAAGATGCATTTCACATTAAATCTTTTGCACATTTTTAAATGTTGAATACTATCATTTTCCCCCTGATGATATCATCTTGAAATCAAGGGAAACGACTACAAGTAAGACCTGTAACTACAGAAAAAAACTAATGCAGAAATCTGGCCCATGTACGTAACAAAGATGTTTTTTTTTTGTTTGCTTCCTTCTAACTGGAGTTACACATTGAAGACCAGGTGAGACCTAAAACGTAAAGTTTAATCTAACATTTACAGGCTACATGCTGACTAAAGGGAGAACAGCTTCTCTCTCAGACACAAACACTCGGTGGACTCACCCCTCAGCAGTGGCAGGGCGCAGTCCTGCAGCTCCATGACGACTCCGTCCAGCACCGGCAGCATGGGGGGGATGTCCAGGAGGATCAGGATGATCGGCTGATCAGACGACAGCAGCAAACTCATTAGTCTACTACTGCATTACCGACTATTAAGTCTGCCGCTGAAACATTTCACAGACCGGGGCTTGTTTTCAACATGAGGACCTTTCAATGACTTTCAAGCTGTCATGTAGCCAGAAACTCAGAAAGGTCATGTTTAAACCGGTAACACTTCCACTGAATCAGGTTTTTCAAGCTTCACATTCAAGCCTACAATTAATGAGAGTCTCATTTCACGTAATTCTGAGCACGCCTCACTAGAAGAATCTTTCCTTCCAAACCGTCAGTATGGTTCCTGTGGAGAGTCTCCCACAGCTCTGCTGTTCAGTTGTAACACATTATATTAGTCAATAAGTCATCTGACATCAATTTTTAAAGATTAAATGACACAATTACTGTTTCATTTCTTTTAAACTCCACTACAACAGACTAAAGCACTGTCTTTCAGTTTTAATAACATTACTGTATCGCACAAATATAGGATTCAGAAAAAATATCCAAAACCTGAACATTTCCAGGTTTTTCATACTGTGTTGGTATTTTATTAGATGTATGCATAGATGTGTATTGCACACAGCATTACAGAAAATACTGCAATGCAGTGTGACTTTTGGTACAACAATCAGCCTAATTAGAGTTTTTTAACCTGTAAAACCCACTGCTGCAGAAATACATCAGTTTTAATATTTTCTATTATTTGTACATATATATATATATATATATATATATATATATATATATAATTTTGCAAGTTTCATTTAATTTATTTTGGTAATTTTTTCTATTCTTGTTTTTCTAATAAAATAAAAGTTACATACACATTATTTTCATTTATATACACTCACACACACATTACTATTTTTGCAGTTTTGTTGTTAATTTTATGGTTTATTTTTTTCGATATTTGGGTCTTACAGGGTTAATCACTCCATGACACTCTCTAGTTAAGAATGCATGACATCCATATGTTTAAACTGGCTTTTACATAGTAATTTTAGGAGTTTTTATGTTTTTACTGTTTTTTTAAATAAAATTTTACAAATGTTTACATAATTTGACCTCTGTCTTTCATTGCTTATATTTTCTTTTTCACGATTTCCTGCTGTTAAAGATGTTTGAGAAAACAGTTCACTAGGACGTTTCACACCTCCAGTAGAGTTTAATCTGTACAGCAGGGCTTTGTCTTTAATATCTCCTAATATTTTGTCCTTCTGGTGCAGCAGTTACAATGACCCCTTTGTTTTGGCTTCTTTCCTCCTCTGCATTACTGATATAAGGAGTCCAGTAAGCTGAAGGCATCCCATCACCACAGCGTGTTCATTATTCATGGGGATTCCATTATGTAACGCAGCACATCGGCCAGCTGTCAGAGCTCCGGTCGGCTCCAGGGGGATGTGGGCTCTCGGTTATGTAATCAAAGTTTAGGCCGGGTCTTACCTGGTCCTTTCCGAACACATCTCCCTTGGCGATGCTGTACAGCAGGGAGTAGGCAATCTGGCCAGCAGCACCAGTCACCACAACACGGATTGGTTCAGCCTGAAGGGACAGAAACAACAGAGGTCCATGTGTATCACCGACCTAGATTAGGAACAGGAGGAGGAAATGAGGCAGCAGTAACCGGCGTTGTTGCTCGGTGTTGGCTGGACCACTAACTGGGTTTTTAATGTCTCACAGTTAAAAAGTGGAAAACAAAAATCAGTACATCTGACGCTCCTCCTCCTCCTGAGGAACTCTGTCCTCTACCACCATGGAGAAAATCCTGCAGAGTACAATGACCTTGCATACTAGCAGGAGATCAGTTTAATTTTAGACTTTATGGTATGTCACGGTGTCCTTCTGTTAATTCTGCAAGCACAAAATTATTAAAGCAGCAGATAAATTTCATTTATGCCTGTAACACACACAGCTTTCTAACTGTGCATCAGCAACTGGAGTAAAGCACAATAAAAGATGCAGACCAGATGCTACTCCTAAGTCGGCTTACATAATTTTTCTAAGTGGCTGCAACTTCTCTGACTTTAAAATCGCCCTTTAGGTGGCAGGTTTGAGGACGGAGGTTGAACTGGAGCCGTGATTGGTCGCTGGGACAGGATGACAGAAAGGCCGCTGATGCCACGCAGCGGATTAAAATGGAGGCAGATGAATGAATGTACAGAAGAAGTGTTCAACTACTGATGTTCACTTTCTGCTCCACACAGCACCGCTGCACCTTCAGGGTTTCACTCAGACACCGTGTGCTAACACCGAGCTCTAACTGCGCCACAAACCGCCGGCTGCAGCTCCGTCCTTGGACTTGATTTGTGCATTCAGTCAACCGCCATTAAAACAACAAAAAAACAATATTAGCGACTGACTGTAAACCAGGACGTCCTCTGGTCAATGTCAACTGTTTCAGGGCATCATAGAACAGGAAACGACGCTTCAGTAAAGGACGTTTATCGTTTTAGGGGTATTTTCACTCTCAGACAGGTGGAAGGAAGTGAAGCATCTTACCATTTTTAGCTAGTGGATGAAGATGCTGAGGTTCTGCTGCTGCTTCTCTCCCTGCTCATAGAAGACTAGACGGAGGGGTCACCTCTATCTCGGTATTGTAAAGTCAGGCGGTGAACCGACTCGGTCCGCAGCCCCCACGGTACTTGTAGTTCTTTAACAGCGCTGAGTCAAGCCGTTTAAACGCAGCACAATTCACCAAAAGAACACATCCTCCCAAAATGCACCGCTGTGGCCAAACCACGCCCACCAGTACCAAACATGGAAGATGATTTTCTGAAAAGCTTCTTTTTAACGGAAGCATCACGAAGCTGTGCGTTGGCGGCATCTAGTGGTCGGAAGCGGAACTGCAGCATTCTGATGAGCTACTGGGCCAATATATAACTGAAGTCCATGAGATATACGTATCTTGCATACATTTTAATACAAGTTAAAAAAAAATGTTTTTATGATCATGTTACAAATCCCATAATTATTTAGCATTCAAGAAATCACTTATTACTAATAAAAATCACTAAAATGTCAATTATGCTACAAATAGTCCTGCAATGACATATTAACCCGCCCAGAATGACTTGAAAATTATCCATAAATATGAAAAATACGTCCAGAATAACAATAAATTTATCATAAATGGCTCGAAAAACACCTCTCCAGGAAGTGTGTTGATTCCAGATCACATGACCTGCTCCACATGATGTCATTTCCTCCTGAAGAAAAGATTGGACAGACTCCAAGGCTTTCTGACTTATTTCATATAAAATAGTCAGCAGGTTTACTACAATATATTTATGAATAACTTCCTATTTCAATTTGTATATATTATATATAATATAATGTTTCTCTAAAAATATCATGTGTTTGATTATAGGTGACTATGCCGATTTTAGGCCTGAAAACAGCAAAAATGTCAACTATGATACAAAGTCCTGTAATTATAGTTTGATCCAGCTCCTCGGGACAAGACTCAGAAGTTCATCCGCATCTGAAGGATGAAGGACATTCCTCTGAGGACAGCAATGTCCACATTTTGGACAGATAGGACAGATGGTTTGAGAAAGGAATGAAGGAAGCTATCGATGTGGAACAACCATCTCTAAACAGAGGAGGTTTGTGCCACCACTTATCAAACACCTATAATGCAGTGTCTGAGGAGATGGGGCTTGCAGAGTCTTTAAAATCACTTTGAAAAACTCACTTTTATAGACGCGTTTTTATGTGAAGTTTGCTTTTAGCTTTTTATAGTTTTTGTGTTCTATTCTGTATTATGGCCTGTTTATTTTAGATGTTCTCTCTTGTTTTATTTGACTTTTAGCTGCCTGGTTCTTTGGTGTGGCATCATCTTTCTATAATTCTTTAACTGTGTTTTTTTATTTTTTAATAAATCCTTATTCTTTAATTTTCAAACTTTATAATTCCCTTGTTTGAGGTACGTGCTAATCTAGCTGAATATTAATTTCATCTATTATCATTTTTACTATTTATTTTAATTGGCTGCTCTAACTTGTCTTCTTATATCTTGCTTGATTGTCTTTCGCATGTTCCAACTGTCAAAGCACTTTGTGAACGTCGTTCTTAAGGGTGCTATATGAATAAGTTATTAAGAATATCATTAGTAGGTCTCTCCCCAGAAAGTTTTGCCATCGCTAACATCTTGAATCACTCCTGACTTGTCAGATTCACATCCTCTGTTGTGTAAAACTGGCAGCTCCATCATTGTGATTTCTGTTGTTATTGGTGGACCACCTGGTTTCACAACAGACACCTGGAGACAGGTGAGTCCTGGTCAGTAACGGATCATAAGTCATGTGACCTGGAGTGAATATAAATTCTGTAACTCTCCATCAGTTAGAACTGAAGAAGCCTCTTGGATGAAGGTCAAACGTCTCCAAGAATCTACAATTTTAATTAAAAAAAATGCATCTTAAAGCTTTTTTATGTACGATGGAAAGATCTACAATTTTACATGACACTGATTTTTTTAAAAATTAATTTTATTTTCCTTTTTTCCTTTTTATGGAGTGACGATATATATTTTTCATTTTATATTTGATTACACTTAGGGATGAGAAGTTTCATACCAAAAAAAATGTATACAATTTTTTGTATTTTTTTAACCATTGAAATGGGTCATTTAAATATGAGATCAGCACTCAAGAACATTGGGAGAATAAGAAACAACAACCTCAGAAAGCTGGTCAGCGGGTGGAGCGTTGGTATGAAACCTCCTCAAGAACCACACGTCAAACTGGAATGTGAAACACCTGAAGACATCCACCATAAATCCATGTGAAAGATACCTCTAACAACAACACAAGTCCTTTTCACCTATTTTAGACCAAGCCTGCCTGATATGACACTAATATTTAGCTTATGTGCAATATAAATATTTTAATATGAAAACACAGACTTTAAATATGGCTTGAATAGCAGTCTGGAAAGAACAATCACTCTAGAATGGTTGGGGGCATTTTGTGAGGGAGTGCATCTGCACAGATTAAAAAAAGAATGAAGTTTCAAACAAAAAAAGTCATTGAAACCTTTCTCAAATGATGTAAACGTTCAAAGACATCCAAAATAGGTTTTTGCTTTGGATAGCGTTCAGATCTGACTTTGCACAAACAATAGTTGTGTTGAGTCACGTAGTGGCAAAAATAACAAAACGCTGTTGACAGACAACCTGTTTTTTGATACCATCATTGTTTCTGTCGTCAAAATAGTTCATACAGCTGACTTGGCATTTCTTTCTGAAACTAAATCCTCCTTTTCAGTGTTTCTCTCCTGGTCCCTCATTATCTGTGCACATGTGGAGGCTGAATGTCTTTATCTTGTAAATGAGGTTTGAAAAATAATAAAAACCCAACCCAGCATCTACTAGGCATATAAATATCACTTCTAGCAATACGAAGCTCCTATAAAGACCTTCTCAGTAACCACACATAGTCCAGGAATCCTTTAATGGTTCCATCACCTCCTTATGAAACCAATCAAGTACCCAAGGAACCCACATGGAAACCTGTAAAAACAAACAACCCCTGGATCTTCACCCACACTCCTCAAGAACCACATAAACACACAATAACCTCTAGTAATCCCATGACCCTTAGAACCACACATGACTCTCTGAAGTGCATTAAGAACCCCCTAAAGGGGCCCATCTTAATTGCCAGTAAATAAATAAGCAAACAAATAAAGCCAAAATTTCTGGAAACACTGCAGCTCCTCTGGTGTTTCTGGACCCACCTCAAGAAACTTTAGTAACCCCCATAGAGCCTTCAAATCCCTCCAAGAACCACTGGAAACTCAAAGGTAACAGAAACTATCAAAAAGGTTCTTTAGAAATATAAAAACTGTACAAACTTCAGGATTTGAAACTGTTTGACCTAAGCACCCCACAGTTCTACAGTTTCATTTATCAGACATCTTTAATCCAAAGAGTAGATCCAACACAAGCAGAGATCTAGTCAGGAGGAAACAACCTGGATAAGATCCAGAGAACAAATCTGAGTGTGATGACAGGACCATGGTGTCTACAGGCAGTGTGGGAGGTAACAGGAGGTGTTCAGTAAAGAGCTGCTTTTTAGTCTTTTCTTAAAGATCGAGAGAGACTCTGCAGATGGAACAGAGTTTGGGAACTCGTTCCACCACCGGAGAACCACAGAGGAGCTATGGACCGGTCCTGTTGTGGAGGTTGTATCAGGTGATTTTTGTTGGCCAAGCAGAGAGAGTGGAAGGGAGAGCAGACCTGAATGAGAGTTTAGTTAGGAGGGAGACGTTTTCATTCTAGTTTTAGATGATTAAACAGTTTTAGCTCATTACTCAGATGTACCAAGTCTAAGCGTTTAATGAAACATTTCAGCCAATTTGTTCCATTCTTACGAGCATTTTCATAGATTTTATTTAAATTTAATCATTTCTCTTTCTCTTAACGTAACATGTATATTTAGAAAATATTAAAATATAAACTAGTCTATTTTATTATATTTATATAATTCTAAAATCTTGAACTCTGGACTGTCAGGATATGATTTTAGATTTTGGTTTGCTTTGCTTAGATATCAACAATGAGATTGAGGTCAACATATTGACCTTATTTATGGAAGTTTAGGGTCTTTAATGAGCTGAGGAAGGATTCACCACAAGCACAAACTGTAGTTGTGGCTTATAAAGACTTACTCGGATGTTTTTGGACTAAAAACATTTCAGGTCAGTCATTATCAGGCAAACAAACAGTTTAAAGAGTTTAGAATTTTTCCATATGGATTATGTTTCTTTACTTTATTATCACATGATTTACGTAAACTATACCAACATCATGCTATGAATTTAGACCCTAATTTAAATTCACTCATGGTCACACACATCATGGAACTTAAATGCAGTTTCTGGAACTTTAGTGACACCTTGTGGCCAAGAGCAGAACTGCAGCAGATGAATGATTTACTGTAGAAAGTCTGGTATTGCAAAGCACTTAATGACACACAGAAGGTCAGAATGATCTTTAGTCCTCTGAAGAGTTCTGTAATTCCTCAAGAATAACAAATATAAAATGAGAAAAGTTCTGTAGAGCCTGTGACTGTAATGTAACCTGGAGAACACATGGACACAGCATGGAGTGTCTTAAAACCATCCTAAGGAACAGATCCTGAAGGAATCAACTTTAATATGCCTGAAGCGCCTTGAGAAACCCAATAGGAACCCACATGAAGGCTAAATCTGAAACATTTTCTGCCCCCTCTGATCCAGTGAACCCTGCCATAAAGACCTCTTCAAGAAGCTCATGTCCTCCAGTTCCTGGAACGGTTTTAGAAACTATTCAAAAACCCATGGATCCCAGAAGAAGGCCTTTGCATCAAACAACCACAGAGACATCCTCAGTACTCCTTCAGGACCATCTAAATTCTAGAACTCCTGAAACAAATCAAAATCCTGATAAATACTGAAGCTCTTCTGGTGTCCCTGGACCCTCCTCCAGAACCATTAGTGATCCTTTGTTGGTCCTTAGAATCCCTTTCAGAATCCCTGGAAAGCTCAAAGGTCAGGGGACCTTATTTAAAATGTTCAGAAGAAAAATCAGAACTATAGCAACAGAAGGATCCTTTAATCATTTTCAAAGAGCCCTTTCTAAGACACAAGCACCCTAGTGTCTTGTGAAAAACATCTACAACACAATCAAAAACACTAGACATCTGCTGATGAACCTTACGATGTCCTTAAGAAGTGCTTAAGCACAGTTTTAGCTCATCATCCTGAGAACTACTGACCAGACAACGAAGAAGAGGAAGCTCTGCAGTGCATGAACCATGACTCTCTGCAGGTAAGCAGCTTCACTTAATGATCCTTTAAGAGACTTAAATGTCACAAGTACAGAGCTTTTCCGTGTTTGTTCTGTTAGATGGAAGACAAATAAAATGTACCTTAAATTTCCCACTTTGGAAACTCTACAACTAACCTGCAAAAGAACGCCAAATCCTACAGAAATCCTCTTAAATTTATCTAAAATGCTCCAAGAACCAGTAGAACTCACTCAGTAAACCCACTATCAGGCCAGTTTTTAAGATCACAACTTTTCAAGAACCACTGGAGAAAGCCATAGACCTTTCATGTCAACCCAGACTAACTAGCTAATTTATCAGCACCATTTCTTCCATGAATTCCAATAAAAGCTCTTGGAATGCCTCGAGAAAACAGCAAGAACCAGTGGAACCCACTTACACCCCAAAACAACCACCAAGAACCTTTTCAGAAGCTGGGATTAAACTGACTGCTGCATCACAAACACAGACTTGTTCTTATTGTACTATCTTCTAGTCTTCTTGTAGAACACGTTCATACATGTGTACTAGACTGGTGTCAACTCATTTTACATGTATGTGCTGCAGCTGAACAGTCACATCTGCATAGTGGCTGCCAAACTCAAAACCTTAGAGGGTGCATGAATGTCCTCACTGAGCATCACGTCCACCATCGGATCATTAAATTTACCCCGACAAGTACAACACTGGTCTGACAACTGCATGAATTCATTAAGATTTAACATTTTAATGATCTAAACATGTTTCAGATTGTTTTGGTGACTACACAAAAACTTTTCTGGGTGAATTTGAAGTCATGAGGTCAATTTTTCTAAACTCCAGAACCTCTGCCACCAAGTCTTCTGCGGCAGTAGAGGATAACTGTGTTAATGACACGTACAGCTCAAAGGACTACACTTAAAAGACTCAACAGCAACAGGTTTATCCCAAACAGCATTCCTGCTGAGAGATCCACGGGGTTCACCGTCACTTGAAAAGTCAGAAACTGTCAGGATTGTGGGGTGTGGAGAACATAACTGAGAGGCAACCAGGCATAATTAAAAGGATTTATTAAGCAAAACGCAAAACTACTACAAACTGAAAGCGGAACTGAAGTGGACAAAACGAAACTAGACGGTGACAAACGACGGGGCTACGAAAGTTACTGACACATGGAGAATCAAATGACTTAAGGCTAGAGCAAACTGGAGTCCAAACAAACAATTGAGTACAAAATGGGTAAATCCAAAAAAGGGATGAAAAGTGAAGCAGTCCAACAAACTGATGTAATCCAGAGGGGTAGGAAAAGTGGGGAGTGGAGTCTGAAGCAGCATGTATGTCCAACTATGAGGGGAGCAGAGGGCTTTTATGGCGGAGGAGGGGACCAGGTGAGATGAGCTGAGCTAATTGACTGCAGCTGACAGTGATCAGTTAATGAGGTGACAGAGCCAGAGGACGAGCGACTGGGAGAGAGACAGAAGGGGAAGACAACAGACAGAGGGAGACAAAGACACACAAGCCAAAACACACAGAGAAGGGCAACAATGAGGAAAGGAAGAAAAAGGGAGGAAAAGTGGGAAAGAACAAAAGGGGAGATCCTAACAGAAACAGTGGCAAGCGTTCACAGAGGCATCCCGGATTATTGTGTTTGACTGGTGAGAGCGAAAAGTCGAAAGGTCACAGGAGGTCAGGTTCACTTCCCAGACTACAGGAAGTCACCGGGTTCAGTTGCCAACTTATTAAGTTGCCGGTCAGCCTGTTATCTGCGGCCTCACAGGAGGTAAATCTGCAGAGCCGTCTGATCTGCTGACGTTTTTAGAGCCGAGCAGCAAAACAGTCTGACTTCATTTACAACAACAGTCAGGAGGTCAACGGGCAAATACCCAATTTATACACAATAATACAATACACGATAACAACACAGCATAAAATACAATGAACCTGGAGATGGCACCACCTCTGCCTGGATCCCCAAACCAGAGCTAAACTAACAGGTGTGGCATCAGTACCACTGACCCTTAAAGACATCTGTCAATCAAAGTTGAACACTGAGAAGTTTTCCCCTTGAAAATAATCCCTTCATACATTAAAACCACTTAGATGTAACTCTGCACCAGTATTTCCTCAATAATATTCAGATCTACCACGTTCCTGCCTCTCTCTAGCACACCAGCTCACTCATAACCTGCTCACATGACAAAACTACACTGCGCTACACAATAACACATTGTACTGTTTGAGTGATTCAGCCGCACATTTTAAAACCAGAAACAGAAGAATGATAAAAAGCCGACAGGATTGGTTCCTCAGATTTTTTCCATATGAAAGCATGAATCCATGTTTTTGAGGCTGCCATTGATATACTGTTGTTTTAAGGTGGAAATGCTTAGCCATGGTGTTTACTGCTTATTTCACTCAGTTCACAGCAGTGTCAGCTGTACGAACAGCTGTGTTTGTGTTTCAGGACGATGCTGTTCTCGTGAGCTAATTAGAGTCAATAAAGTAATGGTTCTACTTCATTTGGTGAAGAAGATCTTTACTGAGCAAACACACACAACCCTGATCTCAACCTCAACCAAAAAGAAGTAGAAGGAGATGTTCAGTGTCAGCCAGGTGAGGTTTTCAGTTCCAGAGTCGTGTCCATCCTTCAGCCCGTCAAGGACAACCAGGGCAGCCATGTTGGGTCTCTGTGCTGCTCAGGGTTCAGTTTCTGCAAAGCTGCCTGGAGCTCAAACAGCTGAACAGAGCTGGCAGCAGGCAGGAGCTGACCGCGGTGCTGATAATCTGCAGCCTGCATCAAGGCAGCAGCAAACACACGGAGGAGGAGCCAAAGCACCGCAATCCGGCCTTCAAAATAAAACTTCAAAAAATACACGTAGCATAAGGTCAGAATTATCTTCAAATAATCCTATTCATCCTTTAAAAAAATATTTTAAAAGCACCCTGTTTATTTGGTATAGTAGTTATATTCAGGACAAATAAAGATATTTATTTGTAAAGGTAAATTTGTTTTTTTTAACCCTGGTGTCGTCCTGCTGGTCAAAATTGAACCATTTTAAAGTTTGCAAATGTGGAAAATATATATATATATATTCACAGTGAAAACATTCACATTCTCAACATTTTTGGGAAATTTTTGAACATTTTTGGTGGAAAAAAGGAAATGTTAAAAAAATGTTTCTTCAAGAACGTTCAGGAAAAAATTAGCAAAGAAAATATTAGAACTTTTATTGATTTATTTAGATTTTTTAAGGATTTTTTGAAGATTTTTATTCATTTTTTGAAAATATTTGCATTTTTTTTATTTTTTTTTAAATAAAACTTTTAGGGGAAAGGTTTAAGGAAAAAAGTTCACTTTTTTCCATCAAAAAGTAACATACATAAGAGTAATTTTAGAAACTTGATAGGCCATTTGTCAAAAACATGCCTAGTTTACTATCTTTTCATATGTTTCTATTGTTAAAGCAATCATCAAAGTGTCATAAAATGTCCTTTGATTAATCAATAAAAGAATTTGAATTTGTAGATGATTTGTTACACATTATTACTCCTTAGCAGATTTTGACTCACACACACACACTCACACACACATATGTGTGTATATATATATATATATATATATATATATATATATATATATATATATACACACACACACATATACATATATATAATTATTGGCACCCCTGGTTAAGATGTGTTGAAAGCCTTAACATAAACTCGGTTTTTTATTGCAGAAGCATACTATCACATTGAAAATTGTAGAAGAATGTATTATAGGAGAAGATTAGGTGCTGTTTTGTTGGCAAAAGGGGGTTGTACAAAGTCTTAACATCAGGGGTGCTAATAATTGTGGCACACATGATTTGATGTAAAAGAATTACTTCTTAATGTGTGATTTTTCCCCACTGAATAAATGCACTTGAATTAAAGGTTGGATTTTCCTCTTTTTTCATTGTGGGCCTATATTATTTAGATATTGTCCAACTCACAATTTCCAATTTTGATATCAACCAATACCAATGCCAATATGTGCGGAGTATAGCTAATTTTAGGTAACATCACATGTTTCCTGTCGTGGAATTAACACATCATGCCTGATTTTGTTGTGATGCCCCATTGGATGCAATCTAAAATGTAACAGCTTTCAGATGTAAACATTGTCTGAGCAAAATAAGAAAACTGCTTCAACTGAAGTAGCCATATTTATGCCGTAGATTTTTTAATTGACTCAAACAACAGTTTACAATCTCCCTTCCTCCCTCTATGAGTCCCATGAATCCAGGCATGATAGGCAAAACAACCGATAAGGATACTGACCGATATTACATTTCTATGAAAATGTAATATCGGTCAATGTGTGAAAATGGATAAGAATTGATAAAAACTTTAGAGTTTTATTTTGAAAGCACAGAGCGGATGTTGCTGCCGTTGCTCTGCCTAACTTCATCATGGCGCTGTTCACTTCACCAAAGCTGCCAGGAGGACACGACTCTCCCTGAATTAATGATGACGGGTCAGAAAAGACGCGTCCTGCTTCACCCAGAAAGCTGCTGCGAGGCTCCCTGCGGCCAAGTTCACGGCTGAAGCCCGGAGCAGAGGCAGCAGCTCCCGCCCGTTCCCCCACCGCAGCCCGAATAAACCCGATGAGACACACCTCACTGACGCAGACATGCATGAGGAGCACACCGGCCTGCTGCGGCCAACTTCAGCTGCACTATTTTGACTCTACTGGTGCGTTCAAGGACGCGCGGTCAGTTACGTTCGCGCTGCTTTGAACTCACCTGTGAGGAGACCGCCCGAACCACCAGGTACATGGAGGTCAGCAGCGTCAGCATTGTGCCCGAGCTCTCTTATCTTCCACCGAAAACTGACGTCTTGTGGAGCAGAAATGGCGCCTGGACCACGGAACCGAGAGGAAGACGGAGAGAGAGAGAGAGAGAGAGAGAGAGAGAGAGAGAGAGAGAGAGAGAGTAGGATAGAGAGAGGGGCAGACAGGTAGACACCCACAGAGAGAGACAGAGAGGGGCAGGTGAGACAGACGGAGTCCGACTTCCACGGCTTCTTGAGCCTCGTGTGTCCGGGACTAACTCACACCTCCACCCCCCGCTGCTGCCACACACACAGTAACACACAGACACACACACTGCTGCCACACACACGGTAACACACAGACACACACTGCTGCAGTCGGTGTAGTCCCTTAATACGATTTTGAGGACGCAAATAGCCTCTGACCGGACTAAAGCTTTTCATGGCAGATCACAGGTGCTAATGGGACTGAATGAACACCGGGTTAAAATGTGGGACTTCTCTCTCTCTCTCTCTCTCTCTCTCTCTCTCTCTCTGTGTGTGTGTGTGTGTGTGTGTGTGTGTGTGTGTGTGTGTGTGTGTGTGTGTGTGTGTGTGTGTGGGCGCAGGTGACGTCACTGCAGGGGAATGGGACGTCACGGCTGCTCCAACCCAGGATGCCAGGAGGACTGCAGCAGAATCAGAACCTACTGGGCTGTAGAGCAGCAGTGAGGGTGGACAGGCAGGACAAGGACCTAAATAAAAGAGATCAAGATACCAAAGTGGATGGAAAAGCAGAAGGTCCAACATCTACTTTTTCAGTTTAGCTATTTATTGCAGCAGTCCATGTGTAACTTTAGCAGTATACAAACTGAAAGAATACATGGAGAGTCCATAAAAAACACAAAAGTAGCCCCATAACTTCTGTAATCAGGTTTGATTGTAACCTCTAGCGCTTGTTCCAGTAAATGCTCCATTAACAGTTTAGGGGTCGTTCTAATTCAGTCAGTTGGAGGATATTTGGACTTCACAATGTTTGAAAAATAAACCTTCTCTTTTACAGTTTTCTGCTCCGTATTCATCAGTAATAGGTTATAAACGATCAAAGGACTGATTGGCTCAGCTTACACATCAATGGTAGCATTTTTATTCCATGTTTTCTGTGCTGTTTGCTAACCCTACTCTGATCCATGCTAATGTGATCTTTTTCTCAGCAGTAGAAGCTAGATATTTAGCTAGCTGTTACTGCTGACCAAGAGGACAAACTGACTGATGGAAAACAGTCCAAAGAATGAGTCTGATCCTGATAATATGAGGTAGAGTGAGACATTCAATCAAGGCTGACAATGGATGAAAATATGAAGAATAGAAGAGAGGGCATAGCTTTGCTCTTCACATTCTTTAGGAACACTGTTTGATTATGTAAACGACAAAAACAAGACACAAAATGACAAAAACAAGACAAAATGACAAAAATGAAACAGAAAACGACAAAGCAAGTCTGGAAATGACAAAAATGAAACAAAATGACACAAACAAGACAAAATGACAAAACAGAACAGGAGCTGACAAAATCAAGACACAAAATGACAAAAAAAAAAAGAGACACCGGCAAAATCAAGACACAAAATGGCAAAACAACACAGAAAACAACAAAACAAGACACATTTTGTCGTTTCCTGTCTTGACAAAAATGAAACAGAAAACAAAAAACAAGACACAAGATGAGAAAACAAGACAGGAGACGACAAAAACACCATCAGGTTATGCTAACATGTTGTGGGACACGTTCTGTGTATTATAATTATTATTTAACATATTATGTTGATTAAAAAAAACTTCCCTACAATTGCAAGCGGCACCAATGAGAAAAGTAAATCCAAAAAAGGAGAATTAAATTATATTTTAACTGTTTTATTTTAGATTCAGTTTGGTCATTGGGGGGTGGGACAAGAGACAAATGTCATTTTAGGGTGAACTCCAGACCTGTTTAGTGTGTTTAAAATATTTTCAAACATTCTTTTCTACTAGTTTTCTTTAGATTTGATCTCAGCACAAGAACATTTACACAACTACTGCATGTTTTAGTATTTTGTACATGGATTATTTTAAATTTGATGTAAAATGTTCTGGAATGAGCCACATGCTGGTGTTCAGGTGACAGCATCGTTGGTGGAGGAATGACGTCCAGCAGAAGAAAAGCAGGAAGCGAGGCGACGCCGCTGGATGGAGGAGGACGGGGTGGATGGATGGCTCAACTCTAACATGTCTTCATGTCCCGTTTCAAACCACTGGTGAACTACAACTTCTGTAAACCTTAATGATGTTTTTAATTTCAACAATGAAGGTTCACTCATCTTAACAAGCTGCTTCTTTTAACAGGGATGTGGACCATTATTTAACTAAACAATCAAAAGTTGTTTGGTTTCTTAGAATGAGTCGTTGATTGAACTTATTTTTGGGGATTTTTTGTTGAAGACGTTACGCGGCATCCTGCCACTATCAGATAAGCAGTAGAGTGAAAGTTGGCATGACATCTGGTAAAAGCTGTGCAGTCAGGCAGTATTTTGATGTAGAAAGTAAAAATGAGGTTGTACAGGCTGTAACCACTTGAGTGAAGCAAGACGCTTTTCCTGTATCCACAAAGATCGTAGGTGTTTGGTTCCTGCAGCAGCCCACAGCTCTCCTCTTTCTTGGCAGACACAAAAACTCCATTCCTGGCTTTTGCTTCTTTTTACAAGGACCAATTTTTTAAAATAAAACAGAAGGTCTTAAAGAAACAAAAAGCATTCTGATTTCATTGTCACTTTGACTGAATGTATGTGACATCTCCTGGCAGAGAGACGATGCCTCTCACTGCAAATGCACTTTTAATTTCACGTCCTTCAATCACAAGCAAACTTATGACACATTCAGCTCAGGTGTGTGGGCTTTAACCTGCATGACACTGCTAATGTTAGCCGCTGTGATTCTGCTCGGTCAGTAAAGATAACAGCTCATCTCACCTCACAGGACAGAAAGTGACTCAGCTTTGATAAAGGTGAAGACTCTGTACACTGAGGCTGACTATATGAGGCTGAGCAACAAAATGACCACTTTCAGACTGGAGAAAAGCCAGAGCTTGCTTTTAGACTTTTCTAAATTTAAATTTTCTTTTTACCACTTCGATGCTCCAGTGATTGGATCCTACACTCTTCCATCCATAAGTGGCTCAGAAATGACCCGTATAAGAATCAAAGTGTTTTTTATGCCAGTTTTTTTGTCATTTTGGTTTAGAATAATAACTTGTATTATTATTTGTATTCAAAACAGATAAAATGAGACAAAATGACAAAAACAAAACAGAAATAGACAAAAACAAGAGAGAAACAACTGAAATGAAAGAGAAAATGACAAAAAAACACAACACAAACCGACAAAAACAAGACAAAATGACAATGATGAAATGAAACCGACAAAAGCAAGACACAGAACAACAAAAACGAAACAGAAAACAAGACACAAAAGACAGAAGTGTTTTTTCCCCAAATTTCAGAAAGTTGTTTTTCTGCCCAAACCTGACCGAGCCTTTAGCACATCTCCACCCTCCACAGGATAAAGTCATGTATAAAAAATGTACATCATGAATAATAAGGGATTCAAAGTATTCATCTCGTTCAAGCCAGTATTTCGTAAATGCGTCTTTGGCTGCATCTACAGCATTAAACCTGTGTGGATCAGTGAGCTTTTTACTCCACAGTTTTACCTCATTCCTCTTTGCAAAACTCCTCAAGCTCCATCAGGCCCAAAGGGATCATCGTGAGCAGCTCTTCTCAAGTCCACCAGGATTGTCCTATACTTGGCTGCATTCATTTCCTCCTCTAAATGTGCAGCCTTTACCCCCTGGGGTCTGCTGCCAACAAGTACCCCGTCATCATGATGCTACCACCGCCGTGCTTCACAGTGAGGATGTGCAGGGTTTGGTGGATAAAAAGTTCAGTTTTGGTCTCATCAAAGTATGGAATCAGCTTCCAGGTGACTTTAGTCTCACGTGTTTTCAGGTTTGACAGTTTCAGTCACAGGTGAGCTGGTGTGCTGGAGCTGCAGCGAACAGGTAGGGGTGGGTGGAAAGAGAGGTGGGTGCTTCGTAGATCTGCACATTCTAGAAGAAGCAACACTGCAGAGTTACATTCAAGCTAGTGTGTACACACGTGGACAAAATTGTTGGTACCCCTCAGTTAAAGAAGGAAAAACCCACAATTCTCACTGAAATCACTTGAAACTCACAAAAGTAACAATAAATAAAATTTATTGAAAATTAAATAATCAAAAACAGCCATTACTTTTGAATTGTTGATTAACATAATTATTTTAAAAAACAAACTAATGAAACAGGCCTGGACAAAAATGATGGTACCTCTATAAAAGATTGAAAACTATTTGACCAGAGCGACATGATTAACTCAGGTGTGTCATTTAATTGACATCACAGGTGTTTCCAAACTCATAATCAGTCAGTCTGCCTATTTAAAGGGAGACAAGTAGTCACCCTGCTGTTTGGTGAAAAGGTGTGTACCACACTGAACATGGACAACAGAAAGCGAAGGAGAGAATTGTCCCAGGACATCCGAAAAAAAATGATAGACAAACATCTTAAAGGTAAAGGCTATAAGACCATCTCTAAACAGCTTGAAGTTCCTGTGACAACAGTGGCTCATATTATTCAGAAGTTCAAGACCCACGGGACAGTAGCCAACCTCCCTGGACGTGGCCGCAAGAGGAAAATTGATGACAAATTGAAGAGACGGATCGCTCGAATTGTATCCAAAGAGCCCAGAGCAACCTCCAAAGAAATTAAAGGTGAACTCCAAGGCCAAGGTACATCAGTGTCAGATCGCACCATTCGTCGTTGTTTGAGCCAAAGTGGACTTCATGGGAGACGACCAAGGAGGACACCACTGCTGAAAAAAACTCATAAAAAAGCCAGACTGGAATTTGCAAAAATGCATGTTGACAAGCCACAAAGCTTCTGGGAGAATGTCCTTTGGACAGATGAGACCAAACTGGAGCTTTTTGGTAAGACACATCAACTCTATGTTCATAGACTCAAAAACCAAGCATACGAAGAAAAGAACACTGTCCCTACGGTGAAACATGGAGGAGGCTCAGTAATGTTTTGGGGCTGCTTTGCTGCATCTGGCACAGGGTGTCTTGAAAGTGTGCAAGGTACGATGAAATCTGAAGACTATCAAGGCATTCTGGAGAGAAATGTGCTGCCTAGTGTCAGAAAGCTTGGTCTCAGTCGCAGGTCATGGGTCTTCCAACAGGACAACCATCCAAAACACACAGCCAAAAACACCAAGAATGGCTGAGAGAAAAGCGTTGGACTATTCTAAAGTGGCCTTCTATGAGCCCAGATCTGAATCCCATTGAACATATGTGGAAGGAGCTGAAACATGCCATTTGGAGAAGACACCCATCAAACCTGAGACAACTGGAGCTGTTTGCTCATGAGGAGTGGGCCAAAATACCTGTTGACAGCTGCAGAACGCTCATTGACAAATACAGAAATCGTTTAATTGCAGTGATTGCCTCAAAAGGTTGTGCAACAAAATATTAAGTTATGGGTACCATCATTTTTGTCCAGCCCTATTTCATTAGTTTGTTTTTTTTAAATAATTATGTTAATCAACAATTCAAAAGTAATGGCTGATTTTGATTATTTAATTTTCAATAAATTTTTATTTATTGTTACTTTTGTGAGTTTCAAGTGATTTCAGTGAGAATTGTGGGTTTTTCCTTCTTTAACTGAGGGGTACCAACAATTTTGTCCACGTGTGTAACTTTTGTATATAGAAACGCATTTCAGGTGTAAAATCAAGAACTGGCGAGTGAAACAAAAATGCCTTAGTGCCGACAATGACTTATTTTGACATTAATTGGAGCTCTCTTTTACAGTAAATCTACATATTTCCTACAGGTGTTCCACATTCGTGCATGCTCTAACAGTGTGCTCATACCAGCAGTAACTGTGTGTATTGACAATGTTTACACTGTGGACTGAACCATGGATGTGTGTTTATTTTGTCACTACCGGCCAGCATGATCGTGACCCTGAGGACATAAAAATACTGGCAGGATGCTGGATGAGGGGACCCGCTGACCATCCTGGGACGTCTCCACGGCTGAAGGAATCACGGCGCCAAACGTCTGCACGCTGAGGTGGGATGTTTGGACGTGAGCTTCAGGTTCAACAGATTTAGAAGTTACACTCCTCCTGTTAGGCTGAGCTTTTAGAGCCAGCTGACTATTTGAATGCCTCTGATATAAAAGGAGTCTGAGAAAAGGAGGTCTGGTTTGCACTGATGTCAGCATTAGCTTTACAGCCGTTCTGCTTAACTGGTGCCGTCTCAGTTAGCATTAATTCTTCCTGTTGTACATTCAGCCTATTATGTATTCACATTTTCCTATACATTAGTTTGCTTGGTATTACATTTAAACCAGGAAAATTGTTTAAAAAAGAATCTCAATCTTAAAACAAGAAAAGCACTCAGAGTGCAGTACTCCTCCAAGGCTGCTCAGTCACATCATTCCTGATGGATAAGTCTGATAAAGTCGCTTTTCCATTAGCACCTACTCTACTCGACTCAACTCCACTTGGTTTAGGTCGTTTTCCATTAGACTGAGTAGTACCTCATGGTGGGTGGAGTCATCATAGCATGACGACTATGGAGTTAGCGTTGATGGCTAACTAGCTAGCTTGTTGTCTGCATACAGGAGACAACGACATCACTTTCCAAATATACTTGTTTGCTTAAAGTGAGCTCGCCAGCAATGGATAAATAATGTAAAAGTTTCTTAAAATCACAAAACACTCATTGGTTTCATGAAGGAGTCGCTCTCGTGTGTCATCACTCCCTGTCCAATCAGAGGCCTGCACTCTGTAAAATTGCAATCATGTGATCGTCAGCAGGCAGCTGATGTAGTGTTCACTAGTTGTCATAGTTACTGTGCTGCTATCTTGCAATGATACAGAAATCTTTAACAAATCTGTGGATCCAGACTATAAGCTGCATCACTGCCAAAATCTGATCACGTGGTCTTGTGCCATTTCTGACCATCCTTAAAATTTCATCCAAATGTGTTAGTCTGTTTTTGTGTAATGTTGCACACAGATAGACAGACGGACAAACGTATACGATCATCACATTGTTCTGCCGCGTTCCTTGGCAGTGTAAAAACTTTAGACGCAAGGAGTCAATTAATTTACAAGTACCACCAAAATTGCAGTTCCTTGAAAGTCCACCTGCAGGCTCCAGAAGACACATGCGTCCATCCGTCCGTCCATCCCTCCATCTGTTCGTCCGTCCATCTGTTCGTCCGTCCGTCCGTCCGTCCGTCCGTCCATCCGTCCGTCCATCCATCCATCCATCCATCCATCCATCCATCCATCCATCCATCCATTATTCACCACTTAATCCTCATTATTAGGGTTATATGGGGCTGGAGTCTATCCCAGCTGACTGAGGGCAAAGGCAGGAGACACCTGGACAGGTAACAGTCTGTCACAGGGCTACATGTAATCACACTCACATTCACACCTACGGACAATCTCGAATCACTAATTAACCTCAGCATGTTGTTGGCCTGGGCCTGGGGCTGCACAGTGTTGTAGTGGTTAGCACTTTTGCCTTGCAGCAAGAAGATCCCTGGTTCAAATCCCGGCCTGGATCTTCCTGCATGGAGTTTGCATGTTCTCCCTGTGCATGCATGGGTTTTCTCCAGGTACTCCGGCTTCCTCCCACAGTCCAAAAATATGCTGAGGTTAATTAGTGATTCTAGACTGTCTGTAGGTGTGAATGTGAGTGTGATTGTGTGTCTGTATATGTAGCCCTGTGACAGACTGGTGACCTGTCCAGGTGTCCCCTGCCTTCAGCTACGATAGGCTCCAGCACCCCCCCATGACACTAGTGAAGATAAACGGTGTATAGAGAATGAATGGATGGATGGATGGATGGATGGATGGATGGATGGCTGTTGTTTGACTGTGGGAGGAAGCTGGAGAACCTGGAGAAAACCCACACATGTACAGGGAGAACATACAAACTCCGTGCAGAAAGATGAAGGAAGACTGGAACGTGAACCAGAGACCTTGTAGCTGCAAGACAACAGTACTAACCACCACGCCTCCAAAAGACAAAAAGTCCAACATTACAGCGGAAATAAACATGTTTACAGCCTGTTACTGAACCAGTCTTGGTTTCTATTGGTAATTTAACTGTTCATGACAAAGAGGTGAATTTCTATAAACTCATCTGTTAACATTGTAGTAAGACTTAAAGCAATAATGAAGGTTTCTGGATGTTTTCATCACAGGGTAGACCCAGACCAAGAGATGTTTAATGGCCAGAATCAGCTCCACTCACCCTCAGCCTCTTAATCATGAATCTGAAGGTAAAAGTTTCACCAATGTGGCCTTTAAGAGAAGTCAGACAGCTAAGATGGAGACACCACACCCATGGGTGACTCCACAGAAGACTGCTCCATCTTTACTGACAGCCAATGATAATTCACGTTCTCCTCGGTAGACAACCACTGTGCTTATTTTTTTTTATTGTTATAGTAGATACGCCCCACTGTTGAATTGATTTTCAATGTAGTAGCTGAATTTGTTTGGAAATTGCCTTTTTTAAAAACATTTTTGAAGTATCACAGCTGAAATTAAAAAGGGAGCTTTAAAAATCACAACGAAACAAAGGCCAAACCCTACATCAGACTTTGTAAAGTTATTGTAAACGGTGTGAAGTCTCGTATAATTCTGTCAGAAAACCACTGAGGTCTTGTCGGCACCAGCAGAGGTCGCTGCCTGCATGAGAAACAGATTTCTCTCTCCTGCTGTTCAGTCCTTGTTCAGGTTATTTAGCTCTGCGTTTTTCAGGCGGTCACATCTGCTGAGGTGTACTTTAGGTATTATTTTTGATTTCCTTGCTACTTTATTTTGTCATTCAGAGGGTTAAAGTTTAGGTTCAGTGAAAACAGCAGCGAGTCCCTGATTTACATCTTTACTGAACTTACAGCACATCATCCCCAGCTCTGTCTCTTCTCATAGATTCAAAATAATCTATAAATACAACAGTCCAACAGTAACACTAAAGATGTCATTTTATTTTTTTAGGTCATTGAATGAGAGCCCAGTGTGACATGAAAAATCACTACAGAGTTGATGAGGACTGTGAAACTTCCTTAGACATCTGGGAGGCATTTTAACCACAATATGAAAAATAATATCACATTTAGTGTCTTACACCCAGTGTTAGCTGCCTCTATATATTTGTAATCTAAATTCATCACTTACTTTACACTAGTGACAAGTTAAAAGCTCCAGACCGGCTGGTTTTAGACCGTCAGATTGGAAATTACCATGAATTTTAAATAATCAGTGAGATTAAAAACAATGTTGCCAAATATTTAGAATTCTTCACGTTGCTTAAATAAACATAACTTTACTCCTAAAACACTAAGAAGTTTTTATTTTAAATTTCCACCTATAAATAATAATAATAATAATAAATCTCCAACATTTGTAACAGGATGAGGCCAAAGTGAGCAACAATGCTCTGGAAATGGGAAACAGTGAGAATCATGTAAAAGAGATCTCCACCACAGGCCTGAACGAGCTCTGGAGATTTCAGAAGAAAGTGACGTTTTATAATTAAACCGAATACAAACTGTAAATTAAAAAAGCAACAACTTCGTTACAATAAGTCGGTGATGCTGATGTTATTGAATCTTTTCTATTTTTCTAAATTCTGAATATGAATGAATATGAATGAATATGAATGAATATATGAATGGATATGAATGGATATGAATGGTGCAACAACCCACAGCTCTGCTGGTGTGATGGAAAGACTACAGTCATAATGTGGAGGATGTGTTGGACAGAAATGTCCAGAATATTTGAATAGCAGTCATTGTAATACTACAAAGTTATTCAATTCAGCAGGAGGAACTATGTTATGGTTAGTTATGGATAAAATTATATCTATATAAAATACTAATATAAAAATACACTTACTTATTAAGTGCATTCAGTCAAAGTGCTGTACATATAATAATATGTAATAAAAAAATGTGATCAAAACTATAAAAAAGATTCCATTACAAACATGACAAACAGTAAAACAAAAGTTTCAGACTCATTTGTAGCAGTGAACCAGTGGATCATCAGCTTTGTTTGAAATTAATCAGTGGAAGATTCTTGACTGATTTCAACAGGTCGACTGTTCCACCATGTCGGTGCACAGAAAGAAAAAGCCCGTTCCTCTTTCTACGGAGCTTTGGGCCCCTGGGAACGGAGAACATGAGTGGGGACACACGGGTTCATCAAAGTGGACAGATATGACGGAGCTGTCTTAGAATACTTTGCTGGACAGAACAGAGCGCATTGTGATGATTAAACTGTTCCTGGAGTCTTACCATGAGTGGAGCTAAAACGTTACAGTTTGTCCTGAGGGTGGCGCTGTGGAAAGTTCATGGGTCGTTAAAATTTAGAGGAAGAAAGAGACCTGAAATTTTGATGGAAATGAGCTATTTTAGATTGTGCTTTTTCTGGAGGACTTGTGGAAACTTTTACTGCTGAGAAAAAGCTGAAGAGGATGCTGGACCAACAGAACAAACACATTAATCCAACCTTATGATCTTCTCCAGACTGCTGCCTTGTCCAGTGGCTGCTGTTGTAGCTTTTTCTGTTTCTTTGTCCACTTTTTGTGGATCAAAGTGAAGCAACAGAACAACCATGACTTTAAACAGTCTGTGGGCTGTGTCAGGACGTCATGCTTAGATGAAACCTGGAGGTTTTCTCCTGCTTGGGTGGTCCCAGAGGGAATCAAACCTGTAACAGTGCTCAGTGGCCTGGCTCCACCGCTTTGTCCTCTCAGTAGATGCTTTGGTTTAACGTTGAATCAACAGGGCTGTGAGTGAGAAACAAAGCTGGTGATGACAAAGACCTGGTTGTTGTGACCCTGACCGACCGGGCAGCCTGTCCCTGCTTGAATCCCACCGGTGACTCTTCTGACCGTGAGGTGAATTCTGGCATTCCTTCACGCAGCCATCGCTGGCACAGACAATGCATGATTAGGCAGCCTTGAGTGATTTGCACAGCAGGTCCTAACCCGCCAAATAACAGACAGCCAGCTAGTCAGCAATTAAAAGTAGGCGTCCGGGACTGTGAAAATCAACACATACACCACCGTCCAAAAGTTTGGGATCACCCAGGCAATTCCATATTTCCCATGACAACTCACACTTTTATTCATGTGCTAACATAACTGAACAAGGGTTTTCTAATCATCAATGAGCCTTTCAGCACCATTAGCTAACACAATGTAGCATTAGAACACAGGAGTGATGGTTGCTGGAAATGTTCCTCTGTACCCCTATGGAGATATTCCATTAAAAATCAGCTGTTTCCAGATAGAATAGTCATTTACCACATTAACTATGTCTACACTGGATTTATCATTCATTTAATGGTATCTTCATTTGAAAAATAACTGCTTTTATGTAAAAAAAATAAGGCCATTTCTAAGCGACTCCAAACTTCTGACCGGGTAGCGTACATCCAGACGTTGCACTAATTCTACTTCCATGCAGAAACCCGTCATCGGTGGAATGAGAAGCCCAGGAACCAAAGTACCTCTTTTTCATGCTGTCATGTTGTAGCAGAAAGTCACTGTAAGGCTAAGTGGTTACAGTGAATCTCCACCCAAAGTATGTCTCATCAGTGTAAAACACTCACCGCGGCACGCTTGAAAGGGGGAACCAGAAAAGCTTCTGTCAGTTTACAGTGGAGTCCTACACGCTGACTCATCTTCACAGCATCAAGAAAAGCACTGGAACGTTCTCAGAAACATCTCAAAGCACTTCTCAGTCAAACGGCTAAATGTGGTGACATTTCCAGACATTTTTAGCATCCAGCCTCCTCAGTGGAGCGGTTCTGTTACAGAAAACACACAGATCGCTTTAGCTTTGTTTGCTGAGGCTGCATAGCCATGTCACAGCTGCAAAAAGATCCCAGGAAAGGTGCTCAGATATCTGTAATTCATCTGCAAATGAATGATGTCCTGTCTTAGTCCAAGTTTTTTTTCTTGTTAATATGTCAGCGTAGTGTTTCTTCTATGAAGGAAACACGCTGTGATGAGGAGCAGTCTGGGTTGAGTATTTCCACCTTTAAACTGATAACTGTACAAAAACACAGCTTTAAACTTGCAGGGTTTCATACAGAACAAACCAAAGGAGCCGATCCTGTCAACCTGCAGAGTGGAGCTTCACAGTTGGTTTCCTGTTCAAACATGTGGCTGAACTATTCTAACATCACAACTTGTTATTGTGTAATGAAGAACAGAAAACTGGATCGTTGCACCATGTCGCTGTGTTTGTGCTGCATCCCACATTTTTGCTTCTGTTCTTGTCCATGAGTTGCACTGTTTTCTCTTTTTGATTATTTTCATGTTGTCCAAACAAACAGCTAACAAAGCAGCCTGTTGCCATCATGTGCATGCGTCCGTACGAACAGCCACGACTGTTTAAAGGCGCGTGCAAGTCCACGATTTGCAGGCGTGCTTTCTAATTCATTTGAATTCATTTGGGAGTCGGATTGTTACATAAAACTGCGTGTTATCTGAGTCCAGAGATAAAACGATGCACATCAATCATTTTTAAAATCACACGTGTCAGACATACACCAAAGTCAAAGTCTGGAAACACCTTCTCATTCAGTGGTTTTTATTTCATTATTTTGTACATTGTAGATTAATACTGAATGCATCAAAATGATAAAAGAATACATGTGGAATTATGTTGTAAACAAAAAAGTGTTAATATTCAGTATTAATCTACAATGTAGGAAATAAAACAAATAATAAAAAGCATCTTCTCTGTGTTGCACAACAAGTAGGCAGTATTACATGTACAGAGAAATATGCACTGGTGTTTACATAAGCCTTATATTTTCACTTTCAAGATTTTCTATTAACAAGAAGGAGGCTGACGCTTTTTTGTCGAAATGCCAGAATTTGAAAATCTGTCACTTCCTACGATTACATAATAAACTCCATATAAAACTGCTCAGTGCTGTTAGTGGTTTAACCCTACTGTTGTCTTCTGTTACAGGCACCGAAAAACATTCTTTCCTTGCCTGAATTTCTGAAAATTTGCAAAACTTTTAGTAAGAAAAATCGAATAATTCCTTAAAAGTTTTATTTTGAAAAATCCCCCAAATTTGGCAAGAAAATTCTTGTAAATATTTCAAAAAAAATGGTAAAAATCTTCCAAAATATCCTTACATATATATCAGTAAAAATTCTAATATTTTCTTTAAGAACATTCACAGAAAAATCAACCAAAATCATTCACTGAATTTTGGTTGATTTTTCTGTGAATGTTCTTAAGAAACATTTTTAACATTTGAAGTGTTTATTTGCAAAAACAGATAACTTCATTTTTATAAATTTTCAGAAAACTTATTTTTATTGTTTACTTGAGATAATAATAATAATAATAATAATTTATTTTTTCTCTGTCATGTATTTTCTACTGAGTCAAATCCTGTCAACTGCAGTTTGACTGATAATATCTCAAGTAAACAATAAAAAAGTTTTCTGAAAATTTATAAAAATTGAGTTATCTGTTTTTTAAAATAAACTCTTGATTTCTTTTTTTCCACCAAAAAATGTTCAAAAACTTCCTAAAAATGTTGAAAATGTGGACATCAGAAGTTTCACTGTGTTTTTTTCTCCACATTTTCAAACTTTAAAAACGGGTCAATTTGGCCCACAGGACGACAAAAGGGGGTTAAACATATAGAGTCTTAATAACTGTGGACCTTAACTCCACCCTCTGAGGGTCACCTGTGGTTCACATGCAGAGCAGCTTTACTTCAAATCAAATGCTTGTAGAGGCAATAAATTCCAATCAGAGCCGCTTCAGCAGCCACACACACACCGGTGTGTGTTCTGCACATGACGTCACACGACTCCTTCAGCTGCATGTTGGAAATATGAATCATCAGCGGGCATTAATGAGTGCCTCTTTTCCACTTCAGCCCTCTCCAGGTCTGACAGGTGACGAGTAAACAAAGCGCTAACATGTCATGTTAGCTGCACGGCGGTGGTGGAGGCATGGCCCAGCCTGTTTACCACATCTCTCATTACCACGTATTGTCTGTCCTCCCTACACTCCGCTTTAGCTGTCAGTCACCGACAGACGCCCGAGGAAGGGGAGGACTCCCACACACACATACGTGACACATACATGTGCAGCAAACACACACAAACGTAGAGGAGTTGTGATTATTTCCTCCTCTGATAGGCACCTTCTAATGAAGAGAAGTGGACTAGAAGCACTTTTATTTTAAACAGCCAGCCTCAGTCAGTGCAGTTTCTGTCAAATACCAAAAGCAATCTGATTTTAAAGTAATTTATAATCACTTATCAGTAAATATTGACACAGTATTTTGGAAAATTCTACAAGAGATATCTCTCTGTAAAGTGTTTAGTATATTCTACTGTTCAACAGTTTGGGATTGCTCAGAAATGTGCTTATTTTTGAAATAAAAGCATTTTTGTCAATGAAGATAACATTAAATGAATCAGAAATCCAGTGTAACATTGCTAATGCAGTAAATAACTATTGTATCTGCAAACGGCTGATTTTTAATCGAATATCTCCATAGAGGTACAGAGGAACATTTCCAGCAACCATCACTAATCATAATCATAACAGGTATTTTTTTAAATTATGATGCATTTTTAATTAAGGTCAGAAAAAAAGTTCCATTTGAATTTAACCTTTTTTGTCTACTTATCAAAGTACATAGTTGATCATTAAGACAATGAGAAAAACACAAATAGACTCAAAGAGCGTCCACCAGGAACTGCAGCCGTGGATGGAGGCAAAAGGAGACGGAGGTGGCTGCAGACGAGCACACCTCAGGAGACCTGCACAGCAGCCACAGGTGAAGGCAAACGCAGCATTTTCACTGTGTGACACACAGCTTATGAAGCACGGAAGGAGCACATTTGGAGTTTGCATCTCTGCTAAAGCTTTGGTTTGCATTTGATTCATTTAAGTGAAATTGTTTTTAACTTAATTTTATTTTCGATATTTATTGCGTGTCTACTGCCAGGAAAGGTTTGAGTCACTTAGAAATGTCCTTATTGTTGAAAGAAAAGCATTTTTTCAATGAAGGTAACATTAAATGAATGATAAATCCAGTGTAGACATAGTTAATGTGGTAAATGACTGTTCTCGCTGTAAACAGCTGATTTTTAATGGAATATCTCCATAGGGGTACAGAGGAACATTTCCAGCAACCATCACTCCTGTGTTCTAATGCTACATTGTGTTAGCTAATGGTGCTGAAAGGCTCATTGATGGTTAGAAAACCTTTGTGCAGTTATGTTAGCACATGGATAAAAGTGGGAGTTTTCATGGAAAACATGGAGTTGCCTGGGTGACCCCAAACTTCTGAACAGTAGTGTTTGTATTAAAATATAGGATACAAACTGTGAGAACCCTCTGCTGTTGAAATGCTAAAGTTTATGCATCGCATCCGCATAAAGCCCCTTTCTCTGTGCATGGCTTTGTTACTTTGGAGTCTCTTTAAAAAGGGTTAGCTGCTAAGGCTAGCATTAAAGCTGAGGTAGGCGGGATTTTTTGGTGTCAGTGGGGGGGAAAAAAATCTAAAATAAATGTTTCATTTGGTGTTTGGTGTTTTGATCCATTTCTTTGGATCTGAACTAATGATTCAGTAACACCACAAAGGTATGGAGAAATGAATGCTTGTCAAAGGAGTCTGGTGGATTTGATAAGATTGTTATAACAGCCTCAGTTCTGCAGAAAGAGCAGTCTGACAGCAGCTGCAACAAACAGCGAATACCACAACTCCTGGTTTTGTCTGGATTTGCAATTCTTCAAGTCTTTTAATTGACAAATAGTTTTTTCAAATGATATTTTTGTTGCTAGGCAGAATATCAGAAGAAAACTTAGAGGTTCAGCATCAAGATATTTAGTTTTTAAATGGATGCTAAAGGCATGCAGATAAACTGTTTGGCACGTGATTTTTACCTAAACAAATCTGTAAGAAAATGCAAAAACATGGCCTTTAAAATGAGCAAAACCCAAACAAACATGGAATTCAGAATCTGTTCTTACAATCCCTCCTACTTCCAGCCAGTTGAGGCGTCCAGACGAAGCAACAAGCACAGAAGTCATTTATGAAATGATCCAACCTGTTGGAGGTTTGGCAGGAAATGTTCAGCTCCTACTGGATGGCATCACTCAGACTGAGAACCTGAGTGGGAAAAAAGTTTTGAGGAACTTTGTCAGTTTATTAGTTTGAATTGTCCAGGTAGAGTTTTGTTGAATGTCAGAATGGAGCACGAGCATATTTTAGACATGAGTATAATTTTACCTGATGGATGCTTAACCCAACATCACATTTATCATAGAGACAAATATGTTGCACACAGAGACTCCATGGAAGGAAGTGGCTTGTTGATGATAATATTTCCCATGACTGTGAGCGTTGGCAGTAATTATAGCCGCCAGTGAAGCTGTCTTTCAGCAGCTCAGGTTGTCAGGACAGATGAGGAATGTGGGGAATGCAGTTTTCTGACCGCTGAGCTGGATATGAGCTCCAGCTTTCATCGCTCCTCTGCTGAACATATAAGGACAAACAAGTCCATTCGGTCGTTTGAGCCAACTGTGACCATTTTGGGGTTTGGCTGGCGTCAGGGCTGGAGCTTGTCACTTGTTATTATGTCTTGTGAACCAACAATGAGGGGATTATGAATATTTTCGCGACCTTGTAGCGCCATAACAACAACACAGACAGCAGAGAGGAAATGCGATTGCATCAGAGCGGCGGTTTCTCTTGGTGGCGTGGTTGGTGCATGTGGAAATAAAGCGCGTTGTGGAAACTCCACCTGACCTCAGGTTGAACCCGGTGTGACGATCTTACCTGCAATGGCCGCTTATCTCCTCCCCCTTGCGTGACTCGGATGGTAGAGGCAGGCAGCCCGGTGCCTCCACACGGTCTCCGTCTTCCTCTTCGCCCCTATGAACCCAACACCCGTCCGCCATTTTGGTGCCTCTCCAGGCAGTTACGCTGCACCTGCGGCATCCGACCTGGTGGCGGTTGGCTTTGTTTATGTGCTCCTCGAGGCCGCTCTGCAGGCCGCATCAGTCGATCCGTATCTTAGCGAGAGCGACGTGTGCACGGTCACATTCCAGCGGGGATTTGCAGAGTGGATCGGAGAAACTCATCTAAACCAGGGATTAAAACTCGCAGCCTGTTCAGATGCTCCGATAGCAGCCGCCGGTCGCCTCCCTTTATCCTCCTTCACTATTTCATGGGAACGAGTGTCAGAGTAGCCGATGAAAACAAACACCGGCTGTTTGCAGAAACACATTCGTCACTTGCATTTCAGAACCCTTCCCACTGCTAAAAATGATCAGTGGAGCTGGAAACCCGTCACTCAGTTCTGAAAGCTTGTCAGAGCGCCAACACTTGGCACCCATTTGGGATAATTAAGACCGGTCACGCCCTGCACCCCTCCCTGCTCACCGCACCCTCTTATCCCCCCTCCTGACGCTCCCTGGCAACAGTATCCGCTCTGTCTCTGCTTCTTCCACTTCTCCTGCCAATCACACTTACTGCACCATCTGCCTGGAATGGCACTGATAGAAAACACCCTAAAGTGCTGGTGTGGGGCCAGACCTGCTTCTCTACACGCTGATTAATGGTTAATGGTGAAGACGGAGGGGTGGAAGTGTGGAGTCTTCCTCTCTCTGCAGGCCACGCCGATGCTTCCCCTCCTCAGCCTCTGACAGAAAGGCTGTTTGGCCTCACATGAACACAGCGATGAGAGGAATTCTCCGTCTGTCTCCTCAGATCACATCGCTGGGTCAGTCTGGATCAGAGAGCTGCAGTTCACACCTTCAACTTTACATCTGAATGAACAAAAAATATGTCTCCCTCTCTTCTTATATCCCAATCCTGACCTTTTGTCCTACACACAGACAAAACCGGTATGCAACATTTACTGTTACATTAAACATTTTAAATCTGATCAGAAGCAGTACTAAGATTTCATGATTCATCTAATATCAGCAATATGATTTGATGGGCACATTTTGTAAAACATATCGCAATAAAATCTTTAGAAAGAATCAGAGGTAGAAAATATGACAATATAAATGACCGTTCAAAAGTTTAGGCTCACCCAGACAACTTTATGTTGAAAACTCCCACTTTTATCCATGTACTAACATAACTGCACAAGGGTTTTCTAACCATCAATGAGCCTTTCAGCACCATTAGCTAACACAATGTAGCATTAGAACACAGGAGTGATGGTTGCTGGAAATGTTCCTCTGTACCCCTATGGAGATATTCCATTAAAAATCAGCTGTTTACAGCTACAATAGTCATTTACCACATTAACTATGTCTACACTGGATTTATCATTCATTTAATGTTACCTTCTTTGAAAAATAATGCTTTTCTTTCAACAATAAAGACATTTCTAAGTGACCCCAACGTTCTGAATATGCAACCTTCAAATGTTTCCATCCTCTTCATACTGTGGTACATCTACAGATTGTGGTGTCAAATTGTAGTGAAAGATTTGAGACTGTTTCATGGCAGAAAATAAAGATTTACCAAGCTTTTTAAAGTTTGACACGGTTCACAATTCTTTTGTCAGTGAATTGTAGCACCCTGATTTGTCAAATACTGAAACTGATGTTTCTGTGCAGTTTATTTCTAAGTCACCTGAAATGGTTTTTATTTCACAGCTGTGTCTTGTCAGGTTCACTTGTTGTGTTTCGTGCCTTCTTAATGGGGTTGGGACCATCAGAGGTCGGGTTGGTCCACAGTTGGCAGCCCTATTTGACAACTGTTAGAATCCATATTAAGGAAAGAACCAATCAGCAAAGCAAAGAGAAACGACAGTCCATCATTACTTTAAGAACTGAAGGTCTGGAAAACTGCAAAAACTTTGAATGTACGCTAAGAGTCAAAAGTCTGGATGCTCAATGCTTTTTATTTATTTGTATTATTTTGCAGATTAATACTGAAGAATAACACTTTTTTTGTTTACAGCATAATTCCATATGCATTCTTTTATAGTTTTGATGTCTTCAGTATTAATCTACAGCATAAAGTAATTACATAAACACCGTTAAATGAGAAGGTGTGTCCAGACTTTTGATGCTCTTTGTGTTGGATGGGGCAGGACTCGTCACCCTGGTAACCCAAAAAATGGAGGAGAAGCTTCAGGGATGCATGTTAAAGCTGTGACTGTTGATTAAAGTCCTGTAAAATCATTTTGCTGGATCATATCAAGAAGTTTTTTTCCCTGACAATAACCTCGTCATACTTTAACATGCCTCTTTCTCTAAGTAATGAAAGATATCAGTGCAAAAACGTCAGTCAGTAACCGTACTTCCTTTACAGACTGTAGTTTGTCCACCAGAGAAGTAGTTTATTTCTGCAATGTAAAATGTCAAAAAAAGTGTAAAAAATGTTAATGTTCAGGATCAGACCTCATGAATTCACTTTGAGAATAACCTTAACCAGACGCTCACTCAGTTATAAGAAGCGACAGATGCTCTGGAACTGAGTGGAACCATTTAAATAATTTAACAGCTTTCAATAGATTTGCAAACCCTGCTTGAACGTTTTGACACTTTGACATGATGGGTTATTGAGTGTAGAGTACTTATTTTCCATTTAAAATGAAATCCACAACACAATAAAGTGCAGAAAAACTGAAGAGGTCAGAACACTTACATCATGACAGCTGAGCTAAACTTAGAGACCCCCAAATGATCCCAGTTTCAGTTTTGTCTCCACAATTTAATTAAATCCTCCAAAGCTGGTGTCCTTCAAGAGCATATCTGCTGGAAATGATCGCTCAAGCCAAAGGAAACATAAACCGTCTCAGTTTACGCTGCAGAACACTCACTGTTGTACCACCTATTATTTGTCCTCTGTCACCTTAGCCTGGACTAATCCTGCCCCGCCCCTGTCCTGTCCTCATGTCAGACTTTTGCATGACTGCCTCGCTCACCTTTCTTCTCCCCTATGGATGAACTTTTCAACCCTTCAACTCTGCCCTCATCCTCGGGGACAGGAGGCCGAGTCCTGAAGGGTTTCACATCTTCTCTGTCTCAGTGTGACCTTTTAAAGTCTGTTGTCTCACCGGAGCACCGACACGCCCCGGCCATCATGTCACCTCTTGCCCGGCTGTGAGTCCTGCGGCCATGTTGGATACAGCTAGACGTGAGGAGAAGCCGCCTGACGAGGCGACCAGATGCGCTCTCTTCCTCCATCACTGACGCAAAGAAGAAGCATATTTCATAAGAGTTCAGCCATTTGCCCGTTGACAATACGCATTCCAGGCACGTGCACTGACTTGACATCTGTCATCTGTGACACTTGTGCAGCATCTCGCACCATTTGCTTTACATGAAGTCTTGTTTTCCACTATTTGCAAGAAGATTACTAACTATACATATTGTAACTAACTTTGTGAGCGCTGTAAGTTTCAGTTACCAAGAAAAACTCCCTGTGAGCTCACATGATGTTCACTACCGGTCAAAACTTTGTGCTCACCCAGGGAATTTCATGTTTTCCATGAAAACTCCCACTTTTATCCATGTGCTAACATAACTGTACAAGGGTTTTCTAATCATCAATGAGCCTTTCAACACCATTAGCTAACACAATGTAGCATTAGAACACAGGAGTGATGGTTGCTGGAAATGTTCCTCTGTACCCCTATGGAGATATTCCATTAAAAATCAGCTGTTTACAGCTAGAATAGTCATTTACCACATTAACTATGTCTACACTGGATTTATCATTCATTTAATGTTGTCTTCATTTTAAAAAATAAGGACATTTCCAAGTGACCTCAAGCTTTGGACAGCAGTGTAATAAAATACAGTAAAAATATAGAAAATATACAGTAAAAATATAGCAAAAATACAGTAAAATATAGTATAAACACAGCAAAAATATTGTAAAAATATGGTAAAATACAGTAAAAATATATACATTACCGTTCAAAAGTTTGGGGTCATCCAGAAACTTCCATGTTTTCCACAAAAACTCACATTTTTTTATCAATGTGCTAACTGCACAAGGGTTTTCTAATCATCAATCACTCAATTAGTCTTTATAGATATTAAGGATGTGCGCGACTAGTCGTTTAATCGTTTAACCGCCTACTCATTTATTAAATGTGTAGTATTTTACTAGTCGGTTAAACGCTAGTGTGTGCCCCCCCTCACCCCCCACCCCCCGGTCCCGACCGGGCGCCGCCATGCTGCTCTACCCTCGACCGTGCGCCGCACGCTCGTCCCGTCTGGGCTACCTGGTTGATCCTGCCAGTAGCATATGCTTGTCTCTTTTTTCAACCCCCGCTATCCCCCTCATCATTAGCGGTGTTTTGACCACCCCTGCTACACCCACCACGTCTCCTCCTGCCACCCCAGACCCCGTGAAGCAAACCATCGGCTCCAGTATGTGCTGCTCGTGGACTGTCATGGCGCACCGACCCGCTGCCGTTACGCACAGATGCAGCGGCACTTTCTGTCTCAGTGGACGACTGAACATCTTCATCAGAGGGTGAATATTCCTCTTCAGAATATGAGTAAGCCATTACTTGACAAAGTACTTTGTCAGCGTTGAGCAGACCTCTCGGTACGGTGAGTTTTCTCACTCTAAAATGTGCCGTCTTGCGCTCTGATACGCTCCGACGGCGAGTCTCGTCTCCTCGGTTTTCAAACTCTGTAAACTCCAAAACTTTGAATGAAAACACGCTCACAACTGATGCTCAGATTGAAGTTCTAGATGTCCGCCATCTCCTGGTGTAAAGTAGTAACTGCATGAGGCAGTATATTTGAAGCTGTGGCTTGTTATATTCAGCAAAGTTGTTTGTTGCAATATTGCGACTTTGGCACTTAAAGGGTTAACTTGCAAGTTTTCCGAACCGACTATTCGCCAATAAAATTAGCGACTAGTCGGTTCTGAAATTAGTCAAAATTCCCATCCCTAATAGATATACGTAATAGTACAGTAAATGCTCTATAATTTCAGGTGAGAAAACCTGAAAATTTGAGGCAACAAACTTTTTTGAGTTCAGTGATTCAATTTAGGCAACAAAATTTTACTATAATTAACGAACCTGAGGTAATCACTTTACCTAGCTTACAGTGTTTACTTCATTTACATCTTATTTCGAGTTAAAATGCTGTTTTACATCATAATAACTTTGAATTTTCCCTGTTGTAAATTAAACCTTTTCTCCACCTTCTGGCAGTGAGAGAAACTAAACAAACACTAAGCATGACGGATGTACTTTAAAACACATTTATATGTGTTTTAAAGTGTTAGAAAACTTCATGGACACAGTTAAATTCGAAGAACAACTTCCCTCATTTTTAAATTTTCCTAAACAAAAGCAAAAAACAAAAAACTAATGGACGTAGCGGGAGATGGAAACACCATTTCTGAATAAGTTCTGACATGGCAAACATTTAATTTAACATTTAACATTAATTTAACATTTAATGCTTTTTCCACAGTCTTCGTCTCCACTAGTCTGAAACACGACTGATTCCAGACGACATGAAAGAAAAATTGCAGTTTTCTTACATGGAAACAATTCACAAGAACCTCTCTTCCTTTTTTTCCTTGTAGATCGCCACAGATTTGATTGTTTCTTCTTCTTTGAGGACTTTTGTCAGTTGACAGCTGATTTTGTTTCCGGTCTTCACGCTTTCAGAACTTGGACTTTGTTTTCCACCATGTTGCTGTTGCTGCTCCCCACTTCTGCTCTGGTAAACCAATCATCAGTGGCTGAAGTAAAACAACAACAAAAAAACAGTTTGAAACCTGAGGGGCTCCATTTTTCACTTATTGCACCGAAAATATGTTGAGCAACTCTGCTCAGACAACTCTACTAAACACAGCACCAAATTAAATCACATGACCTTTGTCTCTGAACAGACTGAAGAGGTTCCATTAAACTTAAATCTAAACAGCCGTGCACACACGTAAAAAACATGCTTCCATTAAAACAATCACATTCGTTTGATTGTGAACATCGTACTGATTAATGAAGTACAGTTTAAATGGTTTGAGGGCAGAACCAAAAAATACAAGAAATTCTACAATGAACCTGTTACCTGTGCCTCCCGGTGCCTGTTTACTGAACATACCGTTTATATGAACAAAATGAAGGAGCCTGACCACCATCAGGGTTGTAGGGCTTCATCCAGCTTGTGGAAAACACCAAAGAAGTGCTTCTGTTTGTCCCATAGAAAAAATACAATAGAATCAACCAGAGACCAAAAAAGAAATGCAGAGAACAAGTGACCAGTGAGGATGTCAGAACAGGTTTGGGATTTAGCAGGTCAGGAAAAGAGGGAATGTAAATCTCCTCCTTTAGGCCGCTGTTTGGCTCATTTGAAAAGAGTGGCGACAAAAAAGTGCATCTCTACCAGAGGTCCAGCTTGGAAATGTCAAACAGTAGATTTAAAGTGCTGGTGTGTTTACCTGGTGCTGACAGACCGAATCAGCCGTCTGTGGACTTACTTTAAAAGGGCTTGGAAGTAATGGACGTTCAAACTCTGCAGCTGTAATCGAAAGGGAAAGTGGCTGAGATGTGTGTGCTGGAAAACACATAAACCTGGTTTCATAAAAATAATCTGCTATAGAGTCAAACTGTATCCTTTCTGACAGCTTTGCTCAGTCACACTGTTCTGTATACGACCACTGGTACTTCCAGTAAAGTACTGCACGGTTGTAGCAAATGGTTTTGTTGGAGACATCGGCAAATACGTGAGTAAAATATTGTCCTAACTAATGGATGAAGCAATTCTAAAAGGAGCCATAGCATAACAAAGAATGTATTTTTAAGGATTTTATCATTATATTTGGCTGCCTCTTGTGTACTAGCAAGGTAGCACAAAAATTTCAGATAGCATTGCTATTATTAGCATGCTTGTTGTCCAGCTTTTATTTATTATCCTCCTTCTGATACTTTGCATGTGTAAAGTATTTTTAAATTCTGCAAGTGACTTAGATTCATCATGTTTTGCGTCGGTCGTATTCTCATCCAAGAAAAAAAAATTGCAATAAACCTCAATCCTGAGTTTCTTCATTTTTAAAAAAGAGATTTCTGGGAGATTTGACTTCAAAGCAACACATGTAAAATAAAGTCAAAAGTCTGGAAACAAATTCATTTCAGTGAATTTAACACCTATTGGAAATTTAATCTCCTGAAGTTCCACCTTTAAGTCCTCAAAGTTATCACTGAAGTACACACAGGGTGAATGTAGTTTTAATGTGCGTCCCACATAATAACAACAATAATAACAAGAAAAGCACTCAGAGAGCAGCACTCCGCCAAGGATGCTCAGTTGTTTCTGATGGATAAGTCCTGACAAGTCCACAGAGGTAGTGTTCACAAGTTGTCATGGTAACAGTGACGCTGTGCCGCTATCTCACAATGATACAAAAACAAATCCATGGATCCACACTATAAGCTCCATCACTGCCAGAATCTGATCACTTGGTCCTTGTGTCATTTCTGACTTTCCCTGAAAATTTCATCCAAATCTGTTAGTTTGTTTTTGAGTGATGTTGCTGACAGACAGACAGACAGACAGACAGACACCAATCATCACATAACTCTGCTGTGTTCCCTGGTAAAATAAAAATGCAAGTCAACAGAACTTTGTTGGTTCGTCAGCAATCACAGGTTAAAATTCATTTCTAAGATTCAGTTTCTAGAACTGACCCTCATGTATTAAGAGACTAGCTTGACTTGGTTTTTGGTTTTTAGTCCAAATTCTGATGATTTCACCAAGTGTTTGCTCATGAGGGAACTGTCAGGTTTCCAGAGACTACTGGTGGTCGTTATTTATGCCAGAGAATTTCAGTTTCAGTTTCTGCAGCTCAGGAACCACACACAGATCAACAGTCGTAAAGCTATAATGAAATCCACTGTTTGATGCATGTGCATTTTTTCACATCAGAACAGCAGTCTTGGACTTCATGTAGCATCAGATTTCCTCTAACAAATGGAAACCATCAGTTTAAAAGCCTCTGAGTTGAATGTTGTCGTGTCAATGGATCACCACCTACACCACCATTCAAATGTTTGGGATCACTTAGAAATGTCCTCATTTTTTTAAAAGTAAAGCAATTATTTTTTCAGTGAAGGTAACATCAAATGAATGATAAATCCAGTGTAGACATAGTTAGTGTGATAAATGAACACAGTATGAAGAGGATGGAAAACATTTGAAGGTTGCATATTCAGAATGTTGGGGTCACTTAGAAATGTCTTTATTGTTGAAAGAAAAGCATTATTTTTCAAAGAAGGTAACATCAAATGAATGATAAATCCAGTGTAGACATTGTTAATGTAGTAAATGACTATTCTATCTGTAAACAGCTGATTTTTAATGGAATATCTCCATAGGGGTACAGAGGAACATTTCCAGCAACCATCACTCCTGTGTTCTAATGCTACATTGTGTTAGCTAATGCTGTTGAAAGGCTCATTGATGATTAGAAAACCCTTGTGCAGTTATGTTAGCACATGGATAAAAGTGTGAGTTTTCATGGAAAACATTAAATTGCCTGGATGAGTCCAAATTTTTGACCGGTGGTGTATATTTAGCTGCTTCACTGTACAATAAGTGATAAGGACAACAGCATGCCAGACTGTAGCCTAAACTCTTAAAAATTAGCCTTGATTCAGAATCTCATCACTGTTAGACTAACTAGAAACTGGTTGAAATCGACTTAAGAGGTTTATTTATGTTTGTTGCTGTGAAGCTCTTAGATTCATTCTGAAGTAAAGTCGGTTAAACTTCCTTTGAAACAGATGGCGATTCAGACTTCTCTTGACTCTTAAACACCAACAGTACAGAGGATTGCAACTGAGCTATGACCACGATGTGCTCGTTTTTGTTGCAGTAGATTTCAGATGTTGTTATGTCAGGTTCTCATGGCATGACCTGAGTATTACAGATAAAACGTGGAACTTGATTTAGACTGTAAAGACTTTCTGGACTGAGCCTGGACAATAAAACAATGGTTTTACACGACCAGTCAAAAGTTTGGGCTCAGTCAATTTCATGTTCTCCATGAAAACTCACTTTTATTCATGTGCTAACATAACTGCACAAGGGTTTTCTAATCATCAATGAGCCTTTCAACACCATTAGCTAACACAATGTAGCATTAGAACACAGGAGTGATGGTTGCTGGAAATGTTCCTCCAGTCATCTGTGGCTGCTGTGCAGGTCTCCTGAGGTGTGCTAGTCTGCAGCCACCTCCGTCTCCTTTTGCCTCCATCCACGGCTGCAGTTCCTGGTGGACGCTCTATGAGTCTATTTGTGTTTTTCTCATTGTCGTAATGATCAACTATGTACTTTGATAAATAGGTAGAAATGGTTAAATTCAAAATAAGGTAGTTAAATTCAGATGGAACCTTTTCCCTCCTGGCCTTAATTAAAAATGCATCATAATTAAAGAAAGTAGTCACTAATATTGATTGATCTAATTTTTTTTATCTTGAGAAACGTATCTGCTTCTGATACATCACCTAGCCCTTTGCTGAACTGACTGTAAGTGGACATAACTGTTAGTGAAACACACAAAGCTTTGAATAAGACCAGTCAAAGGTCATCTGCTAAAACTCAAATTGTCCACGTTGCTCCGAAATTCCAAGAAAACACTGTAATCTGAGTAAGATGACCCTTCAATTTTTCTATTCGTATTCTTAAATGTCCTGACAAAAAGACATGTGGGAGAAAAGAATGAATATTTCATAGACTTCTGTCATACTATAACATTTATGCATTGAGTATGTGCAGCTTCTGTGCAGAGAACACCAGCATCGGCCATCAGACTCCTGCGTGGGTTCCTTGCCGTGTCACATGTTCCAGTGTGCTCTGGGCGAATCTGAGGAAGGCTGCTGGATTGTGCCGGTGTGTGTCGGCGGGGAGTCCTGGCGCCACTCTGTCCGCCCAACGCCACGTCGCCTCCTCAGGCTCTTTTATTTTGCCTTTATTCTGTGCAAGGAATGAGCCAAAAACCCTGGAGGGCCAAAAAACTCAGAGAGAGAGGGAGGAAAAGAAAGAGTGAGAGTAAAGAACTGACGAGTAGAAATCAGGGATAATAAGAGAAAGGCAAGGAGAGACGAGAGAGAAAGAGATGTAATTTAAAACTTGGAATTAGTGTGACGCAAATTGGGGTTACATGTCAGCGGAGCAGCAACATGGCCGTCAGGGACGCCTTTTATATTCCTGCTGTTTACAGAGAGTTCCTGAGCTCTTTTTGTGCAAACCATGTTACATAAAGCAATGCAACATGAGACAGGAACACACAGAATACATACTCACACACCTTAGATTGAGCTGGTCAGATGCAGGACAAAGTGAATTCAAATTTCAATCCAAGTTACATGTAGCAAGTTGTGTCATGTTCCCCAACTTAATGTGCATATGTGTGTGACTTCTGGTGTTTTTGTGACTTTAAAGGAGAACTGTACCAGTTTCTATTTCTAAGCAGTCTTTAAGCCACAGTCTTGAAGCTACTTAAACTAGTTCATATAACGTGCTACAAAAACACTGGGAGGCAAAAGAGTTTGCAAAAGGTAACACAGACAGATGTGACAGAGAACCAGCCAGATGCAAGGAGTCACACAAAAACTAGTAAAGTTTCAGAGTAAAGACACTTTCAGATAGCCTAGCCGTGCAAGACAACCCACGGCAACAAATTTAATTCTCTGCCAGGGTGGGTCTACCCTCCATAAGGCTCGAGGCTGGATTCTCCTAAAACTGGCCGGACCAATCACCATGAAGTGTAGAGTCAGAAGGTGGGCGTAACTAAGTGACGACAGAGGCGCGACGATTCTAACAGAAACAACCAGCGCACAATAAACAGTTATCTTTCGACTCGGCTTTGGCCACAGCCCTTAAAGATTTGAAGCTAAAATTCAACTTGAAAGATAAACTAGAAAAGCACTCGGAGAGCGCATACCTCCGCCATCCCGTTTGTCTGTCTGTCCGTCTGTCTGTGTGTGTGTGTGTCTGTCTGTCTGTCTGTCTGTTTGTCTGTTAACAGCATAACTCAAAAAGTCATGGACGGCCTTGCGGCCGCCTGGCCACCAGGTGGCCATTTCTCAATTGTCCTTCGACCTTCAAAAAATTCCTGGATCCAGACAGTGATTCGGATCACCTCCAAAATCTAATCGATTCTTACTCGTGCTCTTCCGGACATCCTGTAAAAATTTGGTGAAAATCTGTCCATGACTTTTTGAGTTATGCTGTTAACAGACAAACAGACAGACAGACAGACACACACACACACAGACAGACGGACAGACAGACAAGCAAACTCCGGTGATTACATAACCTCCTGGTGGAGGTAACAAAGGACGGCACTTAAGTGTTTCATTGAGAAGAAAGATGTATTTGGACTTATGCCGACAGGATATGGCAAATCCTTAATATACCAGTTGGCTCCGCGGCTCCGCTGGTTGGGAAGCTAATGGGACTTAGCCGCAATCCGCCAGTGCTCTCGGAACTACGTCAGCCTATTCGTTGTGCTGATTGGTTGTATACCTACCCAGTTGCTGCAGAGTGATTTGATAGACAACTTTTTAGCCCGCCTCCCTCCCTGTCGAGCTTCCCTAGACCCTTGTGCCTTCAGAAACATGGGTATAGCAGGGCTTGGCTAACTTTCAGAGCCTCATGTGGAGAATTAAAAAAGAGCTTCAAACCAAGGCTACTTTCTCATCTCTGTACATCTGGTCAATCACTCTATTAATTTATTCCCATCTAAAAAGTGAAGCCAATGCAGAAGTGTCTTAAACCTGCATCCAACAGCCAGCAGGGGGCGACTGCTCTGGTTGCCAAAAGAAATCAGATCATTCTGACCTCTATGAGAAAATGACCCAACTTCTCCTTCGATCTGTTTCCTCAGTAAACATTTTCCTAATGAGTTTATGTCTTCAATCACAAGTTTCAAGACTTTTTAAATACATTATGATGTTTTAAACTACTGTCCCATTTACCGTAAAAAAAAAGACAGAAAAGCAGGGCGTGTTTAAAGGCAGGGCTACCTTCTAATTGACAGTTCACTACTATACTGGCACGCACAGGTCCACCATTATGTCTGGATGTAGAAGACAGTCCACAAACGATGGGTGACATCATGGTCTCCATGTCCATCCTTTCTTTACGGTCCATGCGACTGACTCTCTTTAAGGCGGTATGAGACGGACATTAGCATTCCAACGCTGCCCCATTGATGCAGCAGATGTGCAAACATAGAAGGCACCGGCAAAACAAACTAAGGGTGTCTAGGAAGTAAAGCTATACCTCAAATTAGGTTGCAACACAATACAGTGTCCTCTGGCATTATAGCCAATCATGCTGTGTGATATTTAGCACCTATGATGAGGAAGAGTCCCATCTAAATATAGAGCACATTTAAACAGAACTTACAGAAAATCTGAGAATGAAACAATGCTATTGCTATTTTTACACAACCATTCCAAAGTTTGGGACCATTTAGAAATGTCTTTATTTTTAAAAGAAAAGCAGTTTTTTTTCAATGAAGATAATTTTAAATTACTCAGAAATACTGTCTAGACATTGAAAACATCAAACTGGGTAACCCTAGACTTTGAACAGTAGTGTATGTGAAGTGGATCAGTGGAAACAAACATTTGTTGGAGCTTTTTCACCAAATAAATGCCATCAGATCATTGCAGAAGAGTGCTCCATTCAAAGCTGGTGTCTGTACTTAAAGATGTTCTCTTTTATGGGAAACTTTAAATCTTAATACAACTACAACAAATGACTAATATAAAAATTCACCGCCCATACAGTCACCATTAACATGTTTATTTCTGTTGTAAACGTGAACATTTGGGGGCATTTGAGGAACTGTTGTTGGTACTGTTGTGTTTTTGGTACCTCATTTTTCAGCCCAGCAGGTTGCTGCTTGGTCAAAGTACAAACAATGGAATGTAAATCATGGAAAATATGATGCAAATATGACTCTTAATGTTTTAATGACTTCATGCATTCTTGATGTTGATATAATTTATTCACTGAACCAATTTCCATTATACTTTATTGATGAGATTAACTCTTTTTAAATGTGGTAGTACACTTGTAATAACTAGAGTTGCTCGTGATTCATCGATCTGGCGATGAATCACGATGGTTCACATGACAATTAAGCATCGATTAATTAAGCCTCGCTGCTTTGCCACAGAAAACGGGAAAAAAAATAGTAAGCGGAACCAAAGATATGCGACGCGCACGCCAGCCGGCTGGACAGTTTAGCGAGTGGGACCAACGGGAAATAACAGCCACGAGCGGCATTTTTCAAATGGCTACTCCGACGCAGCTAACCATAGATATATCTATGCAGCTAACTGCTCCAAATGTTGAAATCGTGTCGCCCATAGACATAATAAAGAGTAGACGTCGCATCGACCGCTACTGCCTATTGGGGCTGACGAGCGGTGGGGCCGCCATCTTGGTCTGGTCACCCGCTCCACTCAGCGCTGTTTGACAGCCCATTTAATCCATCTTAACTCTGAATATTAAACTGATTTTCACACGTTTTTTATTTTTATTTTTGTGCTGCAAATGTCATGTAGCTATGATACAGGACAAATGGTTCGGCGTATTTGAATATTCATAGCGGGAATAATAGATAATAATAATAATAGGTAATAGAATATTCTGATATTAAGCTCAACTGTAGACAGGTATTTTGCAAACACTGTAAACACACACACACTAATATATGTTAGAGAAGCAGATAATGGCAGTAAAGTCAATTATTTTAATAATTTGAAGAGACAACATATGATTACACTATACACACGTGGACAAAATTGTTGGTACCCCTCAGTTAAAGAAGGAAAAACCCACAATTCTCACTGAAATCACTTGAAACTCACAAAAGTAACAATAAATAAAAATTTATTGAAAATTAAATAATCAAAAACAGCCATTACTTTTGAATTGTTGATTAACATAATTATTTAAAAAAACAAACTAATGAAACAGGCCTGGACAAAAATGATGGTACCTCTATAAAAGATTGAAAACTATTTGACCAGAGTGACATGATTAACTCAGGTGTGTCATTTAATTGACATCACAGGTGTTTCCAAACTCATAATCAGTCAGTCTGCCTATTTAAAGGGAGACAAGTAGTCACCCTGCTGTTTGGTGAAAAGGTGTGTACCACACTGAACATGGACAACAGAAAGCGAAGGAGAGAATTGTCCCAGGACATCCGAAAAAAAATGATAGACAAACATCTTAAAGGTAAAGGCTATAAGACCATCTCTAAACAGCTTGAAGTTCCTGTGACAACAGTGGCTCATATTATTCAGAAGTTCAAGACCCACGGGACAGTAGCCAACCTCCCTGGACGTGGCCGCAAGAGGAAAATTGATGACAAATTGAAGAGACGGATCGTTGGAATTGTATCCAAAGAGCCCAGAGCAACCTCCAAAGAAATTAAAGGTGAACTCCAAGGCCAAGGTACATCAGTGTCAGATCGCACCATTCGTCGTTGTTTGAGCCAAAGTGGACTTCATGGGAGACGACCAAGGAGGACACCACTGCTGAAAAAAACTCATAAAAAAGCCAGACTGGAATTTGCAAAAATGCATGTTGACAAGCCACAAAGCTTCTGGAAGAATGTCCTTTGGACAGATGAGACCAAACTGGAGCTTTTTGGTAAGGCACATCAACTCTATGTTCATAGACTCAAAAACCAAGCATACGAAGAAAAGAACACTGTCCCTACGGTGAAACATGGAGGAGGCTCAGTAATGTTTTGGGGCTGCTTTGCTGCATCTGGCACAGGGTGTCTTGAAAGTGTGCAAGGTACGATGAAATCTGAAGACTATCAAGGCATTCTGGAGAGAAATGTGCTGCCTCGTGTCAGAAAGCTTGGTCTCAGTCGCAGGTCATGGGTCTTCCAACAGGACAACCATCCAAAACACACAGCCAAAAACACCCAAGAATGGCTGAGAGAAAAGCGTTGGACTATTCTAAAGTGGCCTTCTATGAGCCCAGATCTGAATCCCATTGAACATATGTGGAAGGAGCTGAAACATGCCATTTGGAGAAGACACCCATCAAACCTGAGACAACTGGAGCTGTTTGCTCATGAGGAGTGGGCCAAAATACCTGTTGACAGCTGCAGAACGCTCATTGACAAATACAGAAATCGTTTAATTGCAGTGATTGCCTCAAAAGGTTGTGCAACAAAATATTAAGTTATGGGTACCATCATTTTTGTCCAGCCCTATTTCATTAGTTTGTTTTTTTTAAATAATTATGTTAATCAACAATTCAAAAGTGATGGCTGATTTTGATTATTTAATTTTCAATAAATTTTTATTTATTGTTACTTTTGTGAGTTTCAAGTGATTTCAGTGAGAATTGTGGGTTTTTCCTTCTTTAACTGAGGGGTACCAACAATTTTGTCCACGTGTGTATATACATAAATAAACAAAATACTGACTAATGAACACATATTTCTGTATAAAACAATAGATAGAAGTGATATATCAGAGAAAATAAATATATATAAATCATAGATGGGGTATCAACATCATTCACACACACACACACACACACACACACACACACACACACACATATATATATAAATATATATACATATACATATATATACAGTGCCTTGTGAAAGTATTCGGCCCCCTTGAACTTTTCAACCTTTCGCCACATTTCAGGCTTCAAACATAAAGATATAAAATTTTAATTTTTTGTCAAGAATCAACAACAAGTGGGACACAATCGTGAAGTGGAACAAAACTTATTGGATATTTTAAACTTTTTTAACAAATAAAAACCTGAAAAGTGGGGCGTCCAATATTATTCGGCCCCCTTGCATTAATACTTTGTAGCGCCACCTTTTGCTGCAATTACAGCTGCAAGTCGCTTGGGGTATGTCTCTATCAGTTTTGCACATGGAGAGACTGAAATTCTTGCCCATTCTTCCTTGCAAAACAGCTGGAGCTCAGTGAGGTTGGATGGAGAGCGTTTGTGAACAGCAGTCTTCAGCTCTGCCCACAGATTCTCCATTGGATTCAGGTCTGGACTTTGACTTGGCCATTCTAACACCTGGATACGTTTATTTGTGAACCATTCCATTGTAGATTTGGCTTTATGTTTTGGATCATTGTCCTGTTGGAAGATAAATCTCCGTCCCAGTCTCAGGTCTTTTGCAGACTCCAACAGGTTTTCTTCCAGAATGCTCCTGTATTTGGCTCCATTCATCTTCCCATCAATTTTAACCATCTTCCCTGTCCCTGCTGAAGAAAAGCAGGCCCAAACCATGAGGCTGCCACCACCATGTTTGACAGTGGGGATAGTGTGTTCAGGGTGATGAGCTGTGTTGCTTTTATGCCAAACATATCGTTTTGCATTGTGGCCAAAAAGTTCCATTTTGGTTTCATCTGACCAGAGCACCTCCTTCCACATGTTTGGTGTGTCTCCCAGGTGGCTTGTGGCAAACTTTAAACAAGACTTTTTCTGGATATCTTTGAGAAATGGCTTTCTTCTTACCACTCTTCCATAAAGGCCAGATTTGTGCAGTGTACGACTGATTGTTGTCCTATGGACAGACTCTCCCACCTCAGCTGTAGATCTCTGCAGTTCATCCAGAGTGATCATGGGCCTCTTGGCTGCATCTCTGATCAGTCTTCTCCTTGTTCCAGGTGAAAGTTTAGAGGGACGGCCGGGTCTTGGTAGATTTGCAGTGGTCTGATACTCCTTCCATTTCAATATGATTGCTTGCACAGTGCTCCTTGAGATGTTTAAAGCTTGGGAAATCTTTTTGTATCCAAATCCGGCTTTAAACTTCTCCACAACAGTATCTGGGACCTGCCTGGTGTGTTCCTTGGTCTTCATGATGCTCTCTGCACTTTAAACAGAACCCTGAGACTATCACAGAGCAGGTGCATTTATACGGAGACTTGATTACACACAGGTGGATTCTATTTATCATCATCAGTCATTTAGGACAACATTGGATCATTCAGAGATCCTCACTGAACTTCTGGAGTGAGTTTGCTGCACTGAAAGTAAAGGGGCCGAATAATATTGCACGCCCCACTTTTCAGTTTTTTATTTGTTAAAAAAGTATAAAATATCCAATAAATTTCATTCCACTTCACGATTGTGTCCCAATTGTTGTTGATTCTTGACAAAAAATTAAAATTTTATATCTTTATGTTTGAAGCCTGAAATGTGGCGAAAGGTTGAAAAGTTCAAGGGGGCCGAATACTTTCACAAGGCACTGTATACACACACACACACACACGTATATATATATATATATATATATATATATATATATATATATATATATATATATATATATATATATATGTGTGTGTGTGTGTGTGTCATGGTAGAGACTGCGATTTGGTAGAATTGGAATCTCTACCAGTAGAGACTCCAATCCTACCAGTAGAGATTTGTCAGGGCTAAGGTTAGACTTTTAAGGTTAGGGTCAGGGGTCAGGGTAGGGGTCAGATTTAAAGTTCCATCTCTACTGGTAGGATTGGAGTTTCTACTAGTAGAGATTACAATCGCAAGCTCTACTGGTAGAGACTCCAATTCTACCAAATCGCAGTCTCTACCCTGACACACACACACACACACACACACACACATATATATATATATATATATATATGTGTGTGTGTGTGTGTGTGTATATATATATATATATATATATATATATATATATATATATGTATGTATATATATATATATATATATACATATATCAGAGAAAATCATACTACATATATAAATCATGTATGGAGTATCAAAATAATCAATATATCAGAAATGTTTTCTGATATATTGATTATTTTGATAGCTGCTTATTTTTGGTTTTTATTTACACAATCAAAACATTAGTCTGAATGTTTTGTGTCTTTGAAAGTCATTATTATGACGAGTCAAATGTTTCATAAATCTTGACATTTATTTCACGAGTGAAGGTTTAGATTAATTCTGAGTTAATTGATAGGCTATTTATTTACAAATGTAGCATCCGGTGAAGACAAAATCAATCTTAGATGGAAAAAAAGCACAAAAAAAGCGCAATAATCAAAAAATCTGGGCAGCAATAATCGAATCGATTCAACAAATTTTATAATCAGCATAATGGAAGAATCGAGGCTCCTATAATCGAAACCGAATCGAATCGTGAAATACCCTTGATGGAGCAACTCTAGTAATAACACTGCTGAAGCTAAAGTAAGCCAAGCACTCCTCTCAGGATTTGAACAGGAACAGTTTCAACACAACATTGTCACTTCATATGGCTTCTTAGTTGCAGCTAAACAGTCTGACAACACAAGGAAGTAGCAACTATTGGAGCTTAGTCTTCTCCTAACCTGGTTCAAAAGCAACACAAAAGTACTTCTGGTGACTCAGGACTGTTATAGGAGGTGATGAGACCCTTTTTGAAAAGGTGTCTGCTGTTTTAACATATGAATGTTAAAGCTTTGATTTTTGATTTATCACCTATAGTGTCGCTGGTATTTACTGTCAGGTTAACTTACATTTATTTACATGGCACATTTAAAAGAACAGACCTTGACCAAAAGTACTCTGAAAAATAAAATAAAATGAACATTACAGATTTGTAGGCCTAATGTAAACAATTTCCATGAATGATTTTAATTGGGTCTTTATTATTACTGATAGATCAGAGTTTAACACACAATACGGGTCAAAAGTTTCAAGTCACTTAGAAATGTCCTTATTTTTGATAGAAAAGCAGCTTTTTCCAGTGAAGATAACATTAAATGAATGATAAATCCAGTGTAGACATAGTTAATGTGGTAAATGACTATTCTAGCTGTAAACAGCTGATTTTTAATGGAATATCTCCATAGGGGTACAGAGGAACATTTCCAGCAACCATCACTCCTGTGTTCTAATGCTACATTGTGTTAGCTAATGGTGCTGAAAGGCTCATTGATGATTAGAAAACCCTTGTGCAGTTATGTTAGCACATGAATAAAAGTATGAGTTCTCATGGAAAACATGGAGTTGTCTGGATGATCCCAAACTTTTGAACAGTAGTGTTTACAGCAGAAAGAACAGGTCATCTGTACACTGGTGTTCAAAGAAAACAACACCAGCCATTAAAACTGTAATCATGGTCTAAATAACCTAAATATATGGCCGCGTGTCTTCCAGATTGCATCAGGTGAAACAGACCTGTAGGTCACTGTAACTTTACTTTCAGCTTCATCAGAGCTGCAGTCCTTCGTTGCTTCTGTCAGGAGGCATCTGCTGAAACTGTCATGGTGGTAAAAGGAAGCAACATAGGAGCTCCTGATAGCATTTCAGCTGTTAAAGGTGTATTTACTAAAAGTGGTGTATAAAGGATGCAAATGCTCTTTTTATCATTCTTATCATTTTTGGAGAACCTGCCAGATTTCAGTTTGCTTTGCCTCGACTAATAATTTGAATAAATACTCGCTTTACATTTCTATTTGTGATGCCGGTCTGTAGTGTAATATGCCATTGTGCAAAAAGATTAGAAATGTGAAATTCCAAAGCGATACACTTTCTTTGAACCCCGGTATTCACACTCACACACAGCCCGTGTATTTGTATACATATCCTCTGCCTGCACAATCAGTGAAAACAGGTTACGAAAAAGAAATTAACCTCGTTTAATGGAGGCCAGATGGATGGATGAAACGAAGAGGAGAAGAAAGGAGGGAGGCAGGGGGAGGCGGAGGCATGTATGATCTCACTGCTCATCATAATGAATACATAAAGGCGTCTTTTGGAGCCCTCGGTGTCCCACCAGAGCTGGGGCATTATTGTGGTGACGGTGCGTCTTTGTTCTTCCCTGTAGACGAGCGAGAGTGAAAGCAATCTGTCCTGTAGCGGAGCTGCATCCAGCAGCCCAGGCCTGATAAGGAGACCCCCTGGCCTCCCCGCTAGTGTCTGGTCCAGCAGGCTTAGCTTCGCCTTTCTAATCCCTTCCAGAGGAGAAAAAAGTGCTTTGATTATTTGCTGACCAATAAAGCCCAAACTGAGAGCGGAGGTGGCGTTTGTTTCGGGGGTTGTAGGGAAGGTGGAGGCCGTGATTGGCACGTTTATTGGACGGCGTTTATCACTTCTGCTGATCTGTCCGACTGCTTAATAATGTCTGCAGGATCAAGTGCAAAGGGTTTGTGCTTTTTGTTCAGCTTTTTTTCATTCCCTTTCTCTTTCTTCTCTTCTATCAGCGTAAAAACAACTACTTAGAGGATGGAGGCGCTCTGAAAGGAGCTAATCTCGCAGTGTGGAGAGGCTCGGTTCAAAGGGCTACAAGGTGCCACTCAGGCTGCAGCGCTACAGCCGCTACAAGCCAGGACACCGGCCACGCTGTCCGGTCCAAATCTTACCCACAAAGGCCTAATTATGGCACACACACTTTCCCTCCAGCCCCACAAACCTCCTGCGTAAACCCTTGACGATGCAAATGAACCACGTAGGTTTGGGTGAGATAGCACCCAGGCTTTAAGCTATGCAAAAATATTCACAATTCCAAGCTAGAGAATGAGGAGAAAAATAATAAGATATGAAAAGTAGGAGAAAAAAATGATTATATTTCGCTTTGCTGGCTGTATATTTAGGCTGTCTGGAGTGTGCTGGGGATTTGTTACCGTCTATCACCTTTTCCTCCCTCCCCTTCCCTGCATCATCTTCCTCTAATTAAAGTGTTTGTTGTCACCCTCAGATCCGGGGTGTGAAATCAAGTTAGCAGTTTATGTAAGAGCCGTGGTGAAAATCAAACACTTTGTTCATCAGAAAGACAGGGACTTCAATCACTCTGAGCTGGGATATATGTTCCCATTGTTGACTTTGCTATCTGCATGCTAAGCCAATTTTCTACTTAAGTCTCCCAGCTTTTAAAAAATGTTATTTGGTTCCCTATGTGGTCTTAATTCTTACCCCTCACTGATAAGCACAGGCGCGGCAGGCCGGGAAAATATAGGCCCAATTATAGAGGACTTTAAATTCCAAATCATTCTTGTGAGAATGGAAAAATAATTTTAATGAAAAAGTAGAGGAGGAGATGTATTCCGAGGTCCGACGGTCCATTTCACAGGCTAACCCGCCCCCCGCTCCCTAAAGAGACACTTCCTGCTGCGCTTCATACTCACACCAAAAGAGCTGATGGGATGCACAGGGAGAGAAAATGAAAAATTACAATGATTGATTCTCTCCCAAGAGTCCTATGATTTCTGCAGATCTTAAAATGTCTACAGCAATCACTAGATGGACCATGCAGCCCACAGGCCTGATGGTGGAGGACCTCCATGAGCTGAATGGCAGCAATGGCACTCAGGTTTATTTACTGGCTTTATGTTATTTATACTAAGACAAACACAGATATTCAGAGACATATTTGGTCTTTTCAGCTGTGTTTACTTAATATTAGCTTGTTAGCTCTCCAACGCTGTCACCACATTTGATTAGAATTTTTGATAAGGTGTAGCTGGCATTATATTCTAATAACGTTATCAGCTGTTTTTGCTGCTCACATTTTAGCATCATAGTCAGGACTTTGCATTCACTGTGGAGAGTCCTGGATCTTCGTGTCCTCTGACCAAATGTGCATTCATCAGGCTTTCGTTCATGTTCTTTAGCATCCTGAAGTTTTGTGCCAAAGAACAAGCACATTTTCTTTTTTTTTCTTTTATCTTGGATACTGTCTATAAATGCAAATGTTTTACAAATGTTTTCACAGAAACTGATAACCTCTCTGCCAAGTTGGAAGCATTCGTTCTTCTGTTTTTCAGAGCTAGACGGTGCAAGTAGTGCACAGGCCATGACGTCATTTCAGCTCTGATTAGCAGTGCTACGGCTCCTTCTACACCTCCTGATTATTGCTACAAATGTGTCCCCACTGATTTTTAGTTGGTCGTCAATCTTATATCTGGTATCCCTTTCCTTATCTTCCTTATCTCTGTAAAGTCTAACAGTTAGATTTTTCAGTTCCTCAGCCACCCCACCCCCCACCCCCCATATTAAGCCATGATACACACATGTAAATACACACAACCCATAGTTTCAATACTGAGAAAGTTCTGCTGTTTGCAGCTCATTATTTATTTATGTTCATGCAGTTAGACTTATTGCAAAACACAGGGGTACTCAATGTTGTTTCCATGATAAAACTCACTGTTACGTTTTTGGTAATTTAACAGCATCAGAAGAAAACCAACAGATATCGTGGTGGGTGATGTTCATGGTCAAGTGCACAACTTGCCATTTTCAATTCAAAACAACCAAGCTGGGTTAATGCACCATGCAAATAAATACTCACTTCACACAATATATTGTGGAAGCATACGAAGGGAAGTATCCAAAATGAGATGAGATGGATGTCCATATTCACCAATTCGTTCAGTAAAATAGCATTCTAAGAGTTGTTAGTTAGCACTGAAGTACAGCTGAGGCTGATGGGATGTTAACTTCTTGGCTCACTAAAGTGATTACACTGTAGTTAATCTTGATGGGAGCGTGAATGTCTGTATAGAAGGAAATCTATTCAAGTTTGGAAATACTTCATTTAAAGAACGCCTATAGTGAAAAACATTACAAGGGATTAATCAATGACTGGAGAGGGACCACAGATGTGAACTACAAGAAAAGTCAGTTTAGATCATCAAAAAAGTCAGAATTTTGGAGCTTTGCATGTCTGTGCAGAATTTTGTCCAGTCTACTCAGTACATGGTGAGACAATATACAGGATAAGTTACTTTCATGTGCTAGTGGTGCCTCAGGACAAGCCAGGGGATCATCACAGGCAGTTAGATGCATCTTCTTGGAGCACTAACATCAATGGTAACCAATCTAATATTTACTGAAATATCTGAATCTGGATTAAAGCGATGAACTGACTGAACAACTCACCCCATAAACTGCTATCCCAACGATGTCACTAGTTTGGAAAACCCTAAAAGTTGTTTAACCAGATGTACGTTTGGGTGGTTCTCCTGGAGACATCAGAAGGACCTCTAAGCTAGAGCCTCTGAGCAATGTAACATTTCATGATTGGAAGTTGGCGGTATCTGTCAAAATTCATTTTCACACAGCGCTGTCACCATGTGGACGCCCTGGAATGACCAGCAGCCAACAGCCACGGAGCATTAATAACCGTCATTATTATTCTGCATGTGTAGGAACAACCAGAGACTTGGACTTATCCCTCTGAAGAACCAACTCAGACATTTCTGAGCCCAACAATACCCACTGCCCAACAAAATAGTAATATAGCGCTATCTCTGATTCCCTTCATCCAGGATGCCATGCACACTGCACATTATTTTCACACGGTGACTTCTGCACTGTTCCTCCATCATGGTGCCAGCGGAGGTTGCTAGGAGATTTGTGATGAAACTCCAAAGCCTCTATTGATATCAGTCAGCAGTGTTATTGTCCAGCTGGGTGAAGGCCTGGCCAGGTGTTGCGTCCCGTGAAGATAAATAAGCCGGCCTGTCGTGGAGAAGACCTCGGCCGGTCCGGAGACTCAGACCCCCGGCCGGCTGCAGCTGCTGCCCAGACACAGGGCCCGGGTTTGGGGGGACAGGTGTGGCCTGATGTGGGCCCGCTGATGTGGGCCCGTGGTGACAGCAACCTGGCAGAGATCTAACCCTGTCGTACCACCTGCACCCCCCGTGCTCCATCACCACTAACCCCAACCCCTCCCTCAAGCCCCTCGGGGGGAAACAGGATCTGGTCCAGAGGGATAACAGAGGAGGAAGAGAATCCAATTTCTTATCCAGCCTGGCAACTGACTTAATTCCATTTTTGGCAGCCAGCGACCAGATTGCTGCTGCTGCTCCACCGCCTGCAGCCTCCCCAAGCCGGGCGAAATGTACAGCAGCCTGTGAGCAGGAAAGGAAGTACAGCAGGGGAAAAGGAAAGGAAAAATGGAGAAATTTTTTCTTACAAGAGTCTTTGGCAAAGGTTCTCAGTAGGTTGCAGAAACCAAAGGAAAAATGGGAGTAGAAAGAATGGAGGCTCACAGAAACAAAGTGATCATAAATTATTAACTAATCAATAAGAAGTTTTGGGCTCTAGTTGTGAAAGATGCCTTAGTTTGATAAATGTTTAAAATGTTAAGAAGCTGTGAGTCATTTCAAATAAATAACATGGAGAAGGTCAATACCAGTAAAATGTGTTTTCCACAAACTGGCAACCCAGAAGTTTTTCTTATTAAGGAATCTTTGACAGAGGAAAGGAAAGCAAGACGGGGTGCGAAGGGTGAATGATCCCAAAAGAGAAACATCTGATGAAAGATGGAAATGAATATTAATAACAGGAATAAACATAACTATTATTAAAAAATATATCCATGACTCAAATTTAAAGACTGAAGACACTCACAACAAATACCAGAATGAGAAAAAGTCATGTGAAAAAGAGTTCTATTTTGAGAAAACAAAAAGTTTCCTCCTATTTCGGAGGACAGCGTGAACAAACTGAAACTGTCTTCAGCTGTTTATTGCATTTAGAAATAGTTCCAGAAAGTGTCATTTTAATTTCTCCTGATTTTGGACATTCGCTTCTTAACTTCTGTGAGACAGGACATAATAAAAAACAAAACAAGGCCACATCATTGATGGAAATCTTGTTTTTAGGTGGATATTCTGCTGTGTCAAATGTAAAGGAAGCTATAAGTCAGCCCTGACTTTAAACAGAGCTGCAGCAGTGCTTGTGTGACCACACTCTCTTCCTGAACTCTTGGAACATTGGGTCTAAAATCGCATATGGAAGTAGTAGCAAGAAAAATGGGCCATGAAAATGCAGAGATAGTGTGGTTGTAGGCCTCCTCAGATAAACCATGTTGTAGCTTACATCCATGTCAGTCCAGAGCTGACCTTTCACTTTTTGCATAGAAAATGTCATAACTTCATTGTTTCATTCTATTATACATTTGTGTGAATTTTTGTCAACACTAATTCTTGTGTTATGGGTGAAAAATGTGATTTGGGAACCAAATCTGATCAGGTTTATTCATGAGTCCAGATATCTTGAAGGCATTGGGCTTATATTGTATTTCTGAGAACTGAACGGACAAACGTACGAAAAAAAGTACGGATAAATGTACAGACATGGGAAGGGGATTGTCAGGAGATGGTTGAAGAATTTTGACGAGAGCCAAAAGTGAACAAGACTGAGACATTTTAACAAAGGTTTAACGGTAATGTTGATGAACAGACTGATGTTTACATGTAGTAGCTCTGTTCTGAATGAACTTTAGTGGATGGACTGTGAAGTTGTCGTAGACTCACAGTTGTGTGTTGATGCTTGAAGGTTATCAGCTGGTTTTAAGGTGCACATGGAATACATTCTTTCACATTATGATCATTTAATTTTATTTGCTACAATTACCTCCTGAAAACAGTCTTTAAAAATGTAATCAGCATTCTTAGCTACATTTAGTCGCTATCAGCTATCTTAGCCTGGTGTTAATTCAGAACAAAACAAGACAAGCGCTCTGCCTAGGCTGCTCAGTCTTTGTATCATTTCCGACAGTCGAACACTCTGGATTCTACCACAAACTATTATTTAGTTGACTCAACTGTTAGCTAACTAAATAGAAAGTTTTCGGTTGTGCGCTATGTCTGGAAGTGACGACGAATGAGATGACTACTGAGCTCTGGAGGAGCTGTTAATGCATGATGAAGAGGAAGAGGAGATCTCTGAAACTGAGGCTCCAGCAGTGAAGAAGAAGGGCGGAAAGAGCAGAGCGAGTCCCCTAAATTGAATAAAAAGGAAAAGTAGACATAGATGAATATGATGAGAACAGGTTCATGGACGAGGATCTCGAAAAAATTTGTGGCAGAAATCTCAGCACCAGAGAATGTGATCGTTTAGTATAGATGTACCCAAAAAAGAACGCGGAGGAGTAATAATGACATCTGATGTAGTTTGCATTTTAGATGTAAATATGTGTGTATTTGTGTTCAGGCTGTTTTTATAAATGTCGAATATCCCATAGTTTGATGTTACAAATGTACAGACTGACTCCCAAACATTTAGAAGCTGCACAATGCCAAGGTGCAAATGTTGGGCAATTTGCATTAACAGTAACAATCTATATGAAGAGCTCAATGTCATTACAGTGACAGAGTACTCTTGGTATGCAAAGTGAATTAACAATCTTGTGCTATGTTTCACTTCCACAAACCTTATGTTGAATATGGTTGCATTACCTGAATTGTGCACAAGTTCTTAAGCTGAAAAAACAAAGCACACGTCATTTCAAGTCAGAACTGCGCAAACTTTGCATTGGAGAAGAAAAAGAAAATGGAACAGAAGAAAATGGAAAAGGCGAGGAAAACTTAAAAGGAAAAGATGAAGGAAGCTGCATGAAAAGTGAAATACAAGGATGGAAACAAAGTAAGGATGAAGTGGAAAGATATGGAGAAGGAAGGAAGGAAGGAAGGAAGGAAGGAAGGAAGGAAGGAAGGAAGGAAGGAAGGAAGGAGACACTTCTTTACTTCTCCCCCATGTCTCTCCCCTCCCTCCCCTCCAACACATGTGAGAGAACAGCAACAGTTCCGGTCCGTTCGTCCTGTAAGAGTCGACTGCTGAGCCGAGCAGATTGAAAAGGAGGAGCTGAGGCCGCAGAGCATGAAAGAGGATAGAAGAAGAAGAAGACAACAGGACAAGAGAGAATAAGAAGAAAGGGGAGAGGAGGAGGAGGGGGATACAAGAAACAAGAGGGGAGGGTCAGTCTTCAAACGACCCCCCTCCTCCCCATCACTTAAGAGACACTTTGGAGGGGGTCAAATTATTAACACTCCTGCGACCACTTTAAAGATGACAAAAGGGAGTATGTGTGGGGGGGCGCTGATGTTTCACCCAGTCGGTCACTCTGCTCTTTAATTAGTCACTGAATTAACCCACCCCCAATACACACACACACACACACACACACACACTCACACACACACACACCGAGGGTTTGAGTGCTTTGGGTTTTTGAAGCTGAAAACAAAATTAATTTTGATTTGAGCTAAAATGATGCTGCTGTTACAGTCCAGTCTTATCGTCTACCAAGTAAAGCCACACATTTTGAAGCCATTATAAAACATCTATGTTTATTTTAAACACTTCTGACGACACTGACTGTACACCCAGTGACATATTAAGGACGGCGTTGAAGTTCTAGGCGGGGTTAAAAAATTCTATTGGTTCTTGTAACACCAGCACATCTTTAAAACTATTTAGTGCACCTGAATATAAGGCACACGCACTAAATTTAAAAAGAAAAAATTTGTACATTTATGGGTCTCACTTGTCTACAAGCTGCAGGTGTCTACGTTGTAACATGAGATAATTGCTCAGAAGGATTGTTTTAACTTTTAAATAAATTCTTTTTTCAGAACAGTGCCTATAACAAGAACAAGCTGCAGGGAAATGAGATGCTTGTAAATCCACTGGAGAGACCGTGTGTGACTTTATTTTCCATGCGGCGTCTGCTCCCAAACTACAGGGGGCAATGCGTTGCAAACACACCTCATATTAAACGAGAGTAGAAGAAGTATTAAACTAGAGTAGAAGTTTGCCATCGTTTACACCACTTACAGCATAGCATTGTACCGAACAGTTGCATTTCAGCACTTAGTTGTAATCACACCATGAATTGTTCATAACCCGGTTGCCATGGTGATAAATGGCTGTATTTCTGAACTTCTGCTGCGAGGAATTGCTGTTGTTCCACAGTTTTCTGTTTCTCTCCGTCCACGTAGCTAGAAAAATTTGGAGGTGCACGACATGGAAATTTTCCACTTGAGGGGCGCAGCTGCTAAAATGACGTAATTTGTCCACACGGAGCTGCACGCACCTCGTGGATTCGGCAAGCATTAAACAAGCTGTTCACGCTGACGACTCCAATGTCTCACTGTCGATTCATTGATGCCAAGCTTACATGCTGCATCTCTCCTTCCTTCTTCGACAGCCAGATCGATTGCCTTTAACTTAAAAGCTGCATCATCTGCATTTCTTCGTGTGTTTTCCATGTTGAAGGTGTGTTCAAAATGACTGATCTGAAGAATTTAGTGTGTTTGATTTAATTCGAACAGTTTCATTGGTCTGTGACGAGGCTAAACGCACTGGCTTCATGAAGCTTGCCTTTAAAAATCTACAAATTAGCCACATCATTGTTCAAGCTGCAGGGTTCAAAGCGTGAGAAGGAAGTAGCAGCTTAAAGTCCGAAAATTAGGGTATATATTACATTATTTGCAAACAAAAACATGAGTAATTCTCAGCTAGATCAGATACGTTGTACTTTTAATTTGCAGCTCAGATTGTCAACTCAAACATTGCAAATAGAAAGCAAATCTGATTGTCAGCGTGACTTTACAACCGATCCAACTTAATGTCTTAAAGGGGAACTTCGTTTTTATTCAACCTGGGGTCTGTTTTCATGTCTTTTCATACATGTGAGTGATGGAGAAATAAATTTTCGACATAGCTCCAGTATTTAGCCAGGCAGGCAGCTTAGCAGCTCAGCTAGCAGCTCAGCTAGTGAAAAGTATGGGACAACTTGCCCCCCCGCGTCAAAGTCCGCCCTAATGCTTTATCCCCCCACACTGACCGGCTCAGATAGTCTCAATGAGTGTCCCACAACATACTAGAGATGAGAAGTGAACGTAAACCTCCACATTACTTGGTGATCGCTCTTTGTTGTGGTCTGTATCCAAATCTCAGGACGCTAGAAAGCAAATCTCGTTCCGAAATCGCGCGATAGGTTTTGGCGCGAGCTATCGCACGATTTCGGAACAAGATTTGCTTTCTAGCATCCTGAGATTTGGATACAGACCACAACAAATAGCGATCGCCAAGTAATGTGGAGGTTTTCGTTCACTTCTCATCTCAACTCTGGCTACTCATTCACACGGCGACAGCAGCTGTCGCATTTGAGAAAAATTCCAATACGGAATTCCCTTTTTAGGTCAACTAAAACGCTGTTTCTGTACAAACAGTAGTCTCATCCTAAAACCGTTGTCGTGTGAACTGGCCCTAACTCTTGTGTCTCCGGTTCCAGTCTCCTCCAGTTGTCTGACAGAACTCAGTGACATATTTTATGCACAGCCTCCTCAGTCCCCAGCAGTCCATTCAACCGCCTAGCCATCCACACATCACACTCCTCTGGACGCCCACGCCAACCACTCACCTGCTGCAGCCTCTCCTGGATTCCCCTCCTGGCTTCACTGCAACACTCTGCAAATGTCATTGCATGAAACAAAACCAGCTTAAAAGGACTGTCAGAGCAGTTGCTGCATTGAATTTTAAAGACACTAATATTGGTCATTAACCACTTTGTGCAGCACCCGTGTTCACTTTATTTACACATGAAACAAGTTCCTCACTGGGGCGACCTGATGTTTGGGTGGTTGGGTTGAACACCACATGGGCACAAATGACTTCAAGCGGTGAGCCATTTCTGAATGTCACCCCCCTGCTCTTTCCCCTCAGCTCCCGCCTCTTAGCTCACTAACTCTAATTATGTAATGAGGGTGAAAATGCCTCCAAAAAAACATTAATATAAAAATGCTGCTTCTGAACCAAAACCATAAACTGTACAACACACCTTCAGCTTTCAAAATTACTGCAGCTTAAAAACTACAAAGACGTGAAATTACAAACATATCGATGTAACTGACATGTTGTAATTAAAGTGTCCTCTGACCCTCTTCAAGTATCATACAATAAGTGCACAAAATGTACATCCAACCTTTAACATATCAACTTTATGAATCAGATTATTAAAAAAACCTGTACAGTAAATGCATTTTAATAAATAATAAATAAACTGAATGTTTCATGTAGCTTCAAATTAAGCAATTAACCCTAGCTGTGTGACTAGAGGTTATTAACTAGAGGTTATTATTATTATTATTATTATTATTATTATTGTTATTTACAGTTTGAAGGTTTTACAGAATGATTTGATTTTGACTCTTCTCTGGTGATAAATTCAGTCTAATCTGACAGTGATGATCAGCTACAAAACAGAAGGAGACACCTAGAGTATTTTAGAACAAAAAGAACATTTCCAAGCAAATGTAGTGAAGAGAAACATAGTCAGATGTAAGATTTCTCTCTGTCTCTCTCAGCAGCAACATTCGCCTGTTGTGAGGTCCAGATGTCGCCACACTTTTCCAAATTGATTCCATTTAACCGAGATCTCATCTAGATTGGCTCTCAGAACTTAATTCTTTGTTCTATAATTTGCTCTTAATCGCCTTTCCCCTCTGCTAATGATAAGGCTGCAGCTCTACTTAGAATAAAGCCCCTCATTGTGAGCCCCTAAAGCTCTTAAATAAATAAGATTAGTGCATATCCCGTGTTACATTTAAGAATAAGACAAGTGCTATCAGATCTGCCGGAGATCCGCATTATCCATATCATCCCTGTGTACTCTTCTTGTCCCATCCATCCATCCATCCATCCATCCATCCATCCATCCATCCATCATTTGGCATGTCATAATGATTTTGTCTTAACAACCGTAACTTGTTATTCAGCTTACTTTGATCTCCTTTACTAATCAGCTGAAGAAAATAGTTTAATCATTTATTTGGCTTCACAGCTGCACCAACATCCACTCCAGTGGCTCGTCTCTTTAACCAGCTCATGATGCTTTCTAATGATCACCATGGTGGCCCAAAAGGCATCTGTGTTAAATGTAAAAACCTAAAGTAGCTTAAATTTGTCATGTTTTAATACTGAAGGGAATCTACAGACAGATAAACCACAAACTGTGGCATGACAAACAAGAAAAGTACTCAGAGAACGCAGTACTTCGGCTTCTGACGGATGAAATCTTGAAAAAATTCATGGTCCTCAGCGGTGGATTTGTAGTAGGATCGCAATCATGATCGTCAGCAGGCAGCTGTGTTCACTTGTTGCCATAATTACAGTGACGTTGTGCCGCTATTTTGCAATGATTTGTCCGTTTTTGAGTAACGCTGCAAACAGACAAACCAACGTCGATCGTCACATAACTCTGTCGCATTCCTTGGTGAAGTAATAAATGTTTTGTCCTGCTGATGGTACAAGAAGAAAGTCTGAGGATCACCAAAGTTTCCAAAGACCATGATAACCATCAGTCCAGGAGTTGTCTCTGCAAACTGTCAACACGTTTATTTCTGCTGTAAAGTTGGACATTTTAATAAGAGGATCTGTAGAGATTGACTCACTTTTGAAACCAGCCTCAAGTGGCCATTCAAAGAACTGCATTTGTGCATTCACTTAACTTTTCAAGATTGAAGGCTGCAGCTTGATCTGTATTTGTTGAGGCAGCAAAATTATTTGTAATGGCATATGTATTCAAATATAACTGGAAATCGGTGCAACAGTCTTATTTCAGGATACTATGGTGTTATGCATATTAGTGTCCATGAATAAAATATTATAATAATTTTGAGCACCAAAATGTAATTTTGGCTTTTGGTTTTTCATGCACTCAGAAATAGACATGTAGATCCATGAACATCATTGAAAATCATTTTAAAATTCATAGTTTCTCCAGTGTGATATCTGATGTCACCTCATAGCTAGAACGTAGACATTTATCAGTCTGGAAACTGTTACAAAATGATAGCTGAGGCTCTGAGACATTATACACAAATGGAGAAACATGGAACAGTGGTGAGCCTTCCTGGGAGAAACCAGCCTACCAAAACTTCTCCAAACGAACCCAGATGAGTATCGAAACAACTGCAGACTTTACTGGCCTCACTAAGGTCCGTCTATATGATTCCACAATAAAGAACACTCTGGAAGAAAATAGCATCCATGGAAGAGTTAAAGGATCACAACACTACTGACCAAAAACAACACGAACATTCATCCAGCATTTGCAAAATATTCTCTGGATGAGCCCAAGACTTTTGAGAAGGCACTCTGTGAACTGATGGGTAAAAGGTGGAACTTTTTGAAAGACATGGATCCATTACATCTGGCATAAAGCTAAGACAGAATTCCACAAGAAGAACATGATAGCAGCAGTGAAACACGGTGGTGGTAGTCGATGGTTGGAGGACCTGGACGACTTGTCATCACTGATGATGAATTCTCCTCTCTATCAGAAAATCCCCCTGGAGAACATCTACCCATCAGTTTATGGCCTAAAACTCAACACAAATGGGATCTACAGTCTGACAATAACCCAAAACACACAAGCAAGTCCACCTCTGAGTGGCTCAAAAGGCACTAAATGAAGGTTCTGGAGTGGCCGAGTCAAAGTCCAGACTTCAGTCCAATTGAGATGCTGTGAAAAGACCTTAAAAGGACAGTTCATGCTCAAAAACCATCTAATGTGGCTGAATTCAAACTATTCTGCAGAGAAGAGTGGACCAGATTTCCTCCCTGGTGATAGAAAAGACTGATCACAAACTATCAAACATTTCAGTGCAGTTGTTGCTGCCAAGAGCAGACCAACTAGTTATTAGATTTAGGAGGGCAACGACTTTTTCATACACTGTATGTTTTCAATAAATCTTCAACAAACTACAGTATAAAAACTGCAGTTTGTGTTTTGTGGGTTATCTCTGTCTAATATTTAATAAACATAAATATTAGTTTGACGATCTGAAACATTTAGGAAATATGAAAAAAATAGAAGAAATCAGGCGAATACTTTTTTCACAGCGCTGTACATAGATCTTCAGCTGAGGGAATGTATTATATCTGCAAACCTGTTGGGCTGTACATTACTAAAACCACTGAACACAGCCATGCAGCTGTGTTGTGTTGTTATGGGAACCTATTAGCATTGATGCAAAGTGATGCAAAAATGCATTAATTTGTCCTCATACTTGGTTGTGACTTGCTGTTAAGTCTGTAAACACAGTTGGTACTGAAGCTAATAGAACACAGACCAGAAAATGATGAGTCTTTGGTATTTCTCACAGAGAATATTCAATCAGTAACATTATTTTTTTCCTCTATGTGAGACCTGATTTAATCACTGTGAACATAGAGGAATGTACAGTATCTGTCTGAAGTCTCAGGCACTACTGATGTGGCCCCATTTATACTGCTGATGCCATGTTTGGAGATTTAGGTTGATCTCAGCTGTTTGCAGCTGAAATGTCTCCCAGTAAAAGCAGTAAAATAACATCCCTGAAGTGTGAAGTGGGTCAGAAGTCTCTCTGGCTGCTGCCTCGCTGCTCTTTCAAACGGCAGTGTTTGTTTACGCTTGGCTAACTTTAATCCCGGGTTGCTTGTGTTGCGCAGGCCTGTCAGTCAAAGCGGTGACAGCAGCACCGAAGGGCACCTCGTACTACCATGCACATGCTCTGACTCGTTACTGGAGCAGCAGAAACAAAGTCAGCCACAAACAAACAGTGAACGTTCTTACTGGGTGAAGCTCAATTAGCAAAACACCTTCAGAGTGATCAGATAACAACGAAGTAGGAAAAACTGCTGCTTGGTGAATCTTTGTTTTGTGTTGGAATGATGTCAGTCACAATGTGAGGATGGAAGATAAATGAGTGTGAGGAGTGTGATGGCCGGAGCAATGTAAACTAGGAAAACACTCAGAGAGCAGCACTCCTCCAAGGCTGTTCATTCCTCCATATGGCATTGTCAGAAATGCAGCATTTGTTTATTTATTAGTTATTGATGATCAGAAATCACAGCAACATAGAATGTGTCCATTTAGTATATTTACCCACAAACAAAATGATTTTGCGCACAGCACAGGTTAAATGTTAGGCATGTATCTGTTATGTACGGATACCAAATCACGTGACCTAAATATGTAGCAGGAATTTATGGGACTCAGAAACACCCCCACAATTTAATCAGTTGTTCCTTGAATCATTTCTGATGGATAAGTCCTGATAAGTCCTCAGTGGTGGATTTGTAGTAGGATCGCAATCAGCTGATGTAGTGTTCACTTGTTGTCATGGTTACAGTGACGCCATGCCATTATCTGGCAATGATACAGAAATCTTTAACAAACCCATGGATCCAGACTATAAGCTGCATCACTACTAAAATCTGATCACTTGGTCCTTGTGTCATTTCTGACCTTCCCTGGAAACCATCCAAATCCATTAGTCCGTTATTGAGTAATGTCGCAGACAGACAGACACCGATCGTCACATATCTCCACCATGTTCCTTGGCAGAGTAAATCTAAACACTTACAGATTAAGCCTGTGTTTCTGCTGATGTATAATTCCACCTCTACCACTGAACAGCTTTTAGAGGCTCAATGAGTCCGAAGATTTTTATCAGGATCTTCTAAGGCTGATCATATCTGGTGTTTGCCGCTTCATATTATTAATATTTTACTACAGAAATATATTGCTGTCACACAAGAAAAAAAACCAAATGATCAGCATTGTAATCAATATTCTTACTATTATAATAAAATGTGTTCACATTATTACAACAAATTCACCTTGTTAGGACAGTAAACTTTCCCATTATCTTTACAACATGAAACTTTGGATCTGTTTTTCTTTTTCTGACGTGGAAACAATGTGTTTGGGTACTTTCCATTAATCGTGCATTAATTAATGTGTGCTCCTGCAGATCGATTCTCATTAAACCTCCATTCTACATCCTGTTGTCTTGGTCTCATCTCAAAGTTGAAATTTGTCTGACATGTAGATGACCTGGATTTACCAAAGACAACCCAACATTTTACAACAAGCCTTCCAAATTACAGGTGGAAATGAGTCATTCACGCATTCCCTTTAGAACCGTACAGGACAACACTACTATTTACTGCATAAACATCTGGTGGGGTGAAGGTTTGGTCAGGTGACTTTCGGATGAAATTGTTGTCTTTGTTAAAATGGTTCTTCACCACCATGGTTGGAAATACCAAACTTTGTTATTAAATGTTTCTAGTCATGACTTAAAACCAAAACAGAGCTGGTTATTAGAACAAAAGATGAATGAAATAACAATCTCTCGTGGTAAACTGATGTTCTGTTGACCCATCCATCCACCCTGACCTCCCCCTCCACACTGCCTGACTCTTGTCAGAATAGAGATGTTTTTCCTTATTCTGTATTCCCATTTAATTTTTATGTAGCTTAATATATTCAGATATCTTCTTTATGTTACATAACATGGAAACACAGAACTTTCTTGGATGACAATCATGTCGGTTGATATGATCATCAGTTTTGTTGTTTCTGAGAAATAATGTTTTGTCTGTGATTCTTCCACAGTGGTCGTGTTTAGACACTACAAAACCCTTGAGTAATCTTTGGCTTTCACCGGCTGTTTGTAGCTCACAGAAGTTTAGAGCTGATGATTGGATGAAGACTGAAGTTTAGTCGCCACCTGTACCTTTTATTAACTTGATAAAATAAAATGTAAATTCAAACCAAATTATTATAATCATGAGCTACATTCCCACCAAAAGTCCCCAGAACTTGCAGGGACAACCAGAGGTCCCCAGGACGTTTAATTCCAGGAGCTAATGTCTGGGAACTTTCCACGGAAGTGGAGGTTCTTTCTGCCCTTTGTTATCTGCTTTTCCACCACAAACTAAAGCAGAAAAGGAAAGAGGATTAGGCAAATCCGTTAGCAGATACATCAAAAAGTGACTGTTTTACTGTGCCGTTTTAGTTTTTGACAACATAAAACAGCCTTTAGGACTTTCTCATTGCAGATCACTGTCTTAAAGTCCTGCAGGAAAACTTTATCTGCATAAATGACACAATTTCTTCTGCATCGCAGTGTTGGTGCACGATGAACAAAAATGTGTTTGCAGTCGCAGGGTGTTAAACATTGTGGATGTACTGCTGGGAAATGTTTCTGACCAATCAAAGGACTTCTGCACAGCAAGCTCCACCCTACAACTTCTACGAGCTAAAACAATCTCCCGACTAGAACAATCTTAATGTACGTCCATTCTTACTCGTAAAGTCGTCTGCCACAACTTTACTTTTGTGATAAATCCACAGTGAGCCAGATTCTACTAAAGAGAGAAGGAAATCACATCAGCGTGTTGCAGTTGTTTTGTTAGAAGTCACAGATCAAACGTAGGAGGCCAGTCCTTCCATTAGTGCTGAAACAGACCTCAGCAGAAACACATTCCTCTCTGCCACTCCAAGACTCGACTTAATGGGGATTCCCTGGAAGGCACTGACTCTCTTTTCTCTTCTTTCTCTCTCTTTCTGCTGCTTCTTTAAGTGTTAATCCTTGGGAAACTTCCACCCGTAGCGGCTTGTTTGAAGCGAGCCAGTGGCTGTCCGCTAAGTACGGCCCCCAGTCATCTGAATCATTAGATTAGGCTTAGGCACGGCCCCGACAAAGAGATTCCCTATCGCCGTTTGTTTCAAGGAGAGGCCTGCTTCAGACGACACGGCCTCAGAAGTAAGAGGCACTTGGAAAGCAAATGCATCAAACGTAGGAACCTGAAAACAAAATGCAGTCCAGTTCGGATTCATGGCACAAACACCAGGTTATAGAAGATCCACAGAATGTAGAGAACCTGAGTAAAGATTTGATGATATTTATTAGTATTATACATCAGCTGGTCCACCTCTCCATATATGTTTTCAACATTACACAAACAGAACAAATCACTGGTTAACATCCTTAAAAAGTGAAGAAAAGGAACACATAAATGTCTGCAGAGGAGACAAATGAAGCTTACATTTTTAAAAAAATTACAAATATGTTCCAATATATCCAGGAAATATGGATTAAAACAAAAACAAACAAAAAGCAGTTTATAGTGGTAAAGCACATGACTGAGATAAATGGAGTGGAACAAACTATAAATGTGTTTGAGTCAAAGCAGCAACTGGAAATCTCAAGAAATAAACAAGTGCATCAATCTGGATTTCAGTATTTCACTTCATGTATTTAGTTACTTTTTACCACTTCTTAAAGAAAGGAGAAAGTGAAAAACATCATGGACTTTTCTGTCAGCTGGGGGTGCTTCCAGATCTGTTCACAAACATGAAATGAAACAGAAAACATGACTCACCTCACAGGATGATTTTTATTCTGTCCGAGCTGAAGTCATTTGTCAGGCATTTAATCATTTCTTTGTTTTACGATCGTATCACTAGATGATTAATCACAGCTTTTACTTTGGTGGTCTGATTATCGGTGCTACATTTGGACCTGGCAGTGTTTAACCCTGTAAAGCCTGACCCATCAAAAATAGTCAGAAAATTCAATTTTTTTGAAGTTGACAAAAAACTATTATTACTACCCCTTTTAACAAAATCTATTTTTTTTGCCACATAATTTTGTTTATGATACATTTTTTTGTATCAAATACGATACATTAGACGTTTTTGGTAACTTTTTGCTAACAACAATCTAAACTCCACTTGCTCCAGTCTACTATTAGCATAGAGTGATCTGACACACTTCATAACAAAAAAAAAGATAAAAGTAAAAGGAAGAGCAGAACAACAAGCTTCAAGAAGCTTTGTCTCCATCTCCCAGTAGGTTCTCACATTGAACATAGGTACTAATCCCACATGCATGGACATGCACTGAAGATGGCATTTCATTCATTAAGTTAACTAAGTAACTAAAGTAGTATGTGTTTGCATTTTCATAGGTATAATGTAGATGACATTACAAAAATAATACATGACAATTCAGGGAAAAAAGCACGTTATAATCCTGGAGTATCAAATATGATACAGACATTTGAACATAGTTTAACTGAAATATAAACAATTAATTACTTTGTAAATATGCATTCACTCAATGCAGAAAATACTTATTTTTAAAAATTTGTAACAATTTGGATGTTATTTTTACCTTTACTTCTTGAATATTAGCAATGATTTTCCTAAAGAACGTGATCACGATTTCATGAGAGTAGCCGTTTTGAAAAGGGGCAAAATACGACTTCAGCTGCCATCAGTGGAGTGATAATCCACAAGGGGACAGAAGGATAAGGATAAGCTTTATTGATCCCACAGTGGGGAAAGTTCACCGTTACAGCGGCTCCAAAGAAAAAGTATAAAAGCATAAAGTCAGCGCAAGAATAAATGAGAAAAAAAAACGCAGTGCAAGAATTGCAGATAACATTCTATACAGATGATATACACGTATCAGGTTACACATAACAGGTTTTGAAGGAAACTATTTGTCGTGTTGATGAGATGGAGGACTCAGAAACTCGTGTATTAAATATTATACAAACGGCTTTACAGGTTAAATGTTCTGCTTACCTGACCCACAATGATTCCCTTTCACTAATTCTGAATGATTAGAGCTCAAAGTTAATTTAGTTTCTTCATTTACACACACACACACACACACACACACACACACACACACACACACACACACACATTCTTCATTTAAATGGCAGCACAATGGTATATTTTACATAAAACGATAATAAATGACTACTTAATATATCATTTTGCCGTTGGTTTACACACTGAAGTAAATCTAACATATTTTATTACACAACCATTAAAAAGTTTAGGGTCACTTAGAAATGTCCTTATTTTTGAAACTAAAGCAGCTTTTTTCAGTGAAGATCACATTAAATGAATGATAAATCCAGTGTAGACATTGTTAATGTGGTGAATGACTATTCTAGCTGGAAACAGCTGGTTTTTAATGGAATTATCCTTTTTTTATCTCAGGGTACAGAGGCTGATTTACATAAGAGATGAAAAAAAACACACAAGTAATATTGAAAAGGTCTTCCGTCCTACGATGAAGGAAAGTGTTGGCTGATCCCGGCATATACAGGCAGTCCACAAATAAAGTATTGGCTGCTTATAGGAAGTCATTTTTTTCTCTTTCAAACTGCTGTAAAGCCAAATATAACAAATCAAGAGGCAGATAATCCTATATTTTTGACTCTTTGTGTAATTTACTACACTGAGATCAGTAAGTACAGGACTGAGGACGTCTAACAACAAAGGGCTGCATGAAAAAATCAAAAATCAAATGCAAAAATATCAGGAAAAGAAGGGGGAGGGTACTTTTTAGAAAACAATGAAGAAATAAAAACAAGGACACATAACTATAGAAACAGAGTGAGTGGAATGATGTACATAAGTTTTATTGGCTTTAATTTCTGAAGATGATTTGTGCTCAGTCTGAACCGGTGAATATAAAATAGGGGCTAATTTGTTTCATACCGACTAGACAACAAGACAAAAGATTGAAGCCGAACAACAAGGAGTTGTTTAGAATGCATATTAGTCAGAAAGATGTTTTTGATGTGGAAATATAAATCCATAATTAAGACAAAAGAAGACTAAGCTTGTTTTTTTTATATATAACATGGTTCATTTGTTGGATTTAAACTAAATAAAAGCTCATCATGGTCTTCATCTAACACCTTAGTGATGGTGTCAGGATCTTTTTACATGTTTTACACTTCCTAATTCCAAAACCAACCAAACAGCCGTCCTCAGGTCTGAAAAATGAGAACAACATAAACTGCAGTTCCTCCAATGTCCACTTGAGTTTGGCTCTAAAAGTGAATCAACCCCCATAGACCGTCATGTTAAAATGTCCAACTTTACAATAGAAATATACATGTTTAAGACAAGAAAAGAGGACTATTTTTGGTCTCCATATATAATTTCCTTGCTCATGACAACTGTAAAGGGTGTGAAGTTTTATCTAACTCTAAATAAATTTGATGAAGGCTGGAAATGGTGCGTTATTAAGGGCATGGACCTGCTTCAGCTCCACTCATCCTCCATCTCTTCACTCATTTTTTGGATTCACCATGAGTTAGGAGCAGTCAGGCATCGGCTTCAAAACTGCCTTTCACGAAACCTACTGGTTGTCCGTCTTTGTCTGCATTTTATGGTAAAAAAAAAAACAAACATCCGGACTATCAGTCACAGTTTCGATTAACATATATTCCATTTGTTTATCTATATACAGCCATGGCCATAAGTTTGGACACAGCATGACTTCCTATGTCTGTTTTGATGTCTATTACAGAACATAACTAATATTTTTTGACAGTACCAGTTTAATTAGTCAACAAATCAACTAGGGATATAATATTATCAATAAATTCCAACAATTGGGACAACTTTGCTCCCAAAACATAATATTAGAAGAAAATAACAAAAAAATGCAGCACTTTCACAACCGAATTTGGTAAGAATAACAAAATGACACTGAACTCTTGATGTTTTTTTTTTAAATATGGAACTTAATATAGTTCTCAGGAGTTGTGTACTGTATTGTAAGTGACAATTTTGTGGTGTTTTCTAAGATTCACAAGCGTCATGGTACTTGTGTCCAAACTTATGGCCATGGATGTATATGTTGTTGTGAATTTATTAGGCATGTTTACAAAATGTTGCTGGTTAAATTATATTTTACTTCAGTGTCAGCATACACAGCATCAACAAACACATTTAAACCAACGCTGTAGTGCATTATAAATGAAAAATGTGTGTGTGTGTGTGTGTGTGTGTGTGTGTGTGTCCATCGTAACAATAGCTATCTGTAAAAAAAATTCCCACGAGAAACACACTGCTGGTTTCAGCTTCCATAATTGGTCAAAACCAAAATGAGTTTTGGTTTTGAGTTTTTTATTTGTCCCATGAAGATCCTGAAAGAGCAAGTGGAGGTGAACGTCCCTAAGAGAAGGAGCTGAGAGTCATCAGAAAGTGCTGCATGCCCTGAGACTGCTTCCAGGCTCACATGCTTTGTAACCTGAAAGTTGGCAGAAGTTTCCAAAACTCCCCAACTTATATTCCGGTGCGGATAAGTTGCTGGAATGTTCACTGAAATCACTTCAAAGAGTCTGCTTTTGTCTCGTGCAGCATCTAATCTTCCCCTTTGAAGACGAATGTCATTGTCTTTCCCGCCGCTGACAGCCCTGATAGGAATATTCATGTTGGTAGGGGAGGAGTGGTGGCGGCGGTGCTGGGTGTGTGTGTCACTAGATTGGCTTCTTAAACAGCCGAGGAGCCATTTTGTGCAGAAGGAGTCCCGGACATGTCAGAGCTGTTGACAGTCTGCGCTCGGGATTAGTGGGCCAGCGGCGAGGCAATCCCTAATCCCTCACTGTATCGTAATCTATTTACCCGCCGTGCTAAAGGGATTTCCATATGAAACTATACACAGAGATGCTGGAGGTATTCAAAATCACAACTCATCATTTGGTTTCTTACTCACTTTTTCTGCACGTTTGTTTTTTTCTCCTTTTGAATTCTACCAACACACAGCAGTAAGTAAAGATCCACCTAAAAACACATCTATGCTGACAAAATGAGCAATGGATAAAAACAGCTAAAACATTCCTTTATGCTATCATTTAAAATTTGTCTGAAAGCACTGTGTAACAAACCCTGCTGGTCAGCTCCTGTCTGGGTCACAGGCGTGCGACTGTTCATTAAAAAATATTGAGGTTTGTAGTAAACAAACACTAAAAGTTTCAAATGATCAGATCAGGATTCACGTGCTTCTTTATGAATGTCTCACTTTTCTTCTCAGTTAGTGTCAGAGTGTTGCAGCCAATAAAGACACAAAAAGCAGCAGAGATAAAGTCAGAAACAATGAGGTTTCAGAGTCGATGGGCATTCATGGAGAAGCTTCTGTTCAAGCCAAATGAAAGGAGTTAAAATCTTGGACATGTACGCAAACACAGCTAAATCATCCATAATATGTTCTGTTAAAGTGGTGTGTGTGACTGTTCAAAGCCTCAGCAGGGTTCACACTGGAACCATATACGTCGCTTACAAACATGAGTGAGAACTGTGACCACACAATATTTAAACTTTCTAAAGAATTGAAACTGAGTGTCACGCATGCGTAAAAATGACATTTTTGGTAATATGAGCGTGAAAATTGGATTAGAAGCATTTAAATGGTTTGAACAAATGGCTAAAAGAAGAAGAGGGATTCATAAATCACGTTGCGCTGGTCACTTTTTGGGTGTATACACTGTAAACCTCCAGCGTGAAAACATTTTCAACCTGCATTCTGTCTAACAGCCAGCAGGAGGCGACTCAAACAGAGATCTGGCTATATTAAAGTCTACTGGAAAATGAGCCTTCTTCTGACATCATTTAACATTTTCCAAATGAGTTTATGGTCTCAACTGCAATTTTCACAATTTAGTTTTACTATGGCATGATGTTCATTTGTAAATGATGCTCATATTCACTTTTGAATATACTAAAAAACCTGGTTGTGTTTCAGGCATTTTCTTTTCAGATAAGCACACGGGCAGCTGTGGACACCCAAAGATGTGTACTTGATGTTACCATATTATCTGTCTAGTCAGTTGGAGCCTGCTTGGAGGATTCCACTGCACATGTGTTATAGGTTGTATGTTCAAATTCCCACATGCACACACTACTGTTGAGCATGCACAGTGTGGTCCATGTAGAGCAGTTATCATGGGGCGATTTGTGCAAGCGCTTGTTTTGGGCAGGGGGGTCCACATGGACTCTTGTAGACTTGGGGAAATGCCAAAAATAATGTAACACTGACCCTAGTTGAGTCTCAGGTACTTTTATTGGGAGAAACATAATGCTGGCCTTAGGGCGGGACTACCTTGTGATTAGCTGATTGCTATCATATAAGCGTGCACACTCTCATCCAGTTCTCCAGTCAGATCCATCGCTCGCTCATGTCTGGTTTTAAAAGACCAACATGGCAACAGTCAGACTCCAAACAAAACAAAGTTTGTGAACAGAAGTCGCATCCCTAATGAAGGTCGGTAAATCTATAAACGTATTATTCAAGTTGTAAATCAACTTGCACTAATGAAAGTCAGACATATTTTGGGTTGTTGGAAATGTTTTTTCGAGATCTTTTATGTTGGAACAAACTGCCAGTGAAGATTAAACTTTCACCAAATGTAGACATCTTTACATCCACGTTAAAAACATTTCTTTTCTCACGCGCCTTTGCATGAAATCTGCACGGTATCTTTTAACTATCTGCAGCTCACTGTAACGCTCTTAATGTTTTATGTGAAGCACTTTGGATTGTCGTGGACTTATATAAATAAACTTGCCTTGCCTTTGTGCATCCTCGACTTTACTGGACACTCAAAAAAGAAACTGTTGTCATTCTGTTGGTTGATTTCTGAGGAAGACGGAGAAGAATAGGATTGAAGCAAATGGTGGGTTGTTACTTAACTACACTCCTGACCTTCATGAGAAAATTTTTCAGTTTTTCCTCTCACCAATGACGTGGACGATGGCCGCAGAGCCTCATTCCACCTCCAGTGACACAGACACAGTCAGCAGAAACTTCCAGACGCCTTTCAATGCTCAGCTCGATCAGCAGGTCCAGGAAGCTGCTTTGTTCACGGCTGCCATCTCCTCTGTGACTCATTCACTCTGAGGCCACAGAGCTCTTCTTCAGAAGCAGCTGAGAGGACACTTTGATGTCCTCTGAAGCGCAGTCATGTCAGGAGAAGTGAGGTGATCCCCTGAGAAGTCAAAGTCTTTTTTTTTTCAGCCGCCTTCTGGAAGACTAAGAAGCCAAAAAGCAGAGTCACTTAGTCACTACAAAGACGAGGAATAAATGTTCACGCCACCGGGGAGAGACTGGCAGGATAATGAGACGTCCCAAACAGCTGTTCAGGGAGGGCTGTCCTTTCTCTAAAATAAGCTTCAGATATTGCCTGAACATGGTCTAAAGATTAGTTTGTCCTAACGTGGTAAATCCCGGCTTGTGTTTGCATGAAGCACCGGTGTGCTTGTAAAGCCCAGCAGGACTCAGAGCGGCAAACACCCGGCCCTGACGCCATGTTTGCTGAAAAGTGTTTGTCCAGCTGCTGGAGGGACGTGGCGAGGATGCAGGACGGCTGTTAATTAAAATCGTGATTCGTCCCTTTTTTGTTTGGATCAAATGACTTGTACATTACTGTCGACACGGCCAAACAAACAGCAGGGATGCCAGTGTACATGTTTGCTAACCTGCCCGGCTGTGAGTCCACCGCTGCAGGGGGGAAGGAGGCCTTTGATTACTGACCTGCTGTTTGGACATTTTCCTCTGGGTGCCAGAGATAACATTTAAACTGAACTCACATCTGGGGAACCTCAACATGTTTTCTACAGCTAATAGTTTCTTCTTTTTTTAAAATAACTTGTTTTGCAAATAAAAAGTCTAGGTAGTTGAACTTAGTTAAAAAAAATCTTGAAAATATAAAATATGTATTGAAATATTCATAGAGTGTCAGTTAGTTTGAACGCCATGCTCTAACTTTAGGGTGATTCTTATAAGTTTGGACCAAAGATCTGGGCTTTAATTTTAAACCTTCATTTATTTTCAGTTGAGTGGGTCAGGCTGTATTCAGATGTAACCTTAGCTATATTTTATTTGTAAAGATCATTATTATAACACACATTGACGTCTTTGGGCTAAAATCCAAGAAGAACATCTGACAAAAGAAGGTGTTAAATCATAGTTCTGATGGCAATCTAATTGAAATATATATTCAAGAAAAGCCCAACAAAACGGCATTCATTTCCATCTTTTTTCATGCATTAGTTGAAATGTTTTCACAAATAATGTCCATGATGATCATAAAAATCATTTAGGAAATCAATGAATTTAAAAGCTTGACATTTTGTGGCCTAGTCTGATGGACTTCTTCCCCACAAAAGTATTCACTTTATAAAGATATGAACCAAAACAGCTGTAAATTCTCATGTTTTGGAAGGTGCGACAAATAATTTTTCAATACACAGATAAGTATTTGGATTTTTGCGTATGTAGTGGGACTTGTTCCTTTAACTGAACAGTGAATTAAACCAATAATGCCCATGATTGTAGTTTTTCGTAGTTTGAGAAGCATTATGACCGCCGGTCTGCTCTTCAACAGTTCACTCAAACCATAAAAACCAAACTGGTAGAAAAAAGTTTAGCATCTGCTCACAGAGGTTAGCAAGCTAACGGCTAACACAACAGCAAGATATAAACACATTACTCAATGACAAAATGTTTCTGTTTTTTGTTGAAGTCCACTAAATCACTGATTTCATCTCTTTATTTTCATGAATTAATTCAATTCAAAGTTTGGCAGAAGGAGAAAAAGCTCTGCAGGTAAATTTGATAATTAGCTATTTTAGCTAACTTTTACTGAGGTAGCTTAGTTGCTAGCGGGATTATAATTTTGCACCATTTATTCGTCCCACTGACTTATATCTGTGTGTGTGGATTCTTATCTTTATAGTCAGAGAGTATGAGAGGTTCAGTAAAGAGAATATGAGACATAGTTAAGAAGCTACGACAGCTTCCTCTGTTTTGGACTGCCTGGCTTTCTTTTCCTCAAACATCAACACGACCAAGACACATCGCTGTTATGTGTGTCAAAGTTCATGAACATTAAACTAAACTTGTCTAAAAAGGATTTTCTGCAAAGTTTCATAACATTTCTGTGAGAAGAACAACAACAATACTTAATTTTTAACAGAAAATATAGCAAATACTTATTCCTGCTGTCTCTTGTGTGTCACATCTTTAGCTCAGAACTTGTGAAAATAATCAATAACGATCAAACAGTCGTTATTGTGGCTCTATCTTCACCTTTAAACCAGTAAAACCAGTTCAATATAATTAGTTTTTAAGCTGCTGTTGACAGGCCAACACTCTCCTCAGGTCATCTGAAATCACAAATGTTTCATCGGACTGCTCATGTTTTAACAAGACTTTATTATAAAGACACGAATGTACATCTTTCAAATTTCAATGGAATACTGACATTGCGTGTCTAATTCACATTTTTATTTTATTTCCTCCGCAAACAACAAATAGCAAAATCTTTCACCTTATAAACAAGTGCCGCAATTCAGTCTCCAAAATACAACACCCACAGGCTGGACGATGAGTTTCTGAACAAGATTCAAGCCGGAAATCAAATAGAAGTGAACACCAGCAACCTGAAAATCATAGCAGCATCCTGTGTTTGAAAAAAAAGTCAGCTCAAGAGTCTAATAACTGATTATTTCATCTTGTTTCTGTCAAAGTTGATGTTTTTATCTTATGAAGAATAATCACTGAGGCGATCCCAGACGTTCCAGTGAGCTTTACTATGAAAGGCCTTCAGAAGTTGTAAATGGGTCAGCTTCTCTTGAGTTCTGGAGTAGAAAAATAATCCTGGATGAGTGGTTCCACTGATAACCAGAGCTGAGCTGGAGGCCTGCTGCTCAGGCTTCACATGTCTGTGCGTCGTTTCAGTTCATTCACAAATAGTTATTTTTTTAAAAAAAAAACAAACGTCTCTACTATTAGTTTAAAGGATCTTCAAAAATAAACCACCAACAACAAAAAGAATACTTCTTTAAAAGCAGAGAAGAAGAGAAACACAGGAAGTCACAGCACTGGGAAACGCCATGAGGCCTGATCTTTGTAGTCCAAACAGTCGGAGGGGTTGAAGTTGAGTTTCCAGGCCGAAGCCGCCGCCGTCTGCTCTTTGTAATCCAGACAGTCTGTGGAGTTGAAGGCGAGGCCGGGAGCGCTGTACGCCTGGTGGTGGTGGGGTGGGTGGTGGTGGTGGTGGTGGTGGTGGCCTGACGTCTGGCCGATGTGGTGGTGCGGGTGTCCCGACATAGAGCTGCCAGTCATGGGGCTGAGCTGGTGCGGGTGGTGTGGGTGGTGGTGGGAGTGCATGGGTGCCAGGTATGAGCCGCACTCCACCCCGCCAAAGTAAGAGCCTGACGCTGAGGCCGGGTAGCCCTGGCTGTAGGCTGCTGCCGTCTGGCTGTAGGACACCGGGTAGGAGGGGGTGCCTCCGGTGGCCGAGGAGGACACGGAGCGCTGCATGCAGGAGGCGCTGGTGGGGGCGGCCGGGTCGGGCAGAGCGGCCGGAGCCGGGGCCGGGGAGATGGGAGCCGGGCTCCAGATGGACGACACCGGAGCAGTGACGGAGGTAGAGGTGCTGATCAGACCAGATCCACTGAGACCAGAGGACACGGAGGAGGAGGAGGAGGATGAAGAGGAAGAGGTGGAGGAGGAGGAGCTGGACACCACCGGTGGGGTGAACTGACCGCTGCTCTCTGAACCGGTGCTCTCTCTGGTTGGAGACGACTTCTTCTTCATTGGCTTCACCTTGGCGCTGTTGCTGCTCTGCTGCTGCTGCCGACATTTGGCCCGTCTGTTCTTAAACCAGACCTGAGGAAGGAGGAGACGTCCAAAGGTCATCATCACACCTCGACAGGGTGAGAGATAGAAAAACAAAGAACACCGTAAAGCCTGGCCAAAGTAGCAGAAACTGAACCCCCTCTGCTGTTATTTATGAAGTTCCCTCTCACATGACCACACTGAGAAGCTCTGACCTCTGACCTCTGCTCCAGCGTCTGCTGCGACCAGCACCAAATTAAAGAATACTTAATACACATATGCTCCTATGATGCAGGTCATATTTCAGCAGAACATTAAAAAAAGTCTGAAGGATAAAAAAACATCAAACCTATTCTCTGACTTGACTTCCTGCATGTACTTTTGGTTTTCGTGCTCACTTCTGCCCCCCCCCCCCATTACATTAAGTGGTGCTTTTAGAAAAAATGTCATTAAATTCTACAGAGCCTCTGTTAATTCACAGACTTTGTTAAGAACAGTCTTCATGGGAGCTATTTATTCAGTGGATTCTGTTCCCACTGCTCTCTGACGCCTTCAAACATGCAACCTCAAACCTGGACCAAAACTAAGACAAGACTTTTAACTATGTGGTTTTGTTTTTGCTTTTGAAATCTCTAATTCATTTTTATTTCTGCCGTGAGGACGGATGAGTGGATGAAGGTACAGAGACACTGACTGTTCAGTAACTTTACTGTAATGTGGTGATCATTACAAAATAAAAATGACACAGTGACATATTTATCTGAGTAAATGAGTCATGTAAATTAACTTATTTAAGGAAAAGTGAATGTTAAGATGTTTGAACGAAAATGCTAATTCAACTGGAGTGTTTTTTTTAAAGTAAAATAAGCATAAAATTCTAACAAATAAAATGACAATAATTTAAGTTTTTTCTGAATAATTTTCAAACTTTATAAAATTGAATTTTCTAGACCTAGAAAAGTTTGTTGCTTCAATGAGTAACCACAGAAATAAGAACTTAGACTGATACACAGTAACCAAAACACAAAGAACTATGGCTGCATTTCCATACTAATAACAAATAAAAGCACTCTTAATAGTAAATTTAATTGATGCTTGTTGTTTTGAACATGGACATGAACTGCATTAATGGCCACGAAAATCTACATAGAAGCTTAAAAAAGGTCAAATATTTCCCCATATCACTAATGCTCGTCATGTGTAACTGACTGGGAGTAGTAAAAGGAATGAAATGCTTCCTCAGACCTGCTAGCTGGGCCTGCAGGTGAACAGTGAAGGCTGTTTCCTGTCAGCAGCGGCAGCAGAAAGCGGAGAGGCAGCAGCCATAACAGCAGCTTTAAGCCCAGCAGAGGGCCGCTAAAGCCGGCAGCGGAAAACCTCTCAGAGAGCTTTCTAAAGACACCTCACCACATCAAAAGCTGCTCCTTTCCTCCGCCAGAGCCCAGCCAAATTCTCCCCTTTCATCAAAGACTTGTCTCTACTTGATCAATAAGAGCGGAACATTTTTGACTCACATTGAAGCCAATCATGCGGAGGCCTGAGGTGAAAGAGGCTCCGAAGGTTCACATGTAAAAACAGCGGCGGCGCTTTGCTTAGGAGATGCAGGAAATAACAGTAAAATATCAAACTTAGCCCAGAGAAAACCCTGAGTGTGACTTCCACAAAATGTCTTTAAAAAATCTGGCTCCTTTCCCCGCAGTGTGTGTTTGCTTTTTTGCTCTCAGGAAATCACTCAAACAGATGCAGGTATTTGGTTAAATTCAGCTTTTCATTCTTCCAAATAAAATAAAGCCCAAAGCATTGAAAAGCCGCGGTCTTTGTGAATGCTGACCTGCACTCTGGACTCCGGCAGGTTGATTTTCAGCGCCACCTCCTCCCTCATGAAGATGTCCGGGTAGCGCGTCTTGGCGAACAGCGACTCCAGAATGTCCAGCTGCGTCCGGGTGAAGGTGGTCCGCTCCCGGCGCTGCTTCCGCGGGTTGGCTGCCACAACGAAAAGAAAAGGATAAAAAATATATATATATACATAAATACAATCATCAGTTACACTGTCTAAAACTGTTAGATGTTGTTTTAAAATCCCCTCTAAAGTTACAAACTGAATCCAAGCACGTGGCCGCGCGCCCTTCAGTCCGCAGCTCTGTGCGTAAAAGAGGTTTTCGGTAAATTCTCTGCTTCGTTCGTGCCGTATCTTTATTACCACCTTTACCTTTTTGTATTTATAGTTTCCACATGCAGAAGTCTAGTTTTCCATCTATTGATTTCCCCCCCTAGCTTCCATTATTCCAGATAAGGGAGCTTTTTTTTAAATCCAGGACAAAGTGTGTGAGAAATTTCAGATTAAAGCAGCAGAAGTTCTGTTAAAAACAGCAACAACTGACTCCACCCGAAATGCGCCACAAACACAGCGTCACAGTTAAACTTGAGTAAGTCTCCTTTTTTTTTAAAACCAAACTGATGGAAGCAGGCTGGAGTAAAGTTAAACTCTTTACCAGCTTTTACAAGTTTAAAGTGGCTTCAAGAGTTTAACATCATTTCTTTCGATAGGAACGTGGACTTAAACCTGTCAATCAGACTACAGAAATATTACAGAATGCAGCTGCAGTTTGTAAAATAATAATAAAAATAAATTTAAAAAGACCCATCACAGCATGGCTTCATTATGAAAACAGCCTGCGTTTATTTCATAAAAGGAAGAAGTTTCGACCCAAGCCTTTCCTTTCACTGCTGTGTGCCAACGTTATTTTGTGTTTGCATTTTGCGCTCTTTGGCTGCTGTGTGTTATTTTGTGGTTGCATTTTGCGCTCTTTGGCTGCTGTGTGTTATTTTGTGGTCGCATTTTGCGCTCTTTGGCTGCTGTGTGTTATTTTGTGTTTGCATTTTGCGCTCTTTGGCTGCTGTGTGTTATTTTGTGTTTGCATTTTGCGCTTTTTGGCTGCTGAGTGTTATTTTGTGGTCGCATTTTGCGCTCTTTGGCTGCTGTGTGTTATTTTGTGGTCGCATTTTGCGCTCTTTGGCTGCTGTGTGTTATTTTGTGTTTGCATTTTGCGTTCTTTGGCTGCTGTGTGTTGTTTTGTGGTCGCATTTTGCGCTCTTTGGCTGCGGCTGTCCGCTGCTGCGTACCTGGGTAACCCACGGACGGGTGCAGCAGGTCCATGGCGGCTCCGCTCAGGCCCAGTCCGTTCATCCCGTACGGGCTCTGTTTGAGATAAGCCATCATGCTAGAGGCTCGGAGTGGAGACCGGAGTCTGGAAGGACAGGTGCGGGTCCCGGTGCTCTGGAGGAGACAGATGCGCCGAAATGAGTAAAGAAAAGAAACGCACCGAAAATAGACAAAGTTCTGAAAGCGCAACCAAAAAAAAAAAAAGGAAAAGAAAAGAAAAAAAGTTTTTTTTATGCAAATAAACCTGCAAAACATCAAATAATCTTTACTGAACCTGCATGGTCACAGACTAACCGGTAAAGCTCTAATCCTGCAAACCATTTCTCTTATAAAACACGGAAAACACACCGTTACGCAATCACACCATTTCAGTTATTTTAATGAGATTTTTTCAGATAAACTCCATTTAAAATCCTAAATCTTTTCACAATATAATGAATGCATTTAGCAACAATCATTTTTCAATATTAGAAAAAAGGCAGAACGTCAAATAACACAAAGATGAGAAGTTTAAGATCCATTCTACACGTTTAGCTGGATGGAAAACTGCTAACATGTAAATAAAAGAGAACGGAGAGGCTGAGAGGAAATTCAGCAGGAGGATGGGAACTTTTTTTTTTTTTTTGCTATTTCTTCAACCTTCCGGCAGCTAAATTCATGTGTGAGAGCAGGCCTGTGTTTTCTGTGACTTTGGTGAGTGTGAGCAGAAGAATTAAAGGTGGAAACTGTCACCGGTTCAGTCTGATCTGACGGGATTAAAAACAAAAAACAAGGTGGCCAAACGTGAGGCTGCAGTCCCACAGCAGCTCTGCTATCTCCCACATCTTCATTGAGCTTTCCTTAATTCAGCAGCTCACACTTAAAGCGACCTGTGGAGCTGAAATTAAAGCCACTCCACACTTTTCTCACCTCCTCGTATCTCTGCTGGAATGCGCGTTTCCACAGTTGATTATTCATTCACAGAGAAGCAGATTTTATTTCATTAATTTTATTCTGAATTAATGATGATAGTTTATTCGTATTATTTTTTATTTGGGGTTTTATTTTCTCATGATTTCCCAGGTCAAGTATTTAGGACAGCTGTATTTATTTTCCCTTGGTGACTTCTAGGTTAAATTAGGATGTTTTATATCACATTACAGAGCTTCTAATATGAGAGAAACTAAACAAACACATTATTTTTGGGCAAGACAAAGTGTTAACAGAAACAAGAGAAGAATAAATACATTTAAATAAAAAACAAAACAGAGACATCCAGGGAGCATTTCTCAGCCGGTAATCTCCTGCATGTTTGATGATGTTTTCCAGCTTTATTAAACTGTTAACAGTTAGTGGAAAACAACATATTTAGAGAAGAATTGGCTTTTAGCAGCTAAAGGGTCAGATCAGCTGTCCTCCACGGATCTGAGCAGAGGCTCCTAACGCCTGACTTATTTCCATAACCACAGGAATCACGCAATGCAAATGCCGCAAAACTGTGTGCAAATGAAGTCTATTGCAATTCAGATTAGATCTGCAGGACGACAGTTAGCAGAGCTCCTTATCAGAGGAGGAACCTGGACAGAAGCTGCGGCTGAACTCTGCTCCTGGAGCTCCAAACATCACGTCCACACACACGGCGAGAGTTTCAGCTGTAAAACGGAGTTCATTACTCTTATTTTTGAATTATTGGTGGGGCCAAACCGATGTGAAAATGATTTATTTTAAAATTCTATTTCGCCTTACACAGAATGCTGCCTTCAGAGAAACTAAATCACAGAAAATAATCGCAAATAAATTTTGACAAGACAGTCAAATATCAGAAAAACAGACGCTAAAGCGGATAAACAGACTGCATGAATGGAATAAAGCCTCACCTTCTTCTGGCTCCTTATTTAAAATTCCTGTTAAACGTCAAACAAATGAGATCCAGAGTTTGAGGGGAAATATCCACATGGAGGAAACTTTCTGCTGATGTCTGGCAGACGGAAAGCAGCTCCGCTTGTTCCTGGCTGAAGCTACAAAAACAACATTTCAGGGCAGAAAAGTGAAAACGGGCCGCGGCTCCTCGGCTCTCCGGCGCCGCTGACGGATGGAGATTGATTCTGGTCTCCGAGGCCCTTGGCTCTAAGAGTGGAGGAAGCAGGAGGCTCCGAGGCCCGACGGCCAATCACGGTGCTCTGCTGCTGTACTGGCGACGCGGCGGGCCAATCAGAATGCGAGATTGACGCGTGAACACCCGCCCCCTTTCCGACGGAACGCAGAGCCACGTGATGCGAGTGAAAAGTTTGGATCAGAAAGTTGGAGGAGTGAAACTAATGCAGGGAGGCAGGAGTTAAATAAAATTCAGGACGAAATAGTCAAATTAGAGCCCGATTATCGGCGAATAATGTTTAAACAATTTATTAACGTCCTCTGTATTTAGGAGCGGAAAGAAACACATGACAACGTGGAGCGTTTTTATTTTCTCTGCTAGACTACATTAATAAAGCTACAAATTAGCTTCAAAATGTAGGCTTAAAATGGAAAACTCTAGACATCTAAAACTGTTTGTGACACATTCATGCTTTCGGTAAGAAATTACAAAATACACATTTTCAGTTGCAGGAACTTTCCAGCTAGCTGAAAACATTAATGATATATTTTTTTTTACTCTTTATTTTCCTGCATTAATATTCAGCTTAATTTAAACTTCAGTAATATGGAAAGCATTTTTTTAAAATCCCTGGTTGACATAAAACAACCTCAGTGAGCTGATTCTGTTTAGGAAATATATTAAAAACAGAAACCCTGCTGTAAATAAACTTATTTGGCATAAAAAAACAACAAGAGAGCAGCTGATAAAGCAGAACTGCTGCTGTCATGAATTATTGGACGTAAAAAGCCTTGAATTAAGATCAAAACATTGATTCTAGCCGTGGAATATAATTAATACAGTAAATGCATATTTAAAAATAACATTCAGGGCTGTTGAAGAAAATGTGTTCCAGAAAATAAAAAGTAGAAGAAAATATATCAGCAAACATAAAACAAATGAAGCAATTCATAAGTAAGCTAATGGATTCCTTGTCTTTAATCATGACTTAAAATCATATCCAGGACCTGCCAGCTGGGAAATTTAGCCTGGTGGCCCCTGAGGCCCTAAAAGAATCATAGAACAAAAGAGGGGAAAAATAGCATGTTGTTAAGAGAAATTAATACGAATAAGTGGGGAATCTTTGTTGTCTCATTTGGGCTTAAATTGGCTGCAGTTGACAGCAACAAAGCCAGCGACTGATCACAAGTATCAAGATATCAAATGGACGGAGTCATTGTTGTTGTGAGGGCTTTTTGGGGGTCTAATCCCAAATTGCAGGAGTATTTTCTTAATACTAAGCCCGTAAATCCAGGGATCAGGCAGGCTGAAGAGGTGTGTGTGTGTGTGTGTGTGTGTGTGTGTGTGTGTGTGTGTGTGTGTGTGTGGGAGCTGGTGGGGGTGAAGTTTGGAGAGGCTTCTCGTCTGTGTTGTTGGCGCTTATTAAGAGCATGATGCATAAAATCCCAGGTTGTCAGAAAAGTATGCAGGAGGCTGCTGCACGTTCATTCACCAGCTGACAGAAAAGCAGACGGGAGCCGGCGTTCAGACACAGAACAGGGCAGAGAAAACCAGCTGACAGCAGTGAGTGTGACTGCAGGAAAAGTGGTGGAAATGCATGGAGCAGGACGAGCAGAAAGAGCTGCTCCTGTCTGCTGGGGAACAACAGGAAGGAAGGTAGGAAAAACTACACGTGGCTGTTTCCTGAGTGAACTCCTAATTGTTTGTCGTTAGAAAGGGCAAAATTGTTCTCAAATGTGCCAAAACTATCAGCCTAATGCTTTAGATGATGTAAGATCAATTTTTTTATTCCCTTAGGGTGTGTTTCATGGCATTCTGCAGAAAAAAGGAAAGTGCTGCTGTTACTGAAACACTTAGACTGTTGATGGGATTTCTTGTTTTATGGAAGGTGTGTTGGTGAATTTTTTTATTTATTTATGAATTGGGAGCATGCAATAAGTGCAAACAAATGTGCGTTTTTTGTCTTGTTTTTATGACAAACAGTGGGGTTTTGTTGAACAGAAATTGACACGTGTGTGTTTCCAGAGGCCCAGACTGGATCGGCAACTTCTGAAATTGTTTCAAAAAATCCAAGTTGTCTTTTAGCTGCAGTCAGAGGTTGTCAGTGTGAATGAAGGCAAAAGGATCATTTTTATTTCCTGTGACATTAGAAGTGACAGATCAGTGACGTAGAGGCTGATTATGTAATGTCTCCTCACCACGTTTACTGTAATTTAAAACGGCACAGCTCCACTAAAGGCGAACACAGTGATCATTTCTAAAGGGAACTATAGATATAATTTGAAAATTGACTGAAAAAAAGTCATTTGTGGTTCTTACTTCTAAAGGTTGTCAAAGTTTTAGATTTTAGAGATGAACAAACCTCCTGTCAGTAAGCATGGGAACATGAATAAATGTCAAAATGTGAATATCTTTGCTAAAAATGATCTCATAAATGGCATTACAGTTGAGAAAATTCACTCAGAATGTATGTGACAGAGTAAGAAATACACAGTGTAATTTATTGCCCCTACAGCAGACAGTTCCTGTGACAAAATTAGGAACTTTAACAACAAAAGAAATGCCATCAAAATGTGAGCAAAGAGAAGCAGTAATGCAGGAAGTCATCGCCCCGCTGAGCCTTTAAGGTGGAGCTCCACAGAACGCCTCTGCTCTCAGGCTGGAGGAGGGATTCCCTTCTGGATTGTTTTGGCTAATTGTGATTGAAGCTGTCAGCCAGCAAATTACAATTAAAGATTTACCATCCAGAGTCATTTTCACAGATAAATGTCCAACACAAGGCAGATTTTTTTCCCCTCTCAGTGCCAACAGCTCGTGGAGATCGCAGGGAGTTGTGGGTAATGCTACCTGTGCCACTGAGCCCTTTAGAAGGGAGGTTGAAGTTTTCAGGTTTTATGTGCTTTATGTTATTAGAATGATACTGCTGCTATGCCGCTCATCTAAATCACATCACATTTGGCTTCTTGTAAGCCTCGCTGGCAGACACACTGGTCCATACTGGTTTTTCCAGTTTTGTGCTGCCTGCACTCAAACACAAAATCCCAAAATACATCACCGCTCTAAAGTTTGGGGTTTCCATGAGGACTCCCACTTCTATCCATGTGCTAACATAACTGCACAAGGGTTTTCTAATCATCAATGAGCCTTTCAGCACCATTAGCTAACACAATTTCCAGCTCTCATTTACCTTATTAACCATGTCTAGACTGTATCTATCATTCATTTAATGTTATCTTTATTGTAGAAAAAATACTTTTCTTTCACAAATGAGGATATTTCCAAGTGAGCCCAAGTTTTTGAGTGGTAGTGTATCATTTATCTAAGTGAGAGACAGCTGTTAAAACATATCATGAACAGATGGATGCCCAAATTACAGAAAAAATATCGTCTCAGAGTAAATATAACATGATGGAATATATTTCAATTAAAGTCTAATGTCTGCATAGAATGATGCAAGTTTCAAAATACAATTCAATGATTTTTATTTTTGCTTGTTTCCTTTTCAAAATCATAAGAATCATTTTTTGAAAAGGCTTTGGTAAATTTATATTGTCTGATTTCACCTCAGAAAGAAACAATTTTAGATCCTAAACCAAAGAGCAGCACACATTTCTGTCAGACTGCTGCTTCCTTCTGGATAAGCATGCACAGAGAATACATTTTTACAGCCTGTGGACATAGAAAATAACCATAAAATCTCTCTGTGCACTGACATCTACCAAGTGGAGAGTGAGTCACTTGACCCGGCTGCTTTTACCTTCTCAGTAATAATGAACTTTGCTCGGTGGAGCAGACGGAGGCTAACGGAGCAGAATGCAGCAGTTTACTGACTGTCATCTCACCTGGCTGCTGCATGAGAGGAAAACAGCTTCAACACAAAGCAGAGCGCCAGTCAGACAAGCAGGAAGAGGCACAAAACGTGGCACCACAACAAAGAACAACAAATTCTATCACAAAATATCCTCAAATTCAAGGAAGGAAAAGAAGGAGACGAGTTTTTCAGGGAAGCTCAGAAATGATACAAGGACCAAATGATTAGATTTTGGCAGTGAAATTACCACAACAAGATGCAAAATCAACACATAAAAAATGTAAAATCACCACAAAAAGGTGTAAAATTATCACAAAAAGACATAAAATCAACACAAAAAGATGCAGAATTACCACAAAAAGATGCAAAATCAACACAAAAGATGCAAAATCAACACATAAAGACATAAAGTCAACACAAAAACACATAAAATCAAGACGTAATGAAAAATCAAAACAAAAATTAAAAAAATCAACACATAAAGACATAAAGTCAACACAAAAACACAAAATCAAGACGTAATGAAAAATCAAAACAAAAATTTAAAAAATCAAAACAAAAAGACATAAAATCAACACAAAAAGATGCAAAATTACTACAAACAGATGCAAAATCAACACAAAAGATGCAAAATCAACACAAAAAATGCAAAATCAGCACAAAAAGGTGTAAAATCATCACAAAAAGACATAAAATCAACACAAAAAATCCAAAATCAGCACAAAAAGACATAAAATCAAAACAAAAAGATACAAAACCAACACAAAAATGTAAAATCACCACAAAAAGATATAAAATCACCACAAAAAGATGCAAAATCAACACATAAAGACATAAAGTCAACACAAAAACACATAAAATCAAGATGTAATGAAGAATCAAAACAAAAATTAAAAAAATCAACACATAAAGACATAAAGTCAACACAAAAACATAGAAAATCAACATAAAAACACATAAAGTCAACACAAAAAGATGCAAAATGTGAATATACTGTTTAACAACAAACTCAACATGGACATTGCTACTCTGCCACGGAATGTGCTGGAGTTCTGTGACAATGTCTGTCTGCTTGTCCGTCTGTCTGTCAGTTTGTGTGCAACATTACTCAAAAACTGAAAAACGGATTTGGATGAAATTTTCAGTGAAGCTCAGAAATGACTGAAGGACCAGGTGAATAGATTTTGACTGTCATGTGCCTTATAGTCTGGATCCACAGATTTGTCAAAGATTTCTGCATCATTGTCAGATAGCGGCATGATGTGACTGTAACTATCAATCAACCAGTCAAAGTTTATTTCTAAAGCCCTTTACAACAGCCCAAAGGGTGGCCAGAGTGCTTCACAGTGAAAAACAAGAAAATAACTTAAAAAAAATACAGCAACTTAAAACAGGACAGACACTCACACCTATGGGCAGATTCAGAATAATCAATCAAAGTCAGTGTATCTTCTAGCTGCAAGGCAAAAGTGCTAACCACCATGCCACTGTGCAGCCTATGAAATATACAATAAAACAATAAAATAAAACGCAATAAAGCAGCACTAAAATATAATGTGTAAAAGAAACAAAAGCAATAAATTGTCACCGTGCTGCTAGGTATGAAAAGCCCCTTTAAACAGGAAGGTTCTGAGTTTTGATTTAAAAAGACCTACGTCAGTGATGGTAACCATGACAACAAGGGAACACTACATCAGCTGCCTGGTGACCATCACATGATTACGATCCTACTAACAATCCACCGCCGCAGACTTATCGTGACTTATCTGTTGGAAATGATACATGAACAAGTGATTAAACTGTGGGGGTGTTTCTGAGTCCCATCAATTCCCACCACCTGCTATATATTTAGGTCACATGATTCAGCATCCGTACATAATATCAAATGATTTCCATGGGCCACTTTAAAAACTTTAAAGCTTTATCTTCATGATGTAATCTAGAGGAGGAAGAATCTATCTGTTTATCAATCTGTCAGACATTATAACACTAAAATGTCAGAGTTACTGTCTAACTTCAGCTGTAAAAAAGCTCGAATCAACTTAACATCAGTTTATCAGGCATGCAGCATAGAAGTTCACGTAGCACTTTGTGTTTCATTCAGGCTTTACACTCACTGACTCGTTTGCAGTTGTGTAACATTATTTTATCAGTGTTACGTTATTAGTGTCTTATTACTGTATGTTCACTGGCAAACTGAACTGTAACTCTGACGTTCTTTTTGGACAGTAGAAGCTTTTTCCTGATAGAATTAAACCATAGAACGAATGCCTCAAACACTTCAATGAAAGGGCATACAAAGTGTTCTCCTGCACACACCTGAAGATAAACGATGTTGGCTTGTTGGCCTTTACTCTGCTATATTTGCTCTCTCCTAAAGAAACTCTCCACAGTGTAAAAAGTGAAGTGCTCTCTTCTCTGATTGGTTGAATCTTGCTGTAAAGTCACAGATTATACTCAGCTTGTACCTTCATTCACCCACAGTTGAAAATGTCTGAACTGAACCTGCTGTGTGAAGCTCTGTCAGCTTGTACGTCAGCCGTGACAGCCGTCGCACCGACAGACACCTGAGCAGAAGCAGAAAATGAGGAAAACGACTCATTATTCAAGTACAGTACAGACAGCAGAGAGTCCTGACAGAGACGCAGTGAAGAGCTCTGAGAGAGGAGCATGTAGCTGTCAATCACAGGCCCGAGGCCCCGCCCCTCTCATTAAGAAGGCAAACAATGAGGGAGGAGGGGGAGGAGGGGTGAGGATGAGGAGGGAGAAATCAGACACCAGAGCCACGAAACCAACTGACCCCATCCAGTACCCATCACCCCCCGACACACAGAGGGATGTGTGTGTGTGTGTGTGTGTGTGTGTGTGTGTGTGTGTGATGGGGGGGGGTGGACTTCCAATCCTTTTAGGATTATGCCCCCCTCTTCTCCTCTCTCTGCTCTGTTCTTCACTCTTTCACTCTGCTGCCCCTCGGGCAATCACCTTAAAACTTGCATGGCCGGCGCTCATTCAGATATCTCTAACAATGCGTAGCAGTGGTAACCATGTGAGCGCTGGCAGGGCTCGCAGGAATGCACAGATTCAGTTCCCCGTCAGCCTCCTTTAAAAAAAAAAAAAAAAGCAGGGAAATATTGAGGGCGATAAAGCATTTCCCAGATGTCTTAAAGCACAGTTACAGAAAAGCATAAAAAAAACATGATTTCAGAGCAGAGCACACGCCATCGTCGGTTGGCTCCGTGTATGAACGTTAGAGTTTCAGCTTTGAGGTGACAGTTTTCTGAACTTACAGGGAAAAAGAAGTGGAGTGATGCACGATTTTAAATAACCCTCCCAGGTTTCCCACAGTCCAAATCAGATCCACTTTTATTTCATTTAGTTTGATTGATTTCATCACTTTGATCGTTACCTGCTGGTAGCTGAACAAGAGAAAGAACAATATTCCACTAAAGGTAAAACAGTCCTGCTGTATAAAAACTAGCAAACAGCATGAGGTCAAAATGCTGCCTTCTGACAAATCAGTGAATGTGGACAGCCTGACATCAGTCATCTGAACAATGAAGTGGTGCTTAGTGTCTGTAGGTCAACAGAATGAGCAACACTAAAGAGAAAACAAAAAATAACACAAATGGAACGATCACGTCACGCCTGCAGTTTACATTAACGTCTGACAGACTCTGACATGAAGTGAAAGTACCTGTTGGCATGTTTCAAATATGGATTTTACAAAGAAGCTATAAATTCTGAAACTTGGAGCTGCACACACATGTTCAGAGCAGCAGCACAGTTTTATGATTGGTGACCAAACAAACATGAATGTGTCCAATCTGCCTCCTGTTCCTGATTCAGAACATCACGATGGGACAGTGAAGCTGACCTAAAATCTTCTTTACATAAAATGACGTCGCCTCATGATTTTATTAGACACACATTTCTGCAGCTATGACCATGAATGTGTTTGAACCTTTCACTACAAACTTCTGCTGTTTGTTGCTCCTGTAATGAACGTCCCTGCAGGAGGTCCTGTCACTTTACAGCCTGACACAAAACGAATTCAGCCCCAGCTGTTCACATGTTGATGACATGAAATAAATATTGTCAGACCTGAACTGAAATGTAACTTTGCACATGTGGAAACAGGAAATGAGAGGTTTTATGTGTGATTATTCAGCCTCTCCAGCAGCATAGCTCTGAGGTGTGGGCAGACATTAACAGACGTAGCTGTGTCAAACGTCTTTCATTCTTCATGACCTCATGTTCCTCGCCCGGACACTAGAGCATCGACTAAACCAGAGCTGATTCATCAAAGATTTATATTCTTAAAGTAGATAATATTCCCTCTCTCTGGATTTTTTCCTGATCGTTCTTAAAATCATGGCTTTGTGTTCATCGCTGGTGATGCTGCTGCTGTTAGACGTGCAGCTGGAGCTCTCACTCTACGTCACTTTAGATATGAGCCTCAGCTAAATGCCTTAAAACGTGGAGGTACACCTTCCCAAACAGCCCCTGATCCTGTTCAGAGCCACACAGGGGCAGAGGGCAGGAACAGTGCTCCCTTCCTGCCCTCAGCCTGCACACGGGAGGAAATTGCCATCCATCCTTATCTGCAGGTCCAGTCAACTAGAGGCGGTGAGAGAGTTTGCTCCATCATCAGAGCTGGCCATTTGATAGGATTCTGGCACTGCAGCTAATCAATCTGCAGCACAGAGCTGCCAGAAGACCTGTAACAAAGCTCAAAGAGCCCCACAAATGGCCCAGTCCTGGGGATAAGCCTCTGCACAGGATTACATATTGATTTTGAACGTCTAAAAAAGCTTATCATATAAAACCGCAGCAGACTACAAAAGTAGCGGAGTCTATGCATGAATCCGTCTTTCAGAGAGCAGCATCAACTTTCAAATACAGAGACCCCGAGCATGAACCAAAACAGAAATAAATGGTGGAGAAATCAATGGCGGGGATGAGGTACGGTGGCACATTGTTAACGGGGAAATCACAGCTCGACCTCCTCTCTGCACCGGGGGGCAGATAGCAGACGGACAAGGCAAACAGCACCCATGTGCATTTGACACTTTATGAGGTCATTGTTCTGTTTGGCCATTTTAGCAGCTTTGAGGATGGCAAAGTCATCTGCTTTGGTGCAAATTAAAACATCCAATCAAATGTTGGATTCAGTTCTAACCAGGTTTAGTTCAGACATCCAAAGTTCCCAGAGGATGATTCCAATGAGCCGTGATGCTGTGAGCTTAAACCTCACACCAGCAGCAAGTCAGACGTCATTTTATTCAACACCTGCTTCACTGTGGCCACATTTTACAACATGCTGTCTGCAGAAACTCAGAGCATACGTCACATGCTTTCCAGTTAATGTTTCCTGAAACCTGACTGATATTTTTTTATAAAGTAAGAAATTTTTATGGGAAAGGCAGTTTGACAGTAATTTGATGGGAAATATGACAGACGCTGAAATCATCCACTTGGCAAATTTTGAGTTTTTACAAAAAAATGGAAAAAAAAAAGTAGTGATGTCAGTCTTTTATTTGAACACACTATAAAAAAATTGTTATTTCTACGGTAAACGTCCCTATTGTAAAATTACAGTAAAACATTTTCTTCATTTACAATAAAGAAATGTCCTGATAGAGTTGATTTTACAGTTAAAAAATGTGCTTACTGTTAAAAACAAATTTTAACTGTTTGTTTTGCTCAAAAATTTACATGAAAATACTTAAAAAATAAAGTTTATGTGACCTAAATATTGCAGCATTTTTCCATTATCAGCACAACAGTTTTAACATTTAATATGTGTATTTGTAGCACGACATACATGCAAAATGTATGGTTATAGCAGTCATAAATATCAGACCACAAAAGTATATCAGTTTGATCGGGTCAAACTGTATGTTTTACATTAAAGAAATTCAAAAATATGACTTATTACAAACATTGTGGCATGTTTCTACTGTCAGCACAACAGTACGTACATTTAGCTGTGAAACACTGTATTCTTCTCAAGAAGTAAACGTAAAAATGACAGCATTGAATGTTCTACACATACTGGAAGAGTTTTCTCTTGACGATCTTATTTATAGTTTTATAAACTGTAAGAAACTGACAGATTTTCACTGTCATGGTTTGACAGTTTTTCACTGTAAAATTTACAAGCATTTTTTTTTTTACAGTGTAATACTTTGCTTTTTCTTCATTTGCTTTATAATTAGTACTGAGGTCAGTAGGCCTTTATTGGAAATATTACAGCGAAATAGCACCTAAAGTAAAGAAAATTATTTGGGGATTTTTTTAGGAAATTAGATGAAAAGTACATCTCCCATTATAGAGGTGTAAATATGTGACTTATGTGCCCTCATTTCCCAGGAAACTGTAACCTGTTAGCTGCTAATTCAGGCAGCAGGTAAGGATTTACGTTTATATTTTTGATTAAAAAAATGTCAGTTGGATTTTAGTTGTTTGGTTTTTGTTAGTTTCAGTCAACAAATACTTGTGTTGCTTAGGCCAGTTGTCATCAGTGACATTAGCAAAACTACAGTTAGTTAGTCTTCATAAAACATTTCTAGCCCTCCACAAAGCCACTATTTCCTCCTTCACGGTGTTACATTGAGGTGTCGGTACAAAAGTGACCACGTTAAGTTTTGGAAGTGTTGGATGTCACCTGGTTATGTTTCATAGCTTTTTCCTGAATGTAACTGTCAGTTTGTAGGTTTCAGCAGCGGCAAGACAACATTCAGCCTTCATTCATTATTATGTATAAAAACTGTTGACAAAAAGTTGATTGTAAACTGAAGAAACAGAGTCTCAGTCAAACTGCTTTTCAGTGTGGGATAAAGTCTTTTCCTGCTTCTGAACATTCATTGACTGACTCACATCCAGCGGTGGCCAGCGGCTCCAAAAACACAAAGATTTCACACTTCAGGCTAGCAGGAAATCTTCATCAGACAAAGTAGGAGGACAGCCCTAAAAACACACACACACCATGCTGACAACAAACAGAGCAGAGGAAACAAAACCCGCATGTCCTTGGTACAAACGGTGGCAAACACAGCCGCTTCCCCTCCATCAGTAATCCGCACTTAATAATCAGCAGATTAACTGATATCAGGTGTGCAGATGACTGGCGGCTGTAAACAACTAAGGATGATGGGAGGAGGGAGGGAGACAGCAACCACTCCCCCCTCATTCCCTCCAAACATAAAACTAATTACAATTGATTTATTATGGATCAGGTACCTTATCAGGTGAGAGAGGGAATTACCATGGCGAGCCAAAGGGCTGCGGCGGGTCACTGCTGAATGGTAAAATCAATCTGAGCTGACTGCTCCGCATCCCAAGGAGAATACAGCTCAAACCTCTGCATTCAGCACCTCCAAATCATGTCAAAAGTCACCTTTTACCCGTAAATTTGAGTCAGTGAAAACACAGGCGTCTCCAGATGTTGCCAGCGTGCTCAGAGCTGAGGGAAAAGTTCTCTGGCATCATGCTGTATTTTAACACACAGGAGGAACTTTGCATTGCTGAGTGGATCGCTTGATGCCTTCCTCTCAGGAAACCCTCCTCTCTTCTTCTTCCTTTCTTCTTCTTCAGCCTCTTGTTTTTCTGCGACTGGCGTCAGTTCAGCAGCTCTCCAGCTCCTTTTCTCTCCCTGGGCAACTTTGAAAACTTCATCAATATGTTAATGACTTAATCTTTAAACACTTAAAGAAACCATTAATAAACATTGATTTGAACACTTGCCACCACTGACTCACATTAATCCAGTGCAAATAGCTGATACACAAACTGCAACGGAGGGCAATTTGTGGAGGATTACCAACAGAAAATGGACATGAGAGGCATTGATCACGCCTTCTGTGGCGGGGATGAAATGAGGCAGATTCACAGCGTCATGACTTGCCCTTTTTTGCTTTTTCTGTTGTTCAGGTCAACAAGGTTTTTAAAAGAATAATATCCCCTGAAATAAGAAATGATTTACAAACACAGTGAAACACAACGAGACCACACACAGTCAGCAGGTTTAGCCCTGAAGCTGAACGAAGTAAACAGCAGCTAGATGCTATTTTACTTCTATAAAAACAACATAATCATCATGCTGAGATGTGAGGATGAGTTCATTACATCAGTGGAAGATAGAAGAGCTTTCCTCTCCTGGTTTGTCTCTTATATTACATTCATGTTCTTTCATTTCTTTAATGAACCAATCCTCCTTGTCGTTTTCAGCTGACACAGAAGCTGTGGTAGCTTTACTAGGAGCCACAGATTTACGGTGCTTCAACATGTTGAAATAAAAACATTGATTGGAGTGTTTTACATCACTTCACAAATACGTAAAGCTCAGTGAGGCTTGTTTACTGTGAATAGAAAGACAACATCTCCAACTATGTGAGGTGCCACATTACAAAGTCTGTTCTCTACACCAGTGTGAAAATGTCTGGATGTTACAGACATGCAGTTGGGAATGAACATTGCAAAGTATTCTGGTGCTCTGTTAAACCCTCCTGTTTGTCCTCATTTACAGGCACCAAAAATACCGTTTCCTTGTCTGAAAAAAAAATCCAAAAAATCAGCAAAAAAATTCCCCAAATTTCTGAAAATTTGCAAAACCTTCAGGAAGAAAAAAATCCCTTAAAATTTTTATTTTAAAAAATCCCACAAATTTGGCAGGAAAATTCTTGTAAATATATTCAAAAAATTAGTAAAAATCTTCGAAAAAAGTCATAAAAATATCTAAAGTGATTCCATATATATCAGTAAAATTTCTAATATTTTCTTTAAGAACATTCACATAAAAATCAACCAAAATCCAGTGAAATTCATTGGATTTTGGTTGAGTTTTTTGTGAATGTTCTTAAAGAAACATTTTTAACATTTCTATTTTTCCACAAAAAAATATTCTGAGATTTTCCAAAAATGTTGAAAATGTGGACATCAGAAGTTTCACTGTGAAAAAAAAAAAAAAATTTCCCACATTTTCAAACTTTAAAATGGGTAAATTTTGACCCGTAGGATGCCACGAGGGTTAAAGTAAAAGGATTTGGCACTCCCATTAAAAAAGAAAAGCACTGCTGCACAACTTTGTTCTGCTCTGCCACTTGTGACTGGACAATTAACACACTTTCTTCTTTGTGAACAGACAATCCACTCAACATGATAGCAGACCTCAGTGATGGAATACCCCTGACCTGCAGTGAGGATGTGTTCAGCTTCACTGGTACCACCTCCCACTGCTTTTATATTTTATCAGTTCAGTATCAGTTTAGGCTGCTGTAATTGTAATTCTTTAAAAACATCATATTATTTGTACAATCTGATAACAACATGTGTGAAAAATGACCCGTTTTGTTGAAAGATCTCCAGCCACAGAACAGATCCAGTTCAGATCTTTCATTGTCTCATTCCCCCAAAATGGCAGGAATTAAAATATCACTTAAATCTAAATCTGAGGGGTTGCTTTGATGGATGTACACTTATTACTCAGTTTTGGTGTTTGGTAGTACCATGCGATCTTTAACATAAACTGTTCTAGTTAAATGAGGATTAAGCAGTCTGTAGATAATTGATGGATGGATGGATGGATGGATGGATGGATGGATGGATGGATGGATGCATGATGGATGGATGATGGATAGCTGGATGGATGGATAGATGATGGATGGATGGATGGATGATGGATGGATGGATGGATGATGGATGGATGATGGATGATGGATGATGGATGGATGGATGATAGATGGATGATGGATGGATGGATGATGGATGGATGGATGGATGGATGATGGATGGATGGATGGATGATGGATGGATGGATGGATGATGGATGGATGATGGATGGATGGATGGATGGATGGATGGATGGATGGATGATGGATGGATGGATGGATGGATGGATGATGGATGGATGGATGATGGATGGATAGATGGATGGATGATGGATGGATGGATGGATGGATGATGGATGGATGGATGATGGATGGATGATGGATGGATGATGGATGGATAGATGGATGGATGGATGATGGATGGATGGATGATGGATGGATGGATGGATGATGGATGGATGATGGATGGATGGATGATGGATGGATGATGGATGGATGGATGATGGATGGATGGATGATGGATAGATAGATGGATGGATGGATGATAGATGGATGGATGGATGATGGATGGATGGATGATGGATGGATGATGGATGGATGGATGATGGATGGATGATGGATGGATGGATGGATGGATGGATGATGGATGGATGGATGGATGGATGATGGATGGATGGATGATGGATGGATAGATGGATGGATGGATGGATAGATGGATGGATGGATGGATGGGATGATGGATGGATGGATGGATGGATGGATGATGGATGGATGGATGGATGATAGATGGATGGATGGATGGATGATGGATGGATGGATGGATGATGGATGGATGGATGATGGGTGGATGATGGATGGATGGATGGATGGATGGATGATGGATGGATGGATGGATGGATGATGGATGGATGGATGATGGATGGATAGATGGATGGATGGATGGATAGATGGATGGATGGATGGATGGATGGATGATGGATGGATGATGGATGGATGGATGGATGATGGATGGATGATGGATGGATGGATGATGGATAGATAGATGGATGGGTGGATGATAGATGGATGGATGGATGATGGATAGATAGATGGATGGGTGGATGATAGATGGATGGATGGATGATAGATGGATGATGGATGGATGGATGATGGATGGATGATGGATGGATGGATGGATGGATGGATGGATGATGGATGGATGGATGGATGGATAGATGATGGATGGATGGATGATGGATGGATGGATGGATGGATGGATAGATGGATGGATGGATGGATGGATGATGGATGGATGGATTAAGTCCCCTCATACTCCACAGTAACTATGCATGGCTATATTTGTTGTCATGTTGGCTGCTGTTACTGATAAATAGCTGATGCCACAGAGAGATTTCGAAATCACACAACTAAACAAAATAATAGAAAAAGGACAGGCAATATTTGACATATTGTTCCTTTTTGTTTGTCTTTTTTCAGCCCCTGAAAACCAGCTGCAGTCGTAACATTGATGGAAGAATGAAGGATAACAGTTTGGACTCAAAGGCACAGCTCAGCACACACAGTAGGAAGGATGTTAGAAAGCTCGTTGTTGTTGGTCTTGTTGATGGTGAGGACGGCTTGGTGAGGATCCAGAGGAAGGTGTGTGGTTGGATGAGAGGAAACATCAGCTGTATGTTCCTGGGAGTTCTGCAGGGTTAGAAAGGTGGAAGGTGTGACACGGAGCAGGTGTGCTGGTTTGACTGACTGTGTGATGACAGGAGAAGCTGATCCTGGGGGTTGGAAGCTGAAGGTGGATGGAAGCTGGTGTAGCTACTGGTAGGTTTGATCTGAGGAGCTGAGGCACAAGGAATCACCGGAGAGCCCGAGACGTACTCTGGAAGCACACAACTAGAAGCAGGGTTTCCAAAGCACTGCTAGGATCATGACCAAAGTGGAACTACCTGAACATAACCTCATCAAACTGGAGTCGCCAGTGGCTCATGAAAACACCACCTGCACTGGAGGTTACAAGACCAACCTCCATAGCTGAGGTCTGCCATCTCATGTGCAGTCAGAAGCCTCAGTCCTGTCGCACTGAGGCAGGAAACAGCATGCAGGAAATTGAAGAGAAAAGCATCTCAATAAACTTTCAAAAAATATAAGTTTGGCTATAGATGATGGAGCCTGCATAGAGCTGAGGTTTAGCAAACAACAGTAAGTAAATAGAGCTGAATGCAAAAATTAGACCGATGAAAATACACGGTGCCTTTACATCAAAGCAGATATTCAGAGAAATGTATGTGCTGGTTGGAGAAGCATCTGAAGATATATTTCAATCACTGAACTAATCTGTCTAAAGCATGCTTAGGTTGTTTGTGTATCAAATTAATGTGGATAAAGTGTTGAGCCTTCACAATTGTGTATATGAATAATTGTGTTACATAAATTACAGGCTCACGGTAAAGCACAAATAAGAAAAGCATCAGCAGATACATGAATGAAAGGTTTAGAAATGAGGATTCCTCAAAAGAAATCTCAACTCCAGAGTTTCTCAGAGGACGAAATTCTCAGCAAACTGTGTTCATCTTCAACAAGTGAAACATTTATTGTAAATGATGCTAAAGATCAGATATCTTCTATGTTAACCACTCCGTGACCTTTAGGAAGATGATGTCTGAGGTCAAAGATTTAAATAATGCTAAAAAATTCTATTTATAAATCTTTCATTGTTTCTAATGTTTCAGCTGCATCATATTTTCTGGGATTTGTAGTCCAGTAATGAAACTGTAAGACACAGCAGAGTGGAAGATGGAAACAAAGACTTCTTATGGAACAAAACGAGAACAGGCAGCCGGCCAAGAGATTCAGGCCACTCGGCTCCGAGGCCGGTCAGCTCGGTCCCTTGAACCGCGACCCCTGAGGAACAAACCCAAAACCCATCGCAGGAAACAAGGAGCTGATTTTTGTGTGCGAGGAGGCGCTGGATTTGTTCCCCAAAGGTCTTTGTACTTGTCGGAGTGAACGAAGCCTCCATAACCAAATAAGATTAAGATCACAATCGGAGCCGGTGCTACATTAAAAAGATAAGGCTAATGAGAGTGGCCCGCTCTCTCAACACGGTTAGCTAGCTCTCACCGTCCGCTGATTAAAAACAGGACGTTTTCTGAGTGAAAGAGAAGTGGCTTTTTATTAACACTCCATTAGGGTTATTAAGATTAGAGATATCCAAAACGTGTTAGCATTTAGTTTTATAGCTTTTGCCTAATAGAAAGCAAAGTTCTTGTAAAGATCCAGTGCAATTATTGTATTTGTCCACATCCAGGTTGTCCTAAAAGGGTTTTCTTTCAGCGCTCAAATAAATATCTCAGGGATAACACCTTTCACACAAAGCTAAAATCTCCCAGAAGCCCCACGGACATGGCTTTAAAGCCCTCGTTGTGTTGTTATAGTACATTTTTCCTGTTTGCTTTAGATAACAAATCTTTGGTTGACCCTGAGGGTTAGGGGAGCATTACAAATTAATCCCAGTTTTAATAAGTCTGTCTTAAGCCTAGGATCTTTACTCGAAAAGAAAGAAAGAAAGAAAGAAAAGGGGGAGGGAGAGAAGAAAGGGATCTGAGAGGAAAAGAAATATATTAAACCCTGTGATCACAGGCAGCTTTTCTTGTTTGTTATCCCTCCGTTTTACCTTTAATCCAATACTTGCTAATCCAATTTGTCTTTCGGGCTCCGACCCTAACTTCTCCTCATCTTACAGCTTTCTCTTAAATATGCCTGAGCCTCCAGACTGAGTGACCGCTCTTCTTTTCACAGATCTGCTGGAGCAAACTGGGGATTCTGGGATGTATGTGAAAAAAAATAAAAAGTTTTGGTCGTGGTGAAGAAAAAACGTAGTAAATTGGTGCATGTTGACTGCTCATGGTACAAGAATGAAAAGTAAGAGGTTGTTCTGGACAAGTTGTAGCTTCAGCCTGAATATGCATGAAGAGCCATAATCAGATCTTGGGCAGTCACCCACTGAAGGGGAATATTGGGGAACACAAAGGGATTGATTTAATTACTTGGAGTGGGCCTGTGCTCTGGAGCTGCCTTGTTAGGAGGGAGTGAAAAGGCTGGCAGTATCCTTGTGCTATTTTTGTGAGGGGGGTTTGGAGGGCTTGAAGGAGGGTGGAAGGGGCTGCAGTTGCAGATGGTGGGGGTACGGAGGCAGTCTAGCTTCTTAAGTCACCAAAACTAATCCCGAGTATAAAGCTCTTCTGATTGAAAGGACCTGCATTGATTGCAAAAAATGGACATAGTGCATTCTCTGTTTAACGTCAATCTGGCCAACATTCATCCTGTTCAGTCACCTTCTCTCTGCGGCAAATTGTGGCCATCGTATAACACACAATCTTCCTATTATTTAAAACATAAAAAGAGCTAATTTAATGCCTTTTCACTGATATTTGTGCCTGGGGGTCGTGCCAAAGCTGACAAATGTTTTCGACTGACTGGGTCTGAGTGACCTGCTTTGTTGCAGCAGAAATTATTCGTTTTAACAAGTAGTTTAGTCTTGTAGATCTTTGACGAAAGCAGGAGGTGATTCGGCCTTTTGCGTGTTTTGATTTGTACCGCTTTACTGACTGTCAGCACCTGGAGATGAGACGTTCAAAAAGGAGATTTATTTTTGAATGAATGAAGGGTTAATTTACTATAAACATTTAAAGTGGCATGAAAGAAGCAACTTCTCATTAAAAAACAGTTAATGCAAGCTAAATTCATTACAGACGTGCATTCATATTTTATTTATCTGAGGCTCTTTGTCAGCAGGTTTCATCTCTGTGCTGCTCCCCTCTTTGTCTTTGTCCAGAGATGATGACAGATTCAAGGGCCTTTAGAGGAAAACAAAGCACTTGAGGTATTTTGAAGGAGGCGTAGATGTGCGACTCCAAAGCAGAGCTCACCTGATGGATCCCTGAGAGGTGTTTTCATCAAAAGGCCTCCTTTCTACCACATAGACTCAGACAATAAGCCAGTCAGAGTGGATTCTAGTGCCTTGTGCTCAACAGGCACCGGTGACAACGAAGCCCTTAATCATCTCATGACAAAAGCCAAAAGGCATCATCCTATTAAGCAGTGTGCCTCGCCGCTAATATGAGCTACTGCCCAGGAACCTTACATAGGGCGCCGTGCTATTAAAGTGCTTCTGAAGCAGCCAGCGGGAACCTAGGCCCATTCACCTTTCATCTGGGAGCCTGTTGTTTGGCGGCTATAGTTGAGGCCGGCTCAAGATGTTAGTGATCTCATTACAGCGGTTGTGAGAAACAGCCTCCAAATTTGAGCATCTCTCTTCCCTTTCTCTCCCCTCCTTTTCAATTTTCCCAACCCACGATTCTTCCTGCGTCAAAGGCTTCGCCCTTGCATGGCCATAAATTGATTATTACTTCAGGTTCACAAATATGCCATTTTCCTGAAAAGTTTACTCATCTGCACCCCCCGCAGCCCTCTCTTTCTTATCTTTTCTCTTCGGGGAGGTACGCTGAATGGGCGGCCAGGTTGAAAAGCGAAGAGGCCCCCGGCATCACAAAAAAACGTTCAGATTTCTCATTTAGTTGTCTTTATGCTGCGAGCGCCATGTGGTCCTTGAAGGTGTTGAAAACATGGGAAGCACCGGAGGGATCAGAGCAATCTCATTAGCATTCGCTCAGAATTGGAGTGGCCCGGCTGTATGGCCAGGCCGAGTTCTCTGTCGGCCCGAGACGGCCGCCTCTGCCGCTGCGCCCTCCGCCTCTTTGTGCCTTTGTGTTCTTTCAAGATTTTTTGTCATGTTGGGCTGCTTTCCGAGGCGGGACGTTGCCAAGAGGATCATGGGAAAAGACAATATCATCACTGTCCTGGACTCGTCAACATAAATGTGAAATTACACAACGGGACACGGTGAAGTCATATTTCTTGTTCTAAAGGAAAGACCTATTAGGAGCTGCTAAAAACCCTCATAAAACAAAAACAACCGTTACAAAATGGCCGCTGGTAACAGCAAATTCAGATTTACTACCCAAACTGAAGCCTCGTTCACAATAAAGCTGGATTTATGAAATTTAGACAAGTGAAGTTTGTAACTTAAAGCAAAATGTACTTCTGCCTCTCTGCCACTGATCTGGATGTCCTAGAAGTCGACATGTTAGTAGATGGTGTTAGCTTCACAAGCTAATAATGGTTGTTAACTGATGAACTACAGTACAAAGAAATGCTGGAGGCCTGCCACCAATTTTGTTTTTGACACAGTTTTACTTAGAATAATTAAGAACAGTTACATGAAGGCCTGACTGAGACGTTCATTTAAACGGAAACATGTTCGTTTTTATTATTACTAGCTGCACCCACGAACATTTTAAACAGAATTTTAAACATTTTAAAAGAGAGGGAACAAAATGTGGTCATTGCTCTCATGTGGTGAAGCTCTTTTAACATTTAATGTCTGTGTTTATGATTGAAAAACACAAAATCATTGTAGTAAATTACAGTTACACTGTGAGAATCATTTATTCCATGTATCTATAACATCATTCTGACTGGTCAAATTATCAGTCAGCAAGATCTGTCATTCAGTTTTGACTCATAGCGGCCTTCATAACGCATCTGGACAGCGTTAGCAGAAGTAAATGTGACTCTGGTGGTGAATTAGATGGATAGAAAAATGTCCTGAAATAGGGACAGGAGTTTGTGGAGAACAGTTTTGTTCATTAGAGACTTGTGATCTAGATGTCATAGAGCTTTGACTTCAGACTGCTCTGATGTGGCTTAAAAACCTCGTCACAGTGCCACAGTATGTTTGAAAAGCAGACTGCTTCTCTTTGCTGTTTGCAGTAGTTTCTGACAAAGCAGATATCTGCACCGCCATTATGTGGACTAAAAAGATGAATTCACAATATTTGCATTAACAGAACCCAAGCTGCAGATCTGGACTAGCTTAATTGATTTAAAGCATAAATATCTTGATTTGAGGGGAATTAAAGATATCTTGAACTGAAAATATCTCTGAATCTGGAATTTTAATTAGTGGGATTTTAGTTGCAGATATCTGTAATGAGAAACCCGCTCAGCAAAGAGGAAAAGTTTGTCCTGGAAAACAGCACTGTGAAAATCTGGTTCTTTTTTTTTTAAAGAAGAATTGAAGAATAAAAGAAGCGTAGCTATGGATGTGAGCAATAACCTTTCAGTCTGGCTTAGCAATAGTAAAACGGTTTCCGTATGTTCATTTTGCATTTTTAATCAGTGTAATAATAACAGCCTCTCTGAACTGAGCGAGGACATTTGTTCTGTAGAGATATTTCAGTTTCTGAACAGGCATGCTCTAAATGTCAACTTCCACGACTTGTTTCAAAAGCTGAAAGCTGCTAACTTGCAGTGAACACAAAGTTCATTGACAGCTTCTTTGTCTCTTCATCTTCAGCTTATCTTTTGGTCCAGCACAGAGCTTTACCTCATCTCCTTCACGTCACCTTTGTCCCAGCAGTGTTTGATTAAGCTGCAGTCTGTAACTCACCTCACAACGGGACGTTTGTTGGTTCGTTGTTGCATTTTGACGTGCATTCAAAAGCAGTAAAATGAAGCTTTGCCCCTGTTGTTAAAAAGTGCTGATGGATTTCTGTTTTTCATTCCTTCAGGCCTGTGTTTTGGCCTCCGTTGCCCACAGTGACACCTTGGAGCTGCCCAGAACAACCACAGCTGTCAAGGTCACCTCTGTGGGACTCGGCCGTCACTCGCTCACCTCCTGGTCGGGGACATTTGCAGACGTCGCTTTTCCACGTGTTTGGTTTAACTGCAGTAATGATGTGTTGTATTTGTTGCAAAGCATGTAAATGTCACCAAACTTTTTCTGCTAGATGATTAAACTGGGCAACAGGAAGTGGCTAAGCGATGTAGTGAAATGTGTAATGATGTAGGCCTCAGTGGAAGAGGATTTATCTGCTAAATCCCAGCAGCTGGCCCTGCTATCGTGGACAATGACCCTAAATAATGTCAACAGCTCGTTTCCACCAGAGCTGTGTGTGTGTGTGTGTGTGTGTGTGTGTGTGTGTGTGTGTGTGTGTGTGTGTGTGTGTGTGTGTGTAAGCTGCTAGCGGTGCAGCTCACTGATATCGGCTCGTTTCTGTTCCGCTCACCACTTTATAGTGAACAAAGCAGCAGTCGGACGTTGGGTTCGTAGGTGCTGAGTCAAAGATTTTCTCTCGTAATGTAATCCAAGCTTCAGCACACACAAGCGTAATTACTCCTCAAAGGTTTATACTGCAATAAAATCAACACACAGCTGTAGATGTTTTGATTTGGAAAAAGGATCGTTTAAACTGTCTGATTGATCCTGATCGGTTTCAGTTTTGACTATTTGTGACTGAATCACGCATTAACATTCATACAAATTGAATCAACATTTATGCTTCTTTTCACAGATGTAATGATGAGAATAAAACATTTTGACCACTACTTTTATAAATCTATTTTTAAGCAGCGATGCCAAACACTTGATGGTTCGGTTCGAGCTCCTCCATTGTGAGAATTTCTTCCTTTTGCTTGTTTTGTATTGGACTGTTAATCAACAACTAGCAATTTGAAGGCTCCGTTTACCTTTTGGCAGACCAAATGTTCAGGTGATTACCTGAGGAAACAGTGGTTGGATTAATCAGAAGGAGCAGCTGCTGCTTTAAATCATCTGTTCTGTTTTGTTAGACTGCTTTGAATGGCTGCTTATTGTTTGCTTTCAGGTGCTGCTTCTCTTACGCTCAGCTCAGTGTTCTGTCACTGTGAATGTTGGCATGTTGCTTCTGTCATTTTCTTCTTCTCTAATTGATTAGACAAAGCCTATCGGTGAATCGTGCAGTCGATTTTGGGTTAAAATGCCTCTTTGTGCCTCCTGCTCCCCAGCGCCGGCCCAGATTAAAGTCAGTCATGAGAGTGAGCGTGAGCTGAGGACAGGGGAATGAGCAAATCCAAAACACTTCAAAATTTGTCATTAGTGTGGCGCTACATTCTTTCATTACCGAGTTTATCAGAGCAACCAGCCATAAGGCGCAGGTTCATGCACCCTTGAGCACAAAGACTCAAGTTGTTCTACATTTACAGAATCATTTAACTTCTTTAATTATTCTTTAAATTACAATTGCAAATAAAGGCTCTGCCCGCGGTGGATATGCATGGCCTGCAAAAAGAGCAACATTTTTAATGATTACTTTGCATCGTACCAAACTAATCTCCCATGGACAAGAAATGAATGAAAAAGGGAAGATTTTCTCTGCCATTCTGCTTTAATGGAGGGTGCATCCGTCATCAGGCGCAGTGACTGTTCTGGACCAGATGTTGCAGAACTAACCAACAATTGGGCTGAAAATAGAAAAGGAGCAGGGGCGGGGAGGTTGGAATAAATTAATTGCTAATTTCTCAGTCTTTGATGGAATTAGGCTCACTTCTTTCCCCCTATGTGCTGTGTGAATGTCCATGCGTTAAACGTTTTTTCTTCTCCCGCCACCCCCTCTCCTCTCTTTGCTTTCCTGACGGTTAAGGGCCACCCAGAGGAGAGTGAGTGATGCAAAACCGAGGAGTAATCCCTCTGTTTATCTCGGCTTCGAGGCTCGGCCCCAACCTCTGCCTCTATTATCCCGAGGATTTAAGGCAAACTTTCATTTATTGGCCGGCCTCCGTTCTCTATCCCGGCTCCTGAGCTCAGGATACCCCCTCCCAGAGCCTCTGTCCCAGTGTGAGCGGATTTGCATGGAGCAACAATGCATGTTGCCAGGGCAGTGGCCAGTCAGCGGTGGGACAAGCCTGCTCAGAAGCGCAGTTTGCTCAGGCAGCACATGGCTATAGAAGAATGTGGCCTTCAGGGGGGAAGGAGCAGCACCTGCGTGGCGTGGCAGCCAGGCCTCACTACGCCACCGAAAACAGCAGATGTACCGCAATATGGACGCCGACTCCCTCCCCCCCTCGTTCACACAAATGAACAAACGGGGCAGGAAGCGTCCGGCCCAAAATGAACAAACGGGCTTTTGGAGGAGGGTGGAGTGTCGGAGGAGAGGCCTCACCTGCTGAAGAGCTTCACCTGCTGCTTTACCACGTTTGGCCAGAACCTGCTCGTTTCCTCACGTTCTCCTCGATCTTCCCACAATAAAAAGCTCTGAACAGCAGATGACGTAGTGGGGATTTATTCTTGCTTAATGAATATCTGTAGATTGCTGCATGGAGCTGGTAGCTCATCCCATAAACATCATGTCTGCAGTTTTTAATAGTAAAGCAATTGAAGGTCCACACTGCTTTGCCACAATAATGTGAGGAAAAAAGATGCATGCATGATTATTTACAAATGTATGAGCAAACAGCATTTTAATATTATAAAAATAAAACAAACCAGATGTTAAGGATGATAAATTATCTGACTTAAGGGAGATATCAAGTCTTTCGCCGAAAACAAAACAACAGGATTTGTTGATCATTTTTAAAAGCAGATTGGTTTAGATGTATTTAAAACGCATTTTTACGTCGAATAACAGTAAAGGAAGGTTTTATTCTTTTACTATCAGGTGTTTGTAGCTTAGAAACCTCTTCCAGTAAAAGAAAATCAAGAGGAAAACAGAGGAAAATGTTGATACATGAGTGCATCCGAGAAGCAATAAATGAATCAACAATCAATGAAATAAACAAACCATTATATATCATTTTCACTTTTATCTAAAGCGACCTCATAAAAGGTCACTAAATATAACAAAGCAGGAAGAAATAGTGATCAGAAGTCTAAATAAATTAAAGTGTCAGCTCAGTTTAATTGCTTGACATACAATATGAAACATTTTGTTGGACTTTATATTTATGTTCAGACTGATTCCACAATAAAGCTTTTTAATCCTTTCTTCACCTTTTTCAGATTTACAGGTTATCTTCAGCATTTTCTTGCTGTCAACAAACCTATGAAAATATCTGACATTGAATTAATAACACCACTTTGTTGTCTAAAAACTGTTAAAACACATCGGTGAGCCACACTGTTGTCCTGTCTGACGTCTTCCTGCAGCTCTAAACTCTCACCACAGCACCAAATAACAATAATAACAACAATAATAATAATATAGTCCCCAACAAATTCACTATTTCCTCCAAGTCTGCTAAAAGCTACAGTGGGAAGCCATTTTAGAATGTTTTTTATGTCTTAAGGAGGAAATAGAAACCAGAATGTAGAATATTTTAAACTCATGCATGTTTTGCCCCATAGTCACACGTTGCTGCATGAAGCCTCACATAATCTGCCTGCCAGCGTCTGAGCTCGTTCCCCCACATTTTTCTGGCTGTCACTATAGTGTGAGAGCGTGCACGAGGCCCGGGCGGCCATATGTTCCTCGGGCTCTCGTGCACCGTTGACTTGCCAGTGTTTGGGCTGAGTGTTGACGGAGCAGTGGGGGGACACAATGTAAAGCGGCGGCCTGCAGGGAGCCCAAAGCCCCTTCAGCCACAGGTAAATAAAGACCACCCACCCCCACGTCCACAGGAACGGCCCTTATCTCCACTCCTCTCCGCTCACCGGCACACCCACAGATAAAAGCAGGACATAAAGAGCAATGTGTGGCTTACCTGGAACCTGAGGGTCATCTCCACAGTGAATGCTGCCCTCCTCTCCTCCACATGGACTCGTATCAGTGGCTCATTCTCTGCAGCTAAATTGCCATATCGCTCTGCGCTCACATACTTTTCTCCTCTTGTTATCTCTTTTGCAGCCACTTCATGGGAAACGACCACAAGCGTCCAGCCAGATGCTTGTGCCGTCTCCCTGATTCCCAGGAAAGAATGATGAACTCCATGTCGTGCAGTTCTGTCATGCTGCTTTTATAATTCCCTTAACTTCAGCCGTTCTTGTATTTGTGGCTTTGTATGAACAAAAAGCAGTCAGATAGGAGCAATGATAGGACAGGTGATATCAGCAGGTAAATCTGAGCAGGAGTTATGGGGGGAGCAGGTCAAGGTCCAGTCATTTTATTTCTATTAATACATGGGAAAACTGTACAAATAGAATTTAATTGTATTCTCACAAACTGCAGGTTTTAATCATCAATTCTAGGTGGAGCCACATATTTCTGTACATCTGTTAGCAGGATCCACAGCATTATGAGGAGTTTTGGTTTTATCTTTTTTATGTTTGAATTTTTGAGTTCACAGGTTCAGAGACACTACCGTTTAAATGTTCAGGGTCACTTAGAAATGTCCTTATTTTAGAAAGAAAAGCAGGTATTTTTGTAAAGATAACATTAAATGAATGATAAATCCAGTGTAGACATAGTTAATGTGGTAAATGACTGTTGTAGCTGTAAACAGCTGATTTTTAATGGAATATCTCCATAGGGGTACAGAGGAACATTTCCAGCAACCATCACTCCTGTGTTCTAATGCTACATTGTGTTAGCTAATGGTGTTGAAAGGCTCATTGATGGTTAGAAAACCCTTGAGCAGTTATGTTAGCACATGGATAAAAGTGGGAGTTTTCATGGAGAACCCAAACTTTTAAACATTAGAGTGCATCTTCCTCCCTGCATGTGACACATATGAAGATTATTTGACTTTAAAGATTCCCAACATGTGCAGAGTTCCTATCATTTTTTTCATTGTGCTCTACATCACCAGGTAACCTTCTCTTTCTCTCCTCACTTCTCCCTCGTCCTGGATGTTCTGCTCCACCTCAGTCCTGTTTTATGATCATCTATGTCTCATCATCTTCATGTCTGATGTTGCTAATTTCACATGGTAGTTGTGTGAGCTACATAAATCCTGATAACTAGAGGTCTATCCTGACCACCTCCACATCACCAAATGTGACACCACTTGTGTTAACGTCAGCTGATGGCCTGAGGGGCAGCATCATGTGCAGAACTGCAGCAGACTGTGCTCATGTCAGGTCAGTTTAAGATGTAATGGCTGAGCTTCATGGGCTTTTCTATGATCATTGAAGATATCTATTTGAACATTACTCATGAAAGACTTTCCACTGGATGCTGATTCAGGACAGCATCTGAACAGGGTTAGCAGATGTCTATACTGTGAATGGTAGATATCTGTAATGAGAAATCCTATACACACGAGCAGTAAAAGTTATGTCTTTTCTCCTGGAAAAATGCCACTGTGGATATAGAAAACACTCTTTTTTACTGAGAAGAGCTGAATTACAGATCTCTGCAGTACATATCCAGTCAGCTTGCTCTGTGTGTTGGACCTGAAAAAACCTCTTCACTATAATGTCACATTCTGGTCTATAGACGTATTTTTGTAAAGTTTGGGGTCACCCAGACAATTCTATGTTTTCAGTGAAAACTCACACTTATATTCATGTCCTAACATACCTGCACAAGGGTTTTTAGTCCATTAAAAATCAACTGTTTCCAGCTAGAACAGTCATTTATCACATTAACAATGTGTAGACTGGATTTATCATTCATTTAATGTTATCTTCATTTAAAAACTGCTTTTCTTTCAAAACTAAGAACATTTCTATGTGAAATGTGTCACATTAAATATGAAATTCATGTTATCACAACAAAAAATATTATGTGTTTGTAAAATTGTAACTAAATAAGGTTCCAAAAACTATGAATGAATCATACTGTGAGCATGTTTATGTGACACATTTACATGTTCTGATGTGTGTTAGAAAAAAGACTTGAGTTGACGGTTGATTAAATATCAATTAGCACAATGATTGTAATTATAATCATTAAATGCTCAAAGATACTGTGTGATGAGCTTGAAGTATTCCCCCATAGTGACGTTTTTAGAAACATTAAAAAAGAAAAGTTTTGGTCCAGAGCTGTTCATTTCCCTCCTGAACTCACAAACAGACTCACAATGGCCACGGTTACAGGAAGATTTATAATTCTGAATAATTAATTCGGAATTTACTCATTCGGAATTAAAGTTTTGTGCTTCGAGTTTACATGGAAATATTAATTCTGAATTAAGGTTTATGTGGACTTTTAACGCTTGTGCATTGGAGAGGATTCTGATTGGACAGGAAGTGGACGTTACGTATCCGTGTTTACCGTAAAAAAACAAACTCCATTTGCTGCGGCATTTCTTTTCCCCAACAGCACAGAGGAAGAACTGAAAAGCACGCTTTTTGCTTTGCTTTTTATTGTCGTTTCGAAACAGCAACTCGACAATGGCGCACTACTTCTGTTGCAGCAGTCAGGTCACAGAACGTGTACGTGGCTACGTCATCACTACGAGAGGAGCCAAGCATGCAGAATGACCGCAATGAACCAAAGCGGAATTAACTGTATACATGAATAGAACGTACACAGGAATCAGTTTATTCAGAATGAACATCGGAATAAACCAGGCAGTTTATTCGGAAATACGTTTATTCGGACTTAATTTTTTAATTCGGAATTAAGTGTTTACAAGGAGATTCTAAAGCAGAATTAACTTTAATTCTGAGTTAAAGTAAACGTGCTGCATTTGCAATAAAGAACTGAGTGTTGCACTGAACTACACTTTACCACCATCTCACTGCTCATTTGCACTAATTCTGTTTACATATTTACATCTTTTGAGGATTTTGTTTTATTTATTTGTAGTTTTTCTATTTTGAATCCAAGCTGGGAGTCACTAATAGAAAAGTGGCTGTGTGGAAACACAATGACAATAAAGATTCCTGATTTTGATTCACATCTGCTCTTCATCTGGGAAGGATTTGCGTCCTCCTCCTGGTTGTTTTGCGGTCGGGCTGAGCGGAGCAGCTGTGGTGTTTGAGGAGGCTGATAGCACACACAGCAGATATCGTCCTAATATCTGTTGACAGTCAGCTCTTCTCTGCATAATTGGCTCCACCTCCCCCATTAGCAGCAGCTCTGTTTGGCTCCCCAGGGCATGTGTTAGAACAAATTTGAGGAGTGTCATATTGCACGCATTTCAACAGGGCCAACAGGGTTAGACTCACATTAGCGTAATGAATCAATCTGCTCGGCTAATGGCTGAACTAACTCCATTAGGACGAGGAGGAATCTGAGGCCAAGGATTCCAACAGGAAAGGGAGATTTCACCTCATCACTATAATCATGCAATTAATTAAAAAAACAAACTACTGTCCAGAAGCACATTAAGGAAGGGAAAATCCTTGTGGATTTCCTGGCGTTTTCTATCATTTATAAGGAAAACACCATATTTTCCTGGTGTCTTATAGAAGTTGGAGTCATGTGTTTTTTTTACACAGAACATTTAATTGTGAATGTGATGAGACATGAAGAACAAGGGACAACAAGCAGAGATTTAGCTGAAAAAATACATTCTTTTCCTGTTGAATTCAGTCAGATGCATCACAATCCCTGGCATGTGGATGTTTAGTGACCAAGAGGCATTAAAGACAAAAGGAAATAACAACTACTTAGGTAGAGGCACGGCTGCTTTAGCACATGAATGGAGGCAGATTATTGGGAGACATTCAGTGGGTGCTAATTAACTGATATGAGCATCTGAATGCAAACTGGAACAGCCTGCTGATAACCACCTGCTGATCCATCAGGGCTGAGAAAACACAGGAGGGCCTCTCACAGGTGATCAGCCACTATCTGTTATCAGCAAGAAGAAGAAATATGTGTTGCAGCATTTATGATGCCGGTTTGTCCAGTGTTACAGGCCTCTCCAAACACTTAGTGACAGTTTAAAGTGAAAATCATCTTCATTAAGACCACACAGGGGCTGCTGTAGTTCTCATTTTGCTAAAAAAAAAATAAAAAAATCTTGGGATGTTTGAGCTTCACTGTGCAGATTGTTAGTGCAGAGTTTGACAGATTCTGTTTTCTTTGCTGAAAATGGAAAGTTTTGGAGTTTGAGTGAAGTCTGCATGACACAAAGAACAAACGTTCACTGATGGAGCCACAACTTCAACTTTACAGCAGTTTGAGCTCACTCAGAAATGTCCTTGTTTCTTAAAGAAAAGCATTTTTTCCAATGAAGATACCATTAAATGAGTGATAAATCCAGTGTAGACATAGTTAATGTGGTAAATGACTATTGTAGCTGTAAACAGCTGATTTCTAATGGAATATCTCCATAGGGGTACAGAGGAACATTTCCAGCAACCATCACTCCTGTGTTCTAATGCTACATTGTGTTAGCTAATGGTGTTAAAAGGCTCATTGATGGTTAGAAAACCCTTGTGCAGTTATGTTAGCACATGGATAAAAGTGGGAGTTTTCATGGAAAACATGGAATTATCTGGATGAGCCTAAATTTTAGAACGAACTCCACAGGTTAGCAGCTCCCTTTAGAGGAAACACAATTATTAAAAATGTACATATTCCTACTTTGAAATGGTTTTGATAAGAAAGAAACTTTGTCAAAAGATTTTTTTAAAGAAACAGCTGCATGTGGAAGAGCCTCCTGATAGCTGATAAGCAGTTCACTGTCTGACCGATCAATACACTGAACTTCACTCAGTCTGCAGTCTGTCCAACATTTTAACGCAATTAACGCATGTGAATGAGTCAAAATCCCCCATATGTGTGTGTGTGTGTTGTGTGTGTGTACAGGGTTATACCCGGTGATTAGTCTGATTAAAATTTTAAATCTTTACCTTTTTCATAGAATTTTTAAATGTAAGTGATGAATATATTTCTTATTTAGGCTGATTGTGTTTAAATGATCCCATCCACTGTCTCCCAGCATATATTCTGTTTTCTGCTCCTTTCTGCCTGCATGTTGGTCACATATATCAGCTTTACTGTATATTTGTTTATTTTACAGCCTGTAAACCTGCAATAAGTGCATCCTAATGTGTACATAAATAAAGAAAATAACTGTGTGATACACTCCTGTACTTTGATGTTTCACACTTGGGATGGGAGGCAGTAAATAGTTTGTCTACTCTGATGTGTTTTCCTGCAGACTAAGGTTTCACAGTGAGTCACAATGAATATGAATAAATTAAACATCATAGCTAGAGAAGGCATTAAGTGTTAACTAACTGGACAAATCCTGGATAAATTCTTCATGGTAACCATCAGGAATTCATAATATTGCTGAGGTCAGATCTGAAAGCACCAGAGCAGTGTGTTCTCATCACAGCTATGAGCTGCAGAGGAGCTGATTTGGTTAGCAGGATAGCTTATGATAAGCTAAGCTAACTGGCTAACGGTTGTAGCCTAAGAGCAATATTAATGCTTTTATCTTATCTCCACAAGAAAGCAAATGTTTCCCACTTTGGAGATAAAAGTGCATAATGACAGCATATTAACCCTTCAGTGCTCCAGTGATTCGACCTGTATGAGAATCAATGCGTTTTTGTTTTGTTTTTGTTTTTTTTTCCCATTTTGGTTTAGAGTAGTAACTTGTATTATTGTTTGTATTATATTTTGGTCCACACAAGAATGATTTCATGTTTGAAATATGTTTATTTTTCACTTTATAAACTGAAAAAGAAGAATACTGCAGAGAAGAGCAGCAGTCAGAATCATTCTGTTGCTGCTTGTTTCCACTCTTTTCCTCCAGCTGTTGCTGCTCTTTGTCCCTCCAGGTTTGTGCTTCACCTCTTGTTTGACATTATCAGTGATAGAGAGCTTAAGGTAGTAACATAAAAATCACAGTTTCCTGAAAAGCTTAAGAGGTAACTTAATAATTTAAACTGAATGGTATAAAAAATGTTTATTGAGGAAAATGAAATGACAAATACCTTTCATTGCAAAGATATCACCAGAAAACAACCTCACCAGGCAACATTTATGCATTTAAGGCCTGAGAAAAGGCTCCTCTCACTATTTCTGTGAAATGAATATGTAATAATGAGGCTGAATGACCAACATGTGACCTGAAATCTTCATTTAAGACAGAAAGTCAGTGGTGAATAATCCACAGAAGAGCAGAAGATGCCATGAATTGAGAACATTTTTTTCCTCAATTCATGGCATCCTCTGAATTTCCTTTTTATACACAGAGAACAATAGTCGTGGTGAAATCAGGGGAATCAGAGCTGCTCTGAAAATGATCTGCATCAAGGATTATACTTTTAGAAAATCCTTCACTGTCACAAAAAAAAAAGAGGAAACGACTCCGACAATAAGGAGGAAGAGCTGCAGCGTCTCCTCCGTCCATCACCTCCAAACATCCTTTTATTCTGAAGCCCAAACATCAACCACCCCACAAACACCACCACCTGCCCCCCGAATCCCTGCCCCCACACCACCAAATCAAAACCAAACCAGTGCTTTTTTTATCTGCAGATTCTCAGACAATGCCTGGAGGATCCCGTAGCCTAATCTCCCCCAATCCCCCCGTCCCCTTTATCCCACTGTTGAAGAATGTTTGAAAGGGCGACACCGAAAACTGAAAAAAAAGAAAAAAAGACAGAGAGAAAGGGTTGTGGAGGGGGGTCAGTAACATCTGGGACCGTACATGGACGGGGGAGAGCTCAGAAAAGAACAAGGGAATAATAAACCGCATCCAAACGCACTCACAGATGAGCTGCTTTTCTCATTTATAGAAACTGAAATTAAATTAGGAAAAAGAAACTGTGGTCCGTTGTCATTTTTAAGCTTAGATTTTAAGTTTAAGATGCCTTTTTAGATGTTTTAGCATCATATATGGTCAGTTTGAAATTGAGAGTATTTATATAAATGTGAAAAAAATCACTTATTCACAATATTTTCTCTTTTCTGCTAATTTAATTTCAAAATCCAAGACATATTTTAGTATGTATTAAGTCTGTTAACAGTGTTTAGCATTTGTAAAGTTTAAGGTGAGGTCTAAACCTTTTTAAAAATATATATTTGTATCATTCTTATATACATACATATCAGGTAAACAGTCATCTAGTTCCATCATCATTTATCATCCTTAGAACAGATTCATTTCATGAGCGTGTGTTTAAGAATCAGAACACTTTATTTTCTGCTGTGCACACGTCTGAGCGTGTTTTCTGACACCTGCTGTGTCTCATTCTGCAACATCTGAAACACTTCTTTCTGCTGCAAAGATAAAAGAGACTTTAAAAAGTCAAGGTTGATAAAAATAACAAAGTTTCTGTGTCACCGTGAGGCACTTGAGTGTCACACAGGCCCACTCACACTTTGGAAGGGTATTATGTTTAAAACACTTTATTCCTCCCATTCCTGTGAAAGATTATACAAGTTATCCCATCAAAGTTGAGTAAAAACGCCATTCTTGTGTCTTTAAGCTCTTGCATAGGAGGTCAATAAGACTCTGCCTCTGCTTACAAGGCTGGGCCGGGTGTAATCTCGCTGAAGTTACATTAATTAAATGGTAAGCTCCTTTAGCAATACGTTCCTAAAAGAACTTGGCTGATAATATACTTAAAGCGTTTGCAGGCTGTTTGTTTCAAAGCCAGCAGACGTTTAGCCATGCGGCTCACGTACGGCGGCTTAAAACCTTCAGCTTGAGCCACAATGAGCAGCAGCGGCTGGCAGCAGAAGTGAAATCCAACTTATCAAAGGAAAACATATTTGTCTCAGTGTGCTTGATTCACACATTAAGACTTGCAGTCGGGTCCTGACAAACGAAAACGTGGAAAACTTTGGGTGTGATTTTCATTTTGATTCTGCAGAGCTGGAAGGGTTTGAGGGATTTTACTCATGTGGGACATCAGAGTCACACTTTTACTTCTGAGATGTTTCACTGACAGGCTCCTGTTACCTTCACATTTACTTTAATGGCTTTATATTGTTGCAAAGTACACATTTCTGTTCTCTATAATGAAATCTATTTCAGTTTTCAGGAATGTAACATGTGTAATGTTAAAAAGCAAACACCATTTCAAAAGGTTCAGAAGCTTTTTAAGATGACAAAAGTGACCTCAAAATCATCCAAAACAACCAAAACTAAACTATGTAAAATGTTGATATTTCTTCCCTGTTTTCCACAAACAAAAGCTTCAGAGAACACTGATGTGTGCAGCACACTGAAAACACATCAGCACATTACTTTGAGATTTACCCAGCGGTCGCCATTAAATTAGGAAAAGTCATTAAATATGAAGAAAAACAAAGATGTAAATCATTTATTAAACATTGAATGAGTTCAAATGAGACAACAGGAGGAGGTTTCAGTGTGACTGATCCAGAAGAAAAGCTGCAGATTGCTGCTCTTCATCCTGAACCTCACATTTACTCATCACACCATGAAGCTGATCCTGAAATTCAAGCTGTGCTCAGTTCAGTCCTGCATGTGGGAATCTGGTACATGGATTTTATTACCAACTGAATCACATTTACACGCATTTCTTAACACCAAACCTGTGATGAGGCCTACATTAAAATGCACTGATAAAATACTGCATAAAGACAGTATTTTTACAGTTTTATTGTCTCTTTTCTTTTCTACGATCCATTCGCCTTTCAAATGTACACAAAACTCAGTGAATTGCTCCACATTCATCTCCTCCTGCATTTACCTTTTGACTGCGTGACATTTATGTAAATATTAAATGTTTTTACATTGTTTTAGACATTTCTTTATGACCTAACTAAGGTCTGAAAACATTTCCAGTGTTTGTGCATGTCCCTTCCATTCCACAGTGTTTTTCTGCAAACATCCAGCTGGCATCTCTCAGCTCTCCAGCGACCACTGATCACTGGCGTTTTGCAGTAATTAACAAAATTTGATTGGGGAATTCCCTCAGCATCGACTGGCAAATTTAGCTTCTCCCCATTACTAATTAACACGAGTAAGAAAGCACAGAAACAATCATCTTTAAATACTAGAAGCCTGCTTAATTATGCAAAGTGGGAGCGATTAATCCTTCAAACCTACATGAAAATCCACCACTTTTCTCTTCCACATGACGAATGTAGGAAATGCTTAAATTCCACACAGCAGGTAAATCTTCCTGCAGCAGAAGTAGCAGCAGCAGCAGCAGAGCCCGGCCTGCAGCCTCGGCCCCCACCGTCGATCAAATATCAGCCCTCACAAATCAATTTTACACTTGATCGCAACCCCGCGCCCTCCCGCCCACCGGCCCCTCCTCTCCAATTAAGCTCCAGCATTAGCATATATATGATATCAGTGGTAAACATCACTGGGCTGGTCATTCACAAACGCTCGTGGATAATAGGAGGGTTGAACACCTATTAACCCTGAGCCAGCAGCACAGAGGCAAGCTGGGAAATTCCCCAACCTTCTTCCAAAAGGGGAGAGCAGGGAGGTGGAGGAGACGGCAGAAGGCTTTGATGATGGTGGAGAGAGTGTCGACGGAGGAAATGAAGTGATGTCACTGTGGTAAAGCGACATCCCACAATCAGAAAAATGCTCATTTAGAAAGTAGGCTGAATGAGCTCTCAATGCAGCCAACATCATCTATGTCGCTACAAACAACAGCTTAAAGGTTTAATTGTTTTAAATGTAAATTATAAAAGTGTCAGCAGACAGTGAACTTTTACATGGAAGAAGGGAAAACACGCTGAGGGTCTGGTGACGCCTGCAGGACAGCAGAGTGGTCTAACCATACTGTAAAAAAAACAAAATGTTACTTTTACGGTGTAATTTCAGCAGCTGTGGTTTCCAGAACGCTGCAATTCCAGTAAAACATTTTTGTCATTTACGGTGAGGAACTGTACCGACACTGTTGTATTTACAGTTTAAAAAATGTGCTTTATTACATAATAGTTTGTGTTTTTAACATTCTACAATTCTACAATTTCATTTAGCAGACGCTTTTGTCCAAAGCGACGTACAGCACAAGCAAGAATTCAGACATTAAATATATTTGTATTTTTAGCTATGACACGGTCCATTCTTAACACAAAAGTACATTCATTTGTCATTTTTACATGAAATCAATCGGCACAACAATCAAACTGTGAAAAGCTGTATTATTTTGAGAAGTAATTGCAAAAATGACATATCGATTTGCATTTTTCCTTTAAATAACTGTGCAAGAGTAGAGAAATGTGCTTTTTAAGAGATTTTTTTTTAAATGCAGTTTTCTCCTGTTTCCCTTATTGACAGTGATTCAGTGTCACATAAACAGAATCAACCATTTTAGAGTTTAAAGACTTTTACTGTCATGGTTTGACAGTTTTCCACCATAAAATTTACAAATATGTTTTACAGTGCAACAAAAAGTATGAAGTGAGAGTTTTTTTGTTATCATTTCTGTAATATTTTATGGTCTAGATTTCAGTGACATAGTTGTCAACCCAAACATAGCAGTACAGTGGTGCTTGAAATGTTAGACCAGCCTGGAACACACAAAACTCATTTTTCTCTAAAACTAAGGAAGTGTGTTAGACCGCTCTGCTTCCAAACTCTTCAGCTGGTTCACAGGATAGCATGCCATTTTCACAAAAAAAGCTGTAAATCAGGGACCATTCTTGTGGAAAGACTTTGTGTTCAGTGTTTTCATGAGTGTATTTCAATTAGCTCCAACTTCCCTAACATAATTAAACAGTTTTGGTACCTAAGCTGAAAGCTGGAATGAGTTTTTACATGTGAACGAATGTCTGCTTCATCCAAACACCTAACAAACAACATCGCACACTGCTGATAAACCTATCAGTGCCTATCAGTATAGTGGAGTTTTCTGTCTGCTCTCTGTGGCGACACTCCTGTGTTAATAGGGACACATGTGACATTAGCCAGCAATGATTGGTTTGCTAGAGCGGAAACAACCACAGCAACAGAGAGGGAGTAGGCTGAAGCAGCTAAGCATGTGACAGTGCCTGTAGAGGAAAAACTTCGGAATCATCCAAGAAAAAGTTTCTGTAGCTTCAGATGAAAAAAATAACGGTAAGTGTTCAGAGTGAGGATCACAGATAAGAACAAAACCATCAATGGTGAGGACAGACGTGGCCATTGGGTGCATATTGGACACAATTGAAAGTGTTACAACATTTCCACACTTCAGGTTGGTAGGTTTAGGTTGGTAGTGGCTTTGGTAGCCCAAAGAAACAGAAAGAGTATTTGCAAGCAAATGAAAAGATAAAGTGAAATTTACAACTCGAACCATGACTGTAACCCAAGACTCACCATGTATTATTGGTACATAAGCTCAATTAGTCTTCACCAAGAGTTAATAGTCATACTGATGACAGAAAACAAAAGCAAACACTGACTGAAAAGAGAAGAGTCTCACACAAGACATCTATCCTCCTCAGTGAAGCTCCAGGTGCCGCCATGATCCCTCTGAGCTCCTGATGTGGTCTTTGTTGCATAAAATAAAGGCGTTTCACAACTTTTGGGGCGTTCTTTGTGTGTTTTGCACTGTTGAACAGCAGCTATTACACATTTTGGTGTGAGACTCCACTGGTTGTCCCAAGAAGAACGACAGCATCAGTTATCAGATGCTGTTATGTTCAGGTGGCAGCAGTCTCCAGTGGCCAGAACAGCTGAAACCATGTTTTTATGAATAAGTGACAGAAGTTTGTGGATGGATGGGTCAACAAAACACTGGACATTAACACAGCAGACAACTGTTTATTTCGATTCCTAACCAGATACGGACACTCATTTAAATGTCAAGGTTTCATAACTTTAACAAAGTATTTTTTGGGGTAAATTTGCCCACACATTTATACATTCATATATGTTTACATAAACAGATATACTGTATTTTTCAAACAGAAATTTGTACGCAGCACTTGTTTCAGCATCAGATCTGAAAATGCCTCTATGTGTTGTTCTGGAGGACATCACCTAACAAGCTGTTTGATCAGGAGAACTGTTTGTGAAGGTCATATGACTGATGTTAACTCATAGCACCTCATCGCACATATTTGTAGCCCACACTGCATGTCATTTTCTGGCAAAACACAACATTTAAGTTTAAATCAGCTATGAACTCATGGTCTTTCCAGCTTGTCCATCTGTTCAGCCTCAGATCAGTGTCCAACTTCACTCAAGCCTACTTGTGCCCACAAACTCAGCCAGAAACCTGGGTGTCATGATTGATGACCAGCTGACCTTTCAACAAGTCCTCAAATTCATACGACCACATCGGTCGTATGTAACGTGCACCGGAATAAGACCCATGAGAGCGTATTTACGTTAGCGCCCCTACGGGGAAAAGGAACACATTACGGGATTTAATTCGAGAAACGGCTTTTCCCTCACTTTCCCAACACGGGTTTAGGGTTATGGTTAGGGTTAGGGTGAGGGATAGGGATAGGGATAGTGTTAGATAAATGTTTGTTCATGGTGACATTTCACCTGCGACACCGGAGTGTCGATATTTACTCAACCGCCAGAGGTCGCATAGTCAAAACGTAACACTCGGTCGTAGTACGGGCGTGTACAGATGACCTATGTGGTCGTTTTTCGTTTGAGGACAGGCTAGACCAGGGGTCGGCAACCTTTAACACTCAAAGAGCCATTTCGACCCGTTTCCCACAGAAAAGAAAACACCGGGAGCTGCAAAATCCTTTTGGCATTTAAAATGAAGACAACACTGCATATATGGCTTTTTTTTTACCTCTATACCTTAGTTAATCAGTCGTGATTAATTAATTACAAAGCCTCTAATTAGATAGATTCCTTTTTTTAATTGTGTCCTTCCACTAATATTTATCTTACTTGGTTAATGTCATTTTTGCTCCTGGACCTCATATGTTACGTAATGTTAGCTAGAAATCAATACTTTGTGAATGTCTATTTAACTTGTAAAATCTATTTATCTATTTATCTTAAGCTAATAACTTTTCTCCGGTAAGTCGCTGCCCTATTTTCCAAGACGACACTCTGACTCTCTGACCTGCTGCCGTGTTCTTGCGAGTAACGTGTATTACCCTATCATGAGTACTTTTGACTCAAAGACGTGTCTTTCTTGGAGTGGAGCTTTAATGCACAGGCTTGCCATTCTTGAGTACAAAACGATGTGAAACTACAGGTGTTGCTTCTCCAGGAGTAAAATAAAAAAAGACATGAAACGTCTGGGAATCTGAAGCTCCGTGTTGCTTCTCTGCATCAATTTGCGCTCTCATGTCACAGCGGAAAACCCCAGCAACACATCCGGTGGAGTGACACGGCAAAATAAGAGCCGTAATTTCACAATAAAACTCTACATTAAAATGCATTGAAACGCGCCTGAAAGGCAGAACAATTTATTTTCCAAAGTTACAGGGAGCCACAACAGAGGGCTGAAAGAGCCGCATGCGGCTCCGGAGCCGCGGGTTGCCGACCCCTGGGCTAGACCTTTAAGGTTCACGTGGCCTCAGTTTCTCGATCTTGTCGTTATGCCCTCTACAACATCAGGAAGATCAGACCCTTCCTGACCCAACAGGCCACACAACTTCTGGTTTAGGCTCTTGTGATGTCACGCATTGACTACTGCAACTCTCTTCTGGCAGGTCTCCCTGCATGTGCAGTCAAACCTCTACAGATGATCCAGAATGCAGCAGCACGTCTGGTCTTCAACCAGCCCAAAAGAGCTCATGTCACTCCCCTGTTCATCTCCCTTCACTGGCTTCCAGTTGCAGCCAGAATCAAATTCAAAACTCTCCTCCTGGCTTACAAAACATTTACAAGAACGGCCCCAGCCTACCTGGATTCCCTGATCCAGGTCTACTCCCCTTCAGGCCCACTTCGCTCTGCATGTGAGAGATGCCTGGTGCTTCCAGCCCAGCACGGCTCGAAATCTCTAGCCAGACTCTTCTCCTCTGTTGTTCCCAAATGGTGGAACAAACTACCAAACTCTGTGCGTTCTGCTGAGTCCCTTTCTACTTTTAAGAGACAATTGAAGACTCAATTGTTCAGAGAACACCTAGGCACTTAATCTGACTCCACCTTAGGGGTAGAATAAGTCAGGTGGTCCAAAACCCAGCACTTATTTAGCGCTGACAAAGTTGAAAAAAAAAAGGGAGGAGGGGTGGTGGCAATTCTTCTGCAACTTGATGGCAACATCTTTGACCAATTGCACTTGAAGCACTTTTTGCACTTACTGAAGGTTTTTCCTTATGTCTGAATTCTTGCTTGTGTTGTACGTCACTTTGGACAAAAGCGTCTGCTAAATGAAATTGTAGAATTGTAGGTTGTGTCAGACATCTCTAACAGAGCACACCTCACTGAATCAGTCTGGACTTCCACTATTTTGTGTTTATTAGGTCTGTTGTTGTAGGACTAGATGTTGATGTCCCTTCTTGCATACATGAGACACCTCAGACTCGGTGGGATGGTCCAGTGAGTGAGGGATCCTCTGGGTTATCAAGTGGGTGCCCTCCTTCATCGCCGTTTCGCCGATAAGCCCACAACACCTCCAGAGGGTTCAGCAGTGAATCTTAGCATCCCAGGTTCACCCCGAACATGCCAGGTGCTCTTCATCCACAGCCACTGACTTCCTTTTTCAGTGGAGAGGTCCTTGAGCACCAGGCAGTGGGTCTTCCCGCGTACTTTCATCTCCTGGAGAAGCCTGGATGTCGAGGTGGCTATGAACCCTCTGCAGCCTACTTCGATTGGTCGTACCTTTTCCATCTTTTCTTATACTTCCTGAAACAGAATTGTGAAATCTGCCATACTGATTGTGGACCTCTTGAACACTCTGCGCCACCAATGAGTCTAAGTTGGAGGTGCATTTATGCATGTAGCTTCTAATCTTCAACCTTGATTTTCTAAAACACTGTGATATCTCTTGGATCAAGCCCAGGTCAAAGCACCCATTGGAGACCAAATCTCTATAAAGTTCATTTATGAACCGTTTGAAACAAAAAGAGGAAGTGAGATTATTTCTTTGCAGCTGTTTCATGCATCGAAACAAAACCTGGTGAAGGACTCAACACCAACCCCCGGAGAATGTCTAAAACAGGGGTCACCAACTATATTTGCCAGAGGGCCAAAATTTTACCGGACAGTCACTTTGGGGGCCGGACCCTCAAACAAAAATTAAATAAAAATCGAATTTTGGCATAACATTATTATTTGATGTTTATTTTTTATATTTTTTCCATTTCATTACAAAACTGAAGGCATTTTTAGCCTTTATGAGTCAGTGCTCCTATCACCTGTACCACAGTCAACCACTAGGAGTGATAGAGATATTTTGCCTCATCTCAAGTCAACTTTATTCACAGAGCACTTGAAAAAGAAACACCGCAGAAGTGACAGGAAAAGGCCTCTTAACACGGGTAAAATGGCACTCTCTAAGGCCACGAAACGAAAAGTTGATGTGGAAAACAGATCCTTTAATAATGACTGGACTGACTGCTTTAATAGTGTGGACCACATGATATTTTCTCTTTGATCCTCACAATTTTGGAATCCAGTCGTGGGCCGGATTGGACGGTTCGGCGGGCCGGATTCATCCCGCGGGCCGCCAGTTGATGATCACTGGTCTAAAACAATCAGTGTCGTCTCACCACTGGGAGCGCTGCAATAAGTGTAGCAGAGGTAATGATTCCACTTTTCATTACATATTTGTTTCCTACGGTGACCAGATACAACGTAAGCGGCTTCTTCTTGGCCCCTGCAGACTTGAAGTGTGCGCCCCCACATGTTTTCTGTCTCCATGGTAAGTCAGTCAGTAGAACCTGTGCTCAAAATGCTAATTAAGTTTGTTTTAGTGGCTAAACTTCTGACTTTTGTGGGCGTAATGCTTGCAAAATTTATACCAAATGCTTTAATGAGAGTAACGGCTTGTTTACAAAATGAAGTACACCACGTTGTCGGCAACTTTACTAGCTGGAATGTAGCTTTACCAGTAACCACCACGGTGTCAGTGCTAACTGACAGCTAGCTGAATCATTTCTTTCGTGTTTTTAGTAATATATGGAGCTTATACCACGACAACGACTGTGAGAAGAAGAAAAAACATCAGTGTGTTTTACCAGTGCCCTGCTCCTGCAAATAAATGGAGGATTTGGTGCCAAAGAGTGAATGCTCCAAGCTTTATTCTTCACACAACAGAAGAAAGAGAGTACACAACCGCCACATAAGCACAAACATGTATTTCCTCATATATACACACGTGGACAAAATTGTTGGTACCCCTCAGTTAAAGAAGGAAAAACCCACAATTCTCACTGAAATCACTTGAAACTCACAAAAGTAACAATAAATAAAAATTTATTGAAAATTAAATAATCAAAATCAGCCATCACTTTTGAATTGTTGATTAACATAATTATTTAAAAAAACAAACTAATGAAATAGGGCTGGACAAAAATGATGGTACCCGTAACTTAATATTTTGTTGCACAACCTTTTGAGGCAATCACTGCAATTAAACGATTTCTGTATTTGTCAATGAGCGTTCTGCAGCTGTCAACAGGTATTTTGGCCCACTCCTCATGAGCAAACAGCTCCAGTTGTCTCAGGTTTGATGGGTGTCTTCTCCAAATGGCATGTTTCAGCTCCTTCCACATATGTTCAATGGGATTCAGATCTGGGCTCATAGAAGGCCACTTTAGAATAGTCCAACGCTTTTCTCTCAGCCATTCTTGGGTGTTTTTGGCTGTGTGTTTTGGATCGTTGTCCTGTTGGAAGACCCATGACCTGCGACTGAGACCAAGCTTTCTGACACTAGGCAGCACATTTCTCTCCAGAATGCCTTGATAGTCTTCAGATTTCATCGTACCTTGCACACTTTCAAGACACCCTGTGCCAGATGCAGCAAAGCAGCCCCAAAACATTACTGAGCCTCCTCCATGTTTCACCGTAGGGACAGTGTTCTTTTCTTCGTATGCTTGGTTTTTGAGTCTATGAACATAGAGTTGATGTGCCTTACCAAAAAGCTCCAGTTTGGTCTCATCTGTCCAAAGGACATTCTCCCAGAAGCTTTGTGGCTTGTCAACATGCATTTTTGCAAATTCCAGTCTGGCTTTTTTATGAGTTTTTTTCAGCAGTGGTGTCCTCCTTGGTCGTCTCCCATGAAGTCCACTTTGGCTCAAACAACGACGAATGGTGCGATCTGACACTGATGTACCTTGGCCTTGGAGTTCACCTTTAATTTCTTTGGAGGTTGCTCTGGGCTCTTTGGATACAATTCCAACGATCCGTCTCTTCAATTTCTCATCAATTTTCCTCTTGCGGCAAACGTCCAGGGAGGTTGGCTACTGTCCCGTGGGTCTTGAACTTCTGAATAATATGAGCCACTGTTGTCACAGGAACTTCAAGCTGTTTAGAGATGGTCTTATAGCCTTTACCTTTAAGATGTTTGTCTATCATTTTTTTTCGGATGTCCTGGGACAATTCTCTCCTTCGCTTTCTGTTGTCCATGTTCAGTGTGGTACACACCTTTTCACCAAACAGCAGGGTGACTACTTGTCTCCCTTTAAATAGGCAGACTGACTGATTATGAGTTTGGAAACACCTGTGATGTCAATTAAATGACACACCTGAGTTAATCATGTCACTCTGGTCAAATAGTTTTCAATCTTTTATAGAGGTACCATCATTTTTGTCCAGGCCTGTTTCATTAGTTTGTTTTTTTAATAATTATGTTAATCAACAATTCAAAAGTAATGGCTGTTTTTGATTATTTAATTTTCAATAAATTTTTATTTATTGTTACTTTTGTGAGTTTCAAGTGATTTCAGTGAGAATTGTGGGTTTTTCCTTCTTTAACTGAGGGGTACCAACAATTTTGTCCACGTGTGTAATAATGCATGCAGTCAAAAACGTTTTACATATATTTAGTCACATAAACACTGAGGGACTTTTATAATTGAGGGACTTTTGAAGCACATGGGATATATCTTATGGACATTTTCATTAAAAGTAAAAACAACTAATGTTTTTTATGATCGCTATGATCATGTCTTTACAAATTCCATACTTATTATGGAAACAATCACTTATTAATAAAAAATGACTGAATATCACTAAAATGTCCACTAAACAACCAACTTCTAATGAGCTAAACAATAATAAAATGAGCTCATTCAAAAAAATTGTTGATTGTTTGAGGTAATCATGAGAAATATTTCTTTTCTTGTTGTTGATTTTAGGACTGAAAACAGCAACAATGTCAACTATGATACAAAAAGTTCTGCAGTCATACACTGACCCGCAGATCCTTTTATGACAAATGCTTACACAGGTCATCATATTGTTGATTTTCAAAACCAGGTGTCAGTTACAGCCTATCACTGCAAAATGAAGATGTGTGTGCAGAGTACAGCCCAGGTCAACAAATACACAGAGAAGCCACTTACCAAAGTAAGAGTTGTTTTTCTTACTTAGGTACTTACATGTTGCTGACATTAAAAAAAGGGAAATATTAGTCCATAAAGCTGCTCGTCTGCAGTCCTCTGAGTTTTTCAGATCCTAAACCTGACGTCAATCATTGTGTCTGAATAAAACAAAGTGGTACCTCATGTACCTTTTACAACTACTTTTTGGTCAGGTGACATTACCTTTTCTTCTGCTTACAGCCATTCTTTTCACATGGAGTTGCCATGGTGACTGTGCCCCGTTGAACTGCTCGGTCTTCTCATCGCGGCTTGCGGCTATACTTTGCATATTGAGATTGGATCACACATTCAGATAACAGGAATGCGTTTCAGCATCAGGTGTGAATGTAAAGACCCGTAGATCTGATGTCAGTGAGCAGATATGCATCACATCTTAATACCAGGTGGAAGTGGGGCATCGCTCAACTCCGGAATGATTCACACTAAGTGAAAAACAGTGACCTGAAAAGTGGTTTGACATAAATAAAAAAGCTTGTTAAACAGAAAGTCAGTGTACTTACAGTACATTCAGGAAGAGATTTTAAGAAGCCAATACTCTAACTTCTGCCTTTGTACCAACTTCTACTAATAACTGGACGTGAATCCTCCAATGTCATGCATGTATTAATAGGATGTTTATTCCTGATCAGCTGAAAGCTTAGCGTTGATTTAGCTGGTAGTCAGTGAGTATAATAGTCAGTAATGTCTTAATCTACCATCTCAGTTTCTCTTTTCCCTTGCTCCTGCCTGTTGTTGATTCTATCTGGCTGCTAATTAGCAATCAGTCAGTGAGCTGTCACTTAACAATCAACCCTGACAAGGAAACACTGGCCTGTCACCTCTGTGGCCTCCCTCCATTGTGCCGCAGTGATTTTAACATGGTGACGCTCATCGTTAACCTCCCATCAGTCTTCATTATCTCTGTTTTGTTTTCAAGCTGCCTCTTCACAGCAGCTTTCACCCTGCGATTGTTTCCGTTGTAGCTAAAGTAAGAAAATTCTAGAGGTGAGGAGAGGGTGAAGAAAGGATTTCGTTTGAGTACACAGACTTCATTTGGGCTCGGTTCATGTGCAGGCTGTATGTTAACTTTGTGAGTGTTGAACCAGCTGACACTGGAGCTGCTTCAAAATCTGTCACAATCTCAAGAGCCCAGCTTGAAACTTTTAATCAAAAAGAGCTGAAATACCATTTAACAGCAGCTTGGAGGAGGGTCCTGTCATACATGAAACTTTATTTGTGTGCAAAAGTATCCATGCATGTTTCTGCGTTATTAAAGCTTTATCGTATTATATTTTCTTTACACTTTCCCTGTTCCTAAATGGCTGGTGAACCTTTTAATGGACAATGTCATGCATTATTTAAACATTTTATTAAAAATCTGAAGCTGTAGTGTAATGTTTTTGGGTACCATGTGCTAGAAGTAGAAGATGATATAATTATGGCAAATGCTATTAAACTGAAGAACAGAGTTAAAAATGTGTATGAAAAAATAATGAGGACTATTCTAATAATGGCTGATGTTTTGATGGTAGAAGATCATAAAATAAAACATGTATTTTTAGTGTGAAGACAAATCATATGCTTTGTAGAAAAATGAAAACGTAATGTTTTACACTTCAGGCAATATACACCCCCTGTCAAAAGTTTTAGGACACTTTCTCATTCAAATAAAGTAGAACCTGTCCTACAACTTTTGACAGGGGGTGTATCTACCAAATGTGGTACACATATGCAGCACATCAGGCTGAACAAAAGTCAGTGACAGCCACATTCCAAACCCAACAGGAAGTGGGCTATTTTGTGTTGAATGTCAGATTTTGCCCATTTTTCATTTTTTTCTAGAGTGAACTCCTCCTAGGGGGAAACTCCAATTCACCTCAAACTGGGCCAGTACGTACAGGAGGCCTTAATGAGCAAAAGTTATTAAAATCTTTTTCCAGAGTCAAAGGGCGTGTCTGTGGCGGCCTCTGGAATTTTGATCCTTCGCCATGAAATTTCAAATGCTGTGTAAATGCCCTGAACATGCTCCAATCTGCCTGAAACTTTACATGTATGATCAGAGTCCTGCCCTGATCACATCCATATGATGAAATACACCTCCTGTCAGAAGGACGGTAGTCTATCCCAGCTGACTCAGGTGAAGGCAGGGGACACCCTGGACAGGTCACCAGTCTGTCACAGGGCTACATATACAGACACACAATCACACTCACATTCACACATACGAACAATTTAGAGTAACCAATTAACCTCAGCATGTTTTTGGACTGTGGGAGGAAGCCGGAGTACCCGGAGAAAACCCACGCATGCACAGGGAGAACATGCAAACTCCATGCAGAAAGATCCCAGGCCCAGGCCGGGATTTGAACCGGGGATCTTCTTGCTGCAAGGCGAAATTGATAACCACAACTCCACTGTGCAGCCCCAAGATGCTGCACAGCTCAGCAGTTTTTCTTCACGACTAAGAACTGTCAACAATAAATCCTCCTGTCTCTGAATGCTGACTTCTCATGGAGATTTTCTGAAGATCTTTGAAGAAGTTTTTAAAACATTTGAACACAGTCAGGTCTTTGACTGTGGTCCATGGTTTAGTTTCCACATCAAAACATGAAAAGCTTTCACACACCCACATCTGTTAGATATGCGCTTTGACTTAATATGAATGGTCAAATATGAGCACAATGGAAAAAACTCTCGTTCCCCGCCTTGGTTGTTGTGTAATATTCCTTCACTTTTGTACTGACGATGAGTGAACATGCTAACAGATGAGGAACGTCCTCACATTAGCCTCACAGACAACCTCACAAAGCTCCTTCCTGATAGTAAATTATCTTATCCGTCAAAAAAAAGCTTTGTTTACATTTACAGAATTAGATACAGATTATGTAGACAAACAGTCATTAATGTGGGCTATGGAAACAGAAGCACCAAGAACACAACATGTCTTCTGTGCAGAATGACACCATTATAAAGCTAGAAATGTTTAAAAACAACAAAAGCTGAAGCTGAATTTCACTTTTAGGCATCTACAAGTTACCAGTAATGTATAAAATCACATGGCTTTTCAGGATTTTAATATTTTACCAGTATTTTCACACTGCTCTGTACATCAGCTCTAGAAAGTTGTTCATGCTCCACTGTACTTCACGCTGTCATTACTTTGTTGGCCAAAAATATGTCTTGTTTTTCTCTCAGTCTCTCTGATTTGTTCCTGTTCTTGTCTCCTCTCTGCTCTGTGTAAACACAACCTGCAGTTCAGGGGCCTATTTCACGAGGCAGGTTTTACAAACTCTGAGTTTCTTCTACAACTCTGAGTTGATCTACTCTGAGATAGAAAACTCTGAGTTTTCGGTTTCACAACGGCTGATTTGAGTTGGGTTAATCAACTCGGAGTAGTTTGACCCGGAGTCAAGCGCGTGCACCGCAAGTCTGAAAAGACAGCATCAATGGAACCCCGATTCGACGAGTCACCATGGAAACGGGGAAGCGAAAGGCTGCGTTTTTGAACTGGAAGTTTTTAACGCGCTCATATGGCGAGTTTGAACAGGTTTTTAGAAAGAAGTGCAACACCGCTGCAGCTGCAAAAGAGAGAGAGACGGCGTGGAGAACAGCCCGGATCAATGCATAAGTTTAAATGTAGTCCTTTGTAATCGTAATAATATTACAGGGAATAACTGTCTGAATGGTAGAATATTAAGTTATTTCATTTAGGGGAAATCCTGACGGGGCAGCAGCTTAAGATGAAATATAAAAACATTGTTCAAACAGGTCAGACCTCGGCATTATCTCATGGAGGTACTTCATGTTGGTCATGTTTTACATTGTAAAGTAGCCTAAATATTAAGTGGCTGTTTGACTGTGCAGTTGTTTTATACACACATAGCCTAAATGTCTGCATCCATATCATGTCCTGTTAAATAATTAAGCCTATTTAAACTAACATAGACTTCTGCTCAGCCAACAGAAAGAAAGTAGATGCCTGTAAAGCGGTGGTATAAAATGTCATGGATGTACATTATATATATATATATATATATATATATATATACACCTTGTAATTGTAAGTAAGCAACACTCCAAAGATTTCTCCAAATGGTAGTTTAAATGTACTGAAACATGTCACTGATCTAGGATGAAGAGGATGAAACTGTGTCTGCTGCCTTTACAGAGGGGGATCCAGAAAGGCATACAGAGCTATGTTACTGATAGTTCTCTTCTCATTCACATTTTGGGTGGAATATAGAGTGTGACATTTAGCCTACACTGAAGTGTTGCACATTCTCATCCTTTTTAACAGAGCATGGCTGGACAGCAGCAGGATGGTTCCTCAGCTTCCACTGCACAGACTGACACAGTGAGATGGATGTTCAGGAAACACCAGAGCTTCATTCTGTGGAATTCATGTGCAACTGTATAATTTAATGTCCTCTATGTATTCCCAGTTATCAGTAAAACAGATTTACAAACTGCATTTGCTGAGAAAAATCCAAAAAACAGATTAGGAGGGCAGATCTGGAAATTGAAATACTGGAGCACAAGTTAGAGGCGGTGATGGTCACAGGTGAATTATGATAATTACTGGAACATGAACTGAACTGTTTATTTGTAGGAAATAAAGAAGAGCAAATGAAATGTGTATCATGTCTTTATTTGCTGTGGTGGTGATGATGGAGACTTAAACTCTAAAGTGATTATTGCATACGGTGTCTCTGACTGCTCTGCTGTCCTGGATAGCTGCAGGTGGATGGGCTCATCATCTGGGTCTTCAGTTTGTAGGGCAGGGTGTTGCTCTCCTCTAATAGTGGTAATATTATGAAGAACAACACATGCCACAGTAATATCACAGGCCCTCTCAGGGGTCACCCTGAGGAGACGTAGGCTCTGGAAACGGGCTTTCAGCAGGCCTATGGTCATCTCCACCCGGGCTCTGGTCCTGCAGTGAGCCCGGTTGAAGTTCTGTTGGGGGCCTGGTTCAGGGTCAGGGTATGAGGTCATCAGCCTGGGTTGTCATGGTAACCCCTGTCACCCAGCAGAAGGCCATCAAACTCTCCTGTAATGTATAGTGGATACATCAGAGTATATTAAAGGAGAGAGACAAGAGAATTCTATTGTGAAAATCTTTATGCTGCTGACCACGCTGCAGTCTGTTGCTCAGGTTAGACTCTCCATAAATCCTGGAGTCATGAACAGACCCAGACCACGTGGCCTCCACATTAGAAATGATGTATGCAGCATCACATATGATCTGGACAGTGCAGAGAATGACAGATGTTGAACTATGATGCAGTCTTTAACATTTAGAAACAGTAGTCAGTCTACCTGTAGCCTACCTGCACATTTATGCTGTGAATGGACTTCCTGTTCATGATGTGAGGGAGCTGTGATGGGGATGTGTGTGCATCTATGCAGCCAATCACACAGAAAACTTTTCTGACTGTCCTCCATACAGCTGTCTTACTGTAGTGCTCTGCATCTCTGACATTATATAAAAACTTTCATTTGAAAAGAACCGCAGAGCAACACACAATATCTGCTGGATGTGAGAGCATGACTGGTTGGTAATGTAAATGTAAGGACGGATTAGGTTGTTTATGTAGATTATGGACTTGAAATGATTACGAAACGGTACCGCTCAAACCGATAATTGTCCGGAAATGCGAGAACATTTATGCTCGGTCTGATAACAATCTACCGACGAATATTTAATTATCTGTGCAGTAATGCTGCTCCTTTATCCACTGGATCGTTAATAAAAGCTGTTCTACGCCAAAACTCGCTCGCTTACTGACTGAATGAATGAGGAAATGAAACAGCGTGTGTGGCTGAAAGAGGGCGGAGACGGAGAGAAACTCGAGGTTTTCTCAGATAAACCTGCTGGCGAACAGGTTCAAGTCATAGAGTCTGTTACTGCGGTAACTGACCAAGAGTTGAAGTTACCCCTCTTTGTGAAACAGGCTCGAGTTACCCCGCATTCCCTGGTTAGAGTTACCTCGCTTCCTGAAACGGAAAGCTCTGAGTTTCCCTCATTTCAGGGTTAAGAAACTCAGAGTTTTCACTAAACCTGCTTCGTGAAACAGGCCCCAGCTGAATAGTGCCTGAGCTTTTGCCATCTGAGTCACTAATGACTCCTCAGTTTCACACTGGGAGTCCCCACACGTCAAATCAAATGTTCTGGTCCCGACACGTCATCATTCTACGGAGCAGAATTTCAGTGTAATCCTCATTCAGCTGTATTTCTCTGTTCACGGCAGTTATCCAGTAGAAACGGAGCGTCTGAGTCAAGTGTTTTCCCATGTGTTCATAAAAAGCTCTTGTGATCCCTGCAGGCTTCATATCTGTGTGCTCACTTCATACTCACACAATTATGCCACCGCCGGGATCAGGGGGCTGAAAACAAACAGCTTTTGTTTGAGTGGCCTCTGACACTCAAGTGTTTGTGCGATGGTTTTATCTTATGCTGCGATGAGCGACAGCTGCTGAAGGTGCGGTGTATATTATGGTTTTGGATTAAAGATTAAAGCCCAGTAAAGCCTATGAACAGGCCTAATCCTGCTCTTCAGCGTGGCTCAGAAACAGGCTCCAGAGGCGCTCATCCACCATCAGCTTACTGCCCAGCGTTCATCGTCAGCGGCTGAAAACAAAACCTGTTGCAGAGCACAAGACTTGAGCTGACTGCATGAAACATGGAAATCTAGTTGCTGTGATTCCTCCTTGTGTAAAAACACTCTGGGGTCATTCCAGAATTGAAGGGCATTTGGGCTTACAAAAATTTGAAAAATAAATCTTTTCTTTTAGAATTTTCTGCCACATATTCATGAATAACAGGTAATACGCCATCAGAGGCTGCATTGGCTCAGCTTACCCATCAATGGTAGCATTTTTATTCCATGTTTTCTGTGTTGTTTGCTAACCCTACTCTAGTCACAGTAACAGGGTTACTAATTCATGCTAATGTGATCTTTTTCTCAGCAGTAGAAGCTAGATATTTAGCTAGCTGTTACTGCTGACCAAGAGGACAAACTGACTGATGGAAAACAGTCCAAAGAATGAGTCTGATCCTGATAATGAGGTAGAGTGAGACATTCAATCAAGGCTGACAATGGGATGAAAATATGAAGAATAGAAGAGAGGGCATAGCTTTGCTCTGCCCTTTCTTTAGGAACACTGTTTGATGATCTTAATTCTAGCATTTCATGTGATTCACTGTTTTCTTCTTCTTCTACCAGCTAACAAGGCTATGCTAACATGTTGTGGGACGTATGTTCCATGCATCATAATTATTATTTATAATAACATGTTGATTAAAAAATATTCCCACAATTACAAGACACGTCAATGACAAAATAAAACCAGAAAAGGAAGTTTAGGTTTCATTTTAACTCTTTTGTTAGAGTTTCAGTTTGGTCATCAGGGGAGTGGGACAAGAGCAAATGGCATTTTAGGGGAACTCCGGACTTATTTGGTGTTTTAAAAATATTTTCACACATTTTTTTTCTCCTATTCTTATTTAGATTTGGTGTCAGGAGAAGAACATTTACACAACAACTGCATGTTTCAGTATTTTGCACATGAAGTATTTTAAATTTGATGTGTGTGATGTAAAATGTCCTCCAGTTCTGGAATGACCCACTGAATATTTAAATGTCACATAGAAAATATAACTGAAGTTAGAGGTCTCAGGTTAACCAGTGATTGAACACAGGTTTTGTGTTCTGTCTAAAGTCCACAGTCAGGTGAGGGTTAGGGTTACTTCACTCATCTCTGTCAGTGTTCTTCACTATTTTTTCACTTGTACCACACAGGCAGGACACTGTCAGTCAGAATAATCTGCAAGAAACACCAAAAACAATGCGCATGATTTGGAAATTCCACATTCAAAATTACTTCACTGGACATAAGAGCATATTTTGTTCAATATTATTAATAAATATCATCTGTCCATTTCCTTTCCTTTGCTTGTACCTTCCTCTTTATTTCTGTGATCACCTTGCTGGTCATCTGCTCCGTCATCTGATTGTCAGCATCTGGAACAGCCATCCATCATTGTTTCCACCACATTGCCATGTTTCTCTAAATCTGGTTTGTGACTGTCTAAAGTCAGTTATCTTTCTTTATCATAGTAATTAACATGTTAGCTGACACAAGGCCCTTGAAAAGCCAAACTGATACCAAATTCATGAAAGCTTTACCAAAGGGTGTAAATCTTGCAAAAATGCTTTCAAATCTGTGGCAAAACAGAAAAAAAAGGTCTGCTGATGTTCTGCACATCAGAAAGTCTTAAAACAGCTCAACTTAACTTATTCTTTTTGTTAAAATTAATGCATTCTTCTGAAAATGTGGGTCTTGTTTCATGTGTAACGTGGTGATTTGGCAGAGACATGGCTGAGCTGTTGTTCTCAATGGCTGAGCTGAGTGGAGAGACGAGAGAGGCATTCATAGATTTACGTGTTATTCATTTATTTGTTCTGTGCTTTCATTTGAGAATACAATGAGAAACTAACGTGCATAATTTTCAATTTAAAAAATGGAAAAAGTGGAGTGTTGTGGTGGTATTGTGGGATTTCAAATCAATAAAAAGCCATCCCAGGTTCATTTCACGTGTCATGTCAGTGCTTTTCACGTATAATTTTACAGCATTAAAATGACATGTAAAGTGGCTCACAGTGGGTTTGTGGTCATTTGTTACGACTACATGCTGTGTAATGGCTTTTGCTGCATTGTACAGATGCCTTTTAGAACCAGGGAGAAGGAATGGAGGAAACAAGAGTTCACCAAATTAAGAGTTTGTATTTATTCACTGCTGTAGGCTAGAAGCCTGCTGGATGACAGCAGTGGAACATATTGTGATCCATTATTAACCTGTAAGAACGGTGGTAAACGCTTCATCTATCCTCCTTTCCTCAGCTGAAACCCTAATCTAGTCAGATTATCTAAGCATGACTTTTAAAGCCGCGAAGAACTTCAAACTTGTCAGTGCTTGTTCCTCCATTAATCTCTCTGGTACAGTAGCTCCACTGTTTGTTAAAGGATTGTTTAATGGTGATATAAAACCAAACTAACAGTCTATTTACTTCAGTTCTTTGTCAAAGTAACGTGGGCGTGTCCGTTCCTGAGCTAATGGAGACAAACATCAGAAGACACAAGTTTCAATCTTCTATCTTATCTTCATTGGTGACCTCAACCTTCAGAAAGCTCGTCTTAATGATCAGTCTTTCCTATTTTCTCAGTGAGCTAATAGTTAACTGCCTCTCCTGTCGTCACCACAGCCGGACTCTGACCTTAAAATAATCACATCGCACCACTTCCACTTGTAGTGATTCAGGAAACTTCACTCTTTCATCTGATCACTGACTGCTGGATAAGAGCTAAATGCTTCCTGACAGAGCAAGCTAGCACGTAGCACGAGCTAGCACTTGGTTCTTGTTTTTGTGATTGAAATGTCAACATGAAAACAATTAAAATGCTTTTCCCGGCTGAATTCTCAGACTGCAGAGCTGCTGCTGAGGGCCTTCAGAGCTCAGGCAGGCGGATCCAAAAGCAATTTAGCTCTGTCTTTATTCTGCTTAACAATACCAGCAGAGAAAACTAATTAGGTACATTTCAGCCATTTCCATGTTAATGTTTTGTTTGTTGCCATTGTTTGAGGAGACAATGGGAGGAGATGCTAATGAAGGAGTCCCAATAACCGTGTCCTAATGGGAGTCCATTCACAGCCGTTAGCCCAGAGGCTGCAGTGATTCTCCCTCTCCCCTGGGGCCCGAGTCTTTCTCAGGCCCATCTCTGTGGAAGGAAAGGCAGGTTACAACACTAAAGACACACAGAGACACACACACACAGTCCTGTTCTTTAGCACTTCAGGGAACGTTACAGCGGCAGTTACTTCATTTCCTCAAGACCAGCACTGACCAAACCTTAACCTAAGCCTAACTTTAATTTTAATGGTGCGCTTTGTCTGGACTCCAGTTTGTCTCCCATAAGGAGGCTCAGTCTGCACGCATCGCCTCCAAAGCTACGTCACAGCTGACCTGCACCTGCTCACAAATGGAGCTACGTGTGAAGCTACTGACCAACAATCATGATTACTGTAAAAACTGTGTTTTCCACTGAGTTTGTGATGGAGTTAGAGATTGCAGGAAGGGAGGCTTAGTTTATCCTTCTGAGCACCACACAAAACCGCCACATTAGCTTTTGAAAAGAGGCATAAAATCTGCTGTCAGAGCATTATAAACCGCTGTGCTGACATTTGATACACCTTTAAACTTCAAAGTACCCCTAAAGTACCCTGTTTTAGCGCAGCATGTTAAGCTCAATGTCAGTTTTCTGTGGAGAGTAAGAATAAAACATATACATATTATTTAAATTTATTTCTGCCTCCACCATAGTACATTGCAGATGAATTCACTTTTAAACCATGCACTCATAGAGAAACCAAAATTAGATTAATTACAACGATTAGCTTTGTGTTTGTAGCTACAGGTGACAGCAATGTACTCAGTTTACATCTCTCACTCAGGCTCTACAAAAAGGTGAAATGAAGCAACAGACAGAGTTCAGAAACATTATAAGTAGGGCTGGACGAGTTAATGTGTTATTAACCTGTTACTGCATTAATTAATTAATTAAGGCTGACGATTGTTTTTTAAAAAAGTATTACTATTGTGAAAGTTTGTTGCTTGCAGGCTCTGAATACACGGACAGAATAACCATGGGTAGTTTGATTAAACATGTCCAAATTCACTTTTTAAGACCCAGCAGAACTCAGTACTGTGAGGTGTTAAAAATTCGACTTCTGGGTGAAGACTTTTTATCAGGCCAATCCATTGATTGTTAACTGCCAAAAATCCTTGAAGAAGAAACAAACAAACAAGCTTTGGCCGTCTATGAGAGAAACATGGAGAGAAGTCTTTATTTTGGATCCTACTGTCCAGATGTGACGACAAACAGAGGTGGAACCAGCTGATTGGTGACGTGAGTTAAATGTTTAATTACTTAATCTTCCACCTCAACTGATCACATATTTATTTACTTTTTTATTGCATAATTGAGGATTTTTTTCTAATTTTGCTGATTTAATTACTTTTTCCTAATGCAATGTTTTTAATGTGCATAAAACTACGTTAAGAAAATACAGCTACTGAATCTAAATCCAGATCAGTGTTTTTGCCAAGCAGGTTTTCACATAGAAGGAATTTGAGTCCTTCACATTACAGTAAACACTGAAGCAGAACAGAACAGATGAAGAATAAGTGAGCATTTCAATAAACAGCACAAGACAAGTGAGACAAAAATGACAGAAAACAGAGCAGAATGACAGCACTGACCTCTTCATCAGTGTGAACCTGTATGGAGGTACGCTGTTCTCAGAATCACTTCCTCAAACACTGATGTCCTGTTATTCACTGCTATTGATCCTCTTGCTGGACGTGAACGTCATTTCCATACATACAAACTGTACACAAACAACAGACCGCCAACGTGTCTGGGTTTGTATTTACAGATGCTGTTTGCTTTTGCTTCAGGATGGATTTAAAGCTGCTGCTTCACACGGGCAGCTGCACCTGCTGGAACCTCATTTATGTTCACTGGAAGTCAAGTTTTAAAGCACATCTCTGTTAGTGGGAAACAGGTTCAGGTGTTGGTTGTTGGTCATCACAGACGTTCTATTTCAGGAGCGTCACAGTGATTATGCTGAAGTTTTAGTACATTCACATCTGTAGGAGGGACATTTGAACTCCATTTTAATTGGGTAGCCTGTGCTCAAACAACATTTAACGTTTGAATTTCACGGTTTATTATATTTTGTGGATGGTCTTCATGAAGGTTTCACACCAACATGGATGGACATTACTCAAAAACAGACAAGCAGATTTGGATGAAATTTTCAGCTAAGGTCAGAAATGACACAAGGACCAAGTGATCAGATTCTGGCAGTGATGCAGCTTATAGTCTGGATCCACGGATTTGTTAAAGATTTCTGTATCATTGCTAGATATCAGCATGGCGTCACTGTAACCATGACAACAAGTGAACACGACTTCAGCTGCCTGCTGACGATCACATGATTGTGATCCTGCTACAAATCCACCACTGAGGACTTATCAGGACTTATCTGTTGGAAATGATGCAAGGAACAGCTGATTAAATTGTGGGGGTGTTTCTGAGTCCCATTAATTCCCGCCTCTCGCTACATATTTAGGTCATGTGATTCGGTATTTATACAATGTACACATGCAGAACACACATCTGAACTCAGCGCAAAGGCATTTTTTTGTGGGTACATCTACATTAAATGGACACATTCTATGGTGCAGTGATTTCTACCACAAATATTTTCAAGATTTCTTCTGTTGGAAATGACAAAAGGCTGAGCAGCCTGGATGGAGTACTGCATTCTCTGAGTGCTTTTCTTGCTTTTATTTATTGTGGTAATTCTGCACTAACAAATACCTGACCTAATCTTTTTAAAAAGTTTAAGAAAAGCTCAAAAACACTTTCACAATTCTTGCAGATTTGTTTTAACAGTATTAATGCCACTAGTGTATTGGCCGAACCCGTCCATCCTGTCTGAATGCTGGCAGGTAGCTTCTCTGCTCTCTACACTGTCCTACCAGTTCTTCTTCTGGAGTGTTTATTGGTCTTTAGCTTGTTAGGCATCGAGGTGTCAGCTTTGTTAAAAAAGGCAGAGGCTGCAGAGCTAATAAGGTGCTAATCCTGACCCCCCCCCCCCCCCCCCCCCCCCACACACACACACACACACACACACACACACACACACTCAGCTTATCACTGCTCTCCAGACAGCCGCCCCAGATCAGTCAACGAGCCGCACGATCGATGCATCTGATAAGGAATTAAGACAGAAAATAAACTGTACGCGTTATCGGGGAAGTCTGTACATGGCCTAATTATGATGCGGTGTGTGTGTGAGAGGATGATATGGTGAGACTGGAGTGGTGTGAAGCTGCAGGAGGGCTGGATGGCAGAGAGAGGGAGGCGTCATGTAAAGATGGAGTGTGCATGCTGGTGGCCCTATGGCAGCGAGAGGAAAAAAACGTGGAGTACAATTCACAGACGTCCTGCAAACAACAAAGTGATTTTACAGCACAGAAATCTAGCTAGAGAGCTGGCAGTGACTTCTGTGGCCCACACAAAATTATCTTAAAAATTACACAATAGTTCCCAGGGAAATTTTCAGATATTCATGATCCCCAGATGATAGACCCAACAGTGATCCTCTGACTTCACCTCCAGCACCACTAAAAGGTGGACACCTGCAGTTTTTAGTGAAATATCTCAACAACTGTTGGATAGATTGATGCAACATTTGGTGCACATGTTCATGTTCCCCTCTGGATGAATAGTAATAACTGAGTGATCCTTTGGCTTTTCATCTAGAGCCTACATCAAGAAACATTTCAGTTGGTTTATGACCTTACAACTACTGCACTGGAAAAAAAAAAATGCCCCTCTTAAAACAAGAAAAAAAAAACTTATTTCAAGGAACTTTTACCTTGAAATAAGTGAAATAAAATTGCCAATAGAACAAGTGAAAAATGGCTTCATAAGATTTCTTGAAATAAGATATCATATTTAGAAAATTGAGATCTTAAAATTAGCTGGGAAAACTTATTTTAAACTGTGTTTTACCAGATTGTCAAGATTAGGTGTCTTAAAATAAGCTAAAAAAAAATACCCAGCATTTTTTCACTCAAAAATGGATTTTTCTTTTCATGTAACCTCCTAATTTGAGAAATATTTAACTTATTTTGAGTTGTATTATCGTGGCACTTCTCTAGATTTGTGGTGACTGGCAGATGTTAGCATGACAGCATGATGAACAAAGATGGTGGCATATCGGGGATCATTTACATTTATAGTTGTCAATAAATAATGCAGTTATTTCTGTTGTAACGTGCATAAATGCTGAGCTCTCCTCCTAAATGGACGCTCTGATGAATCCTGCTGCTATCTGATTTTCTGGTATTTCATAAATTCAGATGAAAACAGCTGGAAGCCTGAGCTCCTGTTCATGTTTTGTCAAAACTCAGATTGCATTTATTTTTGGTGAATCTTAATAACCTGCTCACCTGATAGTTTCTGTCTTCATTGCAGCAAGCTTATATTTTTACAGATGCTTCAGTTTGTAGAAGATGTGAAACTGTAAATCACAGTGAAAGAAAACCATGTTTAGTGACTTTGGCAGCAAACTGTCTTTTGCTCTCTGTGATGTTTTTGGCCTAAACTGGTGCTGAAATGAGAAAAAAAAAACAGCGTTTCCTAAATCCCTTCACATGATTCAGAGTACATCTCTTGAATGAGTCATATGGTTGTGTGACTGTGTCTGACCAAGTTAGATTGCCGTTGCAGCGTTGATGGAAAATTGATGCTCATGCAGACATGAAGCTAAAATGTTCAGTTGTCCTTAGATTATTATTGGAATAGAATAGAATAGAATAAAAATAGAATAGAATAGAATATCATTGTTGTCAATATGATTTGTAACATAATTGGTCCATGTTTTAGTGCAGAAAAAATAATTATAAAGTGTGTAGATAGTAGTAGGTATATTAGAATGGGGCTTGTGACTTCTGTTGTCAAATTCAAAATGACGAACCACGCCACAAACACAAACCCTACATTTCCTGTTGTTCAACTTAATTACTCCGCCAAGGAAGACGGCAAAGTTATGTCACGATCGCAGTATGTGAATCTGTCTGTTAGCAACATTACTTAAATACAGACAAACAGATGTGGAAGAAATTTTCAGGGAAGGTCAGAAATGACACAAGGACCACCTCATTAGATTTTGGCAGTGATGCAGCTTATAGTCTGGATCCACCAATTTGTTAATAATTTCCCCATTGCGAGATAGCGGCCTGCATGGCATGGCAAGTGAACACTACTTCAGCTGCCTGCTGATGATCAGCTGATTGTGATCTTACTACAAATCCACCACTGAGAGCTTATCAGGACTTATCCATCAGAAATGATACAAGGAACAACTTATTAAATTCTGGGGGTGTTTCTGAGTCCCATCAATTCCCGCCGCCTACATATTTACTTCATGCAGTTCGGTATCTGTACATAACATACACATGCCTGTGCTCAGCGCAAGGTCTTTTTTGTTAAAGATTTCATCTGTCGGAAGTGATACAAAGACTGAGCAGCCTTGGCGGAGCACTGTGCTCTCTGAGTGCTTTTCTTGTTTTTACACTGCCTCCCAGTGGTAGCTACAGCAGGAGAACTGCATCCCTGTAGCGTGCTGCAACTTGTGGCTGTTCATACGTTAGCAGTGGGGGACATCTTGACTTATTTCAACCTAAATAATTTTTAAAAAGTGACATCCATTATGCCAGTGCTTTCTGTCAACACAGAAAAGGAATACTGATGGATCACCCAGACAATTCCATGTTTTCCATGAAAACTCCCACTTTTATCCATGTGCTAACATAACTGTACAAGGGTTTTCTAATCATCAATGAGCCTTTCAGCACCATTAGCTAACACAATGTAGCATTAGAACACAGGAGTGATGGTTGCTGGAAATGTTCCTCTGTACCCCTATGGAGATATTCCATTAAACATCAGACGTTTACAGCTACAATAGTCATTTACCACATTAACTATGTCTGCACTGGATTTATCATTCATTTACTGTTACCTTCATTGAAAAAAAAATGTTTTCCTTCCAAAAACAAGGACCTTTCTAAGTGACCCCAACCTTTTGAACAGCAATGTGTGTATGTTCAGCTAAGTCCTGTTGTTTGTGTTAGTAACCTTAAAACAACCTGAATAGCTCCACTGTGGCAAATTAGGAGAAACTACAGGTCTAACCTACCTCTCTCTTTCAAAGTAAAAATCTCACATTCACATGACTACCTTCAGAATGCGTTCAATAAACAAAGTTTTTAAGCATCAGTTTACTGTACAAGTATTGCTAAAGATCAGATCCTTTAAGTCTTTAAGTCACTTATTGAAAGCAACCAATTGCAAACAGAGAATGTAGTGTCATCAAAATGTAGCAACAAATAATAAAAATGAAGGTGTGTGTTGCATTTGTTCCAGTATGTATGTTGCATCACCCACCATGAGGAACAGGTCAGTGAGAAACCAAACTGTTTCCATGTTGACGTCCAGTAGTTATCCCAGCAGGCAGACGGGACGCTCAGCTCTGCCCGACGGTTCGATCGTCAGCTGAGTTTAGGAGCCCGTCTGTCGGACCGAGCAGACTCCCGCTCAGGGAGAGAAACCCCTTTGATCTGCCTTCAAACTGATTCATGAACACCAACTGACGGGGCGGCACGAAACACCCCGATGCCCAGCCTGCATGGCCCCCAGGTCCCCAGCAGAAATATGTGCTTTCATTTAGGGCAGATTCCACAACACAGACAGGGGGAGGGCTGGGGCTTAAACCTCAAAGTCCCTCAAAACATCCTCATGCCTCTCTTCAGTGTTCTGTAGTGGTCATGTGTCCACTGTACAATTTCACGTTCTCATTCTTTTATTCTCTGCTTTTAGAGCAACAGCCATCAGTCAAACTAAAGTTCTCTGGAGTGTTGTGACCAGAACAACTTCAGCAGCAAAGGATCCATGCTGGATGTCTACTGCATGTTTACATGAAAAGAAAAACGGTCATTCATCTCCCTGTGAAGGCTGTGATGCACAGCGTACAGGTTTCTGATAAAAACAATGAACAATTCCAGCATCCACAGTCCATTGCTGTAAAAGATGATCATTTCTAAATAAAGCCATTGGGGTTTGTGACTTCTACAGAGGTGTCAATGCTTTGCAGTACGCTGTGAAGATTCGGTCATAGTTTTAATATCATGTCATCTCAGTCTACATCTGGCATTTCTGTACCAAAACGCTGCTGTCCCCACAACTATAAGGGTCCCAGAGTTTAGTTCATCTGTCTTGTTAGCGCTCAGCTAACGTTATACTCCAAAACCCTGATCCTTACTGGGCTAGCGTTGTCCATGTCCAGGTACACGACAGTTCAGAAGTTAAGGTCACTTAGAAATGCCCTTATTTTTGAAAGAAAAGCATTTTTTTCAATGAAGATCACAGTAAATAAATGATAAATCCAGTGTAGACATAGTTAATGTGGTAAATGACTGTTCCAGCTGTAAACGGCCGATTTTTAATGGAATATCTCCATAGGGGTACAGAGGAACATTTCCAGCAACCATCACTCCTGTGTTCTAATGCTACATTGTGTTAGCTAATGGTGCTGAAAGGCTCATTGATGATTAGAAAACCCTTGTGCAGTTATGTTAGCACATGGATAAAAGTGGGAGTTTTGGGTGACCCCAAACTTTTAAACAGTAGTGTGTTAATGTGTGGAAGATTAGCCTGAATCCAGACACAGTTCACCAGAAAATAAGAATGCAGAGAAGTGGATTACAGCAGGAATGCTGCTTCCAGAGATATCTTGATGCTTTTCCAGAATGAAAGCAGCCGTCATTCACTGCCAGTTTACTCACCAAGCTACTCAGTTTTACCAACACATTTCAGGTCTACACGATCTGAATCATAACCTGGTAAAACACATGTAATATTGACTTTGTTGGGTGCAGGAAAATAACATCTGTCAAAGTGAGGCTTATTAATTAGAGTCAGACTTCTTTAGTGCAGGGTTGTATTGACTTCAAAAATCAACTAAATCTGTCACTGACAGAGTGGTGGCCAAACTTTTGCTGTAGGTTTTTGGGAGGAGTACCACTTTAAGGGCTGAAATTGCTTCAGTGCCTTTGAAGAGTGCAGGAGGATAATAGGGTCCTGGGTGTGTTTGTTTGTGCCCTCGACCTGATCGGCATGTGATGAGCGGGGAGGTCTGCAGGCCTTAATTGGCCTCTTTAAATGGAAAAATGTCCAGCAAGCATGACGCATCGATGAGGCGGCAGCACCCCACCACCTCCATCCCGGCTCTATTTATCATCACTTTATGGAAACAAAGCGCTCCAATTAGCAGCAGAGCAGTCATGGAAATAATAATGACCATAAATTGGATGGCCATTCGATGGATTTAAAAAGTTAAAGTCAAAGTATTGTGATGTACTTAAAAAGTAATTTATTTATCAGTCTCTGGAGCTCTGCACTTGTTTGCTTTGTGTTTCATTTGTCCTGGACAGCAACACTAATTCATAAAACATAACAGCAACAATGGTTCCAGTAAGCTCCAACCAGATGTCACAGCAGGAGGTTGTGGTGTCCATGATGGTTAAATGTTGCCTTGAATAAATGTGTAACACCATCACAGCTCCTCCTCCTTGTTCCATGATGTGAACCACACATCAGACACCATCAGTTCACCTTTTCTGTGTTCAGAAAGACAAAACCTTCATATCTGGACTCATCAGACCAAAGTCCACATTTCTGCTGGTTTAATGTTCATTCTTAGTAGCTTTTGGTTCCAGTTGTTCACTTCTTCTTCTTCTTCTTCTTCTTCTTCTTCCTCAGTAGTGGTATCTTTGCAGCATTTCCACCATAAAAGTGTGATTCACTCAGCCTCCTCCCAGTAGTAAACGTTGAGGTGTGTCTGCTACTTGAGCTGTGGAAGGCTGTGATGTTGGATCTTTTCTGAGCTGCTGTTCATTGTTCTTCTGTTTCAGGGAAGGTCCTCATGGCATCCAGATTCATCACAGTGTTTGACATTTTTTATAAATGTACTTGAGGAAACTTTCAAAGTTCTTGAAATGTTCTAGACTGACCTTCATGTCTTTATGTGATGTTCCTCTTTCTGTGTTGTTGGTCTGTTGACTCTTTGTGTCTACAGACTTCCACATGTCTTATTTCATGCTTTCAGTTTTGTTCTAGACCAGAGGTGACTCAGGTCTAGACTCATTTTATTTCAGGGGCCACATTCAGCCCAATTTCATCTCAAGTGGGCCAGACTACTAAAATAACAGCATAATAACCTATAAAGAACTATATCTACAATTTCATTTAGCAGACTATATAACTATATAAGCAACTCAAAGTGTTTCCTTTGTTTTAATGCAAAAAAAATACGTTCTGAAAATGTTCACATTTAAAGAATGATCTTTTTACAAAACATCATGAGCAACCTGAAATTTCTTAAGAAAAATAAATTCAGTTTCAACAACACTGTGCCTCAGTTTATCATTTCCACATCACAACTTCCAGATCACAGAGAGTCTACAAAGGAACACAACATTTAGTCACCTGGAACTGAACCATGGAGGATTTTACTGTATGATAAAAATGGCAAATGTTAGACAAAAAGAAGAAAAAAACCAACAAAAACAAGACAAAATATTGCAAAAATGAGACACAAAATGGTAAAAAAAAAAAATCTGACAAAGAACACTGTAAAACAAAACAAAAAAAGACAGACAAAAAGGCTAAAAATGAGACAAAAAAATTACTCAAATGACACAAACAAGACAAAAAATGACCAAAAAAGTAACAAAACAACAAAAACATTGACAAAAAACACAAGCAAACCTAAAAGGAAACACAAAACAACACATTGACAAAAATCAGACAAAAAAAGACAAAAACAACAAAAACAAGATAAAATATTACAAAAATAAGACACAAAATAACAAAAGAACCATGTAATAATTTACTTTATGATCAAAACAACTTGTCTAGAAATTATTTTAAATTTATACTTTCATAAATCGACAACTTACAGTTAATGTCTTCTCTGAAATTTTTACACTTTTCAAACTCGTCCCACGGCCTGGATTGGACCTTCTGGCGGGCCACATGTTTGACCCCCCAAAATGATAGTTTGCATGTGAAAAACAGTGATTGTTTTTCACCTTCTGTTAAACTGAGGAGGTGATCGTGCATTAGCCTGCCATGGATAGGTGCTGCTGTATTACCAGCTCCAGTGGGGACAACGTCTCAGAGGTTTACTTTCTGAACGCTAAGCAGCTTTTATCTTAACGCACATTTTTCCCTACGCAGAAACATCACAACCATGAAGAAGGAGAGATGTTTTCTGTGCAGTACGGTAGATTGTGATCAGGGTGGTTTGGTGGAAGAACTAAAAGGCCTTCAGGAACCAAGTCAGCAGTTAGACCCCACTCATTACTGTGTTCTGTCAAATTAACTAAACTCTGAAAGTTTTATTTCCATAATTATATTAATTTTAGTGGTGGGATGCAATAAAAGAATTCATCTAATTATTTAGAGACTCTGTAATTAATTGTGATTAATACATTTAAATCATAGCGATTTGCCCTCTTAAGTGGTCTATTATGGGATGGCTACACCGTTCGCTGGTACCAGGACTGTCTAAGCGTCTAAAGTAGCCGTCACTGAACTAAACAAGGACAAATTCAGAAGATTATTTTTCGCCTCAAATGCTTTCAGAAATACTTTTTACTGAAACATTTTCGTAATAAAAGAGAATGTTTGTGACTGAGCCACCATGTTGATCTGATGTTTCTGTGCTGATTTACTCAGTGAGTCCTGTGTTTCTTCTTCACAACTGGAAAAGAGACTTTAGGGTCATTATCGCCACCTACTGGGCTGGAGTGTGCACCGGTATTAACAGTGTGACAGAAATCAGGAAACTGAGAAAGGTGCAATCAAATGCGTTATTTTTTTTTTAATGAATTAATCGGAATTACCGCGTTAAAGTCCCAGGCCTAAATAATTTTGTACTATTTTAGAATGGACATACAAATGTTCTTTAGGTGAGACTGTGTGGTGTAAATAACATATTAACATGTAATGTATTGAATCTGTTACCACACTGTTAAAGGAGCAAAAGGTCATCAGAAAATGTGCTTCTGCATTCTAAAGCAGAGCGAGGGAGCAGCTCAGCGGTTTGCAGAATTTAAGTGTCTTGCAGAAAGCAGACATCTTGAGGTTACTGAATAACATTTATTTTACTGTAAACGCTGAAATGGTTACTTCTTAAAAGAGAGACGTTGTCCCGTTAAATCCATGAGAAAAGCACCTTGCGGTCCAGCTGCTGAGAGGACTGCAGGTGTCAGTTTGTTTTGAAGCTGCTCGTCCAGAAAGACAAAAACGTGGCTCTTTAAAGGAGAAGACCAAAGGGGAGTCAGTGACACTTCAAAAGGAGTTTGTGAGCCGTTCGCCTCCCTCCGACAGCGAGGTCACTGTCAACTCTGACGAGTCCCAGCTCTGCCATTCAGCTGAGGAGGGAGGAGGAGAGCGCTGGGAGTGTTTGGTGGTGGAGGGGCGCTGTGGCTGCTGTCGGTGAAAATCAAACAGAGCCCAATTAAACTGATTCTAACATGCCAGTGATCACGAGGAGGAGGCTCACCTGGACCCTCCTCTCCTCCTTGTCTGTGCCTCCGTCGGTGCTGGGACGCTAATTGCCTCAAACCAAAAAGCCTCTGCCTCTTCGATGAGCTGACAGCCTGTTGACGATCTGCAGCAAATTCCCTCTTTAAGGCACGACCGCAAATCAGTTTCACTCTTTACTGCTTAACTGAGGAGTTTTCTTGAATTGTTTACATCGAGTGTTTCTCACCAAAACTTCGCATGCAGCCTTTTGTGCCCAACACTTGATCTACCTTAATAACTGTAAAGTTATTTGTGTCTGTGTTTCTAGTTGCAGACGGTATCAGCGAGAATGTGTGTTACACTTCCACATCCTAGTACACAAGACTAATAAATCATACAAGATCTGGAACTGTTACAATTAATAGCTCAACTGAAAATAATCTGCAGCTATTTTCAAAACGGTTTTCATAAGTTTTTCTGTCATTCATCAAACAAATTCCCACCATTGCTGTCCAAAATAAGACATTTGAAGAGATCATATTGACTTCCCCACCCTATGGCAGGGGGCCTTTGCCACACTTTTTGTTGGTTTCCAGAAGTTTTATTCCTCATGCTTAGAAAATGATGTGTTTTTTAAAATGTAGAATAAAAGGAGAGCCAACCCACCAGACTCTGAGGGTCATACTGGGGTTCTGCAGGTTAAATGGCACACACTGAACGGAAAAAAACTTTTTTAGACTCACTTTTCTGAAAAATGCTTCAGTTTGGCTCTTCGTATTTTGTCACAGTTTGAAGCATTAAAGCAGTAGAAATTCAAGTTGTTCTCAGATTATTTTCCTGCTATCCATGTCTACACAGTGTCGGCCAAAGAAGGAAGCTGGTTCAGAGACAGCTGCTGTAACTCTGATTTCTCTGGTCTGTCCAGGTGCTGGCTAATAAGCAGACTGCAGAATTTATTTCAAAAATCTTCTTCAGAGCATACAACCAACTTCACTTGCTCAGGGTTCACAGCAGAACTCCTCCACAGTTGTGTCTGTTTTCTCTCTCTCTCTAAAATCACGTAGCAGAAGTGAATGCTGGTGAGGTTTGAATGAGAAAGCGCCATCGTCCACGGCCAGCAGCAGCTCTAGTAGCCTCCACAGTTCCACTTCCTGTGATCTCCTTCATGTCGTCAAGCCAACTCGCTGCACGTCTGCCTCTCTTTCTCTCTCCGTTAACCATCCGTTGAGTTATTGTTTTCTGAAGGCAGTGATGTCTGGTAACATGACCAAGGTAGCTGATTTTCCTTGAGATGATGCTACCCCAAAAGTGTCATTTCAGCTCCTAGCTCCTTGAGTACAGATGCATTCGTGTCTGTCTGTGGAACTCAAAGGAATGTTTCCCAGGAACTCAAAGCTTGCCACCTCTTCTATGACATCACCGTCCAGAGAAAGGATTAAAATCTGCATCACTGTGGCTATTTTTAACAACCATGATTTTGGTCTTTTTCGTGTTCAACAAAAGTCCCCTTTCTTCTTGTCTGCAATACTCAGAACTACTCTCTGTAAAACAATGAGAGGTAGAAGCCAAACAGACTTTAGTCAAGGAGGACATCGACACAAAACAATGTTCCACCTCTGAACACTGAAATAAATACAACAGATAAAGTGCTATGAAAGATAATAAAACAATTATAGTTCAACTGTGTGGAATTATCACTGATAAAATATACAGTTCCGTTCAAAAGTTCAAAAACCCTGATTCCTACTGGGCTAGTGTTGTCCATGTCCATTTTGATCCACCGTTCCAAAGTTTTTTCAATGAAGATAACATTAAATGAATGACAAATCCAGTGTAGACATAGTTAATGTGGTAAATGACTGTTGTAGCTGTAAATGGCTGATTTTTAATGGAATATCTCCATAGGGGTACAGAGGAACATTTCCAGCAACCATCACTCCTGTGTTCTAATGCTACATTGTGTTAGCTAATGGTGTTGAAAGGCTCATTGATGGTTAGAAAACCCTTGTACAGTTATGTTAGCACATGGATAAAAGTGGGAGTTTTCATGGAAAACATGGAATTGTTTGGGTGAGCCCAAACTTTTGAACGGTGTATGTTTTACTATAGTCACACAGTGCACTGTACAGTATAATAAGCAATGCTAAAAATCATATATTAAACATAAATAATTAAAATAATCCAAAATTACAATGTGTAAAATGACAGTAACTCATAGAAAAGTAAACTGTAATGGGTTTGGGTTAGGATTAAGCAGTAATGTAAGAAAAGCCTGAGGAGACAAAGCAACAACATCCATCCGTAGACGAAACAGTTTGGAATGAGTCTCTGAATCTAGTGACTCTCAAACTCCTCCATTCCACCAAACAGAAACACAAATAAGAGTCATCTTTTGTTCTGGACGTCAGTCCCCTAATTACCAATTTTCTCAGAGCGGGGGGCCTTGACAGGACACAGGAGTCTATCTCTGGTGTCGGTATAGATTATGGAGCCCACCTACAGGGAGTGGCCGCCTAACAGTACAAAACAATTAACGCTACTGCGCCGCTATCAAAGGCTCGCAGAGAAAACAGAGAGCCACGCATGGCTGGAGCGAGGGCTCGGCGGAGAGAGAAATGAGTGTAGTCACATCAAAAAGCAGCTGAGCAGGAGTCTGATTTAGTACAAAGGGCTGCAATTAGCACTGCACATTAGGAGCACATGGCAGGGCAACTCCCAGGGATCCTAACGCTCCATGTATGCAGAGGTTATACAGAAAAACACAACGCGTCAGTCATGGTGTCCTCTGGATCTACAAGTTTTTAAGATTAGAGATTACATGTTAAAAACAGCAGCCGAGTCAGAAATGTTACACAACATAAGGGCTCTAATTCAACCTCATTAAAACCTCAACAAACAGCTAAATATCTTTATTTTCACCAGAATTCACCCCATACAAGTGAGATTCCACATAAACTTACTTAATACTGTTTCTGTGGTCCAAATAAGGAACAGCTGATGGATGAATCTACGCTGTGACACAGATGATTGTTGCTCCTACATCAGCCAGCAACAACAGCTACTTTCTCTCTGGACAATAGTCACAAAACACAGAGTGAAGTCAGCAAACACAGCACAGTTAGCATGATCAGAATATCTGTGTGTTAGTTCAAGGAAAAAACCTTCAACTGATGTATAGATTTATAGAGCCATAGTTGTGAGTCCATTCAGTTCTGCCTCTGTGGCCTTTGATCATTTACATCAGTGTAAAGTTCAGTTTAGTTCAGGTTCCACATTCAGCCCAGTTTGATCTCCAGTGGACCGGACCAATAAAACCACAGCAGAAAAACCTATAAACAACCACAACTCTAAATGCTTCCTTTGTTTTAGTACAAAAATGTTCACATTTAAGGATTTATGTCTTTACAAAACATTATGAACAACCTGAAATTTATAAAGAAAAATAAGTTCAATTTCAACAACACTATGCCTCAGTTTATCATTTACACATTACAACCTACAGATCACAGGGTGTCTACAAAGAAACACATTTAGTCACAAGTATCTGGAACTGAATAGTAGAGTATTTTACTTTATGATAAAAAAAATGACAAAAAAGAAAAGAAACAACAAAAACAAAAAATGAGACAAAATGACAAAAATGAGACAACGTGACAAAAATGAGGCACAAAAATGACAAAAGCAAGAAACAAAATGACAAAAAAATGAGACAAATGACCCGAAACGGAACCAAAAAAGACACAAAAAAGTTGACAAAGAAGTTACAAAGTGACAAAAAAATGGACAAACGACAAAAACAAGGACAAAAAATTGCATAACTGACACAAACGAAACAAAAATGACAAAAGCAAGAAACAAAATGACAAAAATAGATAAACACAAACAAGACAAAAAAACAAAATGACAAAAACAATGCTCAAAACAGAAAATAAAGCAAAATACAAAATGACAAAAATAAGACAAAAAGCACAAGCGAAACGAAACACAAAATAACAAAAAACATCAGACAGACGACAAAAGTCAGACTAAAAGGGACAACAAAAACAACAAAAACAACAAAAACAAGACAAAACATTACAAAATGAGACACTAAAGGACAAAAGAACAATAAACAATCTAGTATACTATCAAAACAACTTCCATGGTGTAGAAATTAATTCAAATTTATAGTTTAACTAATTTACAATCTGCAGTTAATGTCATCTCTGTGATTTTTACACTTTGAAAGCCGGATCAGACCCTCTGGAGGACCACTTTTGGACCGCCGGCCACATGTTTGACGCCCCTGATTTACAGTAATGTGCTCAGTTGTAGAGTTCTACCAGAGCCACGATGGTTTCAGTCAACAGCCGTGTGTGTTTGATGTATGACAGTTTCTACCATTTATTTTACTGCCTCACTGTCGCTCCTTTTCAATGAACCAATCATGCAATAGATGGAGCATGACATGGAACCACTTAACCCAAAAATGAAGGAGCATCCTAAACATGTTGTGAAATGATTGCATTCTAAAGAACATCATGGTGTTTAACAAAACCTAATCATGTATTTTTGTTGCCTTAAACTAAACCAAGCTTCTACCAGGTAGTTTTCACTGTGAAAGTGTCAAAGTGGGTTTTTTTGTCCTAAACCTAACCATGCAGTTTTGATGAGTCAACCCAAGTAAAGAGCAATTAAAAACACAATTTAAGATTTTCTGTCTCCCTCAGACCGGAAGCCTTTTCAATGAGGTCAAAAGTGAGAAAATAGACTGGCCTAAAACAGAATCAAAATCCCCAGGAAATGACATTTTTTCGGTTTCAGATGTTGGAATTGGGTGAGGCTGAGAGGGAGCGTTTGTTGACTGATGACTCACGGGTGCAGAAGTGAGAAAGAAGCCAAGATATGAACTTTCCAGCTCAAGATAAACCTTTAATAATCTCACAGCAGGAACATTTGCTGTGTTACACCAACCGAGAGGATGGTGAAAATTTTAAGGGACATCAGTAAAAAAATAAAAACTACTGTTGATATTGCACAGATTTCTGCATATGTAGAAAAACAATGGCTTTGATTTTTCAAATGTACAAAATGTTCATAACAAACAGATTAGAACGCACTCAGAGGGCGCCGTACTCTGGCAAGGCTGCTCTGTCCCGGTATCAAGTCCTGATAAGTCTGATTTGTAGCAGCATCGCAATCATGTGATCGTCACCAGGCAGCTGATGTAGAGTTCACTTGTTGTCATGGTTACAGGGTCACTGTGACGCTATCTCACAATGATGCAGAAATTTTTAACAAATCCATGGATCCAGACTATAAGCTGGATCACTGCCAAAATCTAATAACTTGGTCCTTGTGCCATTTCTGACCTTCCCTGAAGTTTTCATCTAAATCCATTGGTCTGTTTTTGAGTAATGTTGCTAACAGAGAGACAGACAGACATACACAGACTGTCACATAACTCCGCCACGTTCCTTGGCAGAGTAGTAATGGAAACTACTGTTTTCCATTCACAGATTCAGGATTGCGTATGAACCAAGTATCAACACTGATGCTAAAAAATGAAGCCAACACAGAGGCACCAAAACCCGCAGTCCCTCGTACGTCTACTCTGGCTCCAAAACAAGGTCAATCCTTGTACAAGTTAAAATGTCTGACTTTACCAAGACATGTTTACATTCTGGTACATAAACATATTTTGGTGAATAAAGGTTAACCCCGTCGTTCACAACTGCACAAAAGATGACTTTTTCTTTTTCCGAAAACTCATTCGTATAAAATTAGATTGAAAATTAAACTATTCAAAATTAGGGGTAGGGCTGCACAGTAGGGTAGTGGTCAGAACTTCTGCCTTGCAGCAAGAAGATCCTGGTTCAAATCCCAGCCTGGCCTGGGATCTTTCTGCATGGAGTTTGCATGTTCTCCCTGTGCATGCGTGGGTTTTCTCCGGGTACTCCGGCTTCCTCCCACAGTCCAAAAACATGCTGAGGTTAATTGGTTACTCTAAATTGTCCGTGAGTGTGATTGTTTGTCTGTATATGTGGACTGGTGATCTGTCCAGGGTGTCCCCTGCCTTCACCTGAGTCAGCTGGGATAGACTCCAGCACCCCCTATGACCCTAGTGAGGATAAAGCGGTGGATAGAGAATGGATAGATGGAAATTAAGGGTGGCATGACTGCTTTAAGTTTACAGTCCATGCCACAAAGACCATGACCCACCTTAGCTCCACCTCTTTATTTATTTTTTGATTAGCTTGGACTTATGAGGACTCAGACGCTGCCAACATGGAGATGGCTGGAGCCATCACACTGAACTTAAAACCTGCTGTTCAAGAAACCTAGGGATGACATCACGGATAGTTTGTCCAACTTTTCCATGCATGTGTGTGGTACAAACACTTGTACTTTTGCACAAGCAGACCATGAAGAGGGATTCACTGTATTTGACAAAAACTGTATTGGATTAGTATCACTGCTTCTACCTTTAAACCTGACCACAGCAAGGAAGCAATTTACATCCTCTGATGTTCGCTCACCTGCTACAGACTGACTGGCACTTAAAGACATATAGAGCTTCAAACTAAAACACAAAAAGCTTGCCACAATAGCATAGTTCGGGGATTTAGCAAAATACACTACCGTTCAAAAGTTTTTACTCATCCAGGCAATTATATATTTTCCATGAAAACTCACACTTTTATCCATGTGCTAACATAACTGCACAAGTGTTTTCTAATCATCAATGAGCCTTTCAACAGCATTAGCTAACACAATGTAGCATTAGAACACAGGAGTGATGGTTGCTGGAAATGTTCCTCTACCCCTATGGAGATATTCCACTAAACATCAGCTGTTTACAGCTACAACAGTCATTTACCACATTAACAAGGTCTACACTGGATTTGTCATTCATTTAATGTTATCTTCATTGAAAAAGACAAATATAAGGACATTTCTAAGTGACCACAAACTTTTGAACAGTAGTATATATATATATATATATATATATATATATATATATATATATATGCGATATCTTGGAGGCGGGGTCTTTATGATGTCAGCGTGGCCCAATCCGGCCATTTTGAAAAAGTTCCAAATACAACAATTGTCCAACATGGTTCTTAATCTGCCTTGATAGTCATTACCTGATACAGTCATGGATGAAAGTATTTGCACAGTTGGATTTTTTCCAGAAAATACTCTGTTTCTCCCAGAAATTGTTGCAAATGTTTTTGGTATGCATGTGTTTATTTCTTTGATGTCCATCCATCCATCCATTCTCTATACACCGCTTTATCCTCACTAGGGTCTCGGCGGGGCTGGAGTCTATCCCAGCTGACTTGTTCAAAGGCAGGGGACACCCTGGACAGGTCACCAGTCTGTCACAGGGCTACATATACAGACAATCACACTCACATATACAGGAAAATTAGAATTACCAATTAACCTCAGCATATTTTGGACTGTGGGAGGAAGCTGGAGTATCGGGAGAAAACCCACGCATGCACAGGGAGAACATGCAAACTCCATGCAGAAAGATCCCAGGCCCAGGCCAGGAATTGAACCAGTGATCTTCTCACTCCAAGGAAAAAGTTCTAACCACTACTCCACTGTGCAGCCTTACATCCTTGATGTGCATTGGAAAAACATAAAAAAAGCAGAAGAAAAAGCCAACCTTGACATAATTTTAAACGAAACTCCAAAAATGGGCCAGACAAAATTGTTGCTACTCACAACTCAGTATTTGGTTGCCACCCTGTGGAAGAAATAACTGAAACCAATCACTTCCTATAACCATCAACAAGCTTCTAACACCTCTGAAATGGAATTTTCTTTTGCAAACTGCTCCAAGTTCTCAGATTTGAAAGGTGCCTTCTTGGAACAGCAATTTTCAGATCTCTCTATAGGTGTTCAAGACTCATTGCTGGCCACTTCAGAACTCTCTAGCACTTTGTCTCCAACCATTTGTTGGTGCTATTTGAGGCATATTTTGGGTCATTGTCCTGCTGGAACGCCCATGATCTCTGACGCAGACCCAGCTTTCTGACACTTGGCCCTACATTGCAGCCCAAAATATTTTGATGGTCTAAAAATGTTATGATTCCTTGGACACCCAATGCCAGAGGCAGCAAAACAATCCTAAAACATCTTTGACCCTCCACCATGTCTGACTGTAGGTACTGTGTTCTTTTCTTTGTAGGCCTCATTCCATTTTCTGTAAACAGTAGAATGAAGTACTTTTCCAAGAAACTCTACCTTAGTCTCATCTGTCCATAAAGTGCTCTCCCAGAAGGATTGAGACTTACTCAGGTACATTTTACAAACTCCAGTCTGGCTTTTTTCTGTCTCTCTGTCAGCAGTGGGCTTCTCCTCGGTCTGCTGCCATAGCGCTTCTTCTCATTCAGATGGAGATGGTCTTGTAACCTTGAGATTGTTCATATTTTTCCACAGTTTTGCTTCTTAAGTGCTCAGACACTTCTTGGCTCTTCTTTCTCTTCTCCATGCTTGGGTCAGCTAGTTGACACTTGACAGTCCAGAACCCCCGTCAAACAGAACTGAGTGAACACGGTGGCTGGAAAAAAAACATCCAGAATCTGTATCTGTACCAGTGTGTGCATTCAACAATGATCACGACAGAATGAACCAAATGTATTTCAAGGTTCTGAAACATGTAAACATACTGGTGAGGTCCTTTAAGTTGTCTCATGTGTGTACCACCTTCTGTTTTTTTATGGTGTCACTAGAACTTTTATTCCCAACAAGAACCTTCAAGGGTTTCATTCCTGGTGGCTGAACACCAGAGTAACATCAGTGCAACGTGTAACCTCTGATACGGCACTAACATCTCCGTCCCCGGTGGGCAGAAATGGTTTGTTCGTCATCTTGTCTGTAATAAAACCATTCAACCCTGCAGGCGTACTTAGTCTAAAGAGCAAAATGTTGAATGACTCTGAAGAACACGCAGCTTATAATGAAGGGTCATTTGCTCATTGCCGTGGATAATGTCAGACATGTTATTAATTACATGTTGCTTTGAAGCCTTATCGAGTGCTGGATTAGAGAACGCACCGAGGTGCCGAGACTTCAGGATTCAGGAGAGTAATCTCGTTATGACAAACATCGATGGGGCTCCCACTCATTTCATTCTTCTTTAAGGAAACGCACACATTGGCTTGAACACAGACGACACACTACGCAGAGAAAATGACTGGTCTTGTTTCCATGCAGTTTGATTTGACTGTTTAAGACAGATTTCTGTTAAAATACAACATAAGGGCATTTTCAACAGTCTTCTTTGCCACCCTGCAGGGAGGTTGATCCCAGAGCCGTCCTGTCTGTGCAGACACTGAGGTCATGCTTGATGCCCTTTTAGGTATACCTAAAAATAAATTCAGTATTGCTCCTCCCAGTTTCCGTATGCTGAGGTATAATTAATTCCAAAATAAACAGTGAAGGCTGGAGATCTGAGAAAATCCAAATATATATATTTTTTATTTAAATCTGAGATACATGGACATACCTCAGGATGTTGTTTTCTTTGCATTTTAAACATCTTTCTTTTTTATTTTGCCTGAGGAAGAGAAAAGGTATTTTGATGGTAAACTATCAGTCTGATTGAACTAATTACTCATTTGTGAGTAAAAATGACCAGAAGACGTGACTTTGACGCATACTGGGCTCTGTAGTTTTCACTGTGTACCACGTTTCACAAAGTGTGAGATGTTTAATGTTTTTTTAGTGTAACATTTTCATTTCAGTATCAGAGAAAACATGTGACCTGTGGAGAAGAGCAGCCAGCTGCTTCTGTGAGAGTGCTGCTGTACTGAGCATCACCATTTCTGTGGTAAATGTGCTAAAAAGGACTTAAAGCAGCAGCACGATCCACTCCACAGACAGCGGGTTGATGTTATGCTGCTGGCTGACGCCCTCTGTTGGTCGTTCTCACACGTTTTGAAGTGTGGATGTGGTGAGCAAACTGGAAAGCATCCTGTAATGCCCAAAAATGGTACAAAGAAGCACTGAGCCAGAAATGAGTGACGCCCACATCTAAGAGGCAGAAGGTGAGACAGAGAAACAGTGAAATGTTTCTGATGCTGAGACATTTTCTACCTGACAAGAAGAAACATGTGACATTTCAGTCTGTGCAGACTTCTCCATGTGAGGACAAAGGAAAAAAAAATAAGGTGATGTGTAGATCCACAGGGAGTGTGACCGCAGGGCTGAGGGGGCAGATTCACCCTGCAGGAAAATAAAACCATGAAGCATGTTATTTGAAAGATGATGGTAGCAATTGAAGAAATACAGGGTTTGGACACATCATAGGGGTTTTTATAGAAAATATAAGGGGCACCAAAAGGATTGAAAATATATATTGGACGAAATATAGACAAAAATATGAAAGTCCTTTCTATGTCTTTGATCACACAAAATAAATCACATTAACAGATTTTTTTCCCCCTCAGGTGTCCAAAAACATCTCTTTACTCCAAACTACAGTATTTAAATGTGAAAATGAAACATGTGATGTCATTTCTGCTTCTCTACATGTGCTAAGACAGCAGCCACTCTGGAGCTGATGTTCTTGCATCATGTGCTGGCATGCTGTGAGAGATGACCTCATCACCGTAGTGTTTATGGATCACTGGGCCGCTGGCCTTGATTTCTGTTATTGAATTATGGGAAATTCATTCTTTTTATTGAAGGAGTGGCTTCCAAATCTAATAAGAGAGTCAGCAGTCCTTGGTCAGAGAGCCTTCAGCATCCAGAGGCAGCAGCAATGTCATTCTCTTTGGTCACAACATGAAAAGCCCATTTACACGATCTCTGTTTCTGAAAACTGACTTACATCAAAGATCAGAAAGACATGTTGGGTGATTTGAAGACTACCTGGCCACCAGCTGTCTCTGAGAGTGTCTAGCAGCTCTGCTATGTAAGCTTAATGTGAGTCTTATCTGAAGTCCACTAGCGCCTCACGCTGTGCTGCTTTCTACTGCAGGAACTGGGGCAGGTGGAAGATGATGCTAACATTTACAGAACTACCCCATCACTGACTGTTTCAGCGTTTCTGTTTGCACTGCAATGGAGAATCTGACAGTTCTGACCACAGCGTTAACTCAAAATTCACAAAAACAAGGATCCATACAGTGGTATGCAAAAGTTTGGGCACCCCTGATAATTTTCAAGACTTTCCTTTATAAATCACTGGTTGTTCGGATCTGCAATTTCAGTTAAATATATCATATAGCAGACGAACACAGTGATATATGAGAAGTGAAATGAAGTTTATAGGATTTACAGAAAGTGTGCAATAATTATTTAAACAAAAGTAGACAGGTGCATAAATGTGGGCATCCTTGTTGTTTTATTGATTTGAACACATTTAGCACTAATTACTGGAACACAGAATGTGTTTGGTAAGCTCATTGATCTTTGACCTACATACACAGGTGGAGCCAATCATGAGAAAGGGTATTTAAGGTGGACAATTGCAAGTTGTTCTCCTCTTTGCATCTTCTCTGAAGAGTGGCAACATGGAGCCTCAAAACAACTGTCAAATGAGCTGAAAGCAAAGATTGTTCAGCATCATGGTTTAGGGGAAGGATCCAAAAAGCTAGCTCAGAGATTTCAGCTGTCAGTTTCCACTGTGAGGAACATAGTGAGGAAATGGAAGACCACAGGCACAGTTCTAGTTAAGGCCTGGAGTGGCAGGCCAAGAAAAATCTCAGATAAGCAGAGATGAAGGAAGGTGAGAACAGTCAAACTCAACCCACAGACCAGCTCCAAACGCCTACAACATGATCTTGCTGCAGATGAAATCACTGTGCATCGTTCAACTATTCAGTGCACTTTGCACAAAGGGATGCTGTATGGGAGAGTGATGCTGAAGAAGCCCTTTCTGCACACATGCCACAAACAGAGTCACTTGAGGTTTGCTAAAGCACATTTGGACAAGCCAGCTTTATTTTGGAATAAGGTGCTGTGGACTAATGAACCTAAAATGGAGTTATTTGGACATAACAAGGGGCGGTATGCATGGCGGATGAAGAACACAGCATTCCAAGACAAACACTTGCTCCCCACAGTAAAATCTGGTGGTGGTTCCATCATGCTGTGGGCTGTGTGGCCACTGCAGGTACTGGCAATCTTGTTAAAGTTGAAGGTCGCATGGATTCCAGTCAGTATCAGCAGATTCTTTCCAACAATGTTCAAGAATCAGTGACAAAGTTGAAGTTGCTCAAATTCTACTAAGGCATTCATGCAGAGGAACAAGTAGAATGTTCTGGAATGACCATCTCAGTCCCCAGACCTGAATATTATTGAAAATCTGTGGTGCTTTAAAGCGGGCTGTCCATGCTCGGAAACCATCAAACCTGACTGAACTGGAGATGTTTTGTAAAGAGGAATGGTCAAAAATACCTTCAACCAGAATCCAGACCCTCATTAGAAGCTACAGGAAGCATTTAGAGGCTGTTATTTCTGCAAAAGGAGGATCTACTAAATATGGATGTGATTTTTCTGTTGGGGTGCCCAAATTTATGCACCTGCCTGCTTTTGTTTAAATAATTATTGCACACTTTCTGTAAATCCTATAAACTTCATTTTCAAATTATCAACTTCATTCTTCTCATATATCACTGTGTTCGTCTGCTATATGATATATTTAACTGAAACTGCCGATCCAAACAACCGGTGATTTATAAAGGAAAACCTTGAAAATTATCAGGGGTGCCCAAACTTTTGCATACCACTGTAGTAGATGTAACTCCAGTTCTGTAAACACAACTACAGCAATGGACATTTGATTTGTTAGCGTGTGTTTAACATTAATCCACATACATTTCCATTGTTGATGGCGATGTTAGAGAGAAGACTGCTACTCAACCAGGACATTGTGAGGTTAGGAGAAAAGGTGCTACTGTCCCCTCCAAGTTTAACCAATCAGCACAAAGCCATTTTTCACAACAGCCCAGATGTACCTACCCAAGAACAGGTACTTATTCCTCTCCTACAGAGGCAGTTCCTGCAGTCAGAACCTACACAAAGATTGCCACCCTAAACTGGACCACAATGCCCTGCAGTGGAAAATAGTCTATTTTACACTGAAAAACGCTAACAGGCTGCCTTACTGCAGGAGCAAATCCTCTTTAAAAGGTCAAACTTTCAGCAGGGTAGGTTGCTGTCTAGAGATTGCAGTTGTTTACTGTAGCAAATGGAATTTTTATCTAGTCAGACGACACCTTACATGACTCACGTCACTTCACTTGAGGACAGTTATCAGACCTCCACAGCTTACTTTAGAAGGACTAAAAGATTTGCGCTACATTCTCACATGTACATTTTTCCACAATAAATGATGCTATTACACAACTGAACTGAACTGAACCCTCAGTTTCAGGTGCTGAGAGAGAGATGTGTGTTTCTCCTGGATTATGCATGTTTGTGACTTATCACAAATAGATTTCTAATCAACATATCCTTGTAGTGGGCTGGCCAGTGCCTTGGTGGTTAACACTGTTGCTGTGCAGAAGATCTACGGTTCGTGTCCCGGTCTTCTTGTGATCTTTCTCCATAGAGTTTGCATGTTCTCCCTGTGCATACATGGGTTTTCTCCAGATTCTCCAGCTTCCTCTCACAGTCCAGAAACATGTTGAGGTTAATTGGTGATCCAAAATTGTCTGTAGGTGTGAATGTGAGTGTGATGGTTTGTCTCTACATGTAGTCCTGTGACAGACTGTTACCTGTCCAGGTGTCTCCTGCTTCACCCTCAGTCATCTGGGATAGACTCCAGCTCCCCAAGACCCTTATGAGGACTAAGTGGTGAAAAGATAATGGATGGATGGATGGATGGATGGATGGATGGATGGATGGATGGATGGATGGATGGATGGATGGATGGATGGATGGATTTTTGTGGCTCCTTTTCAGTCAACCAGTCAATCATATATTAGATGTGGCAGGAGGAGAAGCTTTAAACATGTTGAGTAAGGGTCATATTTAAACCCAAACATGACGTTTTCTCAAACCTGATTATGTAATTCTGAGGCCTCAACCAAACCAAACAGTAAAGGACAATGACGCTTCACATCAAAGTCTCTCTATGCAAGCACAGTAATCCATGTGTGCCATAACTGTCTTTAATAGTCAGTCATAAAATTATTCTGCTAATGCACATATGCTGCAGATGCAAGAAACCCCCTGTCTGATTCCCTACTGCAATATCTCATCGTGATATCAGATCGTAGTATGTCACTGTTCTCTGCTTTCTAGAAGAACAAGTACAAGGTTATTCTGATCTGAACATCTTACTAGCAGCAGTGTGCATAGAAAAATTCCAAGGACTATTTCAAAATGTTTTAAATGGGAGTTTCCTGATCTGTCATCACTACAAGTTAAAGTTTGGTCAGTTCCAGACATTAACATCATGTGTAACAGTTTGCTGTCCAACTATTGGGCCATATTGTCTCCATGAGACGTTTTCTAGGTGCTGTCGAATCTATTCAATTTGTTAAATGTGCGGTTCGGAATATAGGTCAACCTTATTCATTTTTCAGCTTCCTGAATGCTGTCTTTATTCTGAACAGTATCTACTTTTATCAGAAACTGGGAGGAGACAGCAGACAGTGCTGCTGATCGATATCAGTTCTTTGCATCCTCTCATGGTTTTTCTGTTGTTGCTGTAACATGGACTTACATTCTCAACGAGAAGCTCATTAGCAGTCTGACGGAGATAAGCTTGTGAAGATGGAGCAGTGTCCAACAGCTGAACAGCCAGATAGTTTTCTCAGGAGTTGGAAAAAAAACTTAATATACACATTACTGTTCAAAGGTTTAGGATCATCCAGAAAATTTCATGTTTTCCATGAAAATCCACTCTTTTATTCATGTGCTAACATAACTGTACAAGGGTTTTCTAATCATCAGTGAGCTTTTCAACACCATTAGCTAACACAATGTAGCATTAGAACACAGGAGTGATGGTTGCTGGAAATGTTCCTCTGTACCCCTATGGAGATATTCCATTAAAAATCGGCCGTTTACAGCTGGAACAGTCATTTACCACATTAACTATGTCTACACTGGATTTATCATTTATTTACTGTGATCTTCATTGAAAAAAATGCTTTTCTTTCAAAAATAAGGGCATTTCTAAGTGACCACAAACATGTGGATATGGATTTTAATATGGATTTTTGAGGGCAACACTGATTCCAATATTAAGTAGAAAAAAGAATTCCAATAACCGATTAATCAAATGATTAATTTAAAAGAAAATATATACAGTGAATAAAATAATTTCTTTCTTGGTCCCTTAATGCTTCCAACAACAACAAAGATATGAACTACAGGCAGAACATTTTACTGTTTTACAACCTCTGGGAAATTATATAACCTTAATAAAAGAGTCAATCTATAAATGAGTTATGAAATGTAACAATATAGTGATGTTATTGCTAACATAAACAGGGAGGGAGTAACTTAAGCTAGTTTAGCACAACTTTAGCAATGCAGCATAAATAAAAAGCAAAGAAGCCCGCGTCACTCGCCCTGACACATGGCAAAGAGACTTAAACTGAAATGGGAGACATGTTGAGTCACTGTTAATTTCACAGCGTCGTTCTAAACTTACCTGTCAGCTCAGCCCACTCCCGTAATGTTTCCTGGCTGCTTTCTAATGTATATTACTGAGAAGACAGCAGTGAGGACTGAATGGAGTCAGACTCCATATGTTGGACAAACAGCACAAGGACATCATTCTATGTGGCTCCCACACTTAACAGCATTTACTGTTTTATGAGAAATTTAGAATATATCGGCGTTAAATCAACAAAACTCCAGCTGCTGATGATTATTTTGAAAAAGGCTATAATCAGCTGATTTAATCGGCCAACTGATAAATCAGTCGGGCTCTGGTTCTAATGCTACATTGTGTTAGCTAATTGTGTTTAAAGGCTCATTGTTAGAAAATCCTTTTGCAATGTTGTCAGCACATGAATGAAAGTATGACTTTTCATGAAAAACAGGAAATAGTCTGGGTGATCCCAAACCTTTGAATGGTAGCGTATGTACAGATGACCTGAAGGATTTAGGTCCAGCGTAGAAACCAAATGGCCCTGGGATGAATCTAAGTGCCGAAAGAAAACTCGCAGGCTGACTATACGCGAGTCAACCTGCATGACTCACTTCATGAAATGTAAACTGATTCAGCAGGAAAAGGTCATTCCATATCGTATTGAGCAGATAGAGGGAAAGGGAGCAGTCCTTTAATTAAAATGTGACAATAGGCAGTTTGGTTCATGAGGGGGCTAAAACCTCCTGGGTTAAAGGTGCAGTGTGCGTTCCTCTGGACATCTTCGGCCCCTGCAGCAGGATTGATCTTTGGCTCGCACAGGAGAGGCTGGCCTCCTCCTGGCTTAAGGGCCACACACCTGTGCACGCATCGGGGCCGGATAAGCCCAGATTAAGCTAAAGTTACCGGCTCTCTCTCTGCAATGTCATTCAAAACCTCAACGGCAACCGCACCGTGGACAAAGCGCCTTTTGGGCTGTCCTAATAAACGCCATTAGCTTTGAGACATCAAACATGGAGGATTATGGGATTTTCTGGACCGAAAAAAAGATGGAAGGTCTGGGGGACTCCCTCGCTCAGCCGCCCATTCTCTGCAGAGATTACGCTACAATTTGTTTTCCTTTTTCCGCCATTTTGTACGTCCCTCCTCCTTTTGCAGATTCCACACAAAAAAAGTGGTACAGTAATCCCCTGCAGATGAAACTAAGAGCGCAGTAAAAAAGGAAGATTACACAGGCTTTGTAAATTGTTTCTATACACATGTGCATGGGTATTTGGGAGATCTGTAGGGACTTAACACAAGAAGGGAGCACACACACAGACGCACAAACAGACAAAAGAGTCGAGCATCATTGTTATTCCTATTTCATGTGCTATTCTTACTCCACTTCTGACGCCTGAAAACACAAAAAAATGAGTACGAAGCCTGGAAGCAAGAGGAAACAGCTCGCCTGGCTTTCGGCAAAATTTAATAAGCATAACTACCAGCACCTCTATAGATGAGTAATTGTTGGTTGTTTCATGTGTGGACAAATGGAAATATAAAAATGACAGTTTGTGCTTGTAGGGGGAATAACGGATATGGTCTTGGTCACGACACAGTGGTGCCGAACTTGACAACCTGATCGAGATGATACACTGTGAAATAAAGTTCCAAAATACCACGTTCTTTACATTTTAATTTGGGCACAGATTGAAAAAAAAATGAGACACAACAATCTGTGAGCTGTTAGAGGCATCTGTGTTGTGTTTGTGGAGCTCGCTGTGTCTTTTTACCACTCACTGACAGCAGCAAAACTCTCATTAATGAAACCAGCTTTTAATATTTAAATTACCAATTAGGCCTTGATGAAAACAAAATGCTTCTATTCCTTCTGTATCTTCCATTATAGACGTGGTAGCTGTACAGATGAGCCTCCAGTTCTGACTGAAGCTGCTTCAGTGTCAACAGAATCATGTGTACATCCTATAATAGTGACTGAGGCCCCTCCCCAGCAGAACAGAGCCATAAGTCAAGTCGTCCCTAACAGGAGTCAAAGGTTGGGCTGCTGCTAATCCATGTAACACTAGGAGAATAATCCTCAGGGCCGTGGTCTGCCCGCTCTACAGTTTTCTTTTCCCCTTTTGTTTTTCTGGTAAGTGATCTTGGAACATTTTTCAGCGACGGCCCCCAGTCTGCAGAGAAAGGAGCGGGTCCCAAAGACAATTGTGTTTTTACTAATTTGCAGGTCGTGTTGTTTCTCCTGGGGAAGCTCCGCTGTCTATAGGGGAAAAGGAAGGAGAACCGAGTCATACATTTCTTCAGATTCCCTCTGAGCGCAGCTTTGATGATTTGCCATGATGTCTAATAATAAACACACAAAATGGGGGGCTGATCGGTATAAAAATGTCCATCACATTCACCATGTGGCACAACTCTACACAAATGGGCTTCATTCGTGACACTGTACCAGGGGTGGAAGCTAGCTCATTCCATGCACAGGGTTATGTTCTGACAGCAATGAGAGATATACGGTACTTTTTACTCCACTACATTTATAGTTACTAGTCACTTTGCATACTCAGACCAACAATACAAAATAAAAGCAACAAAAATCGAGTAGATAAAGTCAGAACTACTTTTACTCGCCGCTACATTAAAGTACTGCACACATCAATGCATCGTTAGCTGTAATTCAGGAATATATTCTGAAAAGTTTCAAATGACGTAAAATGTGTTGCTTTATTTTTGACAGTGTTAATATATTTTGATGCTTTTATTTTCATACTTTTACTAGATAATATTATGAATGCAGGACTTTTAGTTGAAAAAGAATATTTTTACAGTGCAGTATGGCTGTTTTTGCTTTGGGCAGCCCTTGTGGAAATTTAAAGGAAAAGGAGAAAATCGAAAATTAGATTATACTGTATTTTTCAGTCACTGGACTTTTTTTTAAATCCTGCTGGACTGAACAATAGAAATAAAAAATGAGAGTAATTTCCATTTTGAGAAAGATGAACTCCATCTGTAATCAGTGTAATCTCTGACTGAAGATTTTTGTTACGACTCCTTCTGAAACTTTAAAAGAACATGTTTATGTTCATATTCTGAGTCAAATCCACTGCAGGATTTGATATTACAATTTAAAGACCTTCATAGAGTTAAATGATTCATTTGCCAGCTCTCATCCTTTTCCACTCCGGTGCTGCAGTGAGTTAGCCTAGCCACGCTAGACAACCCGCGGCAACGAGTTTCATTCTCTGCCAGGGTGGGTCTAGTTACCCTCGGTAAGCCTCGAGGCTGGATTCTCCTAAAACTGGCCGACGAATCACCATGAAGTGTAGAGTCAGAAGGCGGGCGTAACTAAGTGAGGACAGAGGCGTGACGATTCTGACAGAAACAACTGGAAACAACCATAGAAACAAGGATAGACAAGAAGATGGCTGCGCACAATAAACAGTTATCTTTCAACTCGGCTTTGGCCACAGCCCTTAAAGATTTGAAGCTAAAATTCAACTTGAAAGATAAACAAAGGACGGCATTGACTGTATAAATAAGGCTTCACCGAATTCCCGCATCCTCTGATTTCCGGCGCTCTAGCAACCACGTCAGCCTATTCGTTGCGCTGATTGGTTGTATACCTACCCAATTGCTGCAGAGTGATTTGATAGACAACCTTTTAGCCCGCCTCCCTCCCTGTCGAGAGTTCCTGGACCCTTGCGTCTTCAGACCTGGGTCTAGCGCGGCTAGGCTAACAGTGAGTCACTGCATTTCCATGGTTGAGCTGTTAGCTCTCAGCCTGGACTAGTCATTGGCCTTTTACTGTTGAACCGGTGATATTTGCCTCGTGCCGGTCATGGGCTTGTGGGAAATTTGTTACAGCTACAAACAGAATAAACAACAATACTACCGTGTCCCGTCTCCTGTCTTGACAAATTAAGAAAATACTGCCATAAAATGTTCTGTTATATTGAATGTTTCAGTGCAAAAACTCAACCAATGGAGGCAACACAAAGTATAGCTGCAAACTTGTTCATAGCGACTAAAGTAAAAACGAAAAAAACTCACCGTAACAATACGTTTGGGGATTTTCTTACCTAGTAGTAAATCATTTCCTATTGAAAGTGCATTCAAACACTTTCCCTGCTTTCTGAAGGTGTGTCAGCCCCAGATGATTGTGACAGGTAGTGTTTAGGTCATAATGACAGAATGGGATTCCATTAATCCTGACAGCTGACATCATGCCGCGCTGCAGCAGTAAAGACAGGCAGCTAATCTAAATTGCTGTAATCCAAGCAGTGAGATGGACAGATCTTTTACTTCAGCAAACAGATTCTGTTTGTACATCTTGTAAGATATGGATTAGATAAAGCACAACATAAATCTGATAAGGATTTTAACAGGAGATATTATCGCCTCCAGTGAAATGGATGAACGACTGACAGTAATTGAGAATTTTTCATCAGAGAGGGATTAGAAACATTCCTCTTATTTAAATCTACATGAGACGCAGGCTTCTGTTTCTTCCCATTAGCCATTACAGCGTGGCTGCTTTCATTGTTTCTGCAGCCTTCATGCAAAAGCATCCCACGCTCAAACACACAGTGTGGCCTTCAGGCAGGTGCAGAAATCGACACTCAAGCCACGTTTAAAGGAGGATGCACCCGCTTCTCCCTTCGGCCGACATTGCGAAGGTCTCGTCTGCCTTAATCCTCTTTGACTTTATTCATGCAAAGGTCATCTCTGATTCTCCAAATGGAGGAGGTGATGGTTGTGGAAGGTCTCTGAGGAGCTATGGTAGAGCTTGAAAAACATAGTATGTGTGTGTGTGTGCATGCGTGCGTGCGTGCGTGTGTGTGTGTTGCCATTTTGAGTGCATGAGTTTTTCTTACATGATCATAACTCAGGGATGAAGCACATTTGTAACGATGTGGCCTCAGAGAGTCTGTCTCTGTTCTCCATTGATGATATTGGGAAAACAGTGCTGTGGCAGCGCTGGAGAAGAGTCACCTCATGTCATGGCCATTTTGTGTGCATGTTATTTGCAACTAACAGACTGGCAAATCTGCTGATGTATTTGATGTAAAAACCTTGATCAGAGCAGGAGAAGCACCCAAAACAAACCCAGTATGTCTGAAGCACACCTGATTCTTTGTAAAAGAGGACGATGTTTGACGATACAAGGATCTTGGCATTTCTGGCAGCAAGGATGGCAGTTCTGGACTTTCACTGGGTCAGAAACATTGCACTGTCAGGGAGTTCTGTACAATCTCTGATGTTTCCAGAAGGATGAATCCATCTGACTTTGGCCATCCCTTCACTTTTTATCTTGCACCACTAGTAAAATGTTGACTGCAAAACAGTCCAACCAGTCTCTACTCCACTTTGGGTTTAGCATTAATTGTTAGCATGCTAACACACCTAGCCAAGATCCACATGTCACAACAGCCTGCAATAATCTGTGTGATATACATTTGTCATTTCATCAAGTCCACCAGAGTCTGTAGAGCCCTCAACACACATTTATGTAAAGTCAGAGTAGAAAGGCAATGGGGCTGCAGTGAGCATGCACAGAACATGTCGTTACAAACTAGCATATATGCAATGGAGTCTTAGAGGTGGACTCAAAACGTAACAATAACTGCACATCCACAGCTGTCTGCAACTGTCTGTGTGAGTGTTCACACCAGAGTATGATCAAGGCTTAAGTATTAAACCTTCACAGACTTAATTCATATAAAAGCTGTAGTGTTTGACTTCATGAGTGGTTGAAATGGTCTAAAAAGGAGACAAAAACACCCCAGTGAAACAGCAAACAAATTTGCTGTTCGTGAGATCACAGCGTTGATACATTTTAGCAAGGTGCCAAAAGTTATGAGAGCCAAGAACATCTGTAAATCCTCTGCAGATGTTTGACTGAAAATTCAAACGTGCAATAAATCAGAACTGCTGGCTTGTGGAGAGGCAGGTCCTCTGTTTGGCTTTCTCTCGTCCTGCTACAGCACCATCATGGAGGTCCTCAGTATATCCTTTACTTGAATCTTTTTCAATTTACAATAAAATGGAGACAAAATCTTTGAGGTTTAGGAGCAGGACCACAACTCAGCTGTCCCCCTTCTTGCTGTTCGTCTATATATACCACTCTGTTTGCACCTGTTGGTTTTTGCTTCTTGTAGAGCAACACAAGCCACGCATCCATCAGCCCTCCATGAGGAAATATTCAGCCTGGCTCCAGATCTCTTCCACTCCGATCAGTTTAATCCACAACGAGGCCCCAGACATGAAGAGATCGCCGTCGCTCCAGAAGCGCCACTAACCGCGTCGGCCATCCCAAAAAGACAACTCCAGTCAGAACGTCCTTCCTCATCTGATCCCGGCTACAATCAGGGAAAGCCAAAATGCAAGTACTCCCTCCTTAACTTCCACTCACTCCAGCATTGATTCCTGAAGCAGGCAAGTATCCAGAGAAGCCGCAGCATCCGGAAAAGACTGCTGTGCTGCTACACTTCTAACAGATGCTCTGACGTTACTCCACACCAAATCTCTGACCATCGTGGGTCTTCAGAAAGCAAAGAGAAAGACTTCACCTGCCACCAAGCTGAAAACAAAGTTATATGATACCAACTTCTGACACTGCCGACACTGATGCTGCACGCCAGAGTGTGACGTCATCACTACCAGCAGCTCCGCCCAGTAATTTAAAAGAAAAACAAACTGCCTGAAGCAGTTCTTCTGGCAATGTCCCTCCACATAAGATCTCCAAGCAGATCACCTTTGGTCTTCAGTTCAAGAGAAGTCTTTACCTGCCACCGTGCTGACAGCAAACTACTTCAACTTTTGACAAACTCTCAAAGGTTTCAACACATGACAAACCACAACAACCTTCTCATACAGACGTCATGGTCATGTACCAAGCATGACATCACCACGCTGTCCATAGCTCCACCAGGGTTGCCAGGTATGATTCATTCTATCCACCAGCAGCCTACCTCCCAACACAGTGTTGCATCCAGTATTAGCCTTAACAACAGTAATGTTATACCTGCTTCATGTAAGCATGTGAGCATGTTGGCATGCTAAAGTGCTCCAGCATTGGGTCTAAGCTGTCCTGTTGCTACTTGGATCTTAATTTTGAAGCTATTCTCACCATTCTTTTCTGTAGTAACAACACTGTGCTTTCCCCAGGTAACATCTGAAATCTGGAAACACAACCAAGACACTAAAAACGCAACAGATGAAAAAGGATGTTGTGCAAATTTTTTTGGTAGAAGTAAAAGTGGAAGTTTCTTTATTAATTCATGCAAGGAGTTCAGGGAGGCGACTCAACCAAACCTCATTTAACAGAATTTTGTATTTTATGTCATTTTGTCAGCACAAACAATGTCTTTCTGCTGAGATTATCACCAGATCTGGAAACAGGCTCTAACTACACTCTTACAATACTCTGTCACACAACCGTTTCCAGCCACAACTCATCCTTTCTGCACTTTGGTTTTGGCAAAGTTTTCTGAACATTCTACTATTATGAAACATGAGACGAGGGTTTATTGTTGGTAAATAATTGTTAAAATTCTGTGTTCACAACATCAGACATTCCCTCTAAGTGATGAGATTGTTCATGTTGTTCCAGTGTTCTGCAGAAAGTCTTGCTCTGTGGGCTGTTTGCAGCACTATTGATGGTGTAATCCTGGTGAATCAGACAGCTGTTTGGTTTGCCCGGTTTCAGTGGAAGCAACTTCATAGTCTCTGGACTTCTTTACTTTGGAAAAGAACCAGCGATGAAATCTGTCAAACAGCCAAGAATTACAGCTGCCAGACAAAGACAATGAGATCAAAAAGACAGCTTGGAAAAGGCAAACAGACAGAAAAAAACAATAAAGAGGAATGCTTGTAGGAGAAGAATCAACCTGAAACCTCAGTTTTAAATCCTTGTGGACATGTACATGGACTGCTGTAGACATTCGTGACAGCGTACTTGTTATTTTACAGTTCTTGTCCACTTGAGCCCCTTTGGAAGCCAGCGTACATGCACAGCAGGCTGTATCTACGTATTCCGCCCATAAAAACTAGTGACAAGCAGACACTAATGCCCTTGTACCGGAGTGGCATAGACTCAGAAACACTGGCCTAGCTCAGCAGCTGACCATAGATTTCACTCACTGAGATAGCGACCTGCCCACAGACGGTCGGATTGGAGAATCAAGCAAGAATTTTAATTCATTGCCAACTATTAAATACTAAATGACTATTCAGTAGCAATCATCGATCTGAAGCTTGATTGTTTATTGGAACCAAAGGGCCGTTTTGTTGGTTGTGACTGAGATGAGCTGACGTCAGAGATCAGCAGCAGTTCCCCTAGGAAACGGAAAAGACGGGAAAAGGAGGCAGAATTATAAGGAGGGTGGGACACGAGAAGCGAGAACGAACAAGAGGGAAGGGCAGCATGGTACGTAAAGACATACAACAGGACGGGGAGGGATGGAGGTGTGGTCTGAACCTCAGCTAAAGATTTCATGTCCATTTAATGAAAAATACATACAGACACAACACTTTAGCTCCAGAAACCTGACAGGAACATGTTTAGTACAGATGAAACAAGCAAGATATACAAGGTTTTTCACAGTGAGCTTTTACTGACATTTGAATTGGAGAGCATTAAGTGGTCAGTGTTATGTGCATGGGCCTCATCCAGTCAGCCCAACACATGTATTGAACTTTAAAGACATTAAGAGCTGCAGCACTAAGAAGAGAGCCACGCACCAGCGACCGTGTAAAACAGAAGAAACACACAGTGGAGAAGTGGGAGTCAATTCAGCCAAAGTGCAAAAGAGAAAAGGTCACTTCTAAGCAGAGACAAAGTACTAATTAAGAGGAGCCAGTCCACTGCCTCTGCACAGAGGCGGTTAAAAAGTCTTCATCTGTCATAAAAGCCTCGGTGTCGGGACGTCAGAGAGCCGCTGAACTGGAACAACACAAAAACCAGAGAGCTGCACCCCTGGAGAGCCAGACGAGGTACAGGACCGATGAATTGAAGTCAAATTTATTCATAAGCTGCACATTTTGATAAACTGTGTCCTTGTCACTGCTCGAGTACGGCCTTTAAACACATGAACTCATTTTAAGCTCATGTAACAAGATAATTAGGCAACATTCTTTCAAAAATAACTAAAATCCTGTACAGGGCTTCAGCCACACACTTTCAGTTTGAGTCTTACAGCTTTTTATAGATATTTCAGAAAACCCAAACCATTTCCCAAATGCTGGGCAAACTTTCTATTCAACTTCTAAACTCTTTTGTGTCTTTTTTTCTAAATAAACTAATTTTCTTAAAGCCAATGTCCCCCTAGCGTGAAATATGTAATACAAAGTAGTGTAAAATACTGATATGTGATAAAACTTTGGTGCTTCAGCTGCCAGACAAAACCACAGCAATGAAAAAATACTACAAATGACATTGCCACTGAATATAATCTGGGGTTTTACAGGACCATCAGATCTCAGCGTTGTGTTCATACGGTGGGCTGTGACAATCCAGAGGTGACCCCAGCTGAACGTTTAGTCACTGGATGAGCAAACATGTTGCTTAGCTGAGATAAGTACATTTGCTGAGCTTTGATGAATCTCATTCTCGTTTTACTGGTAACATACATAGAGAGACTTTATCTTGAGTGTAAGTAGCCCGCATGGTGTTTCCTCTAACTCAACAATCTTTACAAACAAACAGAAGGTCAATAAATGATCAAGTAAACAACACATAGATTCAAACATTTACCTCCTGGTGCACAACTTTGACATTTCCAGCATTTTTAGGACAAAATTCTACATTGGGATAGTAAGAAAAAGAGGGAATGTCATGATCTGTTTGTGCCTGTCACTTGGTATTGGCATTTCTAATATTAGAGCATCCGAAAGCAGCACAAAAATCTGGTATTTTCTCAAATTTAAACTGGTCAGAATCCTGCTGCAATATGGCCGCAGCAGAGATGAGTCTCACTAGTTCAGTTTGATAGAACACCCATCCATAGATGGCCACCTGTGATAAAATAGCCTGGATTTACTGTTTAACTGGCACTGGCGTGCTTCTTTGACTGTCTGTAAAACTGCTCAGGGTAGCAGAGCTTCTGTGTTGAAAGAAAATAAAAAGATACAACAATGGTTATCTCAATCATTGTGTATTAACAAGTAAAAACAGGAAAGGAAAGCAATATCCAACCAAAACTGTCTGACACGAAGTAAAACAAACTGAAGCTTTAGTCTGGTTACTCTTCTAACTCGCTGAGCCAGACGTGACTCTGCAGATTAAGGCTGCTGTGAGTAATATGCAAAGAACACTGGAAAAAATGCCCCTCTCAAAACAAGGGAAAAAAACTTATTTCAAAGAAGTTTTACCTTGAAATTAGTGAAAAAAATCTGCCAATAGAACAAATGGAAAATGTCTTGGTAAGATTTCTTGAAATAAGATATGATATTTAGAATACTGAGGTCTTAAAATTGGCTGGGAAGATTTATTTTAAGCTCTATTTTACCAGGATCGCAGGCTTAGGTGTCTTAACCCTCCTGTTTTCCTCATTTACAGCACCAGAAAATATTGTTTCCTTGTCTGAAAAAAAATTTGTAAAAATCTGCAAAAAATTCCCCAAGTTTATAAAAAAAAGTAAAATCTTCATTAAGAAAAATTCTTAAAGGTTTCCCTTAAAAGTTTTATTTTTAAAAAAATCCACAAATTCGGCAAGAAATAAAAATGTAAAAAATAAAAGAAGTCTATAAAAATTGTAAATATTTAATATAAACGAATAAAAATCTTCCAAAAAAATCCTAAAAAAATCTATGTAAAACTTCTAATATTTTCTTTAAGAACATTCACATAAATATCAACCAAAATCCAGTGAAATTTCATTGGATTTTGGTTGATTTTTATGTCACTGTTCTTAAAGAAACTTTTTTTAATTTCTTTTTTTCCATCAAAAAAATGTTCAAAAATTTCACCAAAAATGTTGAAAATGTGCAAATTTTCACTGTGAATATTATTATTTTTCCACATTTTTAAACTTTAAAATGGGCCAATATGACCCGCAGGACGACAGGAGGGTTAAAGCAAGATAATTTCCACATTGTTTGACTTAACAAGATATTTAAGATGCATTGTCTTAAAACAAGTCCCTCCATCTGCTGAAATGTCTCTTGTTAAGTGAATTTATCTTAAATCAAGTGGGATGAGACGTTTTGACTAAAAATAAGACAAACAGACTTGGTTAGATTTTGAGTTTTTGCAGTGAACTGCTTTGTTTACGTTAGGACAGGCACACCAGTACATGCTGACATGATGTACAGTTCTACCAAGAGTCACAGGTTTGCCCAGATGTGCAGCAGTATTCCAACAATGGCTGGTAACTAGACTTTATGGAGTAAACACAGATTTGTTCAGAGCAATTCATGGTTATTGCATCCCCGTGCACTGACAGTTTGAAGACAGACAGAGGACATGCATGTGCTTCTATCCATGTTACTGTATTTACACATCTGTCTCACACACAAATGGTCTCAAAACATGCAATGGTCCCGTAGATATTTCTGAAAGATTGTCTTTTCACAGGATACAGCCCCTGCAGCTACTGCTGGCTACAGACTGGACTGTATCACTGTGCTGATGTGATTATTTCTGAGGAGTGCCCAGAACACTATGCATACAAGGTACAGGACTACACGTGGCACAAGTATACCTCCTATGATGTTTGGACACTGTCAGTGGAAATCATGGACAAATCCAAGCACCTAAATGCCAGCAGAAATCATTATTACAACTGTTGTAAAGATGTATTTAAAAGGCGTGGATAACTGTGAACCTCCTCGCACAGATTCTTCCTGTAACAAGCATTTTTTCAGCACCATTTGCTTTGCTGTCACATACACCATCGGCACACTTCTACTTGCAAGTACGGTCAGCACTGTCCTAAATTTTGGACTGCAAGGTGGACATTCACAGAAGAATACAGTACCTGCAGACCCTTGTGAATTGTACACTAAATGTCAGTCTGTAACAGTGCTGTTTTTTCTGGCAGTGGGCTGACATTTATAGAAAAAAAAACTCTAAACAGCCACTGCAGACTGAACATAAGGAGCATTTAGCAGATAAACAGCCAGATCAGAAGTTGGTGGAGACCAAAAACAGAGCAAAAACAGTGTACATGTTTGGCTTAAATTCATCTGGTTGATAGAAACCATTCCAAATCAGTGATGATGTACCGAGCTAAAACATAGTGATGTGAGAATCTAAAACCTCTGGACACAGTGGTGCTGCATCTTAGAACATTTTGCATTTGTGCAGACATTCTCACCTCTAATGTGAAAATGTGATGAATATATCTGATATTGTGCAAAACAACCCTGCTGTGTTCTGCCATCCCAATCTCTTTCACATACAGTGATGTCCAATGGTGTCATTCTATAAAAAAGGGGTTCCTATTTCCAGCAAAACTCTTTTTCTTCCCTTTGATGCCAGGATCCAGAACTGGCAGTTGGTGTAATTTGTCCTCATCAGGGTCTTTTCACAAACATGCAGTATTCCTTGTTTGCCTGTTTTATTTGCTTTCATTGTTGTGTGTATACTGTGTGTGTGTGTGTTTGTGTGTGTGTGTGTGTGTGTGTGTGTGTGTGTGTGTGTGTGTGTGTGTGTGTGTGTGTGTGTGTGTGTGTGTGTGTGTGTGTGTGTGTGTGTGTGTGTATTTTTTCTCTCTTCTTCTTCTTCTTCTCATCTCCTCAGTTTGATTGTTTTGCGGTTTAATCGCAGCTTATTCCAGGGCCTTTTTTCCTTCCTTGTGTTGTCACTTCATCCTCCTCCTCCTCCTCGTCTCTGAGGGCTTGTTTTCTGTTCGTGCCATGGCTCTTTTCATGTGTCCCTCGCCGGCAGAAATCAACGCTTAAATACACAGGAGGAAAGAACAAAACAAACAGGCAAACAGCAGCCAGAGAACAGATGCAGAGCGCCTGCAAATTCTCTAACTGTGTGACATTGGACAGAACGGGAGAGAAAAGTGATGGTGCAACACAGTGAAACATCCCTCACAACAAAGACGCTGAACCTGAAGGGAGAGCCAAGGCCGCATTCATACTGTACATGAGCTTTACACACGAAATAGATTAAGGCTCACTCATGCAAGTGCTGGCTTTAAATCAGAACGGATCATTGCAGTTTATTACGGCTGTTCCTTGTTTCTATGGGGATCAGTTCTAGCAGCCATCATTACATCTGCTGAGATCTGGGAACGTGGTAGCATCAAAGAAATTCAAGGAACACGAGCATTTAGTCGCTGCACAGGATAACCACAGTAAACACGGTCCAAGAAGTTCTAACTGAGGCTGTTAACTGGATGCTAATACGGTTATCATTAGTTTGTTTTCTCCTCCAAGTAAGCTTGACTAATCTGGGAGTTTATTTCCATTGACCGACTGCTTCTTGACTGTAGTAGTCCAGCATTTCAGGGTTGTCTTAAGCTAACGTGGGATGAGGAAGATTTAAATTGATTACAATAAACATGCTTTGCTGACTGTAAATTTGTCTGTAAAGGTAAGCAATATTTTCTGATTGTTCTGTCATAACTAAACAAGAAAAGCACTCAGAGAGCAGAACTCCACCAAGACTGTGCAGTCGTTGCATCATTTCCAATGGAAAAGTCCCGACTAGTCCTCAGAGGTGGATTTGTAGTAGGATCACAATCATGTGATCGTCAGCAGGGGACTGATGTCGTGTTCACTTGTTGTCATGGTAACAGTGATGCCGTGCCACTATCTCACAATGATACAGAAATCTTTAACAAATCCGTGGATCCAGACTATAAGCTGCATCACTGCCAAAATCTAATCACTTGGTCCTTGTATCATTTCTGACCTTCTCTGAAAATTTCATCCAAATCCGTTAGTCCATTTTTGAGTAATGTTGCTGACAGACAGACAGACGCATGCCAATCATCACATAACTCTGCCACTTTCCTTGGCAGCGTAAAAAGTGAAAACTTTCTCTTGCTGATGTAACTTGGCAGTAAACAACGTGCACTAAATGGTCTCAGAAAGTAGAACGCTTCGTCTCGTGTCATGTGTCCCCTTCATTCCCCGTCAGATTTACCCATTCTAAATGCTTTAACACGGATAGAGGTGTTGACAAAAAAGCCTGAAATGTCTGCATGTGTCATGTTTGCATAAAAGCTGTATTTTAAAAACGCAGCTCTCTTAATGCAGACGCAGGAACATCTCCACAACAGGAATTTGTGTCAGTCACACAATGGTGCAAATGTAAACAGGAAATAGATCCATCGTCAGCATTCTCAGCCTTTCCGTCTCCGTTACAGTGTAGGATCTGACAGCTTCAACTGCAACATTCACTGAGAGCTCCAAAACAGTAGTTAGTGGATGGAATTTCACCAGTGTCACAGAAAAAAGTGTTCGATTTAGCAGATCAACACAGAAAGACTCGAAAAACTTTTCCTGTAGGGGACCAAGAGCATCCACAGCAAATCTGATGGTAATCTTCAGGATCACATCTAAGATTCTTTGGACCAAACTATTTGTTGAAGCCACTGACAACTTATCTGATACACACCACTGTCTGACTAGCAGGAGACAAACACAGTCCTCTCATGACCTGTTAATTCTTTCAAAAAAGTCTTTGGTTAAAGTTAAAAGAAACCTGAATTGAGAGTCTGTAAGAGGAGGGACTTAAAATCAGTCATTAGATTCTTCAAAGTCCAACACTCAGCTGTCCATCCCCACCTGCTGGGAACCGTTCCCAGTAGAAGCATCTAGCCTTTCTTTTATGAGTTTTGTGAAGAAAAATCACTTTGTCACCTTTGTTATTCAGATTTCACAATAAGGTATTTATTTACTTTATTGTGAAATGTGAATAAGTACATTATGATTTTCTATTTCAATGATGTTTTGAATTCTGTCAAATTGTAGCAAATTTAATGTGCTGAAGTTTCATTAACTCCACAGTTATTATAAAAATAAACATCCATGAATATGTTAGATCCAGTTTCTGCTTTCTGGAAGGTATTGTAAGCTAATATGTCAAGGACATGGACACTTTAGGAAGCTAAAGGTTCATCACAGTTTTCTCTTTACAGAACACACCTTCACGCTGCACTTCTCCATCTGCCATCTCAACTCCACAATCTTATCAGAGCTTTTGCAGAAGGGACTCCAGAGAGCAGCAGAGAAAAGGCCTGCAGAGGGTGTGAATGTATGAAGCACACTGTGCCCAACGCCACAGAGAGATAACAAACAGTTTATCAGTGAGCCGGAGAAACTCTGCTGGAAGAGGGAAAGCCATCCTGCTATAATCAGAGCAGAAGAGGAACGACTGGGTGAGGCAGAGACGGAGAGGGGGAGGAAGGAAAGGAAATGGAAAGAGGCAGGAAGAAAGAGAAAATGAGAGAGGCCAGGTGAGTCAGAGGTAGCCGTCTTTCCTACAGCACCAGGCCCATCACACTGCAGCGCTCTGAGCCCAGCCAGGCCTTTCAACCGGAGGTAAATTTGAGGGAACAGGCGAGCGATGAAACAGATAAAGAAAGGCATTCCCATATCCTGTCACTGCAGATGCACTTGACATTTCTGATGACATTTGAGCCTGTTTGAATCTGTTTGAAATTGTAGCGTTTCATCCCATCGTAATGCTACACTTTAGAAAAACCCTTCTTATCTGCAAGATTATGCCGGTGTATTATATGAAGGCATTATGCGGCGCTAATAGTGCATGTAGATACTTCACAAATGATACTAAAAATGCCTCGCATCACACACAAGGAGGATTTGGCCCTTCAGTAAAAGAATACTTCCGAGTATGCAAATGCCCACAAAAGAATTAGGGCTTAACAGATTTGACTCACTCAAACAATGGCATGCTGCTCTTTTCCCAGGATGCAACTGTCCGTCAGTTTGCAGGATTAAGGCTCTGGGTTGTGACAATGTGTTGAATGAAAAAGGACAAAGAGACACCTCCTTTATTACAGGGATATGACTATAAATGCTTCTCTTATTATGCCTGACGAATGATTAAAGTCTGGGGAGGGAGATGGAGTAAAAGGCAGAGGCTAAACACTGCCCCCTGTAGGATAATCCTGCTCTCAGCAGCGCTGTGGAGCCTGAAGGGCTTCTTTCTGGCCTCTGTGCTGCCTTAGTGTAGCCTCTGTTGGCATGTTTTAAATGATTAAATACAGTACAGAACACAGTTTGTTTATTTATAAGGTCTTCAACTTCATATGTGAAGTGCTATGAAATGACATACACTATAGGTCAAAAGTTAAAGAACGCCCTAATTATTCCAGATTTTTATTGAAATTCTAGGAGTTCAAGTCCAATGAATAGCTTGAAATGGTACAAAGGTAAGTGGTGAACTGACAGAGGTAAAAAAAAAAAAAAAAAAAAAAAGTAAGAGCACCAAAAACTGAAGAATAATGTACAATTCAGAATTATACAAAAAGGCCTTTTTCCGGGAACAAGAAATGAGCAGCAATGGAGGTTGATCAAACCTTGAAAGTTGGTGCTACCAAATCCTACAGGTGTCCCAGATTTTCTTGATTATTTCCAACCCCTTCTGTCTGCATAAAATAGTGTTGGATCACACTGTGGCACCAGACCCTCTAGAGCATTACTTGAACAGCATTGTACTGCAGAAAGTAGAGTGCTGTTATAACAATGGTGATGAAAAGAAAATTAACAATAGAAGAGAGACAGACCATTATAACACTTAAAAATGTAGGTCTTTATACAGAGAAATTGCAAATAAAGTCCAGGTGTCAGTGAGTCCAGTTTTCTTCTCCATCAAAAGGCTCAGAAACTGGAGGAAACTCTGACAGGAAGAGATCTGGAGGACCCAAAGCCACAACAGAACCAGAAGACAAGTTTGTGAGAGTCAACAGCAGCAGCTCACAGGACAACAGCTTCAAGCACAGCTTAAAAGTGGTCGTAGTAAGAAGTGTCAGTTTAACTGTGAAGAGAAGACTTGGAGTTGCAGGTTTGACAGGTGGAGTTGCAACAAGAAAGCCGTTGCTAAGACGTCAGAATAAGAAAAAAGGCTTGTCTGGGCCATGAAACATCACCAGTGGGCTGCTGAAGACTGGAAGAAGGTATTATGGACTGATTGATCTAAATTTTAAATCTTTGGTTCATCAGCAGGATTTTTGTAGCCGTCAAGTAAGCGATAGGATGGTTCCTCAGTGTGGAACACTGTCAAACATGGAGGAGGAAGTGTGATGGTCTGGGGCTGTTTAACTGGATCAAGGGTCGGTTCTTGTACAGAATGAGAGGAATGTCACTAAAAGGTGCAAAAAATGTAACTGAAAAGACGCAAAAAATTATCAAGGGATGCAAAAATGTTACTAAAAGATGCAGAAAATGTAACAAATAGATGCAAAAATGTCACTGAAAAGATGAAAAGTTGTGACATGATTGTTAAAATTCAGATTCATCTTCTGGAGAGCAGCAATATTGACAACAAACAACACGTAAACTGGGCTGTAAGGTTACCAGATACCTTATCTTGGATGTGAGGTGTTGGACAAACACACCCAGAACTAATGTGACCCCTTCAGTAAACACATTAGAAGGTGTGTGAACTGCCTCCTCTGCCTGCAGGCAGGGTGGTTCTTTGGTGAACAGATGTCAGCCTGTTGACCCACAGCTGCTCAGAGTAAAGTGTAGGAGAAGGAGAGGTGTGGTGATTAGAAGCTGATGTTGGTGATCAAAGTAGCAGCCACCCTCAAACCCCTTCTGTCCCTGTGCATCCGGATGAAGAATGTGTTCTGACAGTTTCAAATCAGAAATATGGCTCACTTTGTTGTCGTCATTTTAACTGTGATAGACAAACATAAAGCTGTGCTCCTTTAAATATATGGCTGATGGATACCATCTGCAGCTTAACAAAAACAAATTAAGATTATAACGTATGACTGAATCTTTGCAAAGTGTGCAGTGCTTGCTGTCAGGTGGTTCATTACTCTGGCAGGGAATGCAGTGGAGTTGTGTGATGATCAGTGTCTGTTAGTCTGTCCGTCCATCCGTCCGTCCGTCCGTACGTCTTTCTGTCTGTCTGTCTGTCTGTCTGTCTGTCTGTCTGTCTGTCTGTCTGTCTGTCTGTCAGCAACATTACTCAAAAACAGACTAATGGATTTGGATGAAATTTTCAGTAAAGATCAGAAATGACTGAAGGACCAAGTGATCAGATTTTGGCAGTGATGCAGCTTATAGTCTGGATCCACAGACTTGTTAAAGATTTCTGTATCATTGCCAGATAGCAACATGGCGTCACTGTAACCATGACAACAAGTGAACACTGCATCAGCTGCCTGCTGACGATCACATGATTATGATCCTACTACAAATCCATCACTGAGGACTTATCGGGAGAAATGATCCAAGGAGCAACTGATTAAACTGTGGGGGTGTTTCTGAGTCCCATCAATTCCTGCTGTCCGCTACATATTTAGGTCACATGATTCAGTATCCGTACATAATGTGCACATGCATAACACACGCCTGTGCTCAGAGCAAAGTCATTTTGTTTTAGGGTACATCTATATTAAATGACCACATTCAGACAGACACACATAGAAGCAAAATGACTTCAAACTCACCAAACTCTGGCTGGTTCCTGATACATCTGCCAAGACGGAAGGAGATCGGATGAACAGTTCTTGAGAGAAATACACACAGGCATGTCGTTAGATGATTTGGTGTTTTATTAACTTTGTATAGCTGTGAATAAAATCCTTTCAGTATTTTGTTCAGATGAAATGTGTCATTAGAAGACACACTTCAGGATGAAGGAACTTTCAGGAACTTTCTCCTGCTCCCACTGGGACCACTGTGGACTTCCACATCTGTTCCAGATGTTCCTTCAGGCCTTGGTTCTGCTTGGTCTTCTCATGTTCTTTCTTACAGTCATCTGGGATTTCCACATCTGCCACAACTGCCCTCTTCTGTTCTTTGTCAACCACCTTTTTGTCAGGTTGGTCACCAAGGATCCAGTCAAAAAGCGGGAACGTTCTGTTCACAGGTCATTTTATAACCATGTTTATGCATTGATTTTAAAAAATCACACGTGTTTCAATGATCACAGTTGTTCTAAATTGAGGATCAGTGATCACAGGTGTATTCACTTTTGATGCATTGAGTTTCTACTTCAGGACCTTTTTTAAATGTAGTCTTTCTAAAGTATCTGAGTTTGATTGTTCATAAGAGGAGAGACTTTACTTTTCCTGTCTCATAACACCAGTATTGACAATGGGTAAAACTGTTAATCATTTAACATTAGGTGCTCCCTCATTTCTGTTGTCTGCTGCACATGCTCAAGTGTGTGTGATGAGAGTGTAACCTCTCTAAATTTTAATGCTGAAAGTTAATGACATTCCTTTATTAAAATTGCCTGTGGGTGGAGTCATAACAGCTTGTTATTGTGGCCTCACATGGCTACTACATTTTATTTCTGTGTTCAGTATCCCAGAACGGTTTGGCCCAGAATACATCTGTAATCGGTTCAGAGAATACAAACCTATCAGGGCTCTTAGATCCAAGGACTCAGGTCAGCTGGTCCAGGCCAGAGTCTGGACTAAACATGGAGAAGCAGCATTTAGCTGTTCTGCTGCAAACAAGAGGAACAAACTTTCACCAAATGTAGACAGTTTTAAATCCAGGTTGAAAACATTTCTTTTCTCATGCGTCTATGCATGAAATCTGCACGGCATATTTTAACTATCTGCACTGCACTGTAATGCTCTTAGTGTTTTATGTAAAGCCCTTTAAATTGTCTTGGACATGAAATACAAATAAACTTGCCTTGCCTATTAGAACAGAATCAGGAATAGTATCTTAAAGTGCTCAAATTACGATAAAAAAGAGATGAGTTCACATTTTCCTTGAGCGCCATAAACAGCTGATGGTTATTTGCTCATGTCGGTGGTTGACAGCTCGGTGTGCTGGTCAGTTTTCTGCTTCATATCTTCATCCAATCAGAGCAGAGAGCCGGTGTGCTGAGCAGGATCTCTGACTGTCCTCTTATCAGGCCGACCAGCAGCTCCAGCAACCTGCAGCTCACCGCCCAATCACACTTCACACGGCTCTACTAATAGAAAAATAAATTGCAGCAGAGCCAATTCCAACACTGTGTGGCATGAGAAGAAAAACCAGAGGCTGATTCCTCTGATATAATGAAGCCCATGACACTGGGATCAGGCTATTAAACACTGATGGGATTACTGAGCAGCTCATCCTGATTGGAGATGCAAGGTCAGCGTTCCTCAGTGGTTCTGTTGGAGCAGGCCAACGGGTGGAACACAAACGAAAGCGTTTCACAACCCGCCACAAGCATCCCTTTATAAAGTGGCACATTAAAATGCTTGAAAAAAAAGAAAACTATTCAAATGAAAGCTCAAAAGTAATAGGTTTTGATCAGAGCACATGACTGTTGACTGTTCCTCTGCTCAGTTTACTAGTGAACAACACACTATCAGTCAGGTTTTTCGAACACGGAGCCTAAACATTATTGTGCATCTCCAACAGCGGATTTCATTTTGGATCGTGTTCTCAGTAAGTAAAATGTCTCGGTTCATTCTGCTCTGTGGCCAGATTGAATATTTCATTCCAGTTCTCTGTCTTGTTGCTCTCTTTTGTTTCTCTCTCCAGCACAACAGGAAACAGACTAGTGGCATCTAGAGATGTGTGAGAATTACCAACACCGTTATTAAGAAAAATGGTAAAGTGGCTTAAACGTTTCTGCCTCAACAAAATGCGTTGCTGCCAGGAGGGGACTCACAGTGAACGGCAGGTTAACCTTGTTTAATTATCCACCTTTGACAATTATCAAAGGACGAGTGTTTGGTTTCATCTTGTCTGATTCTGTGACAATAGCTTCATCCTCAGGTAATGGTAAGGAACATGCAAAACATCATCATCATTGATTTGATTGGTACTCACTGAATGATGAATGAATGACAACTAATATTATTGTTACTGATGTATTATTGCAGCTTGTATTGCAGCACAATCCTAGCCTAGCCGCGCTAGACCCATGTTCTGAAGACGCAAGGGTCTAGGCACGCTCGACCAGCCCGATCTCACGAGGATTCGTGAAACTGTCACGTAAGTTTTAGTTTCGGTTTCGTGTGCACCAACACGATTTCGTCATGTTTTTCGTGCCGCTCACCACGAAATGCACACCAATGTATTTTAAACGGCGGACTTTTCGTGCCACTCAGAACGTATTTCAAAAGAATGTGTATATTATATTTTTAAAGTAAAACCGCGGCGAATCCAACGCTATATTTTGCATGACATCGTCCCTAAACATAACCCTAACCATAATCCTAACCATAACCTAACCATAACCTAACCATAAGCCGGTGGTACACTTACCAATTTGCATAGGAATTTCAAGAATGTCCGGCGGCCGGCGGCCGCAAACGCAATCACACAAGCAGTATACGACGATGGACAGCTTAGATCGTCATGAATCCGCCGGTATAAACCACTTTCAGATGTGATTACCACAGCGAAAAACATTTCGTGGTGAGCGGCACGAAAAACATGACGAAATCGTGTTGGTGCGCACGAAACCGAAACTAAAACTTACGTGACAGTTTCACGAATCCCCGTGAGACCGGGTTGGCTCGACAGGGAGGGAGGCGGGCTAAAAGGTTGTCTATCAAATCCCTCTGCAGCAATTGGGTAGGTATACAACCAATCAGCGCAACGAATAGGCTCCTAGAGCGCCAGAAATCAGAGGATGCGGGAGTTCGGTGAAGCCTTATTTATACAGTCAATGGGTGAAGCTCAAGTATATTACAGACATGTTAACAGAAAGATTATTCAGAGTCGGTGCTAATGGAGCTCAACGACTGTTGTCGTTTTTGTTGTCGACCCTGACAGAGAATTAAATTCGTTGCCGTGGGTTGTCTAGCGCAGCTAGGCTAGTTGTTTCCGGTTGTTTCAGTCAGAATCGTTGCGCCTCTGTCGTCACTTAGTTACGCCCGCCTTCTGACTCTACACTTCATGGTGATTGGTCCGGCCAGTTTTAGGAGAATCCAACCTCGAGCCTTATGGAGGGTAACTAGACCCACCCTGGCAGAGAATTAAATTCGTTGCCGTGGGTTGTCTAGCGCGGCTAGGCTAACACAACCCCAGAGTGAGCAGAAAACACCACTTTAACTCACAGCAAAGGGAAAACTGACTCAGTGCAGGATGGATAAATGTCACAGAGCAGTGCTAAAAACACGTGGCGTAAACCCTACAACTCCTCAGTGCAGCAGCAGGACCATGGCTCAGGTGTGGCAGTAGTTTTTTATTAGCAGTTTTCTCCTCGTTGCTTTCCTACAGCCTGTGAATCACTCTTCTTCTACCACAGGACTACGTTGCATTACAGTTTGATAGCACACTAAAAACACATCTCTTTGTTTTCATTGTGTTACTGACAGATTTAAATGATGGTGGATTTTCTATTTTACAAATCCTTCCTTGCTGAGCATTTTCACTGTGGATGGTGATGTTTTAGCTCTCTCTGTCCAACTCATGGTCCCATGAAGATTAGTCCAGACATTTGTGATCCCCAAAGCAGAGTTCTGATATTTTGCTGATATTTTGACCTTTCAGATATCACTGCACTGTGTTTAAAGATCAGCTTGATTAAATCTTTGTTAACACTTTAGCTGATGACAAGTCAAACTGTCTGAACTGCCTTTTAAACTTGTGAAATGTTTTCCTGATCCCCCGAGGCTCCAAAAGCCCCTTTTTCTACTTTGATATTCTCGTTCTTGACTCATCATCATTAATCATTAATTCACTCCCAGCATGCACACTGTTATATTTTATCTGTGTTTATGAAAGTCTTAGCGCTGTTTTGAAGAAGCTTCCTATGGATTCTTTGGTTACTGGATGGACTCTAGAGGAAGACATTAACACTTTACTGCAGCACCATAGTTCATCCATCCTGATATTTCCCAACCAATTCATATTATTACACTCTGCTGTGACATTGAGTGTGAGCTGTTTTAGTCCACAGTGGGCCTGATAGTTGGCTAACGTGTAGAGCTGACTGGCCACCCACTCTGCAGTGTCAGCAGAGAACCATCAGGCTCAGACTCTGTGTGGGAACCTGGTCCTTCCGTCTGTGTGGTGTCCACCAGGCTCTAACGGAGCAGATCACTGCCTTCCTTCCACTGTGGGCCACAGAGTGGTGGCCTCAGACTGCACACAGAGAGCAACACACTGCTGCTACCTCAGGATGAAGAGGGATCTGAAAGACAAAGTAAAGGTAACTTACAGAAGCTATTAGGGCTCTGTTGCTAGTTGGAAATACTAGATTATGTCTAAAAGTCTAAATCTTTGTCCGTGACCACAGCAGAGCGTAATGTACATCATACCCCACAATAAGAAAACGTCACCAAAATAAAAACCTTCTTTTTTGTTACATAAGTTTCATCATTAAAATGAAAAAGGTTCATCCTCTTCATGTTTACTTCTAGTTTATTGGAAAGCTTCCTTTTGGATACGATGTGTTTAATGTTGGTGTTTTTACTTGGTGGTGGCACAGGAGCTGATATCAGATCGTCGTATGATTAGGAATCACCTGATTTGTTTGCTGCAGACAAACTGGACATAATAGGTAGTTTCCCACTGCACAGGCTTGGAGCAGTTGCAGATGTTTACAGGAGCAGAGCCCCAGTCAGCTCCTAAAGCCTTTCTGCTTTACCGTGACATTCACTCTGAGTGCAACAAAACAACGGTAAATAGTATTTGCCGGATGGACCTAATGGTCTAGCTGGAGGGAGACAGAGCCATCAGTCTAGTACGTCAGTCTATATGGTGATTTTTATTCTGTTGAGGCCAGAATTGAAGAGAAGATTGCTACTGCATGAGGACGTTGAGATGAAAATGGCACTTGTCGTCCTCTGTAAGTTTAATAAATCTGAACGAGTTTTCTCTGAGTTTAACCAGTCAGCTTTGAGGCACACAGTAGTTTTTTTCAAAGGGCTGACGTTCCTACCCCAGAGGAGGGGCATTTTATTCCTGGAAATGGTCCTGAAATCAAAATGAAAGAATCTGAAGGGGCTCCTGCAGTGGAAAGTGATCTGCTGACTTGAAAATGGCGAGGTGCTGAAAATATAAAGGCTACGATTATGTCAAGTAGAAAACATAGATAAAATAATATAGTTAACATTTCCAAATTCACCGTCAACATGGGGAATAGTTTTCCTCATGATGAGTCAATCATCAAGTTTAACCCCTCTGGATAATCTGCTGTTCTGTCCAAACACTAACTTTTGACCCTCTCCAAAGGCCTCAGTGCTTCTTTTTGTAACCAAACAGACAATCTGATGGGCTTTAAACATCTCTTCCACCTCTTAACCACTTTTCTGTTTGTACAACCAAACGTAACACCAGGAACATCTAAAGAACATACAAACTATCATTTTTTAAGCATACTGAGGCCGTAACAGTTCACAAGGAGATAAAATAGCTTCACAAATCCCAAACAGCTTCAGTAAACTTTAGACAGAATTAAAGAGCACTTATCATATAGGAAAGATAAATCTATTAGAAATGTTGGATAATCTTTAATTCCAGTCGATAGGATGAACGTAGAGAAGTGAAATCACCACAGAACTGAAAAACCATGCAAACTAACAATGTAATGAGTACAGACAGAGATCTAACCTAAAACTAAATACAGCATTTCATTTGAAACAAACAAATATTTACGTTGCTCATTATGTTAGTCAGTTAGGTATGTACAGTCCTTTTTCTTATTATTGTTGTCAAAGGCAGCAGAAAACTGCCAGGATTCTGAACATGAATGGCGGGGTTGCAGGGGATTATGGGTAGGAGGCTGCTGCCTGGTGGGTGACGCTCAGCGTGGCTCACTGGATGAGGAGCTACGAAGGAGGAGCGCCCTCCTCGACCTCGGGCTGCCAGCAGAGGAAGGAGGCTGAGCGTGGAGGAGGATCCAGCAGCGGCAGCCTCTCCCTGCAGACGGCCGCCCAGTGATGCTGTCCTTGGTGGTTCTTCCTGCTGCACGTGACGAGCATTCAGACGAAGATCAGCTCAGGGCACAGCAGTGGCTGCTTTCAGCACAGGGATGCTGAGAGCACATCTGGACCTGAGGAGAGGAGTGACCCTCAAATCACATCACAACAGACACACACACACTTACATTAACACACATCTTGGTGTAGTTTTTATAACGTGATAACCTTAACAAAAAGCACTCAGAGAGCAGTACTCCTCCACGGCTGTTCATTCCCCATATGGCTTTGTCAGAAATGCAGCATTTGTTTATTAGTTATTGATGGTCAGTAATGGCAGCACCATAGAATGTGTCCATGCAATATAGATGTACCCACAAACAAAAAAACACATGCTTGTGTTCTGCATGTGTACGTTATGTACGGATACCGAATTGTGCGACCTAAATAGTGGGCGGTGGGAACTGACAGGACTCAGAAACACCCCCCCCCCAATTAATCAGCTGTTTCTTGTGTCATTTCTGAGCTTCCCTGAAAATTTCATCCAAATCTGTTTGAGTAATGTTGCTAACAGACAGAATAACAGACGGACAGACAAACGTCATCCGATCATCACAAAACTATGCCGCATTCCTTGGCAGAGTAATAATACATTGAGCATTTTGGAGTATTAAAGCTGTAGTATTTTATGATTTATTTTTGGACTTTAATATCTTTAAGATGAAGATGAAGAAGGAGGAAAAACAAAAGTGACAAATGTGTTGAAAGAAGTTCCAACCACATGAGCAGCAGCTTTAAAAGCTGACAGTGGTAGAAGCAGACCAACAGGATCACCCTGCTGGAGTCGGTATCTGTGTCCACCTGACAAACAGACGTCCAGCATTCATTCTCATCTGTTTGTCTCCAGTGAATGGACGCATGAACGTACTGTAGATGATGGAAAGGCGTCTGTTTTGAGCAGAGAAGGGCTGAGGGAACAAGCACCCTGTAATAAAGCAGAGTAAGGTCAGGAGACTCGCCATGTGACAGCACACCGCCTTGGATTAGCTGCTGTAAGCCTATTAAAGTGGTTTGGACTGGGTGGGCCAGCACACACTACACTTCACTCCATGCTCACAGCGATAGAGGGTGGCCGGCCTGAAGCTGGGAGGTCACAGAGCCACCACAGGCCGTGTGTCCTGCTGGAGTGTCCTTGAGCAAGACAGTGGAATCATGGAAATTCCTGAATTTAAATGTGCAGGTAAAAAAAATAGCGGAAATGAAGCGTAACATGCACATACTTTCCTTTGATCAGACTGTGGTAGCTGATTTCTAATCTCGCTGGTCTGATTGTTCGTACAGCTTTGTTTTTGACTTGCTACACAGTCATCTGACCCATTTATTCTTATACTTTATGTTCAGTGTTGGTGGAAAGCTTCCCTAAAAAATAGCAGCAGTACTAGTTTAACTACATTTCCCAGTAAAATGTGGTGTCAGCTGATTTTCAGAAGCAAAGGTTTTACTTTAATTGATCAAGCAGTGTGGTTGTGCCTACAAAATCTACTTTTTACAGAGTGTTTCTGAAGCTGAAAGCACAGCAAAGGCTTCAGTGTGGTGTGAAGTAAACCTGACAATCAGTGCGTTAAGTCACTGCCAGAAATGCTAGTAATACCTCTGTGCAATGTCACCTGAATGTCAAGAGATTTGAAATTGGATTACTTATAAGTTGAACAGTTTTTGCTCCGATATAAAATAAAAACAAGCAGTTTTAATTTACTGTATCAAAAATACAGGCCCCATAATAGGAACCCATCCATCCATCTATACACCCGCTTCATACACATTAGGGTCATTATCACAGGGCTACACATGCAGATAAACAATCACACCTAAAGACAGTTTAAAGTTACCAATTAACCTCAGCATGTTTTCAGACTGGGGCTGCACAGTGGTTTGGTGGTTAACATCATCGCCTTGAAGCCAGTAGATCCCGGCCTTCCTGGGATCTTTCTGCAGGGAGTTTGCATGTTCTTCCTGTGTGTGTATGGATTTTCTCTGGCTTCCTCCCGCAGTCCAAAAACATGCTGAAGTTAAATGGTAACTCTAAATTTTGCGTAGGTCTGAATAGCTTTTCCTTGTAGGATAAACATACATTTTTACCTAACTTTAGACAAGCTTTACAAGTAAACACTTTCTTTTTCCCATTCTGTGCCTTCCAGACATGTTTTAAAAGGCTTTCATTAAACAGTCCTTCATGCAAATCAGAAGAAGGCTGGGTGGGTTCATTTAGAACCACTCTCACAGTGAAAACTACTACTACCACCATGTCAAGAATTTACAGAAGGCTTAGTAAGTATGCAACCTCATCCTCTGGCATAGTAAAAGGCAAACACATGGGTCAATGTATAATTGAGGGACTCATCTTGCATACATTTTTATTAAAAGTTAAAAAAAAAGTTTTTAATGTTCATTTTGATCATGTCTTTACAAAATCCATAATTATTTATTATGAAAACAATCACTCATTAATAAAAAATGACTGGATATCACTAAAATGTCAACTAAATAACCACCTGAATTTAAACAACCACCTTCTATTTAGCTAAACAATAGTAAAATGAGCTGATTCAAAAATAGTTTATGTTCTTTAAGTTGAGATAATCATGACAGATATTTATTTTTTGGCAATATATCAAATTTAATATGGAAAATAACAAATAATATGTGTCAAAGAAATCACTTTCCACTAAGTTACCCGTTACAAAAACACCTCTCAGTGAAGTGTGTTAATTCCAGATCACATGACCTGCTCTACATGATGCAGGGCTTCAGACTAACTTTCTTTCCTAGGAGCACAGTGGCCCCCAACTTAAAATTTTAGGAGCACAACCAGAAAATTTAGGGGTGCACACCAAAATCGACTTGCAAAGTAAATATTCACATTTCCTCTCATTTTCACTGTATTACTGATAAATACTTGCACAATAAATGCAGAAACTATGTTTTCAATTCACATTTTATAGTGCAGCAGTTGACACAACATAACAAGAAAAGCACTCAGAGAGCAGTACTCCACCAAGGCTGCTCAGTTGATGTGTAATTTCCGACGGATGAAATCTGTCATAGAAAAGAGCTTGTGCTGAGTACAGGCATGTGTTATGCATGTGCACGTTATGTATTTATACTGAATCACATGTAAATTACTCTTATAAAGGTCTGTTGATCAGTTCATCAATTTTGACAAGCCTTTGTTTTGCGTGTGGTGGGGGGTGCGGGGGGGTGTCGTCGGTTGGAACCAGAGGTCCCTGTGGGGAGGATGATGAGGTGGGGGGGTTCAGCTGGGGTCTTTTTTTGTTTGAGTTTTTCTTTTTCTTTTTTTCTTTTCTTTTTTTATTATATTTTTGTGGGGGTCGTTCTGGACTCCGCAGGTGGGAGAGGAGAGTCAGTTTTTTCGCTTCCGCTGCCGCCGATGCCGCCGCCGCTTCCTTTTCTTCTTCTTCTTCCTCTTCTCCTCCTCCTCCTCGCGGTGTAGCGGCGGCACAAGCGGGACAGTAGCAAAATCACACAGACACCGGTGGCAAACCGTATTCGTCTTGACGTCTTTGATCCTCAGGCAGACCAGGCACCATTTCCTTTTTTTCCTGAGGTTGACCAGAAGATGTAAGCGGTCTTCACCGTCGCGGTCTCCTGTACAATTGTACTTGAGAATGGCGGCGGGTTTCCCTCCTCCTCCTCCTCCTGCGAGCCCGGGTGGATCGGCAGGGGCCGATCGGCGGCAGGGACGAGGTGAGAATGAGGACGTTTTTGTTCTTCTTGGCCAGGGTTAGGGTTCGGGTTAGCACTTTCGCCTTGCAGCAAGAAGATCCCCGGTTCAAATCCTGGGGTGGGCCTGGGATCTTTCTGCATGGAGTTTGCATGTTCTCCCTGTGCATGCGTGGGTTTTCTCCGGGTACTCCGGCTTCCTCCCACAGTCCAAAAACATGCTGAGGTTAATTGGTTACTCGAAATTGTCTGTAGGTGAGAATGTGAGTGTGATTGTGTGTCTGTATATGTAGCCCTGTGACAGACTGGTGACCTGTCCAGGGTGTCCCCTGCCTTCACCTGAGTCAGCTGGAATAGACTCCAGCACCCCCCACGACCCTAGTGAGGATAAAGCGGTGTGTAGACAATGAATGGATGGATGGTAAAGATAACCGGAGCAGATGAACGAGGTATGAAGTACACTGGTTTTTGAACTGCTCGTTAACCGGCATGAGTTCTCGCAAGAATTTGCCAAGTACACGAGTACAGACTTGGTATAGAGAAATGGCCTCGGAGTTTTCTTCTCAGAGTAACAAACTCAGAGTTTCAACTAGAAACCTGCTTTCTGGAACAGATTTCTGCTCCAGATCTTGAGTTTGGAGAAAGTCACACTTCTGTGGAAGCATCATTCTATTCTGGCAGCTTTTATTTGACTTCTTTCTATTTCATTTCTCCTGCCTGTCTGGTCACAGCTCTACTGTCGACACCAAGTGCAAAAAGAAAACTGAAAAATCCACAGTTCCAAAGTCTGAGTTCAGTTTGATCGCTTCTCCCGTGGAAACCACAAACAAATAGAGCAGGGGTTTCATTTTGGGTTTAAAATTCAAAGAAAACCAGTAAAAGCAGAAACCACACTCAGTCAGGTTTGTTCTGGTGTCGCTGTTAGAAACGAGGAAATCCACTAACAAACTATCAGACGTCCTGTCAGCTGTACTCACCACAATCTGAGTCGCTGGTTGAGGAATCACAGTTGAAGTGAGTTCAGACACAAACACAGATTATTGCGGACTGCAGCGCTGCCATCGCTCTGACTAACTTTACTTTCACTTTCATCAGTGATGTCAAATCTTCTCAGTGTGGCTCTGCCTCTAACGCTGCTGTAAGACTGGACTCGGTAGAGATGGACAACTCATCCCAGTTAATGTGCAGTCAGAACACCATCGTATTTGATGACGTCATCACGTCGGTTCATCTGCTCCGGTTATCGGTACAGTCTTTTGTCATGCAGTCGTTTTCTTGCAGAGCACACTTGGTACTAAAAGCTTTCAGGGATTGGTTCTACTCAAGTGTCCCAGAGAGCCAGAAAGAGACGAAAATGCATAAAATTCACTCATTTATTAGATTTTTCTCCTGTGCTTTTCTGTGTTTCTGGTATTGTGGTGATTTCTGGATCTGACCTGTTTAATTTCTGTCACTTGTTCTGTCCTCGCCTCTTGTAGACTTGTATCAGTAGTTTAATAGAAATTTATTCTCCTTTACACACCTCTACATCTGACCAAATACCAGTGGATTAACAATATATTTAGAACACCAAGTGTACAGAATTTGTTGTTCTCACATTTGTTTTCTTTGTTTTTGTGTCTCTGATGATGTTTCTTTGTGACATTCAGATTGAATGTAATAAATCAGCAAACTGACAATACCTTAGAGATTTGAAAAAGTGCATTTCTGTTTTACTTTAGTTCAGTCTTTTTACACAAATGTAGAATATATGCAAATATATTTTAAAACATAATTTCTAATTGTAGGAGACTTTTCTTTGTTCAACAAGACTCATCACCATTAATACAATGTTGACTAACAGAAATGTTAGATTTTTTTGATTATAACTGTAAAATTAACCAAGAAAGTCCTTTATAGAGCAGGTTGATGATAAGAGAGCATCACAGTTAAGTTTTTACACTTTAGATTTACCGTTAAATAAGAGAAAATGTCCACTATTCCACAACAGATCCCCCATTACATGACAGCAATTGTTGATTTTTAATTGAAATTAAAGATTTACCTGAAAAATTTTAGAAAAATGTCCTTTTTTCTGTTTACAAGCCATTCAAATACAAAAAATGTCCTGTTTCCAAAAACCTTTTTAATATTTATTGTTTGCAATGCACAAACCATCATAATACAGAAATCATAGAGAAAATGTCACTTTCTAAACACTTATTTTCTGGGATAAACTCATGAGACATTATTTGTTTCAGGAAAAATCAACTTCATTAAACAAATCAATAAATGTTGACATCCTTTTTCATTCATTTCATCCACCACTAGTCTGTTCAGTTAGTTTGTCTCCACTGTGTCAGAAGATAATCAGTGTTGTCCTTATTGATTATTGGTAGAGTCATAATAATAATATAGGTCTACATTCTTAAGCATTCAAGAAAACAAAGTAAAAAATCATCAACTACGTTAATCTACAATTCTTTGTACTGATCAAACATTTCCATTGGCAATCAGGATTTTCAAACACAACAGTATTAGAAGCTCATTTCCCCACAAGTCATGTACAATAACTTTAGCACATTTAATGAAACCCAGCAATATTTTACCTTCTTACTGTGAGTATTTTCAGAGTTACAAATGAAAATTAAAGTTGCAAGCAGCAATGGACGGGTCCTCGCATCCACGCTGGTCGGCGAATCCATGCATGTCCACCAGGTGAGAGTGTATGTCGGCCTATGGATGTGATCAGAACTGGATTCTGATCTCACATGTAAAATTTCAGGCAGATCGAAGCATATACAGTCCAGTTATAGAGCATTTCCTTCCATCCACCAGGTGGCACTATGACCATGTCTGTATTTCAGCATCTGGATGTGATCAGGGCAGGACTCTGATCATACATGTAAAATTTGACGCAGATTGGAGCACGTTCAGGACAGTTACACAACATTTCCTCTTTCATGGCGAATTGTCAAATTCCAGGGGTCACCATTTCCACATCCTCAGACTTTTGCAGAGCATTTTGATAACTTTTGATCACTTATCCCTGGAGAACATCCCGGTCAAATTTCAGCTCTCTCAGTTTTACCCTGTTTGAGTAAATAGCTTTTGAAAATAGTCAAAAATGACCCAAAATCGTAAATACATCTGACACATAATTCAAAATACCCGACTTCCTGTTGGATTTGGAGCATGGTTGTCAATTACATTTTTGTGTGCCTTGATGAGCTACATATCCCTACCAAATTTCATAGCTGTCGGTAACACGTAGTGGCCGTAGTAAATGTTTGAAATTTTGAAGGTGGCACTATGGAGCCATTTTGCGACCTAAAAGATCAAATGGTTTGTGAGTCCAGATATGTGTGTTAATTTTGGTGAACGTTTGAGCATTTTTAACCTGTCAACAAGCACTTTGTTCTTTATGGCAAAGATATGTTGCTACGGCAACAGCGTTTTATGAATCATTAAAATCTTCACACTGGGGCATCGTCAAGGCGTGAACACTGATCTGATCAATTTTTAGTATGATGTGACAAAGTATCGGGCAATGGTACGTGCAAATGTAATGAGAAATACTTGTTATTGCCAATAGGTGGCGCTATAAAAATTTTGAAATTTATAATTGTGGATCTATTAAGACCCTGGCTGGTGTCCATCACATTAAATTTGGTCCAGATTGGATCATTTTCCGCTGAGATATTTTCACGAAATTCGCCGCTGTCAGGGTTGGTGGGAGTGGAGAACCCAGGTGCAGACAAAGACAAAAACTGTATGTATAATTAAAGGATTTATTAACGCAAAACCAAAACCATTAACAACTGAAAGCAAGATTCGGTGGATAAAACTAAAAGGAGAACAGGGGAACTCAGGAGGGAAACTAACCAAGACAAAGACCACAGGAAGACTAACAGAGGAGACAAAAACTAAACTAGGCACAGACAAACGGCTAGACTAAAAGGAAGACAAAGCTAAACAAGACAAAGGCAACAGGAACACTAGAGACTACATCAGGGGAACAAACAACTAACTAAAGAACAAAACTAGAATCTTACAAAAAATGAGTCCAGTGGGGGTAATCCGGAGAGGGGATGAAAGATGACGAAAATCCAAATAACTGAAAGTCCAGCGGAGGAGGGTAGTGAAAAAACTGCATGATTAGTCCAACTATGCACCAGCAAAGACTGAGGGGAAATGGCAGAGCTTAAGTAACAGGGAAGGGGACCAGGTGAATTGAGTGGAGCTGATTGCAACAGGTGAGGGTGATGAGCTAATGAGAGAGCCAGGGGATGAGCGAGTGGAAAAGGGACAGGGTGAAAACACAGCCAGAGGGAGACAGAGACAAGCCAAAAAACACACTAAAGGCAACAACAAAAATGCACACAGACAAGCAACAAACAGAAGGAACAAAACAGGCCGCAAGAGGGCCGAATCCTGACAGCCGCACCACCATGGCCACACCTGTTGACAACAAGTCACCATTTTCTGTGTAAATCATCATCAACATGTCTCGGCTTCTGTCACCAAATTTGAGGTGAATCTGATCAACTGAGTAAGAATAGTACATCAAAGTGTAAAAAATGTCTACTTCTTGATACCACAAGGTGACGCTATGACTGTCAATGTGCATAACCACATGGATGTTGTCAGGGAGGGTCTGTGATCATACATGGAAAGTTTCAGGTAGATTGGAGCATGTACAGGAGAGTTATACACTACTTCCTGTTTCATGGCGAAGGATTAATATTTTGGGGAGCCGCCATAACCACACCTTTTGACTTTTGCGGAGCATTTTGACAACTTTTCATCAGGAAGGTGTGGTGCATATACTGTCCAAATTTGAGGTCTCTCGGACTTACCTCCAGTGAGTTATTAATCGCCAAAAATTTACAGTGAATTCAAGATGGCCAACTTCCTGTTGGGTTTACGGCATGGTCGTGATTGACTTTTTCGTGTTACCTGATGTGTTGAACATGCCCACCAAATTTTGTAGCTATAGATGAAACATCCTGGTAGTTGGCCGAATGACCATTTTTTAAATTTTGCAGGGGGCGCTATGGAGCCATTTTGCCACACACATGCGCAACTCCCATAAAATATGACATTTTTCGCCAGTCCTAATGTGCATGCCAACTTTCATGCATTTTGGGGTATGATAAGGCCGCCAAAAATGTAATTCAAAAGACGATAAAAGAATAATAATAATAATAATAATAATAATAACCCTTAAGCTGCAGTCAATTCCAGCCATTTTCAGTACAAAAAATCGCTAATATTCTATTTGTAAATAAAAATATGATGAGAAATACAGGGAATATTGGATGCGCATCGCGAGGTGCATTTCCTCGAAAACGACCTATTCGTGGAGTATATACCGACTTCAAGACATGTTTTGGACAAAATATTTTACTGGCTTGTTTCGTCTGGATGTCCAAGGTTGGATTATGGCCGTTTTTTGTGGAATATTTTCATCTGTGTGTAATAATGAACCCGGAAATGTGAGTCGCGCTGTGTACGTTGAAGCCGTGTATAGAGAACGGATGGATGGATATTCGTTGTTTATATTACCCGCCGTGGTAATCACATCTGAAAGTGGTTTATACCGATGGATTCATGAGAATCTAAGCTTTCCATCGGTGTATAGTGTTTGTATAATCGCGTTTGCAGTTTCAGACATTTAGCAAATTGCTTATGCAGATCTCAAAGTGTACCGCGGGCGGGACACTGAAGCGCAATGGGTTAAGGTTTCAATAGGGTCCTCGGCACCGCGGTGCCTTGGACAGTCAGTGCCCTTGCACCACCTGTCCTCGGCACCGTCAGTGCTCGGACCTAATAATGGAGCAAGTTTGAATCTCCGTCCTCGTAATTTCATTCTACTTGATGCAGCTGCACACTTTGAGGACAACATCTGCTTTGACTAAAATGGTTTTTATGTGAGTAGAAAGTCAAAGATTCACTTCAGTCAACACTCAGTAACAGATATTTAGGACTTTTGGAGCACAAACACCACAGCACAGGGACAAAAATCAATTTACACTAACAGATTTTAACTCTTTGGTTCCTTTATAACATCTGTCTACTTGAGCTCACACAGTTCAATATAGCCAAAACCATAAACTCTAAATCCAGCATAGAGAGGCTGAGTGAATGTGGTCTGGACTCTGTGGATCAAAGTCATGGTGTCAGAGACTCTGTAGAAGGACAGAATACCTGCACTGTGATCCAGATAGACTCCGATTTTGGAGAACGGAGGACCTGAGATGGAAGTTGTGATGCTGTTGTGAATGAAAGTGCATTCTGATGAAAATTTTAAAACCCAAGATGCGTTGTTGTACCCAAATTCACTTTCTGGTCCTGTTCTGCTAATATCCTTGTATGAGACTGCTACTGTAGCTCTAGGTGGTCTTTGTTCTACCTCCCAATAACAACGTCCAGTCAGATTCGCTCTGCTCAGGACCTGCGGCTTTTCCACAAATCTGTCTGGATGATGAACATGACTTTGTGCCCTGCTGAATGTTGCTTTCTCGTTCCCCCTAGACAATGACAACCAGCGGTGTGCTGTGTTTGGATCCAGTGTGAGGTGAAGTGAATACTAGAGGAACTCAGCTCTGGTCTTTGGTTCTGCTGGTGGCAGGGTCGGAAATGGGTTAACATCCATCAAGTTCCTCAACTCAGTTCTCAATCCTGAAACATCCTTTGGTCTTGGTGAGGTCTTGATCCAGTCTTCTTTCAGAATATCCTGTAGTTTATCTCTGGTCTTTGACACAGCCACTGTAACGTCATCAAAGTATTGCAGATGGTGAACACTGGTGATGTCGGCTGGCTTTGTGGATTCACTGACATTTGACATTAGAGGATAATTGTGCAGAAACTGGATGTGGTCTTCTGTTTGTGAGAGCTGCTCCAGCTCAGAGCTTCTCCTTCTCAACTCAACAAGCTCCTGCTTCAACTTCTCCTCAAGATCTCTGACTTTTCTCACCTCATCTGTCTGCTTCGATCTGATCTGCTGCTTCACATCAGAGATTCTTTTCTCAATGAGACGGATGAGATCTTTGAAGGTCTCCTCACTGTTGGTTACAGCTTTGTCAGCAGACTGATTGATGGCATCCACCTCCTGCTGAAGCATCCTCACATCTTTCTCTCTGTCCTGGATTCTCTGCTGGATCTTCTGTTGATTCATCCCAACAACTTGTTGCTTGTTGTTCCATTCTGCTGCAGCTGAAACTGTGTCGTGGCCTTTATGTTCATCCAAGGAGCAGAGATAACAGATACACTGCTGATCAGTGCGGCAGAAAATCTTCATCACCTCATTGTGAGCAGAGCAGATGTTCTCCTGAAGCTTCTTGGACGGGTCCACCAGCTTGTGATTCTTTAATGCAGCAACATCATAGTGAGGCTGGAGGTGTTGGTCACAGCAAGAGGCCAGACACTGCAGACAGGACTTGACAGCTTTCAGTTTTCTCCCAGTGCAGAAATCACAGGACACATCTCCAGGTCCGGCATAGCAGAGATCAGCTGGAGCAGATTCAAGTCTGGTCTTCTTCACTTCCTCCACTAAATCTGCTAAAACTGTGTTTTTTTTTCAAGTCAGGGCTCGGCATGAATGTCTGTCTGCACTGAGGACAGCTGTAGATATGCTTCTGATCCTCTCCATCCCAGTGACTTCTAATACAGTTCATGCAGTAGCTGTGTCCACAGGGAATAGTCACCGGATCCTTCAGTACATCCAAACAGATCGAACAATAGAGTTTCTTCTGGTCTATCTGAATTCCTTGCAGCGCCATTTCACCTCTTGGAGACAGTGAATGAAAAAGCTTCACTCTGATATTTCAGAGCACTTGTACTTTTCAGCATGTTGGTTACACCCACCTGTAATCCTGTAATCTGGCATGATGTACAATCAGGAACACCAAACGTGGTCTGTGGTATGAGATGCAAAATATGTCAGAAAATCTATGTGGGGGAAACTAAGAACCCCCAGACTGACAGATTAAAATAGCATTTATATCATATATGTAAAACACCATGGAAAATGTTGCAGTTTCTCGATTTGAAAATAATCACAATTGGTCGAAATAACAGAGACAACGAACAGAAAAGAGATGGATTAATAAACTCAAAACCTGCTATCCAACAGGCTTATATGAAAAGCTGGGATAGAAATGGATGTTCTGTCTCCATCTTCTGTCCAAAAAAATGAACAGCAGCTGAAATCGTACAACCTTTCAGTCAAGATGTGAGACCATGAAAAAAAAGGGCGAAAGTTTGCCACTAAACTCTATTTTTCTCAAATTTTGAGCTTTATTTAAAGATGCACAGTTTTTCAAAAGCTATTTTATCGATTTTCTCTCAATGACAGAAGAACATTGTACATATCTACATTCTTATTTATCTGTATACTTAAATGTTAAGTGACAGTAAATATTGTCTGAATGGTTTTGAATCAGACTGATTGTTTTCAATTGACAGTCAGTTCTTGATTACATACGGATGTTGATACAACTACTAGACTACAAATGTAGATCACATTAACTCAAGTTAGACATTATGATGTTTAGGACCTTTGCTTTAATACATTTTCTCTGACTGGACCTCTTTGAATTTCACTTGAATACACCTTTTATAAACAGTGTAGATAGTACGTATATTTTCAGTATATACACGGTAGGAGCTGCATTAATGCTCAGATTGAATGTAAAGAATCATCAAATTGACAATAACTTAGAGATTTGAAAACGTGCATTTCTCTTTTACATTACTTCAGTGTTTGTATAGAAATGCAGAAGATATGCAAACTGATCTGAAAAAACAGTTTCTAATTGAAGGAGATTTTCCTTTTGTCAACAAGACTTATTATCACCATTGTTACATCATTAACTAACAGAAAAGTTCAATTGTTTTGTTCGTCGGTGTAAAATTGCCCAAAAAAGTCCTTTTTGCAGCATGTTAATCACAAGTTAACACTACTTTTCTTCATTTTTGTCATTTTTAGTTTAGATTTACCATCAAATAAGAGAAAATGTCCAACTTTCCACAACAGATCCACCAATAGACAACACCTAATGTTGATATTTATTTGAAATTATAGTTTCATCGTTGGAAAATGTCCTCTTTTTTCTGTTTACACGCCATTCAAACACAAGAAAATATCCTGTTTCCAAAACCTTTTTAATAGTTATTGTTTGCAATGCATAAACCATCAAAATACACAAATCATACAGAAAATGATACTTTTTAAGCACTGATTTTATAGGATAAACTCATGAGACATTATTTGTTTCAGGAAAAATCAAGTTGATCCATTATACAAACCAATAAATGTTGACATATTTTATCATTCATTTCATCCACCACCAGTCTGTTCAGTTAGTTTGTCTCCACTGTATCAGAAGATAATCAGTGTTGTCCTTATTGATTATTGGTAGAGTCATAATAATAATATAGGTCTACATTCTTAAGCATTCAAGACTGAACAAACATTTCCATTGGCAATGAGGATTTTCAAACACAACAGTATTAGAAGCTCATTTCCCCACAAGTCATGTACAATCACTTTAGCACATTTAATGAAACCCAGCAACATCTTACCTTCTTACTGTGAGTATTTTCAGAGTTACAAATGAAAATGAAGGAGCAAGTTTGATTCTCCGTCCTCGTAATTTCATTCTACGTGATGCAGCTGCACACTTTGAGGACAATATCTGCTTTGACTAAAATGATTTTTATGTGTGCAGAAAGTCAAAGATTCACTTCAGTCAACACTCAATAACAGATACTTTGGACTTTTGGATCAGAAACACCACAGCACAGGGACAAAAATCTGAGATTTTAACTCTTTGGCTCCTTTATAACATCTGCCTACTTGAGCTCACACAATTCAACAGAGCCAGTAACTCTAAATCCACCATAGAGAGGCTGAGTGAATGTGGTCTGGACTCTGTGGATCAAAGTCATGGTGTCAGAAACTCTGTAGAAGGACAGAATACCTGCACTGTGATCCAGATAGACTCCGATTTTGGAGAACGGAGGACCTGAGATGAGAGTTTTGATGCTGTTGTGAACGAACATACATTTGTATGAATTTTCTAAAGTCCAAGATCTGTCATTGCACCCAAATTTACTTTCTGGTCCTGTTCTGCTAATATCCTTGTATGAGACTGCTATTGAGTCTACAGGTGGCCTTTGTTCAACTTCCCAGTAACAACGCCCAGTCAGACTCTCTCTGCTCAGGACCTGCCACTTTTCCATGAATCTGTCTGGATGATGATCAGATGTTAGTTTTGGTGTCCAGTCGACTGTTGCTTTCTTGTTCCCCTCAGACAATAATAGCCATCTGTTTGCTGTGTTTGGATCCAGTGTGAGGTGACGTGAATACTGTAGGAACTCAGCTCTGGTCTTTGGTTCTGCTGATGACAGGGTCGGCGGTGGGTTAACATCTATTACGTTCCTTAACTCAGTCTTCGAGCCTGAAACATCCTGTTCTCTCAAAGACCAAGTTTCCAGTCTTGAATCATGCTTTCTTTTCCTAAACCGACTTCTCAAAGTTGGAACATTCTCTGATCTCTGTGACTGAATCTTCAATCCTGAAACATCCTTTGGTCTTGGTGAGGTCTTGATCCAGTCTTCTTTCAGAATATCCTGTAGTTTATCTCTGGTCTTTGACACAGCCACTGTAACGTCATCAAAGTATTGCAGATGGTGAACACTGGTGATGTCGGCTGGCTTTGTGGATTCACTGACATTTGACATTAGAGGATAATTGTGCAGAAACTGGATGTGGTCTTCTGTTTGTGAGAGCTGCTCCAGCTCAGAGCTTCTCCTTCTCAACTCAACAAGCTCCTGCTTCAACTTCTCCTCAAGATCTCTGACTTTTCTCACCTCATCTGTCTGCTTCGATCTGATCTGCTGCTTCACATCAGAGATTCTTTTCTCAATGAGACGGATGAGATCTTTGAAGGTCTCCTCACTGTTGGTTACAGCTTTGTCAGCAGACTGATTGATGGCATCCACCTCCTGCTGAAGCATCCTCACATCTTTCTCTCTGTCCTGGATTCTCTGCTGGATCTTCTGTTGATTCATCCCAACAACTTGTTGCTTGTTGTTCCATTCTGCTGCAGCTGAAACTGTGTCGTGGCCTTTATGTTCATCCAAGGAGCAGAGATAACAGATACACTGCTGATCAGTGCGGCAGAAAATCTTCATCACCTCATTGTGAGCAGAGCAGATGTTCTCCTGAAGCTTCTTGGATGGGTCCACCAGCTTGTGATTCTTTAATGCAGCAACATCATAGTGAGGCTGGAGGTGTTGGTCACAGCAAGAGGCCAGACACTGCAGACAGGACTTGACAGCTTTCAGTTTTCTCCCAGTGCAGAAATCACAGGACACATCTCCAGGTCCGGCATAGCAGAGATCAGCTGGAGCAGATTCAAGTCTGGTCTTCTTCACTTCCTCCACTAAATCTGCTAAAACTGTGTTTTTCTTCAGGTCAGGCCTCAGCCTGAACATCTGTCTGCACTGAGGACAGCTGTAGATATGCTTCTGATCCTCTCCATCCCAGTGACTTCTAATACAGTTCATGCAGTAGCTGTGTCCACAGGGAATAGTCACCGGATCCTTCAGTACATCCAAACAGATCGAACAGCAGAGTTTTTTCGGGTCCATCTGAATTCCTTGCAGCGCCATTTCACCTCTCAGAGACGCTGAATGTCAGATAGTTTCACTTCCTCACATGAGACAAACAAACTAATCTCTAACTCTTCACATTCACTCTCTGGTATGACTTGCACTTCACAGCATGTTGGTTACACCCATCTGTAGACGTGGAGATCTGTGAAGGGTTGCAGGAAACACATGGACTGGATGTGACTGTGGTTGTTCTGGGAAGCAGGAAGAGGAGGGAAGTGTTCTCAGGTTTCAGTCCAACCCAGGAGGAGGAGCCTCTGGAGCAGTTTGGTGTTTCTGTAGATACTATTGAAAGCAGCTCTGCACTAAGGATGTAGAACTACTGGCAGTCAGTCTGCGTCTGTTCTATCTGCCCCAGGAGTATTCACATGTAATAGGTATTACTGTGTATTCATCTCACCCTCAGTCTCTTATTATCATCTCAGGAGACTTTAATCATGCATCGCTCTCTGCCACTCTCCCCACATTCACCCAGTACATGACCTGCCATACCAGAGACAGTAAAACCTTGGACCTACTGTATGCAAACATCAAGGATGCATACAGCTCCTCCCCCTCAACCCGCTGGGCAGCTCAGATCACAGTCTGGTGAGACTGCAGCCCATTTACATACCAATGGTGAAGAAACAACCCCCCACCATAAGGTATGTGAAGAAGTGGTCTGACGAGGCCACTGATAGGGCATTTCCACCAAGGGAACCGGATGAGAACCATTGGTTCAAGGTAAGGGCTGGTGCGGGTCTGGTTCAAGTCTCGTGCCGCCAAAAATCCCATTTGCTTTTCCATCGGCTATGAGCCGAGGTGCGGCAGCGTCATTGCGTCACTGCAACACGTCAATACGTCACTGCATGCATAGCCGTTCCACAATGATGGCGCACCGTAAACATGGAAGTGCTGTTCCTCAGTTTTCCAGCCTACAATGCGATCCAGAAACAAATAATCTGGCCGTTAGTAGCTACTTATCTTTATCGTAGTCACGGGTAACGGCGATTATGTTTGAGAAGACAGGTAACTGTCAGAGATGTTTTGATTCTTAACACCGAACGTGTTAGCATTAGCTTAGCTACTTAGCCTCGAATACGTTTGCATCCATTACATAGCGGTTAAACAAACGCAATAAATTGATGATAGTATATATATTTACCTTTATAGATGGTCTTAATTACAAGACAGAGGTCAGCTGTTGTCTGGACACATCCGTGATCACGCTACTGGTGGGATATTGGGGTATTATTGTAGCAAAACTATTTGTCAATGCGAATCGAGAGTTGTCTGCCTGTATTTCAATCCATGTGTCCAAAGTGAGATTTGTCAAAGTGTAAAAGAATTTGTTTATGTGAACTGAGATTTGTCAATGCGAACCGGAATCTTCAAAAGTTGTCTGAAAATTAAAAATTTGTACATGTAATCAGAGTTGTCCATGCGTAAAAGGAGTTGTCAATGCGTACAAAGGCATTCGTAGTTGAAAAATTTACGTATCCCACTACACATCAGCAGAAAATATATGGAATAAATTTCCTATCATAATTCAAGAGCATTTTAAATTGATTTGAGGGCAGCATTTATCGGTTTCATTCTCAAATTTCGTGATATTGTCTCTCAGAACTCTGCTCTCGCGCTCAAATTTGCTCTGAGCGTGCTCAAACTGTGTCCTCGCACTCGGTTGCGATGCTGCTCACGCAGATTTCTTGCACTCGAACTCAAACTCTTCCTCTTGCTCTCACGGAGCTTCTGCTCACGGATCTCTGCTCTGCTCTCGGATTTTTTGTGTATCAATGCTGTCAACCAATAGAAGGCCGGCTAGCTTTGACCAATCACATTATCCCTGTTTGTATACGGGTGCGTTCGCTGTTTTTCTGAGGAGCGTCGCATACGGGCGGGCACTCTTTCAACAGGTTTTATCCACTCCCTACCTCCAGGGCTGTAATAAATGTGATTTCTTTTATTTTTTTGACCACTGTTGGAATAAAATATCATTCAATACATACAACAGCGTCCGAGCTTCTCATTAAAATGGCTACATTGCATAATAATAGCGGCATCGAACACTGCTCTTTGAGGTGTGCTGGTGGAGAAAACAATGTCACCATCCTGAAGCTAGCGGGACAGCAGTTGGCTTGCTAAAATGGTGTTGTGCAATTTTCACACTCCCTGAAAAAATCTGACTCCCCCTTTGCGTGAACACGCGCGACTTACGTTTCACTCTGTGGCCACTTGACGGGTTTTCTGTTGTACGTTTACTGTTTATGCTGTTGTTTTCGGGTTAAATGTGCTTAAGTACCGACCTGCAGACATGTTTTCCTGTTAAATATGATTAGGTGACATGTTTCTCCTCCTCTTCTCATCCGTATGTGCGCACCCTAAATGGCATCGGGGGGAGATCCTACGCTACTCTCAGCTTCACTCCTATGAGGACATCAGGACAGGACAGGGTGTAATCACCAAATATTGTTCTTATTCCATCAGTGTTCCACACGTGTCAATAAAATATTTGTTCACTGAGAAAACTTTATATCTCCTTACTTAAAATCGGACTCCCCTAAGAATGCAAGATATGGCATCAAAATATGTCTGGTATTTATGTATAAAGTCTTTAATATAAGTATAGTTCTTAAGTATAAAATCATTTGTTATTGTTATTTTTATTGGGCCAGTTAACAATATAATAGAATTGAATTTCTTTACTTATCCCACACCTGGGAAATTATTTGCTGCAACAGCTAAAACACCAAATTACAACAAGTTTTTAAAAAAAGAGTAAATTACAGTCTGTAAGAACAGAATAAGGGGCTAAATGATCACAGTATGGCAGATTAAGAACAGACAGACTATTTCAAAACTAGGACTTTAACAGAAATATGCAGATTGAGTTAACTGTGCAGATTGTATGATATGAAATAAAATGTGGAGTCAGATTTTGTTGGGTCATTTAACAAAATCTGACTCCCCTACTATTTTGGGAATGCAAGAAGTGCCATCCATCCATCCATTTTCCTCCGCTTATCCGGGGCCGGGTCGCGGGGGCAGCAGGCGAAGCAGGTCGTTCCAGACATCCCTCCCCCCAGCGACGCTTTCCAGCTCTTCCTGGGGGATCCCGAGGCGTTCCCAGGCCAGACGAGATATATAATCTCTCCAGCGAGTTCTGGGTCTGCCCCAGGGTCTCCTCCCAGACGGATGTGCTCGGAAAACCTCCAGAGGAAGTCTCCCTGGAGGCATCTGAATCAGGTGACCAAACCACCTCAACTGGCTCCTTTCGATGCGAAGGAGCAGCGACTCCACTCCTAGCTCCCTCTGGATGTCTGAGCTCCTATCTCTAAGGCTGAGCCCAGCCACCCTACGGAGGAAGCTCATTTCGGCCGCTTGTATCCGTGATCTTGTTCTTTCGGTCACTACCCAAAGCTCATGACCATAGGTGAGGGTTGGAACGTAGATGGACTGGTAAATCGAGAGCTTCGCCTTACGGCTCAGCTCCCTCTTCACCACAATGGTTCGGTACAATGCCCGCATTACTGCTGACGCTGCAGCCTGTCCATCTCTCGCTCCATTTTCCCATCACTCGTGAACAAGATCCCGAGATACTTAAACTCCTTCGCTTGGGGAAGCAACTCCCCCCCAACCCGGAGGGAGCACTCCACCGGTTTCCGGCAGAGAACCATGGCCTCGGACTTGGAGGTGCTGATCCGCATCCCTGCCGCTTCACACTCGGCTGCAAACCGCTCCAGTGCGTGCCGGAGGTCATGGTCTGAGGATGCCAATAAAACCACATCTTCCGCAAAAAGCAGAGAAGCGATCCTGAGGCTCCCAAACCGAAAACCCTCCCCACCACGACTGCGCCTTGAAATCCTGTCCATGAAAACCACAAACAGGATTGGAGACAAGGGGCAGTCCTGGCGGAGTCCAACACCCACCGGAAACGTGTCTGACTTAATGCCGAGTATGCGGACACAGCTCTCACTTTGGTTGTACAGGGACCGAACGGCCCGTAACAACGAGCCTCGAACCCCATACTCCCGCAGTGCCCCCCACAAAGCCCCTCGGGGGACACGGTCGTAGGCCTTCTCCAGATCTACAAAACACATGTAGACTGGCAGGTCATACTCCCATGACCCCCTCAGCAGCTCCGCAAGGGTAAAGAGCTGGTCCGCTGTTCCACGACCGGGACGGAATCCGCATTGCTCCTCCTGAATCCGAGGTTCGACTATCGGTCGGATCCTCCCTTTCAGCACCCTGGAGTAAACTTTCCCGGGGAGGCTGAGAAGTGTGATACCGCGATAGTTGGCACACACTCTCCGATCCCCCTTTTTGAAAATAGGGACCACCACCCCAGTCTGCCACTCCCCAGGTACTGTACCCGATGCCCACGCGACATTGTATAGACGTGTTAACCAAGACAGTCCAACAATGTCCAGAGCCTTCAGCATCTCAGGGCGAATCTCGTCCACACCTGGCGCCTTGCCACCGAGGAGCTTTTTAACTACCTCGGCGACCTCTGCCACGGGTATGGACGCAGATACCCCCGAGTCTTCAGGCTCTGCCTCCTCCATAAAGGACGTGTTTACCGGGTTCAGGAGTTCCTCGAAGTGCTCTTTCCACCGCTCGACGATATCCCCAGTACGGGTCAACAGTTCTCCACCTCGACTGTACACAGCCTGAGCGAAGCCCTGCTTCCCCTTCCTGAGGCGTCGAATGGTTTGCCAGAACTTCCCCGAGGCCGACCGAAAGTCCTTCTCCATGGCCTCACCGAACTCCTCCCACACCCGAGTTTTAGCTTCCACAACTGCCGCAGCTGCCGCCCTTTTGGCCAGCCGGTACCTGTCAGCTGCTTCGGGAGACCCCCGAGCCAACCAGGGTCGAAAAGTCTCCTTTTTCAGCCTGACGGCCTCCCTCACCGCTGGTGTCCACCAGTGGGTCCTTGGATTGCCGCCGCGACAGGCACCAGTGACCTTCAGCCCACAGCTCCTAACAGCTGCTTCTGCAATGGAGGCTTTGAACATGGACCACTCAGAATCCATGTCCCCAACCTCCCCCGGGATGCAGGAGAAACTCTTCCGGAGGTGGGAGTTGAAAACCCTCTGGACAGGGTCCTCTGCCAGACGTTCCCAGTTCACCCGCACTACACGTTTGGGTTTACCAGGTCTGTCCGGCAGTCTTCCCCGCCATCGGATCCAACTCACCACCAGGTGGTGATCAGTTGACAGGTCTGCACCTCTCTTCACCTGAGTGTCCAAGACATACGGCCGCAGGTCTGACGACACAACTATAAAGTCGATCATCGACCTTTGGCCTAAGGTGCTCTGGTACCAAGTACACTTAGGAGCAACCTTATGCTCGAACATGGTGTTTGTTATGGCCAAACCATGACTAGCACAGAAGTCCAATAACAAAACACCACTCGGGTTCAGATCGGGCAGGCCGTTCCTCCCAATCACCCCCCTCCAGGTTTCTCCATCGTTGCCCACGTGAGCGTTGAAGTCTCCCAGGAGAACTGTGGAATCCCCGGGGTACCGCCCGGGGATTCCATAGTCCTTCCAGGACCCCACCCAGAGACTCCAAGAAGGCCGAATACTCTGAACTGCTGTTCGGCACATAAGCACAGACAACAGTCAGAGTTTTCCCCCTTGCAACACGAAGTCGCAGAGAGGCGACCCTCTCGTTCTCCGGGGAGAACTCCAACAAAGCGGTGCTCAGCCGGGCGCTTGTGAGTATCCCCACACCCGCCCGGTGCCTCTCACCCTGGGCAACTCCGGAGTAGGAGAGAGTCCAACCCCTCTCCAGGATTCTGGTTCCAGAACCCTTGCTGTGCATGGAGGCGAGCCCAACTATATCTAGCCGGTATCGCTCTACCTCCCGCACCAGCTCAGGTTCCTTCCCCGCCAGTGAGGTGACGTTCCACGTCCCCAGAGCTAGTCTACATCACCAGGGGGTGGCACGCCCAGGCGCCCGCTCCTGCCTACTGCCCGGTGAGCATAGCACCCGACCCCGACTTCCTGCCCTGTAGGTGGTGGGTCCACTGGGCGGTGGCCCTGTGTTACTTTATCGGGCTATGCCCGACCGAGCCCCACGGGATCCCAAGGCTCGGCCACCAAACGCTTAACAAAATCTGACTCCCCTACTATTTTGGGAATGGAAGAAGTGGCAACCACCAAACTTTCTCAGCTACAACATCTGCACCTCTGCTGCTGCTGTGTGAAGTATCAAGTATGTAGTCCCGCTAGCTTCAGGATGGTGACATTGTTTTCTCCACCAGCACACCTCAAAGAGCAGTGTTCGATGCCGCTATTATTATACAATATAGCCATTTTAATGAGAAGCTCGGATGCTGTTGTATGTATTGAATGATATTTTATTCCAACAGTGGTCAAAAAAAAAAAAGAAATCACATTTATTACAGCCCCGGAGGTAGGGAGTGGATAAAACCTGTTGAAAGAGTGCCTGCCCTTATGCGACGCTCCTTGGAAAAACAGCGAACACACATATACAAACAGAGATAATCCGATTGGTCAAAGCTAGCCGGCCTTCTATTGGTTGACAGCGTTGATACACAAAAAATCCGGGAGCAGAGCAGAGATCCGTGAGCAGCAGTTCCGTGAGAGCAAGAGGAAGAGTTTGAGTTTGAGCGCAAGAAATCTGCGTGAGCAGCATCGTAACCGAGAGCGAGGACACAGTTTGAGCACACGCAGAGCAAATTTGAGCGCGAGAGCAGAGTTCTGAGAGACAATATCACGAAATTTGAGAATGAAATCGATAAATGCTGCCCTCAAATCAATTTAAAATGCTCTTGAATTATGACAGGAAATTTATTCCATAAAAATGCAGACAACTCACCAGTTACGAGTCGTTCGGTTTCACAATTGGCTGTTTTATTTTCACATGACTTTTGCTACACTTCTGCCGTGAGTGAGATTCGTATGTTTGGATTTTAGCTCCCTGACCTCAGGCTAACAGGCTCGTCCATGGTGGCTGCCTTCCGCTCTGCCGCCCTGTGCTATGCCTCAGGTGGCCGCCACCCGGGGGGTAACCTCGAGCCGATCGTGAGTAGTGTATGAAGACACATCACGTAAGCACACTTAAATAATATATCTGCTGCAGTAATGCAGTTTATCTAGCTTGGTGTGACACATGTTGTAAGAAACAACATGTGTTGCTGATATGTTTCAGATTGAAATCTGATTGAAAAGCGCAACCGATTATCTGTCAAAATGTGTGTAACAAAAGTGTGCACTGAACACTGAATAAAATCTCTGTAGGTTATAGACAAAACACGCATCTTTCATCACAAATATATTTTTATTTACCCAAAGTGCAAGAGTAAAATACAAATGTACTTAAATAGCTAAGAAGGAAAAGAATTTATAAAAAATATGATTATTTTTCATAAAAAAGGCAGAAATAGTGGACAATGCAGTTTATTTCTGTGACAGTCCCTCCAGCACCGACACCATGCGTCCCATCAGTCCAGCCAAGGTGTTTGAATTTTCATCCGTCCTCTGGATGTTCTGGAGCAGGGCAGTGGTCAGGTCTCGGTGTCTTCAGATCTGTTCCAAGAACCGTTCCTCTGACATCTCCAGATACTGCAGCAGATCCACAGCAGCATCATGCTTCCATTATCCTGCATAAAGCACCCAAGCAGCATTAGTTGTCAGTAATTATTTTCTATATTCATGAACATGTGACGCCTACAAATGTATGGTCACAATTGTTTGGTTGTAGTATTTTTTGATAAGTATTTGATTAGTCAGCATGAATGTCTGTGTTTGTTTTATTTATTATTTTCTGACACCCAAGTTGTGTGATTTATATTGTAGATAGAAAGTAAACAGAAACAGTATTGGGTCAGCAGGTGGCAGTGTAGTCCACCGTCTGAAGGTTTTGTGCGCATGCCCCGTTTCCTTTCAGAGCTGAGAGGACTCGGTGAAAAGCATTAACAGTTTCACTGTCTCTGTTCCTTACCAACCACTTAACCTGTTTTCCAGGTGAGTAATGGTCATGAAATCATGCAAAAATGTGTTATTGGGTGGGTAAAGTGCAGTGTGTATTGTATGTTGATTTCTGTTAAACGTGAGTGTGGAACGAGTGAAAGGAAAAGTTTCTCTTGGCTTAGTGAAGCCGTGCGTCACGTAATGGCGACTTTTCCATGTGCAAGATTGTGTTAGAGCCTTCCCCAAAGGTCCAGACATTGCATTGTTTAGTTAGTTTTAATGGGATTACTTCAGAATTTTGTACATATTTAAAGAACACTTAGCCATATGGGTAAACGATTCTGTTTAGATAGTGCAACTGCACATGAGTTTTATAGAACATTATTACTACTGTTTGTAAGTCCTGTTGGTGTATCTAGACACCTTTATAATTTTGCATTAGACATGTATGGAAATTAAGAACCAAAAGATGTTGGACAGAGTTAATGTAGAGGGAAGTAGGCACAGTGATTTTGTGATTTATCTGTTTAAGCATTGGTATTTGTATGATGTTTAGACTTGAACGTGAATATGCTTTTGAAGTTATGAACAGAAAAAACGTCTGAATATAATGACTGTGTATACAGAAGAAGGAGAAACAGTTGACATACTGAGGTGGTGAATATACAGTATTTATTGCTGGGTATAACAAAAGAAATGGGACAAAACAGACAGTATTAATGTTGTTAGTGAATTGATTATGATATTTGTTCATGTAAATAAACAGAGCTGAGAGGACTCGGTGAAAAGCATTAACAGTTTCACTGTCTCTGTTCCTTACCAACCACTTAACCTGTTTTCCAGCCGTGAGGCCGGTAACAAACACAGTTAACTTAAAATAAATGTTGAACTTTGTGATTTTAGGATTGGCCAAAAGATAACATATTGATCATGTTGATGTCTGCATAGTCTAAAAAGATCTTACTAGATATATTCTGTAGACAGGAGGACGGCATGGAGGAGCTGCAGGACGGAACCAGCGAGCTGCAGACTAGTGATCCTGGTAACCTCATCATCCAAGGCCAACAACTAAATAAAATGAACAAGAAATGCTGTTGTTAGCATCTGTAATTTAAAACCATTTTCTCCATTAATTATTAATTTGTCTGTACAATGTTAGAAAATGTTCCCAAAATACCTGTAATAATTTCCAGCAGTGCTAAAAGCCTTGTTTTGTTTGAGCAACAACTAAAAACCATCAAAGAAATCTGTGTGTAAGTAATGAATGCATTGAATTTCCACATCTGTAAAGCTGGAAAATCACAGAACAATCAGCATTTTACCTTGAAATTATAAAAATAGCTGCACATTACCAGTACTCTTTGCGTCACTGTGTTAATTTGATCTTTTGGATAAGTTTTAGACTCGTATTAATAATGTTAAACAGTTTATTGGTTCTTCAAGGGAAATTTCAGTGATTATCATATAGTTCAGCAATATGATTAATAGGTCATTGTGTAACAACGCGGGAGGTTCTGAATACAGGTCTGGTAATGAAATATTGCTGCTGCTTTTCTCAGGTTTTATAAGACGTTTTTCATAGCTTGTTAGCTTAGCAGCGGCTAACTCATTAGCAAATAGTCGACCTCTGATCACTGATCCTGTGTCCGGACCACGTTAGCTGGCGTAACGTTCATAATATTGATGTGGATCTGTTGTAGCTGGCGTATTCATAGTCGGCTAACAGCAGGGTGTTTGAAAAATAAAACTTACCAGGATCAGGGTCGTGGTCTGTACGGCGGCCTGCATCAACTCCTGCTCAGCTGTGGCGTTCAGGGACCCGGTTGGAATCACGGAATGCAGCCAGTCAAAATTGGGGCTCTTTTTGGCCAAAAACTGCTGCATCCCGGCTGCCTTTTCTGGTCCTTGTAGTCATTTCTGAGCTTTTTAGTTTGTTGAGGAGTTAGTCAGGCTCCGTTCGTACAGCTGTAGCCATCTCCCACTGGATTGTTTCGAACACTGGTGTGGTCCAAGAGGCTCCCTCTAACTTCCACTGAATTTCATATGTAGACCACAGTTCCAGGAGGCTTTGGGTCTCCTCCTCAGACCGTTGCTGCTTGGATTTTGCTTCTATATGTACCGGTTTTCAAAACACAAACACTGAACATTACTGCTACTCGCTCGGCTGTTGAAAAGTGGCGCTTCTGTGTTTCCGCTGTTGACGGTCAGTCACTGTAGCCCCGCCCCCAGCCCCTGACATACTGGGCTCTCACCTCGGCCCACCTCTGGCCCAGCAACGAGTTGGGGCCGGTGCGAGTCCCAGTTTTTGGAGCCAGGAGGTGGCCCACCGCATGCCGAAAAAAAAAAACTGGGGCCGAATCGGGTACCGACTCCAACTTTGAACCGGAACTGCCTCGGTCGAAAAGGCCTATCCTTCTTCTCGTCATTCTCATTGTTCTCTTTGTTGTTCTCGTCGTTCTTGTCTCAGTTGTTGCTGTCGTCGTTGTTGTCTTTGTCGTCGTCGCTGTTGTGCAGCTGCAGCGGCGGCCTCAGGGTCCCCCCGGGTCCTGAGAGCGGGGTGTGAGCACAAGGAGCACATTGTCCTCTTCCTCCCACTCATCCTCGATCCCTGTCTCCTTGTCGTTATCGTGGCACCCTCTATCGGTGACCTGCTATCCGTGGCTGAGGAGAGCCCCATGGTCACGAATAAGGGTCAAAGGAAACAAAGTCCGGTCGATGTCTTTCGCGTGTAGGTGGTGGTGGCGGCGGCGGTAGTTGTAGCAGTGATAGTGGTGGTGATGATGATGTGGTAGGGGGCACACACACACACTCTCTCTCTCTCTCTCTCTCTCTCCAGTACATGCACGAGACATGATATATTTTTTAACATAAATGATGTTTTAATTAAAAAAAATACGTTCTGAAGGTGTCCATGTCTGGTCTCCTAGGAACCTGGGGTCGATTATGCACCTACCGAGGTGGGGACCGTGCACAAGGGTTAAAATAGCCGTTCCCTTCAGGCTTTTATTTTGAAGACGTACTCTTAATGCTACGGGCTTTTATTTCGTAACCATTCTAGCGGCACAGGAAGGGATTCTCTAAGAAGAGTTTTCTTGACATGATGAAGATGCTGCTGAAAAGTCCGAAAAATTCACGTAAAGACGAAAGAAAACGGTTCTACGCTTTTGCTGTCTAGCAAAGGATGTGTCTAAACTTAGAAGCAGCTGGAATGGAGACAAGAAAGGAGGGAAGGAAAGGAAGGTGAATTTGTGTTCAAAATAAGGCTGAATGTAAATAAAGGCTTTGTGAAACATCAGGAGCTTCACCGTCATTCGTCCTCTGCTCTCACTCTTGCTCGCCTTCTTCTTTTTTGGTGTTCGTCTCCTTTCTTCTTCTTTTGGAGTTAATGTCGGTTGGTAAACCAGCTCATTTGCGCATTACTTTCTACTGGGCTGAAGTGTGGAGAAGATGTTAGTAAGCAACAAAAAATACTCAATAGTAATTTTAAAAAACAAAAATCGGCAAGTTTACTGGTCGCACATGTGCGAGTAGATGAAAAATGTACTCGCACTCACTCAAATTTTGGTTGCAAAATGTGACCATTTAGTCAAAGTCTGGAGCCCTGTGATGTCATTTCCTCTTGAAGAAAAGACTGGCCAGGCTCCAAGGCTTTCGGAGTTATTTAATAGAAAATAGTCAGCAGGTTTACAACAATATCTTTATAAATAACTTTTGATTTCAATTTTATTCAGCTGTTTTAGAATATTTAGAAGAATCGTTCTCTAAAAATGTCATGTGGTGTTTGGTTAAAGGCGGCAATTTTGATTTTAGGCCTGAAAACAGCAAAAAAGTCAACTAGGCTAAAAAAAAAAAGTCCCGCAATTATACAGAATGATCCAAAAGTTTAGAAACAAATGAAAAGTCTATCATCCAAATAATATGTTATTTCAATAAATCAGTACCACAGATATATTCAGAAGAGTATCAGATTAGTGTAAAACATATTTCGACATGTTCATGTTTGTTTCTTATACAAAGTTGTGAATGTTTCCACCAACTGGTTACACTGGTATGCATCTTCATTCATGCTTATGAAGGTTCCTCAAACTGGTCAGTAAATGTTGCCTCATAGTGCTTTTGGATGTTTAAAAAAATTAAAACTGTCAGCTACTTTACCATCAAGAGTTTTGAAATCTGACACTGATGGTCTGCATTTTGAAGTTCTGCTCCAGCATACCTGGACCTTATGGTTCTATTCATTTTCTTCTGAGTTATTGCACTTGGCAAATACTATGCTTTTAAGTTATTTTATTATGCTATAACAAAAATGGGTAAAATAAGAGTGAATTCATGCACCCCCAACTCAAATAGACACTGCAGTTAAACTTTGTTTCCAAACTTCTGGGTCACCCTGTAGATTGACCCACATGACAAAACTAGGAAATGCTTTAACTGTGACTTTAATTGAGCAGGTTACAAACAGTGGACAACAGTATTCATCATTTAGACACAAAATTAGAAGAGATTTTTATGAATGTAGATACTTTGTTGCTGTCAGTTCACATCTTTCCACTCTCCTGTGGATCCATGTAGCTGTCTGGTGGCAGCAGCGGACTGAAGCGCAGCAGGGGCAGGTCCACAGCTGGACCGTGGCCCTTCACCTGGCCCCAGCCCTCTCTGGGGCCACGGACAGGTGGAGGTGGTGGGGGCAGGTCACAGTCCGTAGGGCTGGAGTAGCCGTCATCCGGATGGTGGTGGTTGTTGTTGTGGTCAGGGGAAGAGATGCTGCTGTTGCTGTGGCAGCGAACCAGGAACGTTCCCTGGCGGTGACGATGGTAAATCATGCCGGCCGCCACCAGCAGCATCAGGATGAGGGAGCTGAGCAGGAAGAACAGCACGTAGACACCTTTAGCCTCAGAGGATAGTCCTGAGCTGCAACCTGCAGGCAGACAACAGGAAGTCAGTGGTGACTGATCTGGGAGTCCGACTAGAACCCTTCAATCAGAACGTGTACCTGCAGCCTTCACATCCACACAGTTGGTTCCTCCGGATCCCAGGCGGGACTCGTCCTGAAAGCCCGGCCGACAGTGGCACGAGTACGAGCCGAACCGATTCACGCAGTCTGCATTAATGTCACACAGAACCAGCTGGGTCCCACACTCATTGACATCTGGCAACACAAACATGCACGTCTGATCATATCACTGTTCACTTTAAGTTCTTTTCTGTCTTTGAGCCTTTTAACATTATTATAAATTCCTTTTTCTGCTAAGATATCTCAAAACTACTGAACAGATTTCAGCATAACTTCAAAAAGTACATCAGGCCATGTGCTAGACAAGCATGGATGAGGTTGTGAGGCAGACAGTGCCACCGTTTGGCTGTCGGGTTTCTGTTTTTATCCTCTTCAGAGCATCAGGTTCCATAGTAGAGTTACAAGAAGCAGAATGTGAGCACTTCCTGCGGTATGTCGGCTCTGTGGATCGATGCAGTGCATTTCCTCACAGTTCTGGACCAAAGGCTTAAATCATGCTGTACCTGCCGTCGACACAGACAGGATGACGGCCTTCCTGTGGTTTCCTCTGAGACCGACGCCTGCAGCGATGAGGCTCTGCAGGGCCGAGTGGATGACCCTGTGGACCTGCAGACCTCCAGGCTCCTGTCCGATCTGCAGCCACAGGATGTACAGCACTCCTGCATTCAGCCTGCACACAAACAGGATTCATGGCATGTATCTGAACACCTGGCCTGATGTCAGGTGATCCAGTGAAGACGATTTAAAAGGTGAGGAAAAGCTGAAGTCAGTGCTTTGAGTTATGACTGTTTTGTAAAATTATTTCGATGTGAGTAATTAATTCATCATTTTATTGCTTAATACCTTCTGCTTTTGTTTCTAAAAAATTTAAGCTTGAAACTGATGTCATTTTAAGTGTTGCTTCAGAGAGAAAAGCTTTTCTTTTACAAAATATACAACTTGACAAATCTTTTTTTCTTGCATCTCTTCCAACTTTCCATTCAGTACAATAAGAAGACGAGTGTATAGACAAGTTTTTCCAGGTCTGGGTGTGAAAGCATCGACTTTATCTTAGAGATTGTTCTGATTTGGAGGAAGTAAGACTGGATTATTTTTTAGATATGGGGAGAAAAACTGAGGTCCAATAAAAGGCTGAGGTTTCTGGCAACGAGCTTCATGTTGGTGGGTAATGGACCCAAGTTACTGTGAGACTGTTTTGTACGAACCTTTTTATTCTTTTAGAGGAGATGGAAAGTGGTGTGTGCAGAATCTCCAGCTGCTTGCTGATCTACAGAAACACAGTAAGGAGTAGTGAGCACAGCACTGCTTCTACATGTACCAGTGATGCTCCGTTTCTCACAGTCCACACGCTTAAAGTAGCGCCTTCAATGGGTTTTATCAACATACCATGTTCTTCACTGACAGCAGCAGAGACCTGGCCTCGTTGTCCCAGGACTCCTCCAGGTCCTGACTGAAGTTCAGCTCAACAGCTATTTCAAACAGGTGATCTGTACAAAAACAAACCATATAAAAGCAAGACAGACATGTTACATTATCTTTAGTTTCAATTCCTTTGAGCAACTCCAAACATAAAATGAGTAAATATCATCCCTGTGATAGAGAGAGGTGTGTCTACTTTAGAATTTTTCATTTTGTCACAAGATTTATTGATTTCAGTTAAAGACTGACAGAAAAGAAAAGATGAGACATTTTAAGTTATCAGTCAAATACTCACCTCCAGGAAGATGTGGGCTTTCAGAGTGATTTCTCCTGTTCACTGTGGGTGACAAACAGTGAAACATTTAAGACAAAAAGGGTCTGATGTTGAAATCTGTCCAAAAATAACAAAGTTCAGCAACAACTCCTCCTGCTTCAACAACCACACCGACTGTCTTTTTAGTTAGATGGATGCTTGGAGTCCAGATCTAAATAAATCAGGCCAACAAGAAAACTCCTACAACCTGCATTCTTCATAAGAGCCAGCAGGGGCGACTCTGGTTACAAACAGTCCATGAGAAAATGACCTTACTGCTCATTTCAATCAAGAATCTTTATTGTCACTGTGTTTCCACGCAGCGAAATTACGTTTGGCGACTCCATTTGTTACGTCTGTAAACATTTTATGAAGGAGTTCGTGGTTTCAGTTAATAGTTTTAAGACTTTTTGGAGACAGCAGGATGTTGCTTTATGGTCTCAGTTACAGTAAATTAGATGTAAAAAGCAGGGCTACATATCACCATACATGAAGGTCTTCGGGTTTTTTCCACTAAGACTCGCTCCATCTAAATTTAAATTCCAAACTTGAGGCTTCACAACAACATTCCAGTCAACGTCGCAGCACGCTACGTCCATCTTTTATGGGCGTTCTATGGAATACAGTCCTTTAACTTGTAACTGAGTGATTTTATGCTGAAGTATTAGTACTTTTATTTTTAAGTAAAGCACCTAAATCTTCTTCCTGCTCCAGTGTTTAAATGAATCTGTTGGAAGCAGGCTAGCACCAGGAGGAGGCCCTGTAATGACTGAACCTCATTTCTGAAGCCCTCCATGTGTTTGAGTTTCCAACACAGACTGAATGTTTGACTGACTATTGGATTACTCAGCTTTTAGGTCAGTACAATTAATGTCGTTTTCAAATACCTTTGTTGTATCCACTATTTAACCTTTTAAATTTGTCAATGTTGATCAATGTGTGTTGTTCTTTGAAATTTTCTTTAATTAGTAATTTAATAGTTTGGGTTCAACAGAGTAAAGGTTTGAATCTGTATTTTCTGTTTAACCTGGAAGTGATTTCAGTGTTGAACAGGAAATGAACCAGTGTCTCTGAAGCCAACTCATTTCAAACTAAGAAAATCCACATAAAAAGATATTTTACTTTGGTTTGTCAAGTTTGAAATGTGAAAGCATCTGCATCATGAAACAGAATATTCAGTATATCTGAGCATTCACTACCATTCAAAAGACCAACGTCAACCAGGCAGTTCCATGGTTTCCATGAAAACTCTCACTTTTATCCATGTGCTAACATAACTGCATAAGGGTTTTCTACTCATCAATGAGCCTTTTAACACCATTAGCTAACACAATGTAGCATTAGAACACAGGAGTGATGGTTGCTGGAAATGTTCCTCTGTACCCCTATGGAGATATTCCATTAAAAACCAGCTGTTTACAGCTACAATAGTCATTTACCACATTAACTATGTCTACACTGGATTTATCATTCATTTAATGTGATCTTCACTGGAAAAAACTGCTTTTCTCTCCCCAAAAAAAGGACATTTCTAAGTGACCTCAAACTTTTGAGCAGTAGTTTATGTCAGTAGTTAATGTGCACAACCTGAAAAACAAACATTTGAAACGTCATACATGTTAAAGCTAACATGTACTCACAGATCCCTCTGTGGTCTGACAGCGGCTCCACCATGTTGGGCTGAGGATGACTCTGTTGGGTGTGCTGTGGCTCCGATCCCTCTGAGGGGGAGGGAAGCTGCTCAGACGGCTGCATGACGTCCATCCTGTTCTCAGCTTCTTCTTCAGCTTCTTCTGGACCATCTGCAGACTTCTCCTCCAGCCGTCTGTGTGTTCTGCTCTCCTCTGCAGCTTCTACGTTCCTTCGTATTGCCGTTGGGGTGCTGGTTCTCAGCTCATGATGCTGGCTGTCGTCAGGATGAACCGCTGTGTCAGACCTGCTCACCTGGTGAGGAACACCTCTTCCTGATCGGACGGTCCTGTAGGGGGGCGTCGTGGGCTCAGCTGGGAACTGGTAGACATGACTGTAGTTCTCTGAGGGCAGATGTAGGTTTTCACCCACCTGAGACAAGACACAGGATAGAAGGACTTCAGAACAGTTTCTGGCTTTGACTAGCATGGAAGAACACACCAGCAAAAATCTAACTGGTCCCAGAAAATGTTTGATTATAGACAAAAAAGGGCCGGTGTGAGTAATGTTATAAGCCAGTGAGCAGAACTCATTAGAGGCCATAAATCAGAGCAGTAGAGCATGAGATGAGATTCCTGTTTTGTTTGTTTTAGTGCAATATTATAAAGAACATGTGGTTTAAGCCAAAGACAACAGAATGATGGAGTAATAATCAGTGATCAAATCTAAAAATCAAACATCCTCTGAAGCAGGGCTTTTTCCTTTTTGGATTGCATTCATGTCACGTGTTATTGAAAGAAGACCAAAGAAATAAGTGAAGCAATAAATCAATCTTGTTCCAAAGAACGTAATTTTCAGTGCATATTTGATGAAGAAAAAGCCTTTTTCATTCAAAACTGGTTGTATTCAGTGAAGGAACACCTTCGGTCAGTCAGCTCGCTCACACTGCTGCCTCAGTCATGGTGGAGAAAATACGACACTTCAGGTAAAAGTTCTGCTCACCCCATAATTAACCCCCGTCTCCTGCTGCTGCTGCCACGCTGGATTAGGATGCATCATTCCATAACTGTCATTTTAATCTACCGAGTCTTGCTTTTTTATTGTTATATACAACAACAAAGAGACAGCAGGGAATGAGAAGCAGCACACACAGTCCTGTGCTGCTGGCGCTGCTGATTGGCTGAAGCTTTAATTCACCGCCTGTCACTGGTAAACACAAACTGGCTGGCTCAAAAGCAACCCCAATCAGTATTCTCCATTAACTAGCAATCAAATGATGCCGTATCAGTGAGAACAATCACAACTCTACAGAGTTCTTTGGGCTCTTTGTACATTTATTGATTTGATTGTGAATAAACAGCCAAAGCTTATTTTCCATGTTGTGTCTACACTAAGTTTGACGTGGTGATGTACACCTTAACAGAAGCAAAACTGCAGATCACACAACTGCTTTTGGTCCATAATATGCAGCAGTATGTAGTAGTATGCAGTGTCAAACAGCAAAGCAAACAAAGTGTAATAAGTAAAAGGCAGCGATTGTATCAGTCTCACTGATAACGTAAATGGAAAAGTCAGTTTTCTCCCAGTGTGGCCACAAGAGGTTCTCTTGTTTTCTTAGTTCCATCAATCCAGACTGAACTGACGGCTTTGCAGCAATTTTGGTCAAAGCTTTTGCTGTTCAACATTTATTAGCTTTAACAGGATCCGTTCTGTTTCAGCCCTTTGGTTGGACATTTAAAAAAACACTCCACACAGAGGCTCACAAACCCCACTGCTGACCTTTAGGTAATGTAGCTGCAGAAGTAGTAATATGACGTCAGCTACGGTACAGGCTCTGGGTACATTCACACAGCAGTATTAATAGAGTATAGAGCTTCTGCTGCTGGTTGGAGGTAGCTCCAGTGTCTCCTTCATGTGTTTGTATACATCTGGATTACAGATCAGTTTATTTAACTGATGACTATTCAGGGATGTTTGAAGAACGCAGACGGCAGTTTAACAAAACCTGTCATGTAGTAGGGAGGTTAAGTGACTTTTGACTTCAAGTCATGTAGGTCCCCTTTGGTATGGAAGCACCTTAGGAACATAGAAATAAATTTATCCTTAGACACATTCTGGCCAAACTTTAGAGGCCCATATCTTCTGCTTCTCTGGTAGCTATAATGACAAACTCGGTGTCAAAGTGTACATTTTTGGGGTCAAGGAATCCAATAAAATAGGTTCCAAGACTAAAAAAGAATAACATTCTCCTTACCATGACAACTGAAGGTAAAATATGCAATTTATTAAAAAGAAAACACATTCCTAAAACAACAACTTAAAGTGTTGAATGTGTGTGTGTGTGATGGATGCAGAGAAAATGAGAAAACCTGAATAATACAATGAACACAAAACCATGCAGCTGATTCCAGAATACTTTATGTCCTATTTGACATGCTTAAGCTTGTCATGGTAACAGGAACCAAATTTGTCATTACACATAACAGCAGCAAAGATATGGGCTCTAGAGTGTTTTTGGCGCATTGACAACTGTTGTTGAAAAAAATGTGCTCATTTCCTACACAAAGTGTGATCTCACTGTGTCTTAGGATACATTTATTTGTATGACTCTAAGATACTTCCATCATGACTTGAAGTCAAAGTTCTATGTTTTGGTCTTAATCTCCCTACTAATAGTTCTGAAAAGACTGGAGTCATCTGGATGAAACCACATCCAGTCCTCTGAACAGTAAAGAAGGTAGGCATTCTGTTCTTTCTCCTTGTATCTATGGTTCTGCCATCTTTGTTTTCATTCTGAATTTGAGTTGCAACTGGGAGAAACAAAAAATAATTATGATAAACGTCCTTTCCCACATTGCTAATATTTAATCCTTCAGTGTGAACAGTGCTTACCACTGATCCACTAAAACCAAAACAGAGAGCTGAAAGATGCTAAAAGAGAGAGCCTAGAGGAACTGGAAGGTCAGTTAGTGTAGTTGTTAGAGCAGAGTGTCTGATTCCCATGCCAGTGTTTGTGTCCACCCACCTCATTGTCTGCAGCCTGGTCCCACTCCTTATTACGCTGATCAGAATAACCATGTGTCAAATCAGAATTTACTGACTCTGTCGCTTCACTGTTCATAACCGTTTCAAATTCACCGGTGTCCATGTGGGCAGCAGACGGTTCCGACTCACTGCTTCTCAGTGTAAAGCCTTCCTGTGGGTTGTAGACCACCGGAGGTCCAAAGGCCTGGTAGCGGCCGTAGAAGCCCCGGTACGGTGGGCTGGGCCAGCCACCAATCAGAAGCACCACATACAGAGTGTTGGAGGACGACGTGTACTTGGCCTCTCGCCAGCACTTCTGCAGGACCTTGTGGCCCACTACGTGACCGGTGGGCTCATCCACGTGGATCTGGTCCTTTTTGAGGTGGCAGGAATCATCAGGAGTCAAGTCCTCAAGGTGGAGATTAATCCTCTTCCCAGCATCCACCTGGATGGTCCAGTTACACCACAGAGAAGGGTTGGAGCACAGGTAGTCTGGGGAGAAGAACTCGCCGCTGTCGCCGTGCAGCAGCTGGTGGCAGCTCCGCAGGGCGAAGAAAGCGCTGCCGTCACCTCCATGCTCATCTGAGGAACCAACAGAGCACCTTCACACCAACATAACAGCTGGACAGGTTTTAGGTCAATGAACGCAATGATTACTAAACATTATTCCTAATGCAGCTTCACAGTCATTAACCTGAGTTCAGTACAGTTTGAAAACCAACTTAGAGAAAATCTAGAAAAATGTAGAGAAATGCTTTACACTCAAATGACCAAATTCCCTTTTCATCAGGTGCACTTTTCGCTGCGTAATGCTAGTGTCTGATTAGGAGATTGATCTAACAGTCCTTCAACTGAACACATTTACCAATTAATTTAAACAAAATCCCATGAAAAGACTAAAAACAACAATGTGTTCAGTCTGTGTTTCAATATTTCATCTGTTGCACTAACTCCAAGCCAGCTGCTTCCCTCAGAAACCCCTACCTGTTCAGATTATTACTGCAACAACACATCACGAGGGCCCAAACCCAGCTCACATTCCCTATTAGTGGGTGAACAAACCAATTCTACAGTCTTGTAAGTATTTATTTTCCAATTTAAAATGAAAAAGTTCTAAGTTTGTAGGAATCTGTCAAATTACCCACAGAATAAATGCACAAGTTTCTGATTTAAATCTGTAGCTGAACATGTCCAGGTGTTCAAGAGCACAATTTAATTCACCTTCAAGATTTACTTTTTTAGCAAACACTTTCAGTAACATTTTTTAAACTAAAAATACACAACAAGGTATTTAGGAGGAAAAAACATTAAACTTAAAAGCACTTTTTTAAGCTCAGACTCATATTTAACATCATAGAGGATCTAAATTTTAAATCATGTTTCTATGATGCTTCTCTACAGTAAATCCAGTCTGTTTATTTACTTCTAGGTCCGTTCATACCCCTGATGCTCTCTGTTGCTTTTCAAATGCACACAGATGAGGCGTAAATCCACACTTCTACATTTAAAAGGAAACATTCTGAGACTCACATGGAGGCGTGGTGGATTCCTCTCTGTGGACCTACAGACAGAAAACACACACTTTAGACTGGTCCAGTAAAACAAGCTGGTTTCAGAGAGAGGATGGTTCCTTACCTGTGCATCACAGCATTTCCAAAATATCACAAACTTTAACAGAAATACGAGCAGGCCGCTTTTGAAGTTCAAGCTGCTCCTTCGTGGCATTTTTACTATCCAAACTTTTTCTGCTAAACTGCTTGAATGTGTGAAAAAGTGAAGCCAAGTTGACCCTCTCAGCTTCAGTTCAACTGCTATTTTCCTTTTCTCCCAGAGCAGGTGAACTTCATCAATTAACTGATTGCGTTTCCTTTTCCTGGCTGTTAGCAGCAGTTTGCTCCAGCAGAGGTCACTGCAGCATTTAATATTCAGAATGGACACATCCTCTCACATCCAAGCAAAAACAAGCCGTACACAGCTGTGTTTGTGAGGCAGGAGCCATTTGAGCTAAAGGACGGGTTCAAGAAGAAAATGCTGATTGTTAGATACAAAATAATAAATAAATAGCATGAGTAGCATGTGCAGTTTTACATGAAAAAGTGCTCATGAAAGAAAAGCAAGTAAAGATTTACATTAAGAGACAACATAAAGCACTTGGCTACTTTTTAACTAATAATGCAAAATCAAAGGCTTTTAAATTATTTACCAAAACTTTATTGGTTAAAAAAACACACAATATACAAAAACAAGAGAGTTATTGCAATATGTGGGTTTGGGAGTGTGTGTGGTGCAGCAGGGGGTGTCAAAAATGATTTAAACAAGATGAACACAGAAAAGAGAAGACAGGTTGGTCCTTACGCATGAGGTGATGCTGAAAAAACGTTTCAAGTGAGTTAAACCCTCTTTATTGCTTTTTTAAGACTCGCATGCACACAAACACAAACACACACACACACACACACACACACACACACACACACACACACACACACACACACACACACACACACACACAGGATTAATACCCTGCTGTACGTGCAGCGATGTCACAGTTGTATCTCATTGTTACTGTAAAAATGTGAAATTTGAATGAACGATGTGTTTGTCCTCTGACACTGCTGTGACTGAGCTTTAAATAATTAAGATCTCAAACAGCAGTAAAAACTTAAAAACATTTTAAAATATGCACAAAGGAAATACATTGCAAATGGTGATGTTAATATCAGTGGGAGGCTGTAGCACTGGAGGAATTTCTGACCATTTATACAGACATTAGTGATATCCTGACTTTGATTTAACATTATCAGCAAGTTTCAACAATATTTCACTTCAAAAAGGGATACGTCTACAAATCTAACTTCAAATTCAATGAGTATTAACTGTGTTACACACAAACACTCACCGTCACCTTGCATATGTAGTAGCTAACTTGGGAGCAGAACTGCAATGATTAATCGATTAATTCATCGAACTATTACTCTAGTCGCCAACTGTTTTAATAATAACTTAGTTTGAGAATTGTTTCATGAATAAAACTCCAAATTCTCTGATTCCAGTTTTTTAAATGTGTGTATTTCTGGTTTCCTTAATGACATTAAACTGAACAGCTTTAGGTTGTGGAGAAAACAGGACATTTTGGGACATCATATCGGCCTTTGGGAAACACTAAACCACATTTTTCACCAGATTGTGACATTTTATAGACAAGGAAATAATTAATAGATTCATCAAAAAAGAAAGTAGCAGTTAGTTGCAGCAACAGTTGTACTCATCATCCACCACTTTCCAAATCAGACTTTCCAAACTATGTGGTGCTAACAAAACAGCGCACACCAACGTTAGCCAGCTAGCATGCCAAAACTTGGGAGGTTAGCATGTGTGTCCAGTTAGCAGGCATTCAGGGAGTTTGTGCTTGGGCTGATACTTGAGGCACATCCAATTTTTCCATCAGCCTTAGTGAGGGTAATGCCCTTTATGCAGAAGATTTTAAATTCAAGTTTTGGAGTAATGATTCTCCAAATACATTTCCATGAATACACTACAGTTTGAGCAATAGAATAAAATATCAAATTAAATAGACAAATAAAGTCAAACTGAAAGCACTGTTTTAAAGAGACGAAAGTTGCTTAAAAATGAACAAAGATCAACAGTAGGAACAAATCATGGAAAATTACAGAGTTCACTGGCAGTCCAGCTCAGGGTTGACAATCCACGGCCAGATTTCTATAATCTCCTGTGGCTTCCGGCTATGAACCAGCACCAAGTTCCTGTAGATGCAGGGGGTGGACCTGTACTTTATATCAATGTCAAAAGTCTTGAAGCCGCTGTGTTTCGTAGGAGCCAGACCCAGCTTCCTCAGACACATCCCTGTGTAGACATCATCAATGGGAAACAAGACTACCTGCTGAGATGCATTGTAAAGGCGTATTGCTAACTCTCCAGACAACAGATATCCTCCACCACCAGCATAAGGCGGGTACTGGCCCACAAACACACTCTCTGGGATAAAGTACTTCAGATTCTCGTTTCTGTGTGGACCTGCATTACTGATAACATCGCCTATGAACAAATCCTTAGCCTTGTTGTCTGACAAGCCTTCCAGAAGGTCAATAACTTGTAAGGTGTTTACAAACACGTCATCGTCGCCCTTGAGAACATACTGAGCTAGAGGGCAGTGTTTACTGAACCATTCGAGAAAGAGGACCTCCTTCAGGGTGAGGTTGAAGAAAGAATCTCTGTAGTCCCACTGGAGCAAGTCATTGTGAAGCTTCGCCTCATGTCCCAGCATCCCCAGCAGGTCTGGAAAGTTGTCTAACGGCGAGGTGTTGCCCAGCAGGAACACCGTCACCACGGTCCGATTGGCGAAGACGCCAGCTCTTCCCCATGTTTCACGAATGGCCTGCCGACGATCAAAATGTGGGATCAGTGACTTGACTACCACTAGCAAGAAGGGACTTTCATCACAAACATGGGGTTGGTTTATTAGCATGGGGTATGTTCTGCAGCGCATGTGCAAAAGAAAGTCATGGAAGCGCTGCGGCAAGGAGTTGTAGTCCGAGATTTGGGTGAAGACTCTGTAGTCAGGATCACAGGGGTTGAGTGGTCCGGTGTCATTCAACCAATCTGGAAGCACAACGAGGGAGTCGTCCGATAGTGCAGAGTTGATGATGGGGTTGTAAAGGAAGTCCAGGCGCTGCTGCTCCTTGTTCCAGAACGATTCACTCGCTATCTGTGGGCGCCAAAACCTCTCGGATGGAATTCGCACCTTCCGGGGATCCTTATCGTGACGTCTTCGGTTCCATTTCACACTCATCAGGACACAAATACAGATGTTGAACATTATCACCACACAGAGCAGCCTTGCTTTCCTGCAGGTCAACTGCATATTGCCTCCCCTCGGCATCTAGACACAGGACGAGAGATTTCTTTTTAAAATGACATAAATTCAGTCAGAAATATCTGCAGTATCCAGTCCACGGTGGGTGAACTTACAACAAAGCCAGGATATAAAGGGACATTCGGAAACATCGAGTTAAGTAGGTTGATCCTTGAGCCTTAAACGAGAGGAAGACTGGAAAAATCTGTTACAGCACAAAAATGGTAAGCCTGATTTGTTCCTGTTTGGTTTCAGAGCTCACATACAGCATACAAGGCCACATTTTCATCCCTAATCCTTCAGGAATGGACCCAGGAACATTTTTTTTCTCATCTCATCCACTCCCTCCTTCACTTCATTCAACAGTGACAGACAGGAATCACACGTTTCCAATTCAGCCGTGCACATGACACCAGCATGCTGGCAGCAGGCTGTGGCATTGTGTACCGAATGCACATACAAAAGAGCCATTAATATTAATAACCTTCTGGTTCACGAAACAGGAAACTAATTGTTCAGTTAGCAATACATATATTTGTCCTGAAAAAGATGACTAAAATGACTGTGTTCATCTCCTGTCACAAAAGTTAGACTTCTTTTTCCTGGGGCAAAGAAAAGACATGCGTTATAAGCAGCTAAATTCAAAATATTCTAATCATGCAGTGCAAGTGTTTATGCCCCCCTAATGCCATGAGTCCTTCTGTAGCTACTTTCCTATTGGGCACACATTACACAGTAAGAGACTGTAGAACACCTATGAATGCTATAACAATCTACAGGACAGGACAGTTCAGCACAGCTCATCATGCACAGTATCACTGACATATTACTGACCTGTGCTGAGGCAGAGATGATGTGTCAGTTGGGTGTAATGGACACCCACACCTCTACTGGTCTCACATGGAGTAGCTCCAGGATGGAGGAGGTTTTTGAAGTTTCTGGATCCATCAGGAATTTAACACAGTGGCACTGAAACAGAAAGAAAGGGAAAGTTTTTGGGCTAAATGCTACAAATACGTGTTCAAAGAGGCAGTAGTACTGTGAGCTGAAATGTGATACACTGATGTTTTTACAGGACTGACATCATCAGTCCACTAGAAACGAGATCTGGCTAATAATCCTTCATCTCTCCAAGCCTTTGGTCTGCCAGGAGATCGATAATGTGAACTCATCACACAGAGGTAAAGTAACCCCGATGAAATGTCAAAGAGAGAATAAAAGGTTTTTAAGCCTAATCTGATTTCCTGCCTGCCTGCTCATGTGTACGGACTGACAGTATGTTTGTAGCTTCCAGGGCAAGTCCTGTCAGGTGTGTTCATGTTTTCATCTGTAGAGCTGCTGACCAAACTACGTACAGTACACAACAGAGCTGAGTAAACTGTTGTGCAATATCATTTCAATGTCAAACGACTAAGAATGGCATCAACTCTCAAAACTGTGTTACTATTAGGTGGAGTGGTAGAATATCTCCTCTTATGAGCAACCAAAAACACATGCTTCAGATAGACTACAGTGAAAGCACAAGTCCAAAAGAAAATCTGTCATCACTGCATGAACATGGTTATAAAATATATTTGTGAATGCTAAACTCAGTTTAGGATGAATGGGCTGAATTTATCTGCAAATAGTTTACACTCATACAGCACCTTGGTCAATATATAATTGCTTGACTTTTTGTAACATAGCTGACAGGTATCATAGTTGACATTTTTGCTGTTTTCAGGCCTAAAATCAACATGGTCGCCTATAACTGAACACCACATGGCACTTTACAGAAAGATTAGGAAAGTTGTTTCTAAAGATATTGTACTGAACCTGTTGACTACTTTATATGAAATAAGTCAGAAAGCCTTGGAGTCTGGCCAGTCTTTTCTTCAGGAGGAAATGACATCATGTGGAGCAGGTCATCTGATCTGGAATTAACACACTTCCTGGTGAGGTGTTTTTGGAATGGCTAGCTTAGTGGAAAGTGATTTCTCAGACACAGATACAGTTTGTTATTTTCCATATAAAGTTTGATATATTGCCAAAAAGAAATATCTTTCATGATTATCTGAACTTAATAAAAAACACAATCAAAACTGTTTCTGAATCAGCTCATTTTATTATTGTTTAGCTCATTAGAAGGTGGTTGGTATTAAACTCAGACGGCTATTTAGTTGACATTTCAGTGATATTCAGTCATTTTTATTAATAACTGATTGGTTCCGTCATAAATTACTATGGAATTTGTGAAGACATGATCATAACGGACATAAAAAGCATTCTTTTTTACTTTTAATAAAAATGTATGCAAGATATATCCCTTGGACTTCAAAACTCTCTCAATTATACATTGACCAAAATTTTAACATTAACTAGGTTCTACAAAGAGCTTTACAATATGTTTCTCATTCGCAACTTAGGGGAACTTTTGGCTCAGTTTCTCGTCCAAACAACCAACCAGTTTGCCACCCAAATGCCCCGGTCACGTCATGCCTCCACGTGGAAAAGAATTTCCACAGAAACTGAAAGATCAGATTGTGAGATTTCACAATAATCCTACAGGAAGATTAGTGAGCAACTAAAAATCACTCGGTTGCAGCGTTAATCAGGAGGCGTAAAACAAGCTACAGTAGAAAGAATCAGAGCCACAGTGAGTCATCCTTCTAAGATGCCACCACAGACAGTGTGCTACTTCCACAGTCTAGCTCTGAAAAACATTTTTGACAAGTAGCTTAGACTTGGCACAGGAGTTATTAGTGGAAATCAGAGTTTTGCTGACAACTTAGACAGTGTGAAGGACAGCGCATAATGACCTAAAATATATTGTTCTTCGGCAGAAATGCAAGATGAAACTGTGACTGTGATGAATTCGTTGGGCTAAGACGGGGTCCAGCATGTTCTGTGTTCCTGTCCAGGACTACCACAGGGAATGCACAGTCCCAAGCTCTGTAGGGGAGTGTGATGATATGGGGCTGCATGAGTGCAAAAGTTATGGGGAGATGACATTCGTAGTCGGCGTCATGAACATCTAGATTATCAAAATACCGGCTGACAAGAGTACTCCCACTCTGTAGAGGAATAATACAGCCTGAATAATACAGCACGCTGCCAAGATCACACCAGAGCTTCTAAAGAAGAATAAAATACAAAATCTCACCAAGTATGTCTGCAACAGCACATCTCATCTCCAACTCCTCAAAATACTCACACATCACACCAGTTCTTCAAGCACTCCACTGGCTTCCGGTGCGCTTTCGAGTCCAGTACAAGGTCCTGTTGTTTGTCTTCATGGCCATAAACGGGCGTGCCCCCCCCTACATCTAAGAGCTGTTGGCAATTTACCAACCTGCCAGGACACTACGCTCGTCTAGCCACACCTCCCTGGTTGTCCCCAGGGCAAGATATAGAAAGTTTGGTGACCACTCTTTTGCTGTTCTTGGCCCTAAGCTCTGGAACTCTCTTCCTTTGCACTTACAGTCCGTCTCTGAACTTAATGTTTTTAAATGTCGTCTTAAGACACACCTGTTCCGTGTAGCGTTTGACGCTTAGCTCCTTTTAGCACTGTGTGTTTCTTAAAATGTTTTTACTTATTTATTTTATTTTACTCTGTGAAGCGCTTTGTGCTCCTTTTGGCTGTTGGAAGGCGCTTTATAAATAAAATGTGATTGATTGATTGACTGCCAACGTAAATACAATAGAACAACTGAGGAATATTTGAAACAGAAAGGGAGATCAAAGCACAAACCCTCCAACTAGGAGCAGCTGACAAACAGTGCGATAAGTGGTAGAACATCTCTCTAGAAGGTTTATGTCCTCCATGCTGAGGACTGAGTCTGTCTAAGAAGCCATGTGTGAAGCAAAAGCACTGAAACCATAAACAACCACAGATTCTTTCTTACAGGTCCTTCAGTAATATTCCTATGTGTTTTTTGTAACTGATTGCCAATTTTTTGGAACCAAAACACGTGAAATTAGCACAGAAAAACGGTAAGTGATGTATTACGACATACAGTATTTAGTTTGTGAAATGTTACGTTGTGCAATGTTGACACAGTTGTACCAGCAGTACAGTCAGTGTATTTTTCTCCAACATTTGTGTACTCAGGAGTATTTTACCCTGATCAGAGGGAGAAATCAACGGTGGCTACACTTTAATCCTTAAAAAGCCGGGACCGAGTATACTCGTTTCCCGCCTACTCCTACACACAGCCAAAACCGAACATTCTCTGCTCAACACGTGTGACTTGTTTAGGATTGCTAATCAACATAAAATATGCACACACCCGTATGTTTAAGTCGACCAATGGTAAGACATAAACATTGGCCCCAAATTTGCTTCTTTCAAACGATAAAGCCATATGAGCCGTTATAACGAAGCCGCAATTACGAAGCTCTTATCGGGGCCGCGTACCGGCTGATATTCAACATGGCCAACGTCTACGACAATGCGACCTCGCAAGACTTGATCGATATTTTTATGGATTAGGTGGTTTTAGTATGTGTACTTCTCCAGAAATACGGCTGTACATGCAAATATATATAAAATAACATGGCCTTGTAAGGGTTAAAGTCCAGTGAACTATCCGCTGAATGCTGCTTTTCCGGTCTGAAAGGTGCTCAGACAGGAAAAAAAGATTTGAGGCAGCACACTTTTGTAACTTTCTGAAAACCACAGCAAACCTGCTCTGAGCAGAAACTGCTCTGATCCACACAGGTTAGAGTATGGATGAATTCTTTCCTGCTCACTGATCCCTTTTTAATTGCTTTTGTGTCACCTTAAAGGCCTCCACTCCCACTGTGCAAGGCTGTCCTGCTGCCTGGCTCCAGCTGCAGAGGGATCATTTTATTCAACGTGAGCTATTAAAGAACAGGCTTAAAGTAATGAAAGAACTAAAAAAAAAAAAGAATTTGTGTTTGCTATAATAAAAGGCTGAAAATTTATTAAGCTGAAAAAATACGTTCCTGTGAAGGGTGTTTTCCTGTTCTGAGCAGGTGATGTTGTGGTTTGGAGAAATGTATTCACAAACTTTCACAGTGCCTAGTGTGAGTTTCAGGAGACGTGAGGTGAATTCTAACATTTTCACCTTCAGCTCAGACTTTACTGCAAACATTAACGAAATAATGTGTAACGTCTGTAGGTCATTCAGGTGGGGGAGCTGGTTGACACCTTACTGACTGTTATTTTAGCCAATATCTTGAAGCTGACAGACTCGTCCTGTCGTTCTAAAGTCATTTCTCTGAGGTCCGATCTGTCATGTTTTATCGGATAATTATCATTCAGTACGATGTCCCGAAACAGGAAAAATCGCCCTTTTTATTTCTTTTCTATTTATTTAGTGTTTTTTAGCATCTCCTATTCAAACGTGCCATATAAAGTTCACAAAGCCACTCCTCTGGTGGGACACCGACCTTCCTCCGGTTCGCCGCTCCTCGGGCTCCAGCGCTGATCAACAGGCTGCAGCTGCATTAGAGCTTCCTTCAGGGTGCTGCTGATCTGAACGGGCGGTAGTCCTCCTGTAAACAATAACTGTGTGAAGCCGGACTCACTCAGTGTGACCAAACTCGCACCGGTGTTTCCCTGAGTGGAGGAAGGTGCAATAGAGGTGTGCGTCCTTCCAGTGCGCAGCGCCGCGGCTCCTCCCAGCCTGCTGCCGCTTCAGGGCGGCCAGAGGCGGACTGAGCGGCTTTGGAGCCCGGGGCCCGATGGAAGCCCCCTGAACACTAAGTGTTTCACTGAAGAGTAAAGATGAGACACTGGATGCATGAAGACAGGCCTGAGAAAGAGGCGATGATGATGAAGTTTATTGTATTTAAGATATCAGATAAACGCTGGGTCAGAATATCGACCCAGCTTTTCTTTTGTCTTTTTCCTTTCGGTTTGCTGTGCTCTGATATGTAGCCATATCTTTTCTGTTGAGTTTTGAAAAATGATATTAATAGGTTCAGTCTCTCTCTCGCGCTTTTTCTCTCCTTTGTTTTGTTTAAGTTATTTTCTTTACATATTAAGACTTCAAGTATAACAGTGCAAAGGCTTGTTTAAACTGTGACCATTTCTTTGTTCTGAACCTCAGATATAATTATACAATTTTATTTGCTAGTAATACAGACTGAGTTTTAATTTTAAGTGTTTTGTTGAAAAATGTTTGTTCAAGTGTGTGTGTGTTTTGTATGTATTTGCTGGTCTGTATGTGTAGTTGTGTGTGAGTGTGTTGAGACTGGAAGTGTGGCTGGGGGCTCTCTCATGAGTTGTTTGCGTTTTCTTTGCATAATGTTTTTCTATGTTTTATTTCACACTGAGTATGGTTAATGGACTTTTCATTATACATGTGAATATAAATAGATTATTTCATAAAATTGATCATCTTAAGGCCTGGCTCACATACAATAAACCTCACATTATTACTATTTCTGAAACATGGCTTACTATCAATGATCTAGATAATGATGTCAGCATAGACAATTACATGCTGTACAGAGCGGACAGAGGTTCGAAAGAAGGTGGTGGAGTAGCTACATATGTTTCCTCAAGTTTACAGTCACAACTCGTTCTACCAGAGGTGAAACCAGTTAGCTTTGAAGGTCTTTTTGTTAAAATAATTTTACATGAAAATAAGCACCTTATAGAGGGAAATATTTATAGACCTCCAGACTCCCCATTTGATTCAGTGCAAAATATCATATCTACTATTTTATCTATTAGCCAAACAAGTGAATTTGTACTACTTGGTGATTTTAATATTAACTGGCTCTCTCCATCTTCAGCCCGTGAACGCAATATCTTCAATAGTGTAAACCTCTCCCAACTCATCCAAGAGCCAACTAGAATTACTGATAAAACTAAAACACTAAAAGATTTAATTCTAGTAACTCACCCAGATAGATTTGTGGAATCTGGTGTTCTATCTAACTGTTTCAGCGATCACTGTATTATTTACTGTCGCTGGAAAATTAAACTTCCTCGTTTGCCTCCTAAATTAATAACAGTTCGAAATTATAAAAACTTTGATTGTAATAAATTTATTAGTGATTTATCAAGTATCAACTGGAATAGATTAAAATTAATACCATATGTTAATGATGCATGGCAATATTTTCAAAATGAGGTGCTGACAGTGATAAACACACATGCACCTCTTAAAGTGATTAAAGTTAAGGGACACCATCTTTCATGGATAAATCGTGATCTGCTTCATCTCTTTAAAAAGAGAGATGAAGCAGGAAAGAAATTCCGTCTTACCAAAGATCCTGCTGACTGGGAAACATATAGATTGCTAAGAAACACTTGTACAACTCTTACTAGAAAAGCTAAATCTGATTACTATAAAAACAGTCTATCTGATAACTTTAAAAATCCTAAACAGTTCTGGAAAAAACTTAATAATTTATTGGGTAAATCTGATTGTTTATCTTGTAATGTGTGTATTGATAACAAGCCTATTAACGATCCAATGGGTATTGCAAATGCTTTCAGTCAGCATTTTTCTAAAACACCTCAACTGCAAACCTTACCTAAATCTATGCCAACCTTAGACATACAGACTAAGTGTTGTTTGTTTAGTTTTAGATCAGTCAGTCCAATTGAAATTCAGCAGGTTATTAGTGAGCTCCCTTCTAATGCTAGTTCAGGCCTTGATGGTATTGATGTCAATTTTATTAAGATTGCCTCTCATATTCTTTCCTTCCCCTTAGCTGACCTTTTTAATCTATCTTTCTCTACATGTGAAGTGCCTTCTATGTGGAAATGTGCAAAGGTCATCCCTCTTCATAAAGGGGGTGATCTGAGCAATATTCTAAACTATAGACCAATTTCAATTATTAATTGTATTGTGAAGGTTTATGAAAAGATTATTTTTAATCAGCTATCTGATTACTTATCTATTAATAACCTACTATCTCCATTTCAATCTGGATTCAGAAAAAACTTCTCAACAACTTCTGCTTTATTGAAATTCACTAATGATATCTTTATTGGTTTTGATAATAATTTATTTACTGGTGCTTTATTTCTAGACCTCACAAAGGCATTTGATATGGTTGATCACTATCTCCTTTTAGATAAACTTCATGTAATTGGTCTTGACAGACATTCTTTGCTTTGGTTCAACTCTTACCTGCATCATCGCCAACAATGTGTTTTCTTTAAAGGTAGTTACTCAGATTTTCAGGTTGTAGATAGAGGTGTGCCACAAGGTTCCTCGCTTGGTCCTCTTTTGTTCACAATTTTTATCAATGATCTCCCTCTTACTTGCACAGATTGTAATATTCAACTTTACGCAGATGATACTGTAATTTACTGCTCAAAATCTGACATTACTGAAATTCAACAATCACTTCAACATGACTTTGATGCAGTGCAGCTATGGCTTCAAAATAATAAACTTTTACTCAACCAAAAAAAATCTCATTCAATGTTATTTCGGTGGAATAACATTTGTACCACTGTCCGTGAACTTGATCTCACATATTTAGATACAACTCCAATTATACCATTAGAGCAAGTAAAATATTTAGGTCTTATGCTTGATTCCACTCTCTCTTTTAATTCTCATGTTAATTCTATTACAAACAAAATCTTATATCGTTTGAAATTACTTTACCGTTCAATTAATTGCTTCACTTTTTCTGCTCGAGAACGTATTGTTACTCAATTATTACTTCCTATTTTAGATTTTGGTGATATAATTTATCAAAACACTGCGCTTAATATTTTACAGCCACTTAATGTTGTATATAACAGTCTGTGCAGGTTTATCCTTCGCTGCCCCTTTAGAACCCACCATTGTCAGATGTATCAATATTTATCCTGGCTTACTCCATCATCTAGAAGGCAATTCCACTGGTTACTTTTTATATTCAAATGTATTCATTTCAAGTGCCCATATTATTTAAAACAATATTTAATTCCATTTAGATCTTTATATAATTTGAGACATGTGTCTCAAATATATTTTGTTACTCCGAGGACCAATAAAGCAATTGGTAGACTCTCATTTAGTTTTAAAGCTCCCTCAGATTGGAATGATCTTCCTACCTCTGTCCGCTCAATAATGTCCTTCAATTTGTTTAAAAATGCTGTTCTGCAACATTTTCAAAATGTTTGTAATTGTTTTTGAATTTAGTTTTGCTCGTTGTATGTGTTTATTTACTTATGTGTATTTTTTTTATTATTATATGTATGTGTATGTATGTATATATATATATATATATATGTATATATATATATATTTTTTGTACTAACCTATTTTTCTTTATTCAGTTATTATTATTATTATTATTATTATCATTATTACTATTTTCTGTTAATTTTTGAGGAGAGTTAATTGCCCCATGGGAGTTTGTGTGGGTGTGTGAATGTGTATATGCATGGTGTGTATGTTGTATGTGGTAGGTGTCTGCTTGTGAGTTGGGTAAATTTAAAACTTTATTTTATTTGTTTTTCATTTGTTACAGTCTGTACTGTGCAATGCATGTACTGTCTCTGTCTTATTATTTTGTTTAATGATTAGGACCCCCTCGAAAATGAGATGATTCATCTCAAGGGGTTATCCTGTGAATAAAGAATAAAGAATATAGGGGTGTAATGAAATTTCGTGCCATGAAATTTTGCGAAATAAAAAATGGAAAAATAAAATTTAAAGACGCACAAAATAAAAGCATGAAATAAAAAATGCGAAGGTGCGCCGCACACCACTGAGACTGATGATTTTTGACCCTCCTCGCCTACCGTAGCAAAACACTTGCTTCAAAATGGAGGAAGACGAGGTTGAGGAATTAGCTGCCGCTCCTTCATCAAATAAATCGGTTATTTATTTTGTACTGATGCAACATTATTTTTTGTATGTCTGCATAAGGACGAAAATAAAGAAAATGAGATTTTTGCATAACTTCCTACTGTTAGGGATTTTCTTTAATCTTTATTTCATTTCGTGAGTATTTCGTATCGTCAGCCCTGTTTCGTATTTCGTATCGTTTTGTGAGTTGACCACTTCGTTACACCCCTATAAATATATAATTGCAAGACTTTTTGTATGATAGTGGACATTTTTGCTGTTTTCAGGCCTAAAATCAACATGGACACCTATAACCGAACATTACATGGCATTTTTAGAGAAAATATTATATATACAAATGAGTAAAATTGAAATTAAAAGTTATTTCTAAAGATATTGTCGTAAACCTGTTGACTACTTAATATTAAATAAATCAGAAAGCCTTGGAGTCTGGCCAGTCTTCAGGAGGAAATGACATCATGTGGAGCAGGTCATGTGATCCAGAATTAACACACTTCCTGGAGAGGTGTTTTTGGAACGGGGAACTTAGTGGAAAGTGATTTCATGGACACAGATAATTTGTTATTTTCCATATAAAATTTGATATATTGCCAAAAAAAATAAATATCTTTCATGATCATTTCAAACAGTCAAAACAATTTTCGAATCAGCTCATTTTATTATCGTTTCGCTCATTAGAAGGTGGTTGGTATTAAATTTGGATGATTATTTATTTGACATTTTAGTGATATCCAGTCATTTTGATTAATAGGTGATTGTTTCCATAATGAATAATTATGGAACTTAATGAGACAAGATCATAATGAACATAAAAATAATTTTCTTACTTTTAATAAAAATGAAGGCAAGATATATCCCATGGACTTCAAAGTCCCTCAATTATATATTTACCCCACTACTATTCAGAAGTTTGGGGTCATCCAGACAACTTCATGTTCTCCATGAAAAGCAGGGTGACTACTTGTCTCCCTTTAAATAGGCAGACTGACTGATTATGAGTTTGGAAACACCTGTGATGTCAATTAAATGACACACCTGAGTTAATCATGTCACTCTGGTCAAATAGTTTTCAATCTTTTATAGAGGTACCATCATTTTTGTCCAGCCCTATTTCATTAGTTTGTTTTTTTAAATAATTATGTTAATCAACAATTCAAAAGTGATGGCTGATTTTGATTATTTAATTTTCAATAAATTTTTATTTATTGTTACTTTTGTGAGTTTCAAGGGATTTCAGTGAGAATTGTGGGTTTTTCCTTCTTTAACTGAGGGGTACCAACAATTTTGTCCACGTGTGTAACACCATTAGCTAACACAATGTAGCATTAGAACACAGGAGTGATGGTTGCTGGAAATGTTCCTCTGTACCCCTATGGAGATATTCCATTAAAAATCAGCCGTTTACAGCTACAATAGTCATTTACCACTTTAACAATGTCTAGACTGGATTTATCATTCATTTACTGTTGTCTTCATTGAAAGACTGCTTTTCTTTCAAAAATAAAGACATTTCTAAGTAACCCCAAACCTTTGAACAGTATTATACACTCACCGGCCACTTTATTAGGTACACCTGTTCAATTGCTTGTTAACACAAATAGCTAATCAGCCAATCACATGGCTGCAACTCAGCGTGTTTAAGCATGTAGATGTAATGCATGTAGAACTAATTTCAACAGTTTCTACATCCAAACCATCAACATGTCTTTTAGATCCTATCCCAACTAGACTCTTCAAGGAGATTTTACCTTTAATTAATTCTTCAATGTTAGATCTGATTAATCTCTCTCTAGTAACAGGCTATGTACTACAGGCTTTTAAGGTTGCTGTCATCAAACCTTTGCTTAAAAAGCTCACTTTAGATCCAGATGTGTTAGCTAACTATAGACCAATATCCAACCTACCATTTCTCTCTAAAATTCTGGAAAGAACAGTTGCAAATCAATTATGTGAACACTTACAAAGGAATAATTTGTTTGAAAACTGACTCACAGAAACAGCTCTGGTGAAAGTTACTAATGACCTTCTCATAGCATCAGATAATGGTAAATGGTCTGTATTTATATAGCGCTTTACTATACCTGCAAGGTACCCAAAGCGCTTTACAGGATACGTCACATTCACCCATTCACACACACACATTCACACACTGATGGCGGAAGCTGCCATGCAAGGCGCTAACCACGACCCCCACCAGGAGCAATTAGGGGTTAGGTGTTTTGCTCAGGGACACCTCGACATGAGCACAATGGGCCGAGGATCGAACCGGCAACCCTCCGGTTACAAGACGGCCACTCTACCCACCGAGCTATGGCGCCCCATATGGATAATGGACTAGTCTCTATACTTGTTTTGTTAGATCTTAGTGCAGCGTTTGACACAATCGACCACAAAATTTTATTACAGCGTCTAGAACATTCAATTGGCATTAAAGGGACAGCACTGGATTGGTTTAAATCCTACTTATCAGATAGGTTCCAGTTTGTGCATGTCAACAATAACTCTTCTGAGCATACTAAAGTTAATCATGGAGTTCCTCAGGGTTCTGTCTTAGGACCGATACTTTTCACATTATACATGCTTCCTTTAGGCAATATTATTAGGAAGCATTGTATTAACTTCCATTGTTATGCAGATGACACACAATTGTATTTATCTATGAAGCCAGATGAAACTGATCAGTTAGCTAGACTGTAAGATTGTCTTAAGGACATTAAAACCTGGATGACTTTTAACTTCCTACTGCTAAATTCAGACAAAACTGAAGTCATTGTATTTGGCCCCAAACATCTTAGAAACTCACTTTCAAAGCAAATAGTTACTCTGGATGGCATCACATTGGCCTCCAGTACTACTGTGAGGAATCTTGGAGTTATTTTTGACCAGGACATGTCCTTTAACTCACACATAAAGCAAGTCTGTAGGACTTCCTTTTTTCTCCTGCGTAATATTGTAAAAATCAGGAACATTCTGTCTCAGAGTGATGCAGAAAAACTAGTTCATGCTTTTGTTACTTCCAGGCTTGACTATTGCAATTCCTTATTATCGGGTTGTCCAAATAGCTCTCTCAAACATCTACAGTTGATCCAAAACGCTGCTGCGAGAGTACTGACAGGAGTTAGCAAAAGAGATCATATTTCCCCTATACTTGCTTCTCTTCACTGGCTTCCTGTTAAATCCAGAATAGAATTTAAAATCCTTCTTCTGACATATAAAGCTCTTAATAACCAATCTCCATCATATCTTAAAGATCTGATAGTACCTTATTATCCTAGTAGAACTCTTCGCTCTCAAACTGCAGGCTTACTTGTTGTTCCTAGAATTTCTAAAAGTAGAATGGGAGGCAGAGCCTTCAGTTATCAGGCGCCTCTCCTGTGGAACCTGCTCCCAGTTTGGGTTCGGGAGGCAGACACCCTCTCTATTTTTAAGACCAGGCTTAAAACGTTCCTTTTTGACAAATCTTATAGTTGGGGCTGACTGGGTGACCCACAGGGGTTCGGCTTGTGTCTTCATTTGCACAGCTGACTCTCTCTTGGACGTCCCTTCGTTCTGCCTCTAGTCATGCTGCTATAGGCCTATAGGCTACTGGAGGACTTCTCTTGACGCACTGAGCCCTTCTCTATCTACCTTTACATTTAATATGTATACCGTTATTGCAGTACATTCACTCTGTTTCCCCCTGTGCTATTTCTCCGAGTGTCCCTGGTCCCAGAGCCGGATGCTTCAGATCTGCGGTCGATGTTCCACCAGCTGGTCCAGTCTCCATCATGTCCACTGTGGGATGCTGCTACTGACCTTCCTCCAGCCCTCTGCTTCCAACTCCCCTTTTTCCACCAGTCAACTCTGCATTGCCTTCGCTATACTTGTTATGCTAACTTACATACTGTTTGAATTTTACTGCTAGCTATATAAGGAGTATGTTTAATGTCAGAGCCGTACATCATAAGAGTAAACTATGAGTCAGTTTTCAATGTTCGCTTATACTTTGTTTGGTTCACATATCCTGTCATACATGTATCCAAATGTGTGTTGTGTTTTCCTTGCTTTCCCACCCCTCCCTCTTCTCCCATCCCTCCCCTTTGCCCTCTTCTGTCCTTCTCAACCCGCCCGGCCAGCAGGCAGATGGGTCCCCCCTATATAGAGCCGGGTTCTGCTCGAGGTTTCTTCCCTGTTAAAAGGGTGTTTTTCGTTGCCACTGTCGCCTTTGGGCTTGCTCTGGGGGTCAGGCATATGGGTTCTGTAAAGCGTCTTGAGACGATTTGACTGTAATTGACGCTATATAAATAAAATTGAATTGAATTGAATAGATGTGGTCAAGACAACTTGCTGAAGTTCAAACCAAGCATCAGAATGAAAGGGGATTTAAGTCACTTTGAATGTGGCGTGGTTGGTCTGAGTATTTCAGAACCTGCTGATCTACTGGGATTTTCACACACAACCATCTCTAAGGTTTACAGAGAATGGTCCAAAAAGAGAAAATATCCAGTGACAGCAGCTGTGTGGATGAAAACATCTTGTTTTCTAGTATTTTATATAAGAATTGCGCAATACAAGATTGGAAAAATGTTGTCTGGTCTGATGAGTCTCCATTTCAGCTACGACATTCAAATGGTCAGCATTTGGTGTAAACAACATGACAGAATGGATCCATCCTGACTTGTATCAATGGATCAGGCTGCTGATGGTGGTGTAATGGTGTGGAGGATATTTTGTTGGCACAGTCTGAGCCCCTTCGTACCAACTGAGCATCATTAAACTCCACAGCCTACCTGAGTATTGTTGCTAACCACGTCCATCCCTTTATGGATGGACCGTAAAGGGATGGACGTGGACCATCTTCTGATGTTTACTTCCAGCAGCACCATCCATAAAATTGAAATCATCTCAAACTGGTTTCTAGGACATGACAATGGCCATGGTTACATGAAGATTTTTAATTCAGAATTATTAATTCGGAATTAACTTGTTCAGAATTAGAGTTTTTTTGCTTCACGTTTACATGGAAATATTAATTCTGAATTAAGGTTTACATGAACCGCACGTTTATTCCCCTTCTTTAATTCCGCTGTAACGCTTGGCCGTTGGAAAGGATTCTGATTGGACAGGGAGTGGACGTGATGTATCCCTGTTTACCGGACAAAAACAAACTACATTTGTTTCTTTTCCACAACAGCACAGAGGAAGAACTAAAAAGCACGCTTTTCGCTTTGCTTTTTATTGTCGTTTTGAAACAGCAACTCAACAATGGCGCACTACTTCTGTTGCGTCACTTGAGAAGGAGAAGAGAGATAGAATACTGGTAAGATCGCAGAACATTTATGTGGCTACGCCATCGCTACATGAGGAGCCAAGCATGCACAGAATGATGGGAATTAACTAAAGCGGAATTAACTGTATACATGAATAGAACGTACACAGGAATTTGTTTATTCAGAATTAACATCGGAATAAACCAGGTAGTTTATTTGGAATTAACTTTTTAATTCGGAATTAAATGTTTACAAGGAGATTTTAAAACAGAATTATCTTTAATTCCGAATTAAAGGTGTCATGTAAACGTGGCCAATGAGTTCACTGTACTCCAACTGCCTCCACAGTCACCAGACCTCATTCCAACAGAACCTTTGGAATGTGGTGGAATGGGAGATTAGTCATCATGGATGTGCAGCCGACAAATCTGCTGGTTCAAAGGTTCTTTATTGTCACTGTTATAAAATCAACGAGAAGCACAGCATGAAGGTACACTTCAACTGTGAGAGACAGAATATGGAAAAAAAATCCAGGAAATGACATTGTAGGATTCTTTAAGCATTTATTTGTAAATTATGGTGGAAAATAATGATTTGGTCAATAACAAAAGTCCAGCTCAATACTTTGTAATATAACCTTTGTTGTCAGGGACAGAGGTCAAACGTTTACGGTAGTTCTTCACCAGGTTTATACACACTGTAGCTGGTATTTTGTCCCATTCCTCCATGCAGATTTCTTCTAGAGCGGTGATGTTTTGGGGCTGTCGCTGGGCAACACGGACTTTCAACTCCCTCCACAGATTTTCTATGGGGTTGAGGTCTGGAGACTGGCTGGGCCACTCCAGGACTTTGAAATGCTTCTTACGGAGCCACTCCTTTGTTGTCCAGGCGGTGTGTTTGGGATCATTGTCATGCTGGAAGACCCAGCCACGTTTCATCTTCAATGCTCTCACTGATGGAAGGAGGTTTTGGCTCAAAATCTCACGATACATGGCCACATTCATTCTTTCCTTAACGCGGATCAGTCGTCCTGTCCCCTTTGCAGAAAAACAGCCCCAAAGCATGACGTTTCCACCCCCATGCTCACAGTAGGTGTGGTGTTCTTGGGATGCAACTCAGCATTCTTCTTCCTCCAAACTTGACAAGTTGAGTGTATACCAAAAAGTTCTATTTTGGTTTCATCTGACCCCATGACATTCTTCCAGTTCTCTTCTCGATCATCCATATGCTCTCTGGCAAACTTCAGACAGGCCTGGACATGTACTGGCTTAAACAGGGGGACACGTCTGGCACTGCAGGATCTGATTCCTGTCAGCGTAGTGTGTTGCTGATGGTAACCTTTGTTACTTTGGTCCCAGCTCTCTACAGGTCATTCACCAGGTCCCCCCGTGTAGTTCTGGGATTTTTGCTCACCGTTCTCATGATCATTTCGACCCCACGGGATGAGATGTTGTGTGGAGCCCCAGATTGAGGGAGATTATCAGTGGTCTTGTGTGTCTTCCATTTTCTAATAATTGCTCCCACAGTTGATTTATTCACACCAAGCTGCTTGCCTATTGTAGATTCACTCTTCCCAGCCTGGTTCAGGTCTACAGTTTTGTTCCTGGTGCCCTCTGACAGCTCTTTGGTCTTGGTCATGGTGGTGTTGGGAGTCTGACTGTTTGAGGCTGTGGACAGGTGTCTTTTATTCAGATAACGAGTTCAAACAGGTGCCATCAATACATTGCCTGGAAAATGCAGACTGACTTTATTTATTAATTAATATAAATACAAATAAAGGCAGTCTGGCATTGTGATGATAGGAGATGATTTCAAAAAGGAGGGGCTAACGAATGCAGCTTGAATGAGAAAGAACCAATCAGCGTAACACGGATGTGACGCACAAACAAATCGACCTTGAAGTCCATGTAGTCCAAACAACAATGGCATGCAGCCGAGAAAGCGTCGCGGTGAATGATTACTGCTGTTTTTGTCACAAAAATCTGCGAATACATGGGGTACTCTCAAGTACAACACTTATTTTTGAAAAGGCTACGCAACAAAAGACTCATTCTGAACGATTAGCGGTGTTAGGAATAACTTTGTTAATGTTTGTGTTTGGTTACGGGAGGTCTGCAGGTGTTTTATGGGTAATCCAGGCACTGAAGATGACGCAGCATTAACTCCCGCCTCCCGTGCTATGATTGGTCGTACCAACCTTTCCCGGGAGGGAAACGCGATTCAGTTCGCCCAATGCCAAACTGATTCTCCTGTATCTCCTAACATGGAGATAGGAGATTACATGGAGATTCAGTTTGGATTTTCCAAGCTAATCAATACAGGTAAAAAGTGGAGGACAGAAGAGCTTCTTAAAGAAGTTACAGGTCTATGAGAGCCAGAGATCTTGCTTGTTTGTGGGTGACTAAATACTTATTTTCCATCATTATTTACAAATAAATTCATGTGATTTCCTGGATTTTTTTCCCCCATTTTCTGTCTCTTACAGTGGAAGTCTACCTATGATGAAAATTACAGACCTCTGTCATCATTTGAAGTGGGAGAACTTGCACAGTTGGTGGCTGACTAAAGACTTTTTTTGCCCCACTTTACATGCACGCCGCCATCTTGGTCCACTGTCATGGAAACCTGTATGTAACAACAACTGTGTGATGCTATCGTCTCAATGTGGACCAAAATCTCTGAGGAATGTTTCCAACACCTTGTTAAAGCAGGCCACAGAGAATTAAGGCACTTCTGAAGAGGGTCCAACCTTTTCCTATCAAGGTGTACCTAATAAAGTGGCCAGTGAGTGAATAATGGTAATTATTCCAACACTTTTAGAATGTCTTAGAGAGCATAATTCAGCTTTTAATGAAAACAACATTGAAACTAAAAAAAAAACCCTTTTCACTGAAAATATTACTAGAAGTCTGCAAAACTTTGTAACATTTTCACGACAAAATTAAAAATAATAATAAAATAGAGCTAGGAAGTCAATGAGAGAGATTTTGTGTCAGTATGGCAGATGGTGCTGATCTGGACCAAGACTGTAGATATGGAATTTGATTGATTTTAAGAAACGTAAAGACTCCAGCCAAAACCTGGTTTTGGTGCATACAGAATTGTAGTTTTAGTTTGTTGTTGATTGGAACAACTCTTCAGCCTGGAGACAGTTCAGAAACATAAACAAACTGCAAAAACGCAAGTAAATGCTTTTTGTTTCCACTGCTGTAGTGCAGTTAAAAGTATCAAAAAAGACAAAGCCCCATAATTACAGTTATAGAGCTCGGATTGACGCAACCTGGAGATTGAACTTCTGACCTTTCAGGCGTCCCATTTATCCTCATCATCAAACTCTGATTCATCCTAAAAATATCTCAGGGAAATCTGGTCGCTGAGGGACAGCGATGGCAGCATGACACCAGATTACTGCTGCTGTTTTTTTTGCTCTGCTGCTGAACGCAAAATGAGAACAAACTAAATGTGATTTTATTTATTGTTCTTGTTAGAAGTGTAACAGCAGATCAAGAACATGGCTTATAAAGCTGAACTCTGTTTTTATACTGAAAATGAACATGTAGAGAAATGCGCTGGTTTTGGGTCATTTAGAAATGTCCTTATTTTTGGAAGAAAAGCAGTTCTTTCCAGCGAAGATAACATGAAATGAATGATAAATCCAGTGCAGACATAGTTAATGTGGTAAATGACTATTGTAGCTGTAAACAGCTGGTTTTTAATGGAATATCTCCATAGGGGTACAGAGGAACATTTCCAGCAACCATCACTCCTGTGTTCTAATGCTACATTGTGTTAGCTAATGCTGTTGAAAGGCTCATTGATGATTAGAAAACCTTCGTGCAGTTATGTTAGCACATGGGTAGAAGTGGGAGTTTTCATGGAGAACATGAAATTGCCTGGGTGACCCCAAACTTTTTTCAGAAATCTGAAAGTGATTAAAAATCTTAAAACTACTTTCTGATCATCATCATTCAGACTTCAGGATGTTCAGTGGAAACAAATTTACAGCACAAACCTGTTATTTAAAAAAACACAACAAATAAAAATTACATTGAGAAAAATATGTGAACCTTGAACCTCATGTCTTCTAGGAAATCACTGATATCAAGTGGTTTGTTTCACTCCTAATGAGACATTTTCACTTTTCATGAACCAGCTGTTCCAGTTCTCTCAGGTTTTATGTGTGTCTTCCCTCAGTCTGATTCCAGACATGTTTGGTTGTATCAAGATCAGAACTCACAATCCTCCAATGTTCTGTCATCTGTACTTTGGTGTTTTGACATGCACAATAATGAGCCACAACATTGAAACTACACCACAGGACACCTCCAGATGTTATGTGTCCATTCTACAGAGGGTCAGAGCTTCGTTGGCGGTGCTGAGGGAACCTACACAACATGATGCAGGAGGTTTTACTGTCGGGTTAGGGTTAACGAAGAGGCATTACAGTCAGTGATCCAAAAAGTGGTCAGTGAGGACTTTATTTCATTGAATGTAAAATTGAGGACACCTCTGACACGAGTAAGACAATAGTTTGCTTGAAATATCACCACAGTCCACTTATTAACCACCATTTCCAATAATTTTGTCTTGGTCATTTTAGAAAACGTTTTTAGAGTGCTGCCAAGAAGGGATTAGAACGTGTGACGAAACAGCAGTTAATCTCAGCACATTTCGGGAAGAACAGATCATTGTTTCAGAGCCGTTTAAAGGTCTCTTTTATTGTGTTTTGTGTTGTAAACTTGGAGTGAAGCAATGTTCAGATATGAGGATATTCCTGCCAACAACTAGTGAGCCTCCCAGCTTTACAGGCCAGGAAGAATTTGACTCAGCTGATAACAAACCAATGCCCATCCGGATCAAAGCGACTGTCAGTGAAAGACGTAGCCTGTTTGTCCTCCTGATGGCGGCAGGGACAACATCAGCTGATTGGTTTTCAGAGCGAAACAACCCGTTTAGAAGAGCTCTACAACACAGTACTGTAGAAATGAGCCGTCTTTGAGTTTTGAATTAAAAAACAAACAAACTGAAAGAAACCAAGTGGAGACATGTTTGACTAATTAGTTCAAAAAGCCAAAATTATGGGACCTTTAAGAATACCAAGAGTTCTGGCCATGCCCGTACATACTGATGCTTTTTGTTGCAGTTAGAAGTGCTGGAATACTGAATAAGTGAATAGTTTTCGCAGTTAATTTCCCATCTTTTTGGTTTCTGTTTAACTCTCACATTCAAGAGCATCCCTTCATGCTGAGCTAACAAACACAGCTCCACTGAAAGTACAAATTGAAGTCTAGCCTTTGGTATCTATTTTCTTATATTTCATCTTGTTAAAGCTGTGTGCGCTTGTCTTCTGCCATAAACCAACTTACTGGTTCATCGGGTCAGTCAACTGCTATAATGTGATGTTTCAACAAGACAGTAGAGGTCTGCTGATGTCACTGAGGTTCACGAGAAGGCATTTACAACAAGAAAAGCACTCAGAGAGCAGTACTCCCCCAAGGCTGTTCATTCCCCCATATGGCATTGTCAGAAATGGAGCATTTGTTTATTATTTATTGGTGATCAGGAATCACAGTGACACAGAATGTGTCCATTCAGATGTACCCACAAACAAAACGACCTTGCTCTGAGCACAGACGTGTTCTGCATGTTTACGTCATGTACGGACACCGAATCACATGACTTAATTATGTAGCAGGTGAATTGATGAGACTCGGATTCACGCCCACAGTTTAATCTGTTGTTGCTTGCATCGTTTCTGATGGATAAGTCCTGAGAAGTCCTCAGCGGTGGATTTGTAGTAGGATCACAATCGTGTGGTCGCAAGCTGATGTAGAGTTCACTGGTTGTCATGGTTACAGTGACGCCGTGCCGCTATCTCACAATGAAACAGAAATCTTTAACAAATCCGTGGATCCAAACTATAAGCTGCATCATTTCCAAAATCTAATCACTTGGTCCTTGTGTCATTTCTGACCTTCCCTGAAAATTTCATCCAAATTCATTTGTCTTTGAGTGACGTTACACACAGATGGAATAACAGATGGACACACAAACCAACACCTTTCACCACATAACTTTGCAGAGTTCCTTGGTGGAGTAACAGAGACTTACCGACTTTAAGCAGTTTTTCTACATGCTTTCTACCACGTCTCTCTCTCTTAAACAACCAAATAAAACTGTAAGGACACTCCCTCCAGTTTACTGGTGTGCGGTTGAAATGAAACACTAAAGTTGAAATCAAAACTGTGACCTGCACCATGTTGATATGGTTAAACTTTGACTAAGGGTTTATTTATCAAGGCGATATCAGCCTTTTATTGCATGTCAGATATGGAGCAGTAATGCAGCCTCCACCGTGATGACTGCCTCAGAAAAACAAGTTGAACAGCCATGAAATCTGATGTTTTTACATTTAATGAATGTGCATAATAAGTATTCATTTAAATGACAAAAATCATTCCACTGGATTGCTGTGTGGAGTTAAGAGGCTACGCAAACAATTCTTAACCTCACAAGTACCCTGAGCATGGGACTGGAGTTTGACACCGCCTTAAAGCGACAGGACAAAACACACACACACGAGTGGAAGGTGGACTGCAGTTTTTCTAAGTTGATAAGTAGAGTATTTCCTTCTATGAGCGATGATTTTATTAAAAATAAAGGTCACCAAGTAGAAACAGAATGCAACAAACAAAGTGAATACACAGTGGAAAAAATCTGTGATCACTGAAACAACATTCAGTAAAAGCATTTCCAGTTGGCTTTACTGCATGAACACGGTTAGAAAATGAGCTGTGAACACCAGAACATGGTCTGCATCATGGCTGCACAAAGAAAAGCACTGACGGAGAAAGTGAACAACCCTCTTTAAAGAAACATGAAAAAGGACACAGCAAGAGTGAGTTCAGCCCAGTGGAAACACAGCTGCAGCAGGAATCAGGACGTATGGAATGAGCCGTGCTGCTTGAACAAAGCTTTGATTTTCAGTGATAACGGACGCAATGACTTCTGTTCCACTGACTTCCTACTGTGAGGAATTTAATTTAAACATAGCAAATGTCAAGTTCCAGTTCAGCATTTTGCTCTCAAATGTCATTTGTCTTACAGGGATGAACAGAGTTCTACTGAATTATTTTCAGTAATGTATCTGCTAGCATTAGTAATTAGATCGTAGCTAAATATTCTACGTGTTTATAGCATTCAGAGAGGGTGATAGCACAAGACAGTCAATATTAGTCTGTAGTGGAATAAGCTGTGAGCAAAATGCTGGTATTAAAGTTTAAATGTCCACATTCATGCTAAAAACATGTCAATTATGCTGATGTTTGTCACACACTTGAATTGGATGACGTAAAGATGAGGCATGAAGGTCATTCACATCAAACAAACTCTCAGGTGAACCATTTTCAGTCTCATTATTTTTGTTACATTTAGCTGATTGAAACTTAATCATATGCTTTTACATGACACTTCAGCATTTATTTTAAATACTTTTGATTCGGGTTTGCTTCATTCCATAATCATAAAAGTCTGGCATGGAGTCCGATAACTTCACGGAGCACGTCTTCTCTTTGCTCAATGCTACTTTTCCATAATTAGAAAGGAACCTTCCCCCCAACAGAGGAGGGCTGCAAAAGCATCATCCTGATATAAAACACTTTATGATTACAGCACATTAAGAAAGTAAACAAACCTTTTGTCCGACCAGTCAGTCAGACTGGGCAGAATCCCGTGTGAACATGTTTAAGTGTAAGGTACACGTGAATGGCAAATATATTTTGTATACAGTATGTCCTTTCAGAGTCTGAAAGCAGGTGTCAAAGCCATTTTACATCCGTCTGAACACTCCCATTTCTGTGTGACGCTGTTGAAGGAGAAGAAACAGAGCCAACAGAGCAGCAGTTTGCAGGAGACAGCTGGAGTCGTCTTCCAGTCAGAGGAACATCTCACCATGTCTCAGCTGTCTGAGAGAAACTTTCTCACAGTTTCAGGTACGGTGAACAATTCTGTCGATGCTCTCCTGGATCTCAGCCATCTTCTTCAGCACCTGGTTGATGTTGGCTTCATCAAATTCCAGGCACACAAACTCTGAGTCCTGAGAAAGAGAAAAAACAAGAAAAGCAGTCAGAGAGCAGTACTCCTCCAAGGCTGCTCATTTCCCCATATGGCATTATCAGAAATGCATTTTTTATAAATATTTACTAGTTATTAATGATCTGAAATCATGGCAACGTAGAATGTGTTCATTTAATATAGATGTACCCACAAACAAAAGGACCTTGCTCTGAGCTCGTACGTGTGTTCTGCATGTGTATGTTATGTACAGATACCGAATCACGTGACCTAAATATGTGGCAGGCCGCAGGAACTGATGGGACTCAGAGACACTCCCACAATTTAATCAGTTGTTCCTTGTATGATTTCTGATGGATAAGTCCCAGTAAGTCCGCAGCAGTTGATTTGTAGCAGGATCACCATCATGTGATCGTCAGCAGGCAGCTGATGTCGTGTTCACTTGTTGTCATGGTTACAGTGATGCCATGTCGTTATCTGGCAATGATACAGAAGTCTTTAACAAATCCGTGGATCCAGACTATACGTTGCATCACTGCTAAAATCTGATCACTTGGTCCTTGTGTCATTTCTAACCCTCCCTGGAAACCATCCAAACCCATTAGTCCGTTATTGAGGAATGTCGCTAACAGACAGACAGACAGACGGACGGACGGACAGACGTGCCCTGATTGTCACATAACTCCACTGTGTTCATTGACAGAGTAACAAAGAAGACATTTTATTCCCAGATGCTATTAAATTCCCCTGTTTGGAGTGGAGGCAGTGAAGACCATGTGGAGACGTCAGCATCAGACAGACGATGAAATACTTTGTCTGGGGTTCCAGGGTTTTTGTTGCACTACTGTGGTTGGTTACCAGGACAACACACCTTTAATGCATATTTGAACATTTGCATCAGCTAGAATTTTGAACATTCACCTTCCGAAACCCTTTATCTTTAAAAAAAATTCCTAAAATTACACAGTTTTATCACTTTTACCGTCATTATCTTCTTAATAGCTAAGGGTGTCCCACAGGGTCAGATGTTGCTATACAGTCTGAAACAGCAGCAGCAGCTTCTGTTCAACGCATTCCACTTCAAAATGAGCTAGAAGTACAATCTGACAGTCTCTGTAGGCGTCAGACCTCTCCTGGACGCAGCTGATAGCCTATTAGTTTGTGTGCTGTTTAATATATACATCAGTTATGATCGCTTATCACAGAAACGGATGAAAAAAAACAATCAGAGCCTTTATGTCTCAGCTGTGCAACATTTCAGTGACATTTCTGTCAATAAAAACGTGCAGTTTTGCATTCTAGACAGATTCAACATGTTAGGGCAGCAACTGATGATCATTTCCATTTCTAATGAATTTCTTATTTTCACAGGTAATCCTTCAATCTACAACTATCTGAAAACAAGAGGGGGGAAAGACTTAAATAGTGATGTCCAACAACTCAAAAGAGACGAGCTGTACTTCACTGCACTTAAAACACTTTGTGTTATTGCTAGGAGTCACTAACAAAAGATGCGGTCTGATGTGTTTGTGAAGCAGTGTTGGATCACCAGCATTTTAAATTAAACTCTATCTGAATGAATTTAGGCTGAAGTCATGGATTGGATTTAATATTGGGTAATCAGGTAACGTGATTTTAAACGCTAACTTAACATGAGGTGTGTGAGGCACCATGCAGCTACCAGTGGTAGGCAATCTGGACAGAAAATCATGTGAGAATCTTTCATACTGTTGAGGGTTTTTTTTACCCCGTTAGATCAGTATTATGAGCATCGACCACTACAGAACTCCTAGGAGAGATCACAGGGTCACATGTTCAACAACATGTTAAAAACTCTTATTGCCTGGAAAATCCAGACTGACTTTATTTATGTATCAATATAAATACAAATAAAGGCAGTCTGGCATTGTGATGATACGAGATGATTTCAAAAAGGAGGGGCTAACGAATGCAGCTTGAACGAGAAAGAACCAATCAGCGTAACACGGATGTGACGCACAAACAAATCGACCTTGAAGTCCATGTAGTCCAAACAACAATGGCATGCAGCCGAGAAAGCGTCGAGGTGAATGATTACTGCCGTTTTTGTCACAAAAATCTGCGAATACATGGGGTACTCTCAAGTACAACACTTATTTTTGAAAAGGCTACGCAACAAAAGACTCCTTCCAAACGATTAGCGGTGTTAGGAATAACTAAATCGGAGCCAAACCAAGTCGGTGCGTATGTGTAAAAGTTGCTTAAATTTACTCACACGTTTGGAACGGGATTTTACTCTGTACAAACAATGGCAAGAAGCCGAAAGTAACGAGCCATCCACTGCCTCCTCATCGTCGGTAACGTCAAGGGAAAAGAGGCAACGACTAACGCCATCCAAAACGCCAAGAGACCACAAAAAGATTCGCTTTGGCCCCCCTCCTCCTCCTCCGGCATCATCTTTGAGGTGCTGAAGATGACGCAGCATTAACTCCCGCCTCCCGTGCTATGATTGGTCGTACCAAACTGTACCAGGAGGGAAACGCGATTCAATTCGCCCAATGCCAAACTGACTCTCCTGTATCTCCTAACATGGAGATAGGAGATTACATGGAGATTCAGTTTGGATTTTCCAAGCTAGAACTCTTAAGGTTGGTTATTATATGACCTCCTGTTTGACTGATTCTTGACTCATTAAACGACAACCCACAACCTTGGAAATCCTTGAGAAAAACAGAAAATATTCACATTAAGGGAAGCAGAAGTCAAACGGTAGCTACAGATGAAGCCGTTCTGCATGACACACTATATGGTTATCACAACTGTTGATAATTATTCTTTGGCATTTGACTAACCAAAAATTACAAATTTAATGCATAAACAGGAACATTTTGACCTAATTTCTAGTCTGAAGTTCAGAAAAACCGGGTTCCTCCACAGTGATGAAGGGCATGGAGTCATCCAGCTCCTCTGGGACTGAACACTTTAAGGACACTTTGGTGGGTAAATGCTACACTTCACCCCCTGCTTCTGCAGCCTTCAGGCTTTGTGGCTGTAATTCGGTGCAAAATGAATGGACTAATAATGTTATGTGTTTCCTACACTAGTTCGGTAGCAGGCAGCAGAGTGAGTGCTGCTGACCTGCTTCCTCTGAGGCATGGATGTGTATTCGAAGGTAAATGTTTGTCCATAAAGTCCCACTGTAAAATATTAACTCAAATAAATAACATTAATCAGTTTAACTCCGCTGACTACACAGCTGACAGCATGTTTTTATTAATTATGGTACCATAAAATGTGTTGTTACTCCGCTGCCTGTTGCTATTTTAGTCGCCACTATTTGAGTAAAGCGACCTTTGTGATTGGTTGTGGGAAACATCCAAACACACAGTCTTCACTACTGCAAATAACCTGCTATGGGGCAGTGAAATGCGAACATGAATAATTAAAAAAAACACTTAAAATGGAAGAAACATAGCTCTGAGCTCTGTAAACAGTTCAGGCTTCTATTAACAGTAAAATAAAAATTTTCCAACCGCAGGAAACAACAAACTGAACTTCAGCTTGTATCAACATTTGTCCAAAATGTGTTTTTAAAAACTCTCATAAATCCGACCTGCAACAGATTCTGTCAGCATGGCAGTAAATAACAGCAGAGTAAAGGAGTGAAAACTCCCAAAGAATCAACTAAAGTCATGCAAACTGAGCCTTCTGAGTTCCCTGTGATGTTTATGAACCAGTGCTGGAACTGAACAGTGGAAAATGCCTGATGTTCACGCTTGTTTGGCTTTTCTCTTTTTACGTCTTTCAGTTTCCGTTTTTATTGCTTGTCCATTCTGCATTTTATTTTGTGCATTTACTGTATAAAAAGAGCCCTCAGGTCAATATATAATTGCAGGACTTTTTCTATCATATTTGACATATTTGCTGTTTTCAGGCCTAAAATCAACATGGCCGCCTATAACCAAACACCACATGGCATTCTGACAGAAATCCTTCTAAATATTATATATACAATTGAGTAAAATTAAAAATTATTCATAAAGATATTGTAGGAAACGTGTTGACTACTTTACATTAAATAAGTCAGAAAGCCTTGGAGTCTGGCCAGTCTTTTCTTCAAGAGGAAATTACATTAAGTGGAGCAGGTCATGTGATCTGGAATCAAAACACTTCTTTGAGAGGTGTTTTTGGAACGGGGAACTTAGTGGAAAGTGATTTCTCTGACACAGATACAGTTTATTTTACATATAAAGTTTGATATACTGCCAAAAAAAGAAATATCTGTCATGATTATCTGAACTTAATAAAAAGAACACAATCCAAACTATTTTGAATCAGCTCATTTTCTTACTGTTCAGCTCATTAGAAGATGGTTGGAATTAAATTCAGATGGTTACTTAGTTGACATTTTAGTGAAATCCAGTTATTTTAATTAATAAGTGATTGTTTCCACAATAAATAATTTTAGAATTTTTAAAAACCTCATAATGAACATAAAAAGGATAATTTATTTATTTTTTACTTTTAATAAAAATGTATGTTAGATATATCCCATGGACGTCAAAAGTCGCTCAATTGTATACTGAGCCTCTCATGGAACAAAACAGGATAAGCCATAAATCCCATGACCGAACTCTCTGTCCTTCTTATTCATAATCTTGCTTTGCATATTTGGTAATATCAAGTAACTGTAACTATATTTATTTATAAACATATTATTACATCCTGATAGAGCTCAGAGTAGAGTCCACAGGTGAAGTAGTTCTGGTATCTGATAGTGATGCCTCCTGAGTGACCTCCTTTGGAGCAACTGGAGGGATTAAATATCTCATCTGGCCTGGGAACACTTCAGGATCCCCCAGGATGGATGGATGGATGGAT